>NC_091455.1:196784333-197534333 GCF_027789765.1 Dendropsophus ebraccatus | reverse complement strand
TGAAGAAAAAACTGTTCGGTGCGTCTTGTCTTACATCCTCACCATACAGGAACCTAAGACTACTCCTTAATGCTGGGGACCTGGCAGAGGGCCAGGGGCCAAAGGAACCACTGTAGGGAGTGTTCTAGCTTGCGTCCTTCCCCTACAACCTACAACACAAAAGACCTTTACACTTCCTCTACCTATGTGACTTCCAGCATAGCTAAAATGTGCTGTCAGTGGGTGAAGAGCGCATAAAGAAGAAGTAAAGTAAGAGCTGATAGGACAGTAGATAATACTCCCATAAGTTCACAGATCCATGTGACACATAGATAAACAATAACCCTTTCCATACTTCAGCCGTGCAGCAACTGAGCACACATAGCTATAATAGCGACATCTAGTGGTGAAATTTTATCACTACTACATCACCACTTACAATAAGTACAGGCTTTTGCGAAGGGTGTAACTAATAGCAACACCCACTATCACTATCACTTTTAATAATACACAACCTGCAAACTAAGTAAGTGGTCTCATTATTTAAAAATTACACAGAGTATCATGGTCAAGAAAAAAGACCAGACTTTTCTCTATAAGACTTGTTTGTCCATGAGTTTGGATGATCACAACTATCCAGATTCATTGAGCTCTTTTCTAAAGTTTTCATCACATAACAGGAAATCAATTGTGGCATGTGACACAATTCACCATGTAAGCTTCTGCCATGTCTTAAAGGGCAACTTCAACAATTTTTTTTCCTTTCACATCAACTGGTATCAGAACCTTCCAGAGTTTTGTAATTTACTTCTGTTAAAAAAAATCTCAAGTCTTCTAGTACTTAGCAGCTACTGTTTGTCATAGACATGGACATAGATAGGTCAGACATACAGCAGCCCATAAATACTGGAAGAATTGAGGTGTTTTTTAATATAAGTAAATTACAAATCTCTGGCACCAGTTAATTTGAAAGAAAAAAATAACTTTCATTGGTTTTGCCCTTTAAGTATTTGGATAACATCACCCCCCCCCCCCCCAGTAGAAACAAAGCAAAGTTCCTCTAAAAGGTTGACTTAGAATGATGTCAGGCGAGTGGCCATCGATAAATCCTACTCTTCTGGCTCATGGATGGGTGATCTCGAGTACATAGTTGTAGTTCAGGTTGGGTTGACCACAGATGGGAAGGAGGTTTAGGTACTTTGTGGGTATTCCTGGGTGTTTTGGGGGAAACCCAGAAAATATGTCCCTCTCATTCTCTCGCAATCCTTCCCATCACTCAAACCCTTTGGTGAACCTTTACTACAATAATCAATAGCAGGGCCACCTAGTAATACAATGAGTACATTATGACATCATGAGTTCAATATGACATCATTCCAGTCCTACATGAATAACTGCTTAGTCTCTAGTCAACCAGGAAGCTTATACAACCCAACTAAAACTACTCACCTTCTGCTTGGCAGTCTAATGTAAATGATATATCATCCAAAGCGATGTCAATGTATTTGCTGCCCCCTACTTGGGCTTCAAAGGCCACTCGAAATGGACTATTGCTAGCCAGAATAACACTGCCGTATATCCACCTTTGCTCCAGGCTCTCTGTCGCCGACCACAGAAGAACTTTCAGTCCATATTCAGTGATTCTATATACCTGTAAAGAAGTATATAAAATGCACTCTATAAAACAATCCACCACGTTACTAACTTATAGTCAAACTTCCATTAATCACATTTTACGGGATTTAGAAATAATTTCCAGCTCCCAGGACCCTGCGGGCTGATTGATGGTATAGACGGCGTCACCCAGACAACAATTTATGCCGATGATAAAACCAATCAGTCTTGCTTTAAAGAACTCTGTGCGTGATGCATGCAAACCTATCATAAAAAGTGAATGACTTTGAAAAGCTGCAAAAAGGCAAATGTCTAAATAATCAATTTCCTCTCCTATTCCACTGACACAATAGGATGATGTGAAACAGGAAATACATGCATAAACAGAGCGTCCGAATATGCAAAAACATCCTGTTTATTCTATGCAGATGAGAGAGAACCAGAAAAGGTGACATTCAGGAAGGTGTTTACTATCGGGAGGCTAAGAGGATGAAGCGCCAATATACATGGCAGCCATTGGAAAGAAAGCTGCCATAATACATGGTAGAATACTGACTGAGGCTATGTGCACACACTGTAAGAGACCGGCTGCATCAGAACTCCCCACTGCACAATATGGAGCGTGTGGCAGTAGCTGCTCTCTTCATAGTGTGCACTGACATGGTTTTCTGTGGCCGCTATTCAATGAATGGCGGCCGCAGAAAACTGACAAGTCGGTTGTTTGCGGCCCTGCAAGGGATCCCGGCCGGAGTGTATGCTATGTATATATGCTCCGGCCGGGATCCTATACGCAGCAATGGCACGTATATTTACGTAAAATTTTACGAAAATATACATTGATGGTGCGTTCACACCTACAGGATCTGCAGCTGATTTTCTGCAGCAGATTTCATTTAAATAACTGAACACAGCATCAAATCTGCTGCAGATCTGCTGCAGATCCTGTAGGTGTGAACGCACCCTGAGTGAACATAGCCTGAGATTGGAATTATTATGGCTGCCTCATCTGGACAAACCTCTCTTTTCTTTAGGAAAGTCTTAAAGTGACAAGCTGATCACATGGCATTCTGATGGTGAGAACCTCAGTGATCTACAATCTGTGTAGGCACCAACCACTGAGATTTCTAGTTACTTTTATGCGGCAAGCAATTTAAGAAAAGGGTATCGTTTGTTTTTGAAACCCTTTGAGACCAAAGGAGCAATGTTCCTCCTTGCGGAGAGTTTCCTAAAGACACGTGGATACTTATAGGTCATTTATCCTCCGCTGGGAATTCTTAGAAAATAAAGTTAGAGGTAGGTTTTCCTTCAAGTCACAATTGGACTTTAGTTAGAAGCCTTAAAACATGACTGGGGATTTTTCTTCCAAGCTAGAAAACTGTGCAGAGGGAGAGGTTATTCCACGGTAGACAGCTGCTTTGGATACTGAGCAGGGTCTAAAATGGCGGTAGAAAAGCCTATCATCCTATCAACCACATTTTAACATGTTCTAATTGCTGCTTTGGATTTTCTTCTTCCTAGAATTCCCAGCGGCACATGAAAGGCCCATAAGTCTCTATACCTTTTAATAATGCTCTCTGCAGGGGTTAATTGTGTACGTGACAGCCTGTACATGCTTAAGGGAACATTTGCCAGCCACCTTCCTACCTCTGGGCCTATCACAACCCTGCAAAAGATTCCCGTCAGTTCTGACCAATCCTGCCCTTAGATAACTCAGGCTACTCTCCACCAATAGGGACCTCCCTTGTAGTTTACTAGTACAGGTGGAGAGAGCCATGTGGGGTGAGTTTTACTTGATTTCCTAGTTTCAGCTTGAGCAGAGTAGAGCATAGCTGAGTGTCCTGAGGTTGCTCTTTCCCGGGCCTGGCCCTGCGGCCAGTGCCTGAATAACCAAGTCTAAGCTGTTCCTGTTCTTCTCAAGTTCCTGAAAGCCAGGCTATGGCCTGCTAAAGCTCCAAGGGGTTAACTACCACAGACGAAAGAACAAGACATGTTCATGCTGAGGGGGCAGGTGAATATGAACGTTTTTTTTTTTAACTTTTAAAGAATCCTATGCAAAATTAGAAATGAAAAAAAAGTGGATTGCCGTAATATCCCTTTAATTGTATTACAGTTCCTTATGTAGACCCCTAACAGGGTAAACATAGAAGCATGTGGGGTCTTTACTGTGGATATAGCAGAAACCATTGTGGATTTGTGTGTGCGTATTACAGCAGGATATTACACTAACATCATATCTGTTCTTTGTTCATGTTCTTTGCGTTATGTAGCTCTACTCAGTATAATAGTTTATATTCACCTTTAACATCCCAGACAGTGGAGGTCCATACAGATAATACCAAAACCGCACTCTGCACTTCTCATTGGTGGCAGGAAAAACGTTCCTGGTAACTATCCGGGCAGTGTCTCCATCTTTCTGTCTGACTGCGTTGGCATAGAGAAAGAATTTTCCTTTACCTTTTAAGAAAAAACACAGATAGTTATTTCTCCATATCTCATAGCTAGAAAGTAATACAGCAATATATCATGATAATATTCTCTCCCACAAACATACCATAATCCCCCCTAAAGGAATTAGTTAAGCCATAATATAAAACCCTGCTGCAATAAGCAGAAGTGGAGCTTGCTCCATTCCCAGTTAATAACCCCTTGGATGCTGACACCAAAGCTGATGGCAGCATCTAAGTGGTTAGACAGGGAACAAAATATTACTGGATGCCAATGGGTAATAACGGCATCCAGTTTACTATGTGCACACACCTATGAGTGGAAACTATTGTTAGTATAATACTGACTGTCATAATACATTGCAGTACAGACGCATTGCAGTCTGGGGGGGGGGAGATAGGAGGAGTTAGAGTTAATAAATAATCCCCTTCCTTCTCCTCATGTGAGGGGGAACAAGTAGAAGAGTCCAGTCCACCCTCCCTATGTTGGTTAGGATTAGCAGGGGTTATTCATTGCCATGGCAGCTAATTGGAGGTCTGGGGGTCCTTGGGGTTGGTCGCAAAATGGATGGAAAGTGTACATAGTAAGGCAATCCCCCCGAGCTATTGTATTATCCAGTGTAATTCCGAGATTTGGGCTCCCGTCAGGGGGTATCCCGGGGAGTGATGTTCCTGGTTGGGTACTAAGCCATCTGCTGGTCATTTATAGATGGCTCCTGAGCCATTAGTGAATGGCTAGGGGTTAAATTGGGTTGAGCAGATTGGTATAGATGTTGGCATTTCAAGCATTCTTTCCCATCTGGTTGTTAGGATGTTTTTTAAGTTTATGCTATTAAAGAAGAAGTCCGGTGAAAACTTTTATTAAAGTATTGTATTGCCCCCCAAAAGTTACACAAATCACCAATATACACTTATTATGGGAAATGCACATAAAGTGCTTTACTTACTACTGCATCAAGGCTTCACTTCCTGGATAACATGGTGATGTCACTTCCTGGATAATATGGTGATGTCACTTCCTGGATAACATGGTGATGTCATGACCCGACTCCCAGAGCTGTGCGGGCAGTGGCTGCTGGAGAGGATGATGGCAGGGGGATGCTCAGTGTCCCTCCAGTGCCCTGTGTCCCTCAGTGTCCCCCGGCCATCATCCTCTCCAGCAGCCACAGCCCGCACAGCTCTGAGAGTCGGGTCGTGACATCACTATGTTATCCAGGAAGTGACATCACCATATTATCCAGGAAGTGACATCACCATGTTATCCAGGAAGTGAAGCCTTGATGCAGTAGTAAATGCAGGGAAAAAAGCATTTTATGTGCATTTCCCGTAATAAGTGTATATTGGAGATTTGTATAACTTTTGGGGGGCAATACAATACTTTAATAAAAATTTTCACCGGACTTCTCCTTTAATGTATATTTATGTATAAATTGCTGATGTATACTATTTATACATGTTTACTTTCTTTAATTTATTTATGTTATGTTAATAAATGGCTGCTGTGGCCAATTTTTTTGCAAAACAGTTCTTTGTGTGTTGTTTCCAGAGTCAGCCCAGGTTCGGGCTGTGCGGCCGAGAAGGCGCTGAGTTGAGGTTTCTTTGCAGTTTCCTTAGTCCTGTCTGAACACAGGTGAACATAGGGTTGTTCAGCCCCACCCGTCTTGCTCGCTGCTGCCTGGCAGCTTCAGGGTTAACCCTGCTGCTGTGCAGGTGAGCTGTGTAGAGGATCAGGGGCTGGTCCAATCTGCTGCTGGACTGAGTCCCTGATCCTGCATAAATTGTATTCAGCTCCAGCACTCCTTGCTGGTTATTGCAGTTCTAAATTCTTGCTCAGCTTGTATGGTATCTCTCTCTGTGTTTGACCCTTGGCTTTCTCTGCTTGGACTATCCTTGTTTGCTGCCTGCCCTGAACCTTGTACCTGTATCTGGACTTTTCTCTTGCCTGTTGCTTTGTACTTCGCTGCCCGCTGTTGCTAAACCGGACTGTTGACTTTGATTGCATTGTGTTTGTCTGTCTGTTTTGTATTTGTGTTCCACCTAGCCAGTGCAGGGACTGCCGCCCAGTTGCTCGCCGCCATCTTAGGGCGGATAGTGGCAAGTAGGTAGAGGACAGTGGGCGGGGCTGAGCTTAGGGCTCACTGTCTCTGTGTGTCTGGTGTCACCAGTTCCTAACAGAATAACCAGCCTACCAGTTTTTTTTTTCCCCTTTGACCTGGCTATGGAACCTATAAAGGCCATAGTGGAACAAATGCAAGGTCTAAACCAGCGTGTCTTGGACCTTGCACAACGTGTGCAGCAACAGGAGTCTTCCTCTAGGCAAAATGTTATGGTGACTGCTACGATTTCCCAAGAACCTCCTGTTCAGCTCCCTGAAAAATTCAAAGGAGACAGAAAGGCCTTTCGAACTTTCAGGGAAGGCTGAGAGCCAGAGGGTGGGCATTATTATGTCCCTCTTGCAAGGACCCCCGCAGGAGTGGGCTTTTTCTTTGCCTCCAGAGGCCGCTGAATTGACTTCTGTGGACCATTTTTTCTCTGCACTGGGACTACTATATGACGATCCTGACAGGGCAGCAGTAGCTGAGAGACAATTAACCACTCTGAGACAGGGAATGAGACCAGTAGAAGAATATTGTGCTGAGTTTCACCAGTGGTGTGTTCCATCTGGGTGGAATGATCCAGCGCTTAGGTGTCAGTTCAGATTGGGGTTGTCAGATCAGCTTAAGGATTTACTTGTAGGGTATCCTACCCCTGACACCCTGGAGGAAATTATGACATTGGCTATCAAGGTTGACAAACGGCTTAGAGAAAGACTTAGGGACAAGGGAATCTCTGAGTCTTCTAAATCTCTCCCCTCTGCTAATTCTGCTCCTAAGTGTAATCCTCCTGTTCCTCTGTCTCAAGACAAACCCATGCAGCTTGGCGGTGTGGACGCCAAGGCCAGACGAGCTTATCATCTTCAGCAAAACCTCTGCCTGTACTGTGGCAAGCCTGGTCACCGTGTGAGAGAATGTTCCTCTAGGCCTGACCGACCGACAGAAAAACTCCAGTGTCTGAGTGATGATCGAGGGAGTCACTCAGGCGCTCAGGTATATTTTGAGAATAAGAACAAATTAATGTTGCCTATCATGTGCTCTTAGACCCTGTATAGATTATCGTGAACTCAATAAGATCACCATCAAAAACCAGCATCCCCTACCCCTTATTCCGGATCTTTTTAATCAGATTGTGGGCGCCCAGTGGTTCTCCAAAATCGACCTTCGTGGGGCCTACAATCTGATAAGAATAAGGGAGGGAGATGAGTGGAAAACTGCTTTTAATACTCCCGAAGGACACTTTGAGTATTTAGTTATGCCATTTGGGTTAAGTAATGCACCGGCAGTTTTTCAACAGTTTGTAAATTATGTGTTTCGTGAATACCTTGGGCAATTCCTAGTAGTCTACCTTGATGACATTTTAATCTTCCCACCAGACTGGTCCTCTCACATACGCCATGTTTGCACGGTCATGGAATTGCTTCGACTAAATCATCTGTATGCTAAACTGTCCAAATGCCAGTTCGGGATCCAGGAAGTCACTTTTCTGGGCTACATTATCACTCCTAACTCATTATGTATGGACCCCCTAAAAGTTGCAGCAATTGAAAATTGGGAATGGCCTACTAATCTCAAAGCCCTGCAACGATTTCTGGGGTTTGCTAATTACTACAGAAAATTTATTAAAGGTTTCTCTGTCATTGCCAAGCCATTGACTGATTTGACCAGAAAAGGGGCAGATCTGGAGAACTGGAGTCCCGAATCGGTACAGGCATTTGAACAGTTAAAGAAATGTTTTTCTGAGTCCCCAGTACTTATCCAGCCAGACCTAGCACAACCATTTGTTATTGAGGTGGATGCTTCAGAGGTGGGGGTTGGAGCGGTCCTCTCACAGGGTCCTGAGACACTCACTAATCTCAGGCCAGTCGCCTACTTCTCAAGGAAATTCTCCCCAGCTGAGTGTAATTACGATATTGGAAATAGAGAGTTATTGGCCATTAAATGGGCCTTTGAAGAGTGGAGACATTTCCTTGAGGGGGCAAAACACAAAATCAAGGTTTTAACTGATCACAAGAACCTCTTATACCTTGACAAAGCTAAGCGCCTTACTCCTCGACAGGCTAGGTGGGCGTTATTTTTTACTCGTTTTCATTTTGAAATTACTTTCCGTCCTGGTTCTAAGAATGTCCAAGCTGATGCTCTGTCTCGCAGTTTTGATGCCAGCAATGCCCCCAGGGAAGAACCTGAGAATATTTTAGCACCAGGAGTGGTCGTCACCACCCTCCAACCTGACCTTGCGGCTCAGGTAGTAAACTCACAGTCCCTAGCTCCCAGGAACAACCCCGAGGGTAAACTCTTTGTTCCCCTTAACCTTTGACTCAGAGTTCTTGAAGAAACCCATAGTTCAGTCTTAGCGGGTCACCCTGGCATTGCTGGCACAAAATATCTGCTTTCATGTCATTACTGGTGGCCATCATGGTCTAGAGATGTTAAAGTGTTTGTGGAGGCTTGTGAAGTCTGTGCCCGGTCCAAGGTCCCTCGCAGATTACCTGAAGGTCTTCTGCATCCTCTTCCTTTGCCTGAGAGACCTTGGACCCACATCTCAATGGACTTTATCACTGATTTGCCTCCATCAAAAGGAAAAACTGTTATCTGGGTTGTTATAGATAGATTCTCTAAGATGTGTCATCTTATCCCTCTAAAGAAACTTCCTAATGCTCGTACACTTGCATCTTTGTTCATCAATCACATTCTACGATTACATGGGGTTCCTGAAAATATTGTATCTGACAGAGGAGTGCAATTTGTTTCTAAGTTCTGGAGGGAGTTCTGTGGACGGTTGGGGATTTCTTTGTCATTCTCATCTGCCTTTCATCCTCAGACTAATGGGCAGACTGAAAGGGTTAACCAATCTCTGGAGCAATTTCTCAGATGCTTTGTTTCCAGTGTCCAGGACAAATGGAAGGAGTATTTGTCTCTAGCTGAATTTGCTCTAAATAATAGGGAAAACAGTTCCATTAAAATGTCACCATTTTTCTGTAACTATGGTTTTAATCCGAGATATTCATCTGTCCATGGTCCGGAATCTGTTAATCCATTAGCTGAAGCTACCTATAGAAGACTGTGCACAGTCTGGGCTCAAGCTCTTAGGAGCTTGTTTAAAGCCCAGGAGGTATCCAAAAAACAATCCAACAAAAGACGCATACCTGGCCCAGAATATCAGGTGGGGGACAAGGTGTGGCTTTCCACTAAGAATCTGAAACTCAAGGTACCGTCTGGAAAGCTTGCACCTAAGTACATTGGTCCATATGGCATCACTCAAATCATTAACCCTGTATCTTTCAGGTTGCAACTGCCAAAAACCATGCGCATTCATAATGTGTTTCATAAATCTTTATTGAAAATGTACGTTACTCCGGTGTTGCCATCTACTCCTCCTGCTCCTCTGGTTACTCAGGGGGATCTTGAGTTTGAGGTAGAAAAAATTCTGGACTCTCGCCGGGTGCAGAACTCTGTCCAATACCTCATCCATTTGAAGGGATTCGGCCCAGAGGAGCGAACTTGGGTGGCAAGCAAAGATATTCACGCCTCCCGTCTCATTCACCAGTTTCATGCTCGCAATCTCTCTAAGCCGGTTCCTTTGAGTGAGGGTCCTGAGTCCCCTCATAAGAGGGGGGGTACTGTCAGGACTGTGTCTTGCCACTTCTTGGATTGGGCTGTGCGGCCGAGAAGGCGCTGAGTTGAGGTTTCTTTGCAGTTTCCTTAGTCCTGTCTGAACACAGGTGAACATAGGGTTGTTCAGCCCCACCCGTCTTGCTCGCTGCTGCCTGGCAGCTTCAGGGTTAACCCTGCTGCTGTGCAGGTGAGCTGTGTAGAGGATCAGGGGCTGGTCCAATCTGCTGCTGGACTGAGTCCCTGATCCTGCATAAATTGTATTCAGCTCCAGCACTCCTTGCTGGTTATTGCAGTTCTAAATTCCTGCTCAGCTTGTATGGTATCTCTCTCTGTGTTTGACCCTTGGCTTTCTCTGCTTGGACTATCCTTGTTTGCTGCCTGCCCTGAACCTTGTACCTGTATCTGGACTTTTCTCTTGCCTGTTGCTTTGTACTTCGCTGCCCGCTGTTGCTGAACCGGACTGTTGACTTTGATTGCATTGTGTTTGTCTGTCTGTTTTGTATTTGTGTTCCACCTAGCCAGTGCAGGGACTGCCGCCCAGTTGCTCGCCGCCATCTTAGGGCGGATAGTGGCAAGTAGGTAGAGGACAGTGGGCGGGGCTGAGCTTAGGGCTCACTGTCTCTGTGTGTCTGGTGTCACCAGTTCCTAACAGGGGGTCTAGAATCTAAATGAACTGGGGTTGGGTTTTTAGGTGCAATGTCTGTTTTCCAGTGTCATGTCTTCTTCAATTCAGGTTCCAAACTACTGACACTGTTTGATGGCTGTTAAGTCAAGGAGACAAATGGTATGTTCCATATATTTGTCTGTGCTTCCATAAAGATGCATTCCTGAGCTCCTGAAATGCAGATGGTGTTAATACCTCTTTGCTCCCCCTCCCATCCCTGACCCAGCTTCGTTATCAGTCAGTTTCCAGCGCTGAGCCCTGCTTCCTAACCTCACTTAGCATACAAATTGAGCACAGGTGTGAGAATTAGAGGGAGTTGGCTATCAAGCAGGTTTAGCGATGGAGGAGGGGCGAGGATATGTTATACTTCACTGTTCTGGAAGGACAGAGGGATAAATGAAAGGCACTATATATCTCATTACCCTACTAGCTATCTAACAGTGTCAGCTGTTTTGAACCCACAAGGTGATAGACCCTTCATCAGAACCAGTGCACCCTATTATAAGTCAATGGGGTCAGTCAGGCACTACTGGTGCAATAGACCCAACACTACATCTTGTTTGCTGTTTATAATGGAAACGGCAATGCGGATATAAACTGGGCATGAGGTGACTGCAGAATAATGGAATATCCCACATACAACATCACATTCACACTTGGAAAGTTTTGTCTTTGCATCCCAACAATTACGATTCCCTCTGATAATTATCGTCTCCTTATGACATGATTAGGACGTCTTCCTCACTAATTATGACCATTGAAGTGATAACTATGTATTTTCTGACTCACAATTAGAACTTCAACTGCCAGAATCCTAAATTATTTATCATGGTTATTACTGCCTGTCTCTTAATTACTACTTTATTCTCCTAATTGTCCTTTTATAGCATAATAATGATTTTTTTTTATCTCATAAGAACCAAGGGGTACTACAGTAAAAATCCTTTTCTTTTAAATCAACTGGTTTCAGAAAGTTATAAAGATTTGTCACTTACTTCTGTTTAAAAATTGTAATCCTTCCCATACTTATCAGCTTCTGTATGTTCTGCAGGAAGTGGTGTATTCTTTCCAGTCTGACACAGTGTTCTCTGCTACCACCTCTGTCCATGTCAGGAACTGTACAGAGCAGCAGCAAACCCCCATAGAAAACCTCCCCTGCTCTGGACAGTTCCTGACATGGACAAAGGTGGTAGCAGAGAGCACTGTGTACGACTGAAAAGAAAACATCACTTCCTGTAGCTGATAAGTTCTGGTAGACTTGGGAATTTTAAATAGAAGTAAATGACAAATCTATATATCTTTCTGAAACCAGTTGATTTGAAAGAAAAAGATTTTCACCGAAGTATCCCTTTAAGTCAATGGTTAAAGGGGTACTTCGGCGAAAATCTTTTTCCTCTCTCCTTTGTAATGGAAGACAATAAGAGATTTTATACTTAAGAGTTAATGGTGGGATCTCAGACAATAAAGGATACGCTTGATTGGATCCCTTCTGGTTGGTAAGGAGTTTTTGTGGAAGTTTTTTTAAACTAATTTGGGAAGACCTAAAGCTGGGATGACACCCAGCGGCCATTGGATCAGGTCTAGATTCAAAGAGGGATAATGACCAAAGTCAGTTGAATTATTGGATTTTTGTTATCCATGTGACCCACTTGCTGATGCATTTACACACAGACACTGATGTTGGGCAAAGGCCAGGCTCAAAGTCTCCATTCATCCCGAAGGTGTTAGATGGGGTTGAGGTCAGGGCTCTGGGTCTCTCGCACCAGACTCCTCCTCCACAGACCTCGCTGAGTGCACCGGGGTGCAGTCATACCAGAATAGAAAAGGGCCTTGTCCACCAAACGCTACAGCTGGCACAATGCAGTCAGGCAGGTAAAGTTCATCACACCCAGACCTGTCCATCAGACGCCACGCCAGATAGAGAAGCGTGATCCATCACTCCAAAGAACATGTCTCCTCTTCTCGAGAGTCCAGGAGTGGTGACTTTACACCCCCCCTTGTGGCACTGTGCTTGGTGATATAAGGCTTGCATGCAGCTGCTTAGCCATTGTCACCCATGCCATGACGCTTTTAGAACAGTTTTTGGCTGTTGTTACTGCCAGATGAGGTTTCGTCTGTGCAGTTATTAAGGCAGCAGAGCATTGGTGACTTTTATGCACTCGGGGGGAATTTATCATTGCTGTACGTCTATGGTTTAGTGGAAAAAGCTGCAAAATTTTGTGCAATCACTCCATTTGTGATTTCTTTTGTAACTCGGTGACCCTGCTCTATAACTGTACATGTTCTGCTGTGTTAGTTGCTATGGTTCCTAAATGCTTCCACTTCTAAATAATAATACTACTTAAAGGTAATGGTGGAAGATCTAGGAGGAAGACATCTTAGGAATTGACTTGCTGCAGCTGTGGCTCCTATTACAGAGTTGCACCGGTATCAGGAGGCTATGAATTTAAATAATTTGGAGCTAGGATCTATCTATCTATCTATCTATCTATCTCCTATCTATCTATCTATCTATCTATCTATCTATCTATCTATCTATCTATCTATCTCCTATCTATCTATCTATCTATCTATCTATCTATCTATCTATCTATCTATCTCCTATCTATCTATCTATCTCCCCTGCTTCTGTCGGACAATTAAGCTAATAGCCAGCTACCAGCATGTGTGGCCCATATTGTAAATGTAATGAAAGAATAATCATTCAATAACCATTTATCCACTCCACTACTGTAATGATTTTTGTCATGTCGGATCCATAGACTGCAAACATCAATACATCCAATATATTTTTCTCCATTAGAAATCACTTCAGCCGCCTTTGTGTTTTTTCTTCTTTACACTTCAAAGAGAGGTAATCCTTTGAAGGACAATTTACAATTAGCCTGATGATAAGATGACACTGAAGGCACTGCATTGTGGGAAGTCTCTATTACTTTCTTTTCATGTTTCTTTACTGGCAACTATGGTGTTTTCCTATTTTTCCCTATTTTTCTTTTAAATAATTTTTAAGAAAATACAATGGCCTTATATTTGTTCTGTATACATGTCTGTAGATACTGTAGATGAGTAGATAGATACATATAGAAGATGGAAAGAAAGAAAGATGATAGATGGATGGATGGATAACAGAAAGATGATAGCTAAATATGAAATAGAGAGATAGTTAGCTAGATTGACAGATAGATAAAGTCTTTGTATCTTTGAGCAGCACTACGTAATAAGTATTCTTGGGTGCCCGCAGGTAGTCTTGACCAAGACCTCCACTATAGACTCCAAAGGATCGCCCACAGCACTCCAGGCAAGTTGCAAAAAACATGTTCTTTTATTTCATAGTGGTACAGCACAGCAAAAAAGTGCAACGTTCCAACGGCCTCCACCGTCTTTTTCAAGCGTAGATAGATAGATAAAAGATAGGTGATGGATATAGCTCAGCCGCCGTCTGCCCCTATGGTCAGTAGCCTCCGGGGGTATTTTGGGTCACTTGAGCACTTGTCACAGTAACTTGGAGTGGTAACAGACCCACCCCGCGTTGTTGGTACCGCCACTCACAGAAAGGGGAAATAACCCAAGTATATGATAGAGTGTAGGTGCAGGTGCTTACAGAGTAGATCAGAATCCTATGCATTTAGTAAAAATATAATACTTTACTGGATAAAAGCTCAAAATGAACAGTACACATGATAAATACAGTGCTGACAGTGAGGTAGAACCAGTGCTTAAAGTAGTAGGTGCCTTGTAGAGAGAGAAGAGGAGAGGAGCTGACAGAGGAGCCCTGCTCAAAGTAGTGATTGTGCTCTGCCGTAACAGGTGTAGGTACAGAAGAGATAAGAAGATACTCATACTCATGGATGCCAATACGGCTCTGAACTGCCTTATGTCCTCTAGTTGCGGGATACCCATCCTAAGTAGGTAATACGAGCCCCAGTCATTGCTTATCTGGGTGTAGCAGACTTCTGAGGTTTCCCATTCGTCCACGCTGCACAGTAGCATACGTAGACCTTTGCATGGTAGCTTTGTCCTACTGGGGTCAGTTCCTCTTCCTGCAGGAGACTGCCCTGCTTTTTTTTAGAGAGGTTCCTGGCGTGGGCAAGGGTGTTCCTACGTTGCTTCTCTCCTCTAAAAAGAGTTTAGCACTGCATACTGATCTTAGTGTCTAGTAGGAAAACTTTGTAATGGAGCAGTATCTCCCACGTCCGTCTGCTTTAACCTTAAACTACTAACTCATCACTTTCTCCCACCAGGAACTAACTCCTCCTACAGAGGCCAAAACTAAATCCTGTGAGTGGTGGGGCTAAGTGTATATGAGAGAGAGGAGAAAAGAGATAGGACAGAAAGAACAAGCACCTGGGATTGGCCAGCACATAACTCACGGTATAAAGCAATTAACCCTTTGTCTCCTTCAGCTGTGCAACAAGTTGGGTAGAACAGTAGTGACACCTAGTGGGGAAAACATAATACTACATCTCCCACTCATCTCCCCTGAGTTCCCACAGGTGTCGTGCCGATGCTCCTGATCTCTATTTGTCCCCACTACTTCCTGGTGACTTGTCTCTGCAGGTTCTGCCCCACTTAGTCAATCAGTGGTCATAGCGATATCCCGTCTCAGTCAGTGATTGGCTGAACAGACAGTTTTCATAGGAACCAAACATCACCAGGAACCAGGAAGCATAGACCAACAGCATCGGCATGGCAGCTGTCAGCTCAGGGGAGATGAGTATAGTTTCTTTTTTTATTATTATCCCACCCTTGTATACTCTTTTAAGCTCAGACATATACGCCAGTGTGAACATAGCTTAGTGCAGTATATAATGCTAATGATCATACATATGCGGTATAACAGTGCTGTTGCTTCTGTCTTTTTTACAGACTTGTCCAATAGTTATGTAATATGGAGGACTGGAAGTTTATAATATAGATCTTTTTGCATGTTAACATTGCAGGCCTAGATTGTACGCAGCAGTAGTGAAATTAACCTGACACCTTAACAAGCAATTATTTGGCCTCTAGAAGCAGAATAGGCCGAGATGTGAGGCCCGGGCTGACTTCTTGGAGAAGGAATAGACGCTCCTGGCTCCCTATGAGGCGAGTCATGTGGTTACAATAGTCTCCACCTAATTAGCTCTCAAGGACAAACAAGCTCCGCGCCAAAGGTCTGATACAAGGAGGAGATCCAAATGCAGAGAATAAATAGAAGGACACAATGTTCTCCCTTTTTTTTCTTTCTTTTAACATTCATTAAGTGGTCAGAAAACTAATTGTATGCCAGGAATAGGCAGCAGCAGCATAACATCCATTATTCTGAGTCCACCAGAGTATAGAAATCATGAGTAAGTACCAGAACAACCTTTCTGCCTGGAAGGGATTTGGGGTTAGGTTTAGGGTAAGCTGCCCCCCCTCCCCCTGCCCCTTACACCACCAACATCAACACACACACATTTTTCCAGTGTAGATATAGAAGATATATATGAAAGGTGCTGACTTTTAAAGGGGAACCCCTGAAATAAAATATGTTTTTTAATCAACTGAAGTCAGAAAATGTTACAGATTTGTAATGTACTTCTATTTAAAAAATCTCAAGTCTTCCTGTACTTATCAGCTGCTGTATGTCCTATAGGAAGTGGTGTATTCTTTCCAGTCTGACACAGTGCTCTCTGCTGCCACCTCTGTCCATGTCAGGAACTGTCCAGAGCAGGAGAGGTTTTCTATGGGGATTTGCTACTACTCTGGACAGTTCCTGACAGGGACAGAGAACTCTGCGTCAGACTGAAAAGAATACACCATTTCCTGCAATACATGCAGCAGCTGATAAGTACTGGAAGACTTGAGATTTTAAACTAGAAGTAATTTAAAAATCTGTATAATTCTGTGACACCACAAATTTTGGAGTACCCCTTTCAGTACAAACAACTCCAATCCCAGCCATTTACCTCTTAGATGCTATAGTTAACATCCACCATGGCATCTAGGCAGTTAAACAAGACATGGAAAGAGGGTGTCTCTGTGTTCAACCGGTCTTGCATCCTTCATACATGAAATGATACCATTCAAAAATATAACTCCTGCAGGTGGCCATATGTGTAAAGTCACTCTCCAAAGAGGATGGGAGAGTTGGTGACAGCTAAGCATAATGGTGGTCACCATAGCAGCTCAACTTTAACGCTTTTGTTGCCTAATACCATACAGTAGATGACTACTTGCCTGGGGTGTGGTCGGTATTTAGATGCCGGTTGACTCGGTCCCGTACAGTCCAGTTGAAGTCATCTGTGTCGTCCTGGGAGAGATCGCATCCATAATCAATTTGTTTTGGATGCTCAAAGTTGCAGCTGCCGGGAACGTCCATGTACTCACCTATGTATACAGAAAGTAATGTCTGCTTATAATGGATCAGCACATGGGAGACATTCACTCAATATGTGCTCAGTAATTCACACCAAAAATCACTTTACTATGAAAGCAGCAAGATAAATGCTTAATTTACTTACATCAGCGCCCGCCGCACCCCGCTCTCATGCATCGCCATCTTCTGCTGCTGCTGCTGCTGGAACCATGTACGATTTCCTATAAGTCTATTAAGGGATTAGCTCATCCTGGCTTAACACATTTACTTAATTTCGCAAAGGAATTCCTATTTTTCATATCAGTACTTGCTTCAGCGCCGTTCACCCGAGTGTGAAAATTGTAAATAAGATCATTTACATTTTAAATGAAATGTATCCGTGATCTTGAGAAAGCGAACCTGATTTATGACGCCTATTATCAAGATTTTTATTTTTTATATAAAAATTTTCTTATAACACCTTTAAAGGGAAACTCCAATAAAAATCATAGACTTTGAAGTGACTAAAGTAAAGGCAGTGTACAATATGGCTTCTAACCCCGAATCAGGAGATATAACTCTTATTTCAATCTGTCGCTCCAGCGCTGAGATATAAGTTTTAAAAGGTATATGCATTATGGGGAATTCCCTTGGGGATCGCCAGCAACATTTGGCCTGTCAATCTTAAAGGGATTTTCTCATCATTTAAGAATTCATCTGGCGCTGCTGCGTCTTTGCTCACTTCCTGGTTCGGCCATGGGGAAGCAAGTACAGGAAGCAGCGGTGATAAGCTGAATCAGCTCTGCATTGCTGTGTCTCCCACTTAGCTTACACATATCTCTAGGGACAATCCAAGCCCTAGAGATGTGTGTGAGCTCAGTGAGAGACAGGGGAGTGAAACTATACTGCTGCCGAGAAGGCCAGCCACTGCTCCCAGAGCGGAGAACAATGATCCAGAACATAGGCAACAAGGTGACAACACTACAGGGAGGGAAAGAGATAAAAAACAAACAAGAGGCGGCGCCTCATGTGATACCGTAACCACAAAAGAACCGTAGCCCCCGGCTCTCAACCCCGGCTCCTCAGCCCCCGGCTCTCAACCCCGACTCACTCACCAAGGTCCAAGGTGTAGGAGAGGACCTGGAGCATGCAGTGGAGTGTGCGGTGGGATGTTTGGTGGGGCATGCGGCGGGATATATGGCGGAGCGTGCAGTGGAACTTGCGGCAACACAGCACCATCTGTGAAGGTCCACAAGGGGATTAGATTGGTAGCTGGGGGTCAGGGCCTTACTTTTAGGGGGTGCCTTAGTATAGGGTGGGGGTGCCTTATTTTCGGGGGGATGTCTTTCTTTAGGCTAGTTGGAAGGGTAGTGGGGTGTCTTATTTTATGTCAATGTCCTATTTTTAGGGAAACACGGTAGCTGGAGTACTAATAATGGGATGCTCCCAGTAAGGGGCTTGTAAAGCAAAGCATAAAAATGGAAAAAGAACAACTGTGGTGACCAAAGGCCATACTCATCAATTCAGTGCGTTTGGATTGCCATTGGTCACCACAGTTGTTTTTTCCCTCCATTTTTATGCTTTAAACACTACAGGGAGAGAAAGGGGCCAAACTTTAGAAGAAAGTAATTTTGCTAATACAAATCATTTGCAAATTTGCTTTCTTTTGCATTGTTTATCACCATCATCAAACGTTTAGGTTATGGGAATACCCCTTTAACAGACTGGCTGTTTACTTGTGGGCAAAAGGGTGTAAAGAGAGAAGAAGCTGAACATTGCTTGGCTTTGGCAGAATAGGTAACATTCCCCTTAAAGATTTATCTTGGAGCAGGAATTTTATATTTATAAGTCCTTAGGGTAGGATGATCCGTTAGGGTAGGTTCATCCATCTTTTTTTTTTTTTTCTTTTCATAAAAGGGAATCACTTTTTTAACGTACACAAAAATGTAGTCCATCTCATTTTTGTGTCCGGAAAAAAAAAACCAGATCCGTTAATGGATCGATAACGGAAGTCAATGGAAAAATGGATCAAAATGGATGCACAAAAATGCACCCGTTTTTTTTTCATCCGTTTTTTACAAAAAACAGACTGCAAAACACAGTGTGAACCCAGCCTAAGGTTCCAGTCGCTGCCACTTCCCTCTCACTCATCACATAGTAAATTCCCTGTCAGCCCAGTGACCTATGCCAGTGATTCCCTATGTGTCAGCAGTAGAGTTGGAAGTGCTTGACAGCAGGGACCTGCACTGTGGGAATAGATCCGATAAGGGATCACCAACAAGTGAGTATACTTTTATTTTTTATCAAATTTAAAATAAATGCTTTGGACAATCCCTTTAAGCGTACCAGGATACAGTACAGTATATTAGGGAGGCCAGATCTAGGTCATATACATGATCAATATTCCAGCACATATGTAAGATTAACAGTGATAGCAGAAAAGCCATAGCGTACGTACTGCAGTCAGCTTCATCCGACGAGTCCTCGCAGTCAGGCTTGTAGTCACATACTAGGTGGGATTCAATACATTTTCGGTTTTTGCATATAAAATCTGTATCTTCGAGGCATTTTCCAGGCTCCTCTCCAACTGCAACCAACAAGACATGAAAATCAATACAGAGGCGAATCGATGTCTGCTCCATTTCATTTGTTGATTTAAGTTTAGTAACACATTGTTTCCATTAACATTGTGCCATCTCTTTACCATTATCCGCACTGGTTTACTACATCATTTAGTCACTTGTTGTCTCTATTTAAGAATTAAAGGAGAAGTGTATCCAAAGTCTGTGAAATGAAACCTTATCACTGCCTTCACTCTTAGAGTATGTGCACACTATGGAATGGCGACGGATAAGAAGGGTGTCAAGACAGCTGCGGCATGTCCTGGGGTCCTTTCGGCAGGTGATGCAGATATTGTTCTAAAAACAACTTTTAAACTTGCAGCCCTGTGTCAAATTGGCGTGGCCTAGAGTGTGTGCACACCGGCTCTCTGTCCCTCCTCCCCCTCCACCCTCCTCATCATTAGGAATGCCCCTGGAAGGATTTCTCCTATTCATCACCTGTGTGCACACAGGTGATGCCCAGGGCCAGGGCCATTCCTAATGATGAGGTGGGATGGAGAGGTGGTGCAGGCCTAGGGCACACACACTCTAGGCCACGCCAATTTGACACAGGGCTGCAAGTTTAAAAGTTGTTTTTTTGGACAATATCTGCATCACCTGCCGAAAAGACCCCAGGACAGATCTTGGATTAAAAGCAGCTATCCGAAGGTACAAGTGGTTTGTGGGGGGCAGATTGTGGGTACAGAGTCGCTTTAAAAGGTCTGAAGCCGTTACACCCAGACCCTGGTGTCTGAATAGGCTCAAAGATTCCAAATGATCAGTATGGAAAATGGCGCATAGTTAGCGGAGACCCATATTCCAGATTCAGCATTGGAGACCAATAGCTTCTACAACTACTACAGATGTGTATAAAGTCTTGCGAGGTTGCACATAGATCCCTTCTCTATGATATATAGTATACATAAATGTTTCTGGCAGGGTATCATAGCTCAATATGTCCTGCATCAGTCAACAACATAGGTTTCATTAGTTTTCACTTATAGAACAAGGTCAGAAAATACAAGGAACCTGCAAGGTGTCTTCTAGCTGTTCATCAGATTCCGGACAAGTAAAGTCAGATTCAACTATTTACTTATAAGTCAGAAACCTGAAGGTGAATTGAAATGAGTCTCGCAGGGTCACTTGCCCAATGATAAGCTTATTACTTGTGTGAGTTCTAAAGTCAAACTCTCTGCTCCTCAGACGTTCTTTCCCCGTTGTAGCAATTTCTTTAAAGTTGTTGTCTAAATGGCTATGAAATAAGTCCTGGACGTTGTGTGTAACCCAAAGGCATGGCATGCAGTTTATCATATGGACTTTGTAACATACCAGTAATTTTAAAGTAATTTTAAACTCCAGAAAGAAAGAAAAAAAAAATCAAATGAATTGGTATATAGATTTGTAAATTACTATTTAAAAATATCAGGCCTTCAAGTATTTATCAGCTGCTGTATGTCCTGCAGGAAGTGGTGTATTCTTTCCAGTCTGACATAGTGCTCTCTACTGTCGCCTTTGTCCATGACAGGAACTGTCAAGAGCAGGAGAGATATTCTATGGTGATTTAATACTGTTCTAAACAGCTGCAGCACTCTTTAGATTAGGTCATTGTGTAGTGTCCCATTAAGTGTTTTTCTTTTATTCTTACACCTTGTTAAAGTGTCTCTCTCTAGTGTCACTGGATAGGACAGGAGGTTGCTGTTCCTTACTCCAACCACTAGATGTCACACTCTCACAGCACAGCTATAGCTATCTCTAGGTCTAGCTTCACACACACACTTCCCTTTATAGTAACTACTTCCCTTTATTCAGTCAGTACCTGGCTTCAGGAAGGACATGTATATAATTGTTCCTGCAGCTAGCTACCCAACCACTATGGGTTCCTAAACAAGACCACTAGCTAAACCGGAGACAAGGGAGTCTTCACCCTTGCCTACGCCGTGGATTTTACTGCTAAAACAGGACAGTCGACCACCTTAGAGAAAAGAAACGGATAACTCAAGACTGGACCTGCAGTAGAGCACAGCGCCATCAAGCCGCTCTCTACTGACCAGATGCTCAGTTTTGTACGAAGGATTCTACAAGCCAGCTCCACCAAGAGAAGAGATCTGGGACTCGTACTACCCCAGTAGGTGGGAAACCTGACTCTGTAGGGCAGAAGGCAGTTAGGTGAGATACCTGGGACTCATTCATATGTGAGTACGAGGATATTCTTCAAATACTCTCAAGACAATTAATCACATCCCGGCAGAGTACATAGGACATTAGGCAAGGGCCCTCCTTTCCAGTCCCTGACACCTGTTAAAGTTTCTTTTATCAACTCACCTTTCTATCTGTTGGAGTATTTTTGCTGTACCTGGACACTGATTGTTACTATTTTTGACCTTTTCTAAGTAAAGTTTGAAGTTGTTTAAAGTGGCCGCATTTGCACCTACACCTCACACCTCACCTTAGTTCTAACCAAGGTGTGGTTGCTGTGTGTCTGGGTTGGCTGTTACCGTTCCTGGCCACCAAGTAATCTCCAAAACACCAGAACCCACCAGCAGGCCCAACACCGATTGCAGCAACCCGGGACATGGCAGTCATCCTTATCTGAAGACTTATAATAAAAGTCCTGCAAAACCACTTTTAGACCTCTATCTTGGGTAAAAAAAAATAGTATGGTACCATGTTAGCCAGAAAAATCCATATCAGGGTAAATACTTGTGATCAAAGTATTTTAGGAGTGATACCTTTATTGGCCAACAAAAAATTGTTAGAATTGTGAGCTTTCAGGATTCAAAAGATCCCTTCGTCAGACAAGTTCACAAATGAATGACTTACATCCCTTAAATGTTGTGCTGTTTCTGTAAGGCTGGGTTTACATATATAAGTTGGCATCAGTTGCGTTTTTTGCCTAAAAACTGACCACAACTGATGTCACAACTGATGCCAAAAATGCATCAGTTGTGATCAGTTTTTCTATCCGTCTTTTCATTAAAAACCATCAGTTGCCATCAGTTTCCATCAGTTGTCATCAGTTGTCATCAGTTGTCACAAGTTGCGCTCATCAGTTGACATTTTTTTCCCCAGTATGTTTTCCTGTCATTTTCAATGGGATTTGCGGGGGAGCGCACGGGGGCTATATACTAAATTGGGGGAGCTCACAGGGGGGCTATATACTACAAGGGGAGAGCGCACAGGGGGGCTATATGGGAGGGGGAGAGCGCACAGGGGGGCTATATGGGAGAGGGAGAGCGCACATGGGGGGCTATATACTATTGGGGGAGCGCGCACAGCAATGCTGTATACTAATTGGGGGAGAGCACACAGGGAAGCTAAATATTACTGGGGGGGCAACAGGGGGGCTATATACTACTGGAGGAGAAACAGGGGGGGGGGTGATATACTACTGGGGGACCAAGGGGGGACTATAGGGGAGGGGGAGAGCACACAGGGGGAGATATATGTTTATTTTGTGCTACTATTTGCCTGAACGCCGGATGCCAGAGCCGAACGACATGCGTCCTGCCCGGCGAGGCATCCGGCGCTCTATTCCATTGAATTGGCGCGGCGCCGCATCACCGGAGTGGCAATCCACCAGGACGCTGCAAGATGCGTCCTAACGCACCGACGGTCCGGCGATGCGGCGGCCACTAGTTCACCGCCGCACATTTTGAACGATCCCATTGAAAACAATGGGATCAGTTCAAAGATGCGTTTCCCTCCGGCGCTTTTCTCCTGCGCCGGAGGGAAACGCCGCCGCACCGCCGGACATATGTAAACCCGGCCTATGTCATTCATTTGTGAACTTGTCTGACGAAGGGATCTTTTAAATCCCGAAAGCTCACAGCTCTAACAATTTTTTGTTGCCACATAAAGGTATCACTCCTAAAATACTTTGATTACAAGTATTTACCACGATAAAGCCCTCTATACCAAAATCTTTCCTTTCCAGCAGCTCTGATATATTCTTTATTCCATGAGCTGAGTTATATAATATATATATATATATATATATATATATATATATATATATACACACCGTCACTATTCCTAGAATCTGTACATTCAGTCTTCATCAGTATCACCGTTCATTCTCACACCAAGCATTTTCATTTGTTGTACTTCATCTTGATGAATTGTTATCTGGCCTCTCTCTGCCTCGCGCTTTATCTGCTCCCTGAAGCTTCTTCTGTCAGATCATTTCTAATGGCGCTCGTCTCTGCATGTCTCTCTGTCTTATTAGATCAGTGCCCCCGCAGATTTAATTATTAGTACCAGGATTCTTGGTATATACCAGCCAGGATTAATACCTGGAAAAATAGGCGGGATGCCGGCTGGTGTAAAAACGATAACATTAACTTCCCTGTGCACTGGTAATATAGATGGATGGGGATTGTGACCTTAAAGGGGATAATTCGGAGTCCAGCTTAAAAATTCTTAGAGAGCACCCAGACCGATCAAAAGTTTTGACATGTCTTTAGGATATGCCAAATGTTTGGTGATAGGTAAATCTGCTTACTGACAGTGCCAGGCTACTAATATCCCGTCATTTTTTCTGAGAAGGACTGTAGTTGAAGGGCCTTCAGTGCCTACTACTTTAAAATATCTTAGAGATCTGATTGATGTTCTTATTTTAAAGGGGAATTCCAGTGATTTTTTTTTTAATGTTTTTTATATATAGTTACATAATCTTGTAATGCAACTTTATTTGAGTCACATGGCCCCTATGCTGCCACCAATGGCTGTGCCAGGAACTGCAGGGTGGTCCCAGCACAGTTAAATATCGGAAGCTCCGCTGCATAGAGATCTAGCGATACTGAGTCTCCTCTGATGTCTATATAATACATATTAGCATTAGCATTGACATTGCATTGAGGAAGCTGTCTGCGTCGGCAGTGCTGCAGCTGCGGCACAGTGTAGCAGAGAAAGCTGGGGTAACTGTCAATCACCACTCACTCTGATACATGATGCCATAGCCGTAGCACTACTGACACAGACAGCTTACCCAAGAGTGGTGTCTATTCTAATGCTAAAACAGGAATTATGGCTGGTGCAGTCCTACAGTTCCTGACACAGCCATTGGTGGCAGCAGAGTGGTCATGCCACCCCTTCCTACCTTCCTACATTTTATTTAATTGCTTTAAGTTATATTAAAGTTAGATACCTTTATTAAAGAAAGGCTAAAAAACATATTTGCTAGAACATCACTTTAAAATGAATGTACCATTAGGTACACCGCTGTGTTTTTTACATGAACAGACTGGATGCCGGTGCCGTAGTGTTTTTTTAACCACTGCCTGGTTCCCGCAAACGGCAACTGTGTATTCATGAGCACCAACCCGGCATGAAGCACTGGGGGGCTGGTGCTCGTGAATAGACCAGCGTCGTGCGTGGGAATAGAGCGGTGGTTCAAAAAAAGGACCGTGCCACCGGCATTCCTGCACCGGTCCCCAACTGTTCATGTAAAAAACCACAAAGCAATCTACTTAGTGGTACATTCACTTTTAGAACTCCATGTTTTTTTCATAAACTCTTGAGTGGTTACTCTCTTTGATGCAAAAGATCTGACCATTATAAGGTTGACTAGACCCACCAAATAGACCCTTCATTAAGAAGAATCAGTAACCATTCATTGTGAATCAGTAAAATATTGGATGCATTGGCTGTCTGGTTCCATCTCTTCCAAAGCTCCCCTGCTTCTATAATGTCCATGGAAAGAGGCTTTTCTCAACCGTGCCATTTTGGGTCTATAAACCCTCATACAGCTTCCTATCTCTGCAAGCATTGAAGCCTATAAAGTTGTAGGAGGGGACCTTGCCCTCTCCGTCCTCCTTATATTGGCCAAAACCTCTTTATAAATGACTATTATCCAGCACCAGTAGAATGGCCCCATCTCTTTTCTATATGCGCCCAAGTGCCTCTTTAGAGAATTAAAGGGGTTACCCAGCGCTACAAAAACAGGGCCACTTTTCCCCCTCTCTTGTCTCCAGTTCAGGTGTGGTTTGCAATTAAGCTCCATTTACTTCAATGGAACTGAGTTTGAAACCCCACCCAATCTGGAGACAAGAGAGGGGGGGGGGAAGTGGCCATGTTTTTGTAGCACTGGATAACCCCTTTAAGTTTCGCTACTCTAACTTATGTCAAAGAGTAAAGTAACTAGATATCAGTTTTTTCCACTCCTTTCCTCTCGAGACTCGGTGTCTTATTTCATAAGGTTGTTCAGTTTATTCCGACAATAGGAAAGAAAAAAAGCTCTCGATAAAATACAGGAAGGTTATCAGCGCTGAGTGATATATACATCTTAGTCTAGACTGAAGAAGTGGTCTGTTTGCCAGTCCACTATGCGGACGTCTTGTCAGAACAAGGTCATGTCAAGGCAAGTTGAGATGAAAATGATGGATGGCGCTAGATAGCAGACGATGGGGTGTGTGCTCGGTGTCAAGTTAAATGCACTACAGACACAAATAAAAACGTGTTGTTTGGTCTTATTGATCAATCAGGAACATTTTTGGCATTCTGTGCTCGGTATGTTCTGTCAAGTAGTGCGGCTGAACATCGTCAGATCGGCTGAACTGCAGAACATTTAGAAATCTGAGCCTTGTGTTTTCCAAATCCAGTTTGATTTACATGAAGTATACAGAATATTAAACACCAAGGTCTCGTATTATGTACAGAAGCAAACAGTATTGACAGAAATGGAGCAAAGATAAAGTTTTACATGGAGAAGAACTTCGGAGGCACCGGATTTTCACCCTTTGTGATCAGACTAAAACATTAAAGTGAATGTACCATGAGGTACATTGCTTTGGTTTCTTTACATGGACGGATCAGCACCGGAGCGGGGATACTGGTGGCATGGTCTTTTTTTGAACCACCTCCTGGTTCTGCGCACGGTGCCGGTCTATTCATGAGCCCCCCCCCCCCCCCCAGTGTGATGAAACCCCCTCTATGATGCTGCTCTATTGATTTTAAAGAAGCAGTTCACCCCCAAAAAAATTTGCTGGCATGTATACTCACGGAAGATGATCGATATCCAGCGGCGTAGCTCCGTTCAGGTCCCGCAGTGCCGTTCAAATCCGGCGGGCGCTCACTTCCGCCGGCGCTGTGAGTCCTCTTCTCTGAGTTGTCATTATAGGCTGGAAGTCACTCGCTTCCATGCATTCTCTATGGAAGTGCGTGACTTAAGGCGTTCAGATTACAAGGAAGAGAAGAGGAGTCACAGCGCCAGCGGAAGTGAGCACGCGCCAGATTTGAACGGCACTGCGGGATGGGAACGGAATTACGCCGCGGGACATCGATCATCTTCTGTGAGTATACATGCCAGCGGCTACCGGGGGGCCAAAAATTTTTTGGGGTGAACTGCTTCTTTAATGGCGCGGCATCACAGAGGGGAGGAAAGATCATCACAATGGGGGCCTGCGGTCCTGCCCCCAGTGCTCTGTGCCGGGCCGGTGCTTGGGAATAGATCGATGCTGTGCATGGGGACCGGACGGCAGTTAAAATAAAAGACCATGCCACCGGCCTTCCTGTGCCGAAGACAGTCCTTTAAAGTAAAAATTCTGAAGCGATGTATCTGATGGTATATGCGCTTTAAATTTCTCTCTACAGTATGGTTTTCTCTTCAAGGCCCTTTGTGTCTACCTACTTGATATGCTGCCCTAACCAGGAAACCCCAACTGATCCCTCTACTGCTAAGTGCTGAGGCTTTCAGAGAAAAGTAGTCAACAGTCTGCCTGACAACCAACCGGGTACGTATATGTCACAAATCAGACTCCAAAGAGGATTACCGAAAGAGTCAGAACCAAGAGGGCAAAACAGTAAAACAGTAAAAACAGTAAAACTTACTGAGGTCAAACACTGAGGTCAGGAAACAGTATAAGAACCCAGGATATTGTTGGTGAAGTTGTGGCAAGTCAAGAACAGGAGATTGCTACATGCAGACACCTGTTTAAAAATCCCACCAAACTTGCATGAACGCCGGGCCGCACAACTGGTCCGGCATCACGGAGAGGCTAGACGCTGGGACCAGCCACCCTGGGCTGCCTGTAGTGTCAGTAGACTAGGCATGACATCCCCTTCCCACTGTGATGCGGCTCCATTGGAATTTTTAGAATCAGGCCAGGCCTGTAACTGGGAATAGACCTTCGCCATGCTCGGGAACTGGGCCGCAAATAAAAAAAAGGACCGCGGCATCGGCATCCCTGTGCCAGCACCAGTCTATTGATATTGAAATCTTAAAGCGATGTACCTGCTGGTAGATTTGCTTTAAGGCTATGTTCACACTACGTAAAAGTATGGCCATTGTTGCCATCGGCAACAGCGGCTGTACTTTGTACGGAGTGGAACACTGCCTATTCTTCTATGGGATCCCGGCCGGAGCGTATACACTTAGTATACGCTCCGGCCCGGTTCCCATGCAGCGTCGCAAAGAACTGACATGTCAGTTGTCTGCGGCCGCAATTCAGTGAATTGCGGCTGCAGAAAGACATGTCAGTTCATACAATGAAGCGAGCGGCTCCACCCGCTTGCTTCATTGTGGGCTATGAGAGGTCTGATGCGGGCGCGCGCTGATGAGCCCGCATCAGAACACTGCGGCCGGAAAGATCTTTGCAGAGACCCGGTGACCCGGCCGGGTTACGGAACGGCTGGTCTCTTATGCCGTGTGAACATACCCTGGACTGGAATCATACATGGCAGTTTTGTGCCAAAGCCAAAGTGGGTTCAAATGGAATAGAAAATATATAAAGGGAGTACTTATACTTCTCTTTTCTGTTGGATCCTTTTCTGGTTTTGGCACAAAAACTGCAGTGGCAGTTTAAAACAAACAAACAAATAAACAAAAACTGCTGTGTATTTTTCTAGCCTTAAGTTTTTCTTTTGGGATTTTTTTTTTTTGGCAATGGTTTGATCTTCGTCCTCTGTTTGCCAATGAGGTCATGTTGCCATCTAACCCCAGCCAATGGTAGCTGTGCTGCATCATGCGTCAGCAGATCAACTAAAAAGTTTACCGATTTTCAATTTCCTTTTACAAAAGAACATGAACGGAACTTCCCACGTAAGCACATTGCTCATGGCTTTACGTAGTGCTAAAAAGATAAACTACTTAAAAAATAGAATTGATCTGAGGGCTAACGCACTTCTGCAGATACTGACACAAGATAAAAGATGAGTTCTTTACACATCACTGACCTTGAGGTTACCTGAGCAGTACGTGGCCTGAAAACATTCCCACTAACAATACAATCCACCTAACTATGGTCGTATCCTGCTAAAATGCAAATCATCTCACGTGTCTCGTGTCTTATTGTAGAAGCATTTACATAGTATAACCTTGAATAAGCTTCTTCTGGGGAAAGACATTGACTAAGAATGTGTCTGCTTATGTGAGATAGAAAGGAATATTATAAAATCTATTTAGTAGGATATAAACACATGGGACCTTATGGCTTGTGGGTCTGACAGATGCGATCTCGAGAACGAGGACCCTGAAATCCACGCAGACAAGAGTTGTGCACCACAATTCCATCCATTCTCTATAGAGCCACCGAAGACCCCCCAATCTTTAAGTTATGCCCTATCCTGTGTATTCTGTGGATACTACAGAAGGCTGACCCTTTAGGCTATGTTCTCATGACGGGATATTATTGGGAAAAGGCGGCCATCTATTAATAATGGTTTTTTACGGCCATCATTATTAGTAGTTGGCCACCTTTCTCAGATAAATGCCAGCTCGTTGCCGCTGTGGGAACATAGCCTTAAAGCAAATCTGTATGGCACCACCCCCAAACCTCCATTATAATTTTTAACCTTGCCTGGTCCAGAGCTTTTTTTCTATCCTGGTGTCGATATTTGGGTGAAAAATTTATTTCATTTTGGTTGCGCGGCACGGTAGGGTTTCAAAGGTTATCCACAAAAATGTGGTGTAGTACAACAATTTCCTCAGTGAGACGATATTTAACCAAGCTGCGGGTGTCAAAGTGGTTGGGCTTCTAGCATCTGTACCATCTGTTCCGTAGGTCGGCTGAAGATAAAGATCCAGCCAGGGGTGTGGCAACAAAGAAGAAAGGCGGGGAAAGAGGCGTTGCAGGCCTAGGTCACAGATGCTCCAGGCTGCACCTCTTTGAAACCCAGAATAAAATACGTTTTTCACCTGAATACTGGCACCAGGAGAAAGGAGAAGCCTTACACCAGGCATGGATTGAATAGAATAGAATAGAACTGAATACTGAAGAAAAAGAGCTAGACACTCAGTTGTTTGGCAGTTGGAACACACTGTCGCATACTCTCAGGTTTGCATCAAGTCTGAGCACTCACTGTGATCAGTAACTTCTGACAGTGTCGGACTGGGGTACCTGGGGCCAACCAGAGGAAATGATCCTGGAGGCCCACCAATGGAGAACCAATGCGAAAAGACATGTCAGTCAGTGTTAGTGCAGGTAGGGACCCACCGGAGATTCTCTTAGGCCTTACTTATCCTAAAAGTGTACGTATGATGTGTTATACATTTTCTTTTTATGGTGACATACATAATCCTGTCCTTATTTATATATATATATATATATATATATATATATATATATATATATATATATATTGATGACGAGTATGAATCTATATGAATTGTATGAATCTATATGAACATCCTTGGTAACCAGAGAGAAGGGTAAAGGGGCGTAAAGCTCAAACACATCGAAGTGACCAAGCTCTAAAGTACTTATATAATTTTAACTTGAACATTGTAAAAACGGCGAGCGGAAAGCTGGAGGGAAAGGTAGTAACACTATTATCCCGGAGGTAGGTGAAAGTCTTATCATTAAATGAGAAACCTGCAGAGATAAAACACACAGGGATAGGATAAACCTCAGCAGCATCAAAATTCTGGAAAATATCCCACAGCGGTAGAGAAAGGACAACAAAGCCGGTCAGGCCCTGTGTACTATATCACTCCCCTTTAAGGGGTTTCATCTCTTTGAGAAATGACACTCTGCTTGCATTCACTTATCTCAGTGCATGTGTATAGACACTATCACATAGTAATAATGATCATATCCTCCGGATAAGAACAATGTTTGTTCAGAGGGAACTTTATATATCAAAGTTTCAATATATACTCTAAAGTTTCTATATACTATAAATAGGTTTATTTATTTTTTATTTTGCATAAATTATAAGAATATTATATTATGTATATTATTATAAAGTCACAGAACATTAGGAGGTGCATCAGGGGTGGACACAGACGGCATACTGTAAGTCCCCTGTGCAAAATATGTGCTTGGACCCTCCATAAGCAAACCACGCCACTCCGATCCTCCCACACCCAGGTACATATGAAACTATGCACTATGCAAACTATCTATATGTGCTCAAAAATTTCCACCTTTCCAGTGTTTAGTGCAAACACTAAGCATATTTAGCAAATATTTCCAACTTTTTAAGGCGGGTATCACACATGAGAGTATCACAAAGGAGTATCACAAAGGAGAAGTCTGGGCAGTATATTCCTGGCAGGAAGGGAGAGAACTTTGGTTGTTGGATCGTTGTTTAGGGCCTTTATGCTGTCTTGATCAGTTTTGGAAGCAGAAAAGGATACTTTGTGGTGAAGGAGGTCCTGTTTCTGGTAAGATATATTACATTTGGTAAGATATATTATATTTATTTATTCATTCATTTGTTAAAGGTTTAGACTATGTAGACATTTTCTTTTAAAACTCTACAGAAATTCTATAGTTCCTTGTGTCTTATGATTTAACAATTGCTAATTACCAATTTCTTTGGTTTCTTAGCATAACCAGCTACATCATTCATACCTTACTCACTGATATTATAATCATTTTCCTAAAGTAGATATTTAAAAAATTTCCAGCAGGCAGGTAGGAATCGTAACGTTCCTCTCCCCGCACCCCAAAGCTGGGCTCTGGGATCCCTGGCTCCAGCAACGTCACAACTCGGCTGATGGATTGCCTCCTCAGCCAATCAGTGACTGGGGCGGGACACAGCTGCGGTCACTGATTGATTGTGCAATCCATTAGCCAGGTTGTGTCTAATGGTTGTGGAGTCATGACGACATGGGAACTCAGCAGAAAACGAGTTCCGGTCGGGATCTTGGAGCTTGTGATGCGGCACATCCGGGGTACATGGAGAGTAAAGTAAAGCTGATAATTTCTTATTGAGAAAAAAAAAAACTGTGACAATGCAGTAGGTAGGCCAGGGCCCGTACCTTCCTCCCCAAATAATATACCAAAAAAATTAAATCATAAAATGAGATGCAATCTATGAAAGTCTCATAGAAAATTAGTTAATAACAGCTCTCCCATTATAAAATAGCCAAAGGTATATAAAACCAATCACAATTTCATGTAATGGAATAGTACATGTCATCCAATGATTCCTAAAGTCATTTAAAAGGAGAGCATAACATCATATAATGAGCATGAATAATTCCTCAAAGTCTCCCTGCATGCTGCATAAATTACTAACACAAGGTTGGTTATATGACTGCATTGAGTTACATTCAGCCCTATTATATGAGAACTCATATGGCTTTTTAGTTTTAATGTTTTTATATTTAATTTTTTTTTATACATTTTTTATATACTATTGCAAGGACGTATGCAGTTTGCATGTTCATTTTACCATGAACAATTATAGGTCGAAAGGAACTCATCCCAAATTTTTAACATTGGATGTAGTTTTCCAGCTCAATTCCATTAAAGTGAATAAGGCAGAGTTGTAATACCACATAGGACCCTGAGGACAAGTGTGGTGCTGTTTTTGAAAGAAGCTGTGTGTTTCTAATGATGGATAACTCATTGAAATAAGCACAAGGGTGAGTTCAGCTCATAGCGCAGGGGAAGATTTAGGCCTTGTTCGCACTATGTAAGACAGTGGCCGTTCTGTGACACGGCCGTTGCTTAATAAAAACTTAAAAAAATATAAAAAGATATAGAAGATCAATAGCAGTATACAGAAGATGTGAACACAGTAGGTGTTCAGCATAATACAACTGTTCGGCATAATTCAATTCAACTAATTCAACACATAAGGCAATGTGCTATTACCTATTTTTTAAATCAAGCTTTATAATCAACATATATATTTATAACATTTTTCATTTTTTTTTATTTTTTTTCTAATGCTATATTTTAGTATATAAGTATATAACATAATCCTGAAACCTTGCCATTTTAATTCTCACCACTAAAGCTAAGCTGGGACTTCTTGTTCTGTCTGAAAACTATAATTTCTGAAACTATAATAATGCAGTAGGTAAGCTGGGTCGGGACCCTCCTCCCCAAATAATATACCTGTAGGACCAAAAAGTGAAATAATAAATCAATCGAGATGAGCAAGTAGTACTCGATCGAGTAGGTATTCAATCCAATACTACATTATTTGAAATACTTGTTTTTGATCGAGCATCCAACCAAACACACAGTAAAAATTTGTTTCTCCACCCACCTTCCCTGGCACCTTTTTCTAGCCAATAACTTTGGAGGAGGGGGGGGTGGGGGGGTGACAGGCACTAGGAGCATGCTGCCATTGCGATAACAGCGTCTTCACTCATTGGCTGGCTTACTCATGTAAGTATAAGAACGTGGCTTTTCCTGCTCATCATCAGATGTCATCTTGAAGATAAGCAGGGAGAGAGATTGAAGTAGGGACAGTGAGTATTTAGCTGATTGTAGGAAGGCAAGAACCCAAAAGCCCTTGTTAGGGCTACAAATATACAGCCGCGGCTGCTCACTGTGAAGAATAGGCTGCAGTGTATCCACTTCCTCCTTCAGTGTACATGTTGCAGGCAGTTGAGCAGATAGATTTTGGAGTAGGGACAGTGAGGATTTTAGAAGATTGTAGGCAGGAGAGACACAGCACAGACAGCATATAGCTGCTTCCTCCATTAAGAATGCATAGACTGACTAGCAGCATATCAGATAGTGACACAGACAGGCGGTCACACAGCTTATAATTATGTTGCATGAAGATCATAGCTCAGCCCCCCCCCCCTTCAGTATGGCTTCTTCAAAGGTTACAGGGGGTGGGCTCAGTACTATTTTCCATTCCTATCAATGGGATAGCTCATGTCCATTGTTGTCTGCATCCATGAGGCTTGTTGTAAAGCGTACCACTAAATGTTAATTTAAAAAAAAAAAAATGTACAGGCAAGATGGCTGTCTCCATTGTAAGGTACAAAAAATATCAGGTTAGATAATGTTTTGATATCTGACTCTACTCAGTTAAAAGGAAAAAAATAGAAAATGCATTCCTTTTAAGAATCCTAAAAAGTTAACAGTACCCAGTATTATACTTTGAGGCTATGTTCCCACACAGTATTTTGCAACCAAAACCAGGAGTGCGTTGAAAGCACAGAAAGGCTATGTTCACACACCATCTTTTCTTGGCACTGTCTTTGTGTTAGCAATGTATGCGGCACATGAAGAGCCTTTCAGGAATCATTCATGATCACTTTATGATGTTATGCCACTAAATGACCTCAGGAATCCATGGACAACGTGTACTACATGAATTCCATTTCATGAAATTGTGATTGGTTTTATATACCTGTGGCTATTTTACTGGGAGATCGAGTGCTGTTATTAACTAATCTTCTATGAGGATTCCATAGGGCTCATAACTGATTTATAAATTATTGAGAATTTAATAAGTGGAGGGGGCTGTATTTTGAAGGAGACGTGCTGCAATTTTTTTTTATATTTTTTATTATATAGTATTGTATTGCCCCCCCAAAAAATTATCAATATACACTTATTACAGGAAATGCACTTACTACTGCATTAAGGCTTCACTTCCTGGATAAAATGGTGATGTCACTTCCTGGATAACATGGTGATGTCACTTCCTGGATAAAATGGTGATGTCACTTCCTGGATAACATGGTGATGTCACTACCCGAAACCAGCTCCTGACAGCAGCAGCTCTCCGAAGACCTTTGCCTAGCCCTGGCACCACTCGTCTTCTCCTTGCTTCTCCCTGCCGCTGCGGGGCTTTCACCCCCCCCCCCCCCCACACCAGGGGTGGCCACTGCTTCTCCCTCCCTGAGATGATTGACTATGTTTTTGTGTACGTTAAAATTTAGCAAACAGACACAGATATAGTGAAACAGATGCAAAACGCAAATTTGGAGTTTTTGATTTTTGATCAGCTGGTTAGTGTTAAATCTTCTTTCTGTACACTGTCACTTATCGGACGACCGACATCTGAGCACAGAAGGAAGAGACTGAGGATGATAAAAGGACAGGAGTATTTTTTTTTCTGATAGGTAGTTACTCCCACCCCACCCCATAGGGTGTGGCTATCTAGTAAGGACACCAACCTGATGGCGGGAATGTTTAACCTACAGGGCAGAACGTATCTAATGCACTGGTTGATTTACCTAATGGGCAGCATGGTGGCTCAGTGGTTAGCACTGTTGCTAAGTGCTAGTGGGATCCTCCCACACTCCAAAACTTCAAAATAGATGAATTTGGCATTTAGATAGTGAATCCCAATTGGGAAAGGAGCTGATTTCAGTGATTACAAGCTATGTAAGATACATGAAATATCATTAATGGAGAGACTTACTGCACCAAATGGGGGGACTTACGGTAACCTGTGTCGGACTGGGGTATCTGGAGCCCACCAGAGGAAATGGTCCTGGGGGCCCACCAATAAAGAACCAGTGAAAAACAACATGTCAGTAAGTGTTTGTGCAGGCTCTAAAGCTGGAGGCCCACCGGAGGATTCGACACTGACTGTACCTAATAGGAAAACCTACCTTCTATGCTTCTTTCCAACCGAATGTACTGTATGTGACACACAGGAGAACATTATTACTGTTTGGGGTTTTATCCATAGGGTACTGGAAAAATGAGGAGATGTTTGTCCTGCAGATACTGTGGAGGTGGTTTGTGGCTCTAGGAAATGTTATGAGCCAGACAAACAAGAAAAAGACTCTCATCAGAGAGGACGCCCCTGAGTCACTGGATTTAACTGCCCTGTAATCATTTATATATGTAATGGTAATGATAGCTGGCATGGTGTGGCAGCATTATTTAGTGGTATCGTTGAAAGTTCGAATTCGCATGAACCTGAGTGATTAGCACTTGAATTCTGCTGCCTGAAGAAGGTGAATGCAACCCAATGACTGCCTGGAAAATATGAATATAGCCTAGCCTATGTACATCCAAAAATCATTTGAATTGGGGACCAGGGCCGATGGGTTTCTTTTTCTTTTTTTCTTTTTACAGATTCACCCTGGTCACCAAATTACATAAAAACTTCCCTGCCGGATTTAAAGTATATATTAAATCCACTGCTACTTACATGTGGAACAGTTTACAAGCTCAATGTCATCAATGGCCGCTCCTCCACCAAAGTCTCTCGTGCGTACACCTTCAAATATGACTTCAAAGTGTCTCAGTTTTCCCAAATGAATTTCCACCATGTTCCATTTGCCGTCGTGATTCTCGGATTCTCCCCATACTTTAATTAGGTTGTTTTTAGTCTAGATATAGAGTAACATAAACGTTAGGAGAGATGAGTCATAGAAGGTGACATCCATCAATACATTTCCATGCCATAATAATGACTGACACTTATGCAGAAAGACGTAAATGCTTTTTCTCCGCACACCACATCCATAAATTATGTGGGGAAAGTGGGAAACATACAATGATTTGCATTCATGGAGGGCAGAATATTTTTTTATATACATTTCTTATGTTAACTCTGGTTAACGCCGTTTAGATTCTGCAGGTACTAAACTGTATGGAGCCCTATAGGACACCTTCAATGTCATTTTACATCAATCATTCCTATATAACTGAGGATTGCCTTGGTTGGATAGAATTGAGCAAAACCTTTTATTGTCTGAATAATTTCTAGCCCCGGATAGAGCCCAAAATGGTTTCCATGCAAACCAGGAGTTGGTCCAAAATTAAATAGCAAATATTTCCATAAATAATTTTTTTATAGGGTGGGTTTAATTTATATTAGTTAAAAATGAGGGCCAAATACTGACTAAGGCTATGTTCACACTTTGTAAGACACCGGCCGTTCCGTAACCCGGCCAGGTAACGGAACGGGTAGTGTCAGAAAAGATCATCCCGGCCGGTACTGCAGTACCGGCCACATGATGTTTAGTGCCGCTGAATTCGGATGCGGGCACATCCATACGCGCCCGCATCCGAATTCCCCGCTGCTCACAATGGAGCGTGCGGCTGGAGCTGAGCGCTCCATTGTGTGAACTGACAGGGTTTTCTGCGGCTGCTATTCATTGAATAGTGGCTGCAGAGAACTGATATGCCAGTTTCTTGCAGTGCCGCTAGGGACCCCGGCCGTAGTGTATACTTCTTTCCTGATGAATTCACCATTGCACAACACTCTCCCTTGTGTGAACTGTTAGTTCTGTGCAGCCGCTATTTAATGAACAAAACTGACATGTAAGTTTTCTCTGCAGCCGCTAGGGATCCCGGCCGGAGCGTATACTATGTGTATATACTCCGGCTGCGATTTCATTTATTTTCAATTGAAAGTATTTTTTTAATTAATCACAGCTGTTGTTGCAAATTGCAATAACGTCAATAATTAATTCATAAAATATGTTGTGTGATCAGCCTAACAAAGTAAGTGTTGACTCTGAGGTCAGAGTAGGCTTTATGGCAGGGATGGGGAACCTTCGGCCCTCCAGCTGTTGCAAAATGACAATTCCCATCATGCCTGGACAGCCAAAGCTAACGCTTCCCTGCTTTAGGGTCTAACTTAAACAGGTTGTCTAAGGGATATAAATATATATATATATATATATATATATATATATATATATATATATATATGGCTGGGGGTGGTGAAAAAAAAGTTAAACTCACCTCCCTCAATCCCTCACAGCTGTCAGTGGGACATCCTCTGATCCTTGCTTATCACTACTCCTTCCTGATTCTAGGGAAATCCAGGATGATGGTGTCCCACCTCAGCCAGATGTTGGCTAAGTAAACAGTTCCTGCTGAGATGGTTCAGTGATAATTAGGGACCAGATGACATAACACAAGTAGCTGTAAGGGATTGAGGGAGGTAAGTATATATTATAAAAAAAAATGCTTTGTTAGTTGTTTTTTTTTTTTGTATACTGAAAAAAACCTTAATAAAACTGAAGCAAAAAAAAAGTTTATGTCTCCAAATACCCCCTTTAACTTTGAGTCTGATCTACGATCCAAATTAATGTTATGGTTTGTAGTCTAAATGTATACATGGTAAGATTTTTGTTTTGTTGTAGGAGTTGGAGCTGAACTTTTACACTAGGTCCAATGAGCCTCTAGCAAAATGCTATGTTTCATGTATCTCAACACTCTGCCTTTTCTCTTTATTCTCCTCTCTGCATATATAAAACCTAATGTATTGCAGCACTTACATCGGCTGCATCAATAATCCCCAGACGTGCGGATTTTGAGTGATGTTAATTAATTTGTCCTTTCATGTTAGATACAGAAACGGATTATATGGTTTCTACTGGTCAATTTATTATGTAGAAGGTATCTCAAGCATCAGGGGTCACGCAGCAGACAAGGTAATGTAAAACTCCGTATACACTATATTAGATGCACACAATGCCTTGTTATATCTGCATTGTTAGTAATAAGTTCTGGAAATTCAATGTGACTTTCCACAAAGTTTGACATTTTTTAAACCTTTTTTAAATTTGTAACTGAGTCAGTCGTTATAGAGGGGTAACCTCACGGAAAATGGGAGAAGTAGTGTAGGGCCTGCTGGGAATTACAGTACACCTGTAGCAGCTAGAACCTATATATTTCAGTAGCATGTAGGTAGGTACTGGGACACTGCAAACATATGGGGGGGTAGCTTGCTTTTGTCACAAGGGTCGTAGAGATCGATATCAGACCACCCTGACTGCTTCCCTAATGGTTAGCTGCTGGTTGAACTGTACATCTACTGATAACTGCACAGTCCTCTCCCTTATCCTGCTTGTCACCGATCAGTGAGATCAGTGCTGGGCAGGCGAGGAAACTGGAGGGGATGTGCATCACCTGTAGCTTCCTGTATGTAGAAGCCCCATAAGAACTTGCCAAGAGCAGGAGCTGAAGAACCTGCAGGACCTTCAGTGATGTCACAGTCAAGAGATTAGTTACATGACTGGTAGACGGACTCCCTATAGATACTGTAAGTAGGGACAATCTGTATAAATTTGCGTGTCTGTCTGTGTGTGTGTGTGTGTCTATCTGAAAGTATGTATGAGGGCTGTTTGTGTATGGAAATGTAGCAGAGGTGTGTGCCTGTACATTGATGTAGTAGCCCTGTGTATGTCTGTTGGTATGTTTATTCAACAGAACTGTGTGTGTGTTTTAATGTAGCAGAGCTGGATGTGTATAATATAGCAGAGCTACATGTGTGTGTTGATGTAGCAACGCTGGATGTGTAAGATCCAGCAGAGTTGTGTGTGTGTGTTTTGATGTAGCAGAGCTGAGTATGATGCAGCAGAGCTAGTTGTCTATTGTGCATGCTGCAGAGCTGTATATGTATGGATATGATGTACTGTCATGGAGAGTGTTACCTTTGACCACTTCAATGCATTCACCTCTTTACTGCCTTAGACCATCAGGGAAGTTTATTAACATGATGTGTGTCTAATAGTCAAGTGAGTCTTGTAAAGAGAGAAATACCATATATATATATATATATATATATATATACTGTGTGTGTATATATATATATATATATATATATATATATATGTATATATTAAATTGACTAAGCCATAAATTAAAACATACAGTATAGAAGATTAATGAAGGCGTCACAAAAGAGACGATTTTAAGGAGGAAAAAAAAAAGTTCTCCAAAGACCAGCTGCAACGAAAACCTTCGAAGTTAGCAAAAATTTATTTTAAAAGAATGGTCAGATAGCGCCATGAAATTAACATAAAACCCTATTAGCGTTTTTTCCTCTGCATACCAACGAGGTAGTTCTATCTGCATAGATAGCCCCGTATTCCCTCCATCTAAGATGCAGAATTTATCTTTTAACTAGATTCTGCATCGAGGCCTCTTATAATTCAGCCTGTATTTTTCATTAAATTGTAATTCAGATGATGTATATTGTTACTAAGGAAGTTAATCTGCTTGCAAAAGATGGCAGAGATTGCAGAATCTCCTGATGGCGATCCTAAATTAATTAAATGTGCTGCACATGAAAATTTGAGTTAATATAATCTATAAATATGAGTTGTGAGACTCCAGTGGATATGACCATTTGGTTGGATTTTGCACATTTTTATGCAGTGGCTCTTAGATTATTATTATTGAAACAGGGAAAGGTTAATTACCCGGCCAAGTAAATGTTTCAATTGACTTAAGTTATGGGGGGTAAAAAGTAGAAGGACACCTCCACAAAGTCTTTCATTTTCATAGATGAATTCAGATAAAAAAGAAAAAAACTTCTTTATGCTTCTCTTTTACGGCACCTCTGGGAAGCTTCATCACTCCCAGTTTGTGTTATAGACCTCTCTTTTTTCCAATTTACCCAATTTACTGTAATTTTAACTGGTCATGATCACTGTTTTTCCAAGACTGCTAACTTCAAGTGAATGTACCATTAGATACACCTCTTTAAGATTTTTAAATCAATAGACTGGCGCCGACACGGGGATGCTGGTGGTCCTTTTTTTGAACCACAGCCCGATTTCTGTGCATGGTGCCCGTCTATTCCTAGGCACTGGTCTGGCCTGAAGAACTGGAGGCCCACCCCCAGTGTGATGAACCCCTCCCCTCTGTGACATGGTTCCATTGATTCTAATGGAGCCTTCGGCAAGTCCGCTTCCGGTGCTTTAGGCCGGGCCGGTGCCCGGGAATAGACCTGTGCCGTGCACAGGAACTAGGCCGCTATTCAAAAAAAGGACCACATCGCACCATCACTGCACTGGCGCCAGTCTATTGATGTAAAAATCTTAAAGCAAAGTACCTGATGGTACATTAGCTTTAAATTCCAATTGCCTTTCAAAGTATTTAATACCTTCTTTAACACAAAACTGGTTTCAGTCACTGCCTATGCTGCTGTGATCACAGAACTTTTTAATTAGCAAGTTCCCAATTTGTCATCCACCATTTAGATGAACTACTTGATCTGCGCTAGGTTATCTTTCATCCTTTTACTGTCTAAGGCTATCTTCACTTTTTTTTTTTTTTAGACGGCCGTCATTTTGCACCAAAAAACAGTGAAAAAAAGAAGTTGTTTGACCATAGCCCAACCCTGCTATTTATTTCACTCTTTGGCTATGTTTCAACAACATCTGCTTACGTGGAAATGTTAGCCTTTTGGTAAAGACAGACATCATGAATGTTCATGATCATTAACCCTTTAAGGACATGGCCCATTTTCGTTTTTACGTTTTCGGTTTTTCCTCCTTGTGTTTAAAAGGTCATAGCACTTGCATTTTTCCACCTAGAAACCCACATGACCCCTTATTTTTTGCGTCACTAATTGTACTTTGCAATGACAGGCTGAATTTTTGCATAAAGTACACTGCGAAACCAGAAAAAAATTCAAAGTGTGGTGAAATTGAAAAAAAAAACGCATTTCTTTTATTTGGGGGAAATGTGTTTTTACGCAATTCGCCCTGGGGTAAAACTGACTTGTTATGCATGTTCCTCAAGTCGTTACGATTAAAACGATATATAACATGTATAACTTATATTGTATCTGATGGCCTGTAAAAAATTCAAACCGTTGTTAACCAATATACGTTCCTTAAAATCGCTCCATTCCCAGGCTTATAGCACTTTTATCCTTTGGTCTATGGGGCTGTGCGAGGTGTCATTTTTTGCGCCATGATGTGATCTTTCTATCGGTACCTTGATTGCGCATATACGACTTTTTGATCGCTTTATATTACATTTTTTCTGGATTTGATGCGACCAAAAATGCGCAATTTTGCACTTTGGGATTTTTTTGCGCTGACGCCGTTTACCGTACGAGATCAGGAATGTGATTAATTAATAGTTCGGGCGATTACGCACGCGGCGATAGCAAACATGTTTATTTATTTATTTATTTGTTTACTTTTATTTAAAACCTGGGAAAAGGGGGGTGATTCAGACTTTTATTAGGGGAGGGGGCTTTTTACTATTAACAACACTTTTTTTTTTTTTTTTTACACATATACTAGAAGCCCCCCTGGGGGACTTCTAGTATATACACTTGGATCTCTCATTGAGATCTCTGCAGCATAGATATGCTGCAGAGATCCATGAGATCGGCACTCGTTTGCTTTCGGCTGCTGCAGCCGGAAGTAAACGAGTGCCGAGCCGAGGACGGCGCCATCTTGGACGCGTCCCCGGCCGGCATCAGTAACGGAGATTGCTCCTCCGGGACAAGGTCCCGGAGGAGCGATCTCCCCCACTAGACACCAGGGAAACGTTGCCTCCGGTAATCGGAGGCAGCTGTCAACTTTGACAGCTGCCTCCGATTAGCTAATTAGCGGGCACGGCGATCCGACCGTGCCCGCTAATAGCAGCGGTCCCGGGCTACTCGCGGCACCCGGGATCGCGGCACTTCAAAGCGGGGCCGCCGCGCGGCCCCGCTTTGAAGTGCAAGTGAGGACATATGACGTAGGGGTACGTCATATGTCCTTAAGAGGTTAAAGGAGAAGTCCAGTGAAAATTTTTATTAAAGTATTGTATTGCCCCCCAAAAGTTATACAAATTACCAATATACACTTATTACAGGAAATCCTTATAAAGTGCTTTTTTCTCTGCACTTACTACTGCATCAAGGCTTCACTTCCTAGAAAAAATGGTGATGTCACTTCCTGGATAACATGGTGATGTCACTTCCTGGATAACATGGTGATGTCACGACCCGACTCCCAGAGCTATGCGGGCTGTGGCTGCTGGAGAGGATGATGGCAGAGGGACACTGAGGGACACAGGGCACTGGAGGGACACTGAGCATCCCTCTGCCATCATCCTCTCCAGCAGCCACAGCCCACACAGCTCTGGGAGTCAGGAAGTGACATCACCATTTTATCCAGGAAGTGACGTCACCATTTTATCCAGGAAGTGACGTCAATATTTTATCCAGGAAGTGACATCACCATGTTATCCAGGAAGTGAAGCCTTGATGCAGTAGTAACTTCAGGGAAAAAGCACTTTAGTATTTCTTTTTTTTTTTTTTTTTTTGCTGTACAAATGAATCGAATATGCAACCTGATATTGAATAAATCTAAAATATAACATTAAGAACTCACTGTTAATTATATATTGCAAACTTTAATTTACACAAAAAGCACATTATTTTGTAAGATATTAAGTGAAGTATTGGAGGTATACCTAAAAGACCTTCTGTAGCAGTTGTGTCTATAGTTGCTTATTAGTATGAAGGAGCAGATGTGCTATCTTCACATTAAGGGTGCCTTCACACACACTGGATCCGCAGCGGATTTCACGCTGCGAATTCGCAGGGAAATCCGCTGCGGATCCAGTGTCAGTTCATCCCTATGAGAATACATACTCGCAGCAGGATTGAGGTTGGAGCATACATCACCTCCTTCCCGCTCTGGCTTGCTTCTGGGATTCTCAGCCGGACGTTCTGCTCAGCCAATCAGTGGCTGCGGCGGGGCAGCGTACTGATTGGCTGAGCGGGACGAACAGACGTCGGGAACCCCTGGAGCAAGCCGGAGCGGGGAGGAGGTGATGTATGCTCCGGCCTCCATGGGGTTAACTTACATACTCGCAGCAGTGGATCCAGTGTGTGTGAAGGCACCCTTAGGAGGTTTGAGTTCTGCAGCTAAAATTAATTGAATTCAGGATTAGAAAAACAAAACATAGCTACTTTCTTCTAAAACAGTGCCACCCCTGTCCTCAGGTTGTATATGGTATTGCAACTCAGTTCCATTTTCTATAATGGAAATAAGCTACAGTACCACACATAAACTGACAACAAGGGTGGAGCTTTCCGGAATAAAGAAGCTATTCTTTATTTTTTTTATTTTTTTTTTATAATGGATATGACTCATTTAAGAATGCTGTGCTATATTGTTTCACAGAGAACTGATGCCCTGTAGAAGCCTTCCCCAATATTGAGTTTACTCATAAAGAGTGAGTTTATTAGCTTTAAAGAGATTTTATATTGTTAGACAATATTTTCCAGATGTCCTTTTCCTCCTTGTACAAGTTATTATGGAGAGAAGAGGGAAGAGATTTTCTTTGCCAGGAATTACCTATGAGGTGCCTCAAAGTTCACACAAAAGTAATAAAATAATCAAACTCTGTCTAAAAGGCCATCTTAAAATTGTCCATATCCAAGGCTGTGTTAAAGGGGTTACATGATACTAGAAGGAAAGACATTTTTATTTCACCAGGGATATATATGTTGCCTATGAACAAAATGGGAACTCTGTTTGGGGGGTGGGGAGGGACTGAATTTTTTCTAATGTTATACTTTATAAAATTCTATAATTTCACTCAACTATCTTTGTGGGAGAAGATTTATTTAAAATGGTTTACAAAACAAAACAGAGGGGGAGAGTGATGTCTGTCATCTACATGTAAGTGAGATGCACTGTGCATATGGGGAAGGGATGGCTTGGAACATGGCAGAACCGTGAAAGTAGTAGCTTGGAACATGAGAAAACCAAGCAAGGAGGGGTTTGGAAAATTGAACAGACAAAAAAGGAGTGGCTTGGAACTTAGAAGAACCAAGGAAAGAGTAGTTTGAATTTGGGAGAACTGAAAAAGGAGCAGCTTGGAAAGTGGGAGAACCGAGGAAGGAGTTGCTTGAAATGTTTTAAAACTGAGGAAAGAGTTGCTTGGAACATGAGAGAACTGAGAAAGGAGTGGCTTGGAATATGTAAGAACCAAGGAAGGAGTGGCTTGGACCATGGCAGAACCAAGGAATGAGTGGCATGGAACATAACAGAACCATGGAAGGAGTGGCTTGTAACATGGGAGAACTGAGGAAGGAGTTGCTTAAAACATGAGAGAACTGAGAAAGGAGTGGCTTGGAATATGTAAGAACCAAGGAAGGAGTGGCTTGGACCATGGCTGAACAAAGGAAGGAGTGGCATGGAACATAACAGAACCATGGAAGGAGTGGCTTGGAACACGGGAGAACTGAGGAAGGAGTGGCTTGGAACACGGGAGAACTGAGGAAGGAGTGGTTTGGAACATGGGAGAACTGAGAAAGGAGTGGCTTGGAATATGTAAGAACCGAGAAGGGAGTAGCTTGGACCGTGGCAGAACCGAAGAAGGAGTGGCATGGAACATGACAGAACCACAGAAGAAGTGGCTTGGAACATGGGAGAACTGAGGAAGGAGTGGCTTGGAACATGGGAGAACTGAGGAAGGAGTGGCATAGAATATGGGAGAACCAAGAAAGGAGCAGCTTGGAACAGAGAGAACCAAGCAAGGAGTGGCTTAAAATATGGGATAACTGAGGAAGGAGTGGCTTGAAATGTAGGAGAACCAGGGAAAAAGTGGCTTGAAACATGGGAGAACCAAGGATGGAGTGGCATGGAATGTAGGAGAACCAAGAAAGGAGTAGCTTGGAACAGAGGGGTGGCTTGAAACGTAGGCGAATCAAGAAAGGAGTGGCTTGGAACATGACAGAACCACAGAAGGAGTGGCTTGGAACATAAGAGGACTGAGAAAGGAGTGGCTTGAGACGTGGAAGAGAGGGAAAAGAGTGGCTTGAGGCATGGAAGAGAGGAAAAGGAGTGGCTTGGAACACAGAGGAACAAACAGAAAAAAGTGCCCTGAAACAAAGAAGGGAAGTAGAATGAATAACTTGAAACAAAAGGGATTTGAGGTATGAGTGGCTTGGAACACAGGCAGCTGACTTTTTGACAGACAGAACTGGTATGAAGCCAACAGTTGTTGCTGAGGAACATCTCAAAGGCAGTATTAACAGAACTGATTGTGTGCCTTTACATGCAACAACCTCTGGTTGACCAATGTGGTTCCTATTTTAGTGTTAAACTAATTTCATTGATGTAATTGAAGATACATTGTAAAAAAAAAAAAAAAAAAATTAAGCCTGGATAAGGACACGTGGTAAAGCCTCCAATAGAAAAAGGTTTGCAACAATATGGTCCAGCTACATACCATAGCAAAGTATGCATAGAAATTTCTAATAAATTACATAATACCAATAATTTACTTATTTTGGTTGTCATGATTGTGAGATTCTCATAAGAGCTCACACACATGGTATGTTTGTACTGAGCAGTATAACAGGGTTATAACTCAGGGTTTTGACACAGAATTGAGTGTTTTTCCACAGAATCTGACAAAGAAAAATGTGAAAAATCTGTCCTGTTCTATTGCGCATTTCCTAGATGTATAACTTCTAGAAGATGACATCACCATAGACAGGATCTGTGCTCATTAAGATTACAGATTGTTTACAAAAAGTTCTACTTGCTGCAATAGACGATGATATGTCAGCCAAAGGCAAACCAACAGAAATGTCTGGAATGTCAAATACAATCAATGGTAGTTCTTTCTTTCAATAAACAAAAAGCTCAGAAAAAGAAAAAATTCCACTATTGCTAAAATATGTTGCTTTTATTTCAAGGTAAATATTCATTTAACATTTGGGCTAGTGGATCAGCTGTATTCTGTAAGAGACACCAGGGCCGGGACAAAGAGTAGGCAGGGGTAGGCGATGGCCTAGGGCGCCAAACGTGAGGGGGCGCCATCTGGATGGGTAAGTAATTTATTTACCCATCCATCCTACCCCCCGCTCGCCCCCCTGCCTGTCTGCCGGCCCGCCCTGCACTGTAACTGTTACATACAGCAGCAGGAATAGAGTGTCCAGGAGGTGTAAAGGACCTTTGATGACATCATGCCCATGTGACCAGTGTGGGAGGAGCTATCTTCCTTTGCTAGGCTCTATGAGGCAGCTAGTTTCCTAGGCTGTTTATGAGGCAGTGAGGGCAGTGTATAAGATCAGCAGGAGGTAAGCCACACTGAGGGCACTGGTCAGCAGGGGGAGGGGGAGGGGGGTGTGTGCATAGATATGAGATGTTCTGCAGGGGTGTGTGGGTGCATAAATATGAGATGTTCTGCAGGGGGGGTGCATAGATATGAGATGTTCTGCAGGGGTGTGTGGGTGCATAAATATGAGATGTTCTGCAGGTCAGGGGTGTGTGGGTGCATAGATGTGAGATGTTCTGCAGGTCAGGGGTGTGTGGGTGCATAGATATGAGATGTTCTGCAGGTCAGGGGTGTGTGGGTGCATAGATATGAGATGTTCTGCAGGTCAGGGGTGTGTGGGTGCATAGATATGAGATGTTCTGCAGGGGTGTGTGTGTGCATAGATATGAGATGTTCTGCAGGTGTGTGTGTGTGTGTGTGTGCATAGATATGAGATGTTCTGCAGGGGGGGGGGTGCATAGATATGAGATGTTCTGCAGGTCAGGGGTGTGTGGGTGCATAGATGTGAGATGTTCTGCAGGTCAGGGGTGTGTGGGTGCATAGATATGAGATGTTCTGCAGGTCAGGGGTGTGTGGGTGCATAGATGTGAGATGTTCTGCAGGTCAGGGGTGTGTGGGTGCATAGATATGAGATGTTCTGCAGGTCAGGGGTGTGTGGGTGCATAGATATGAGATGTTCTGCAGGTCAGGGGTGTGTGGGTGCATAGATATGAGATGTTCTGCAGGTCAGGGGTGTGTGGGTGCATAGATGTGAGATGTTCTGCAGGTCAGGGGTGTGTGGGTACATAGATATGAGATGTTCTGCAGGTCAGGGGTGTGTGGGTGCATAGATGTGAGATGTTCTGCAGGTCAGGGGTGTGTGGGTGCATAGATATGAGATGTTCTGCAGGTCAGGGGTGTGTGAGTGCATAGATGTGAGATGTTCTGCAGGTCAGGGGTGTGTAGGTGCATAGATGTGAGATGTTCTGCAGGTCAGGGGTGTGTGGGTGCATAGATATGAGATGTTCTGCAGGGTCAGGGGTGTGTGGGTGCACTGTTATGTGATGCTCTGCAGGGTCAGGGGTGTGTTGGTGCACTGTTATGCGATGGGGAGAGCGGCCTCTTGTGACCGCAAGTAACTCTGCCACAAGAGTGCAGTGAAGAGAAGACGCATGGCCCAGGTGAGTATAAGTGGGTTTTTTTTGTCTGTTTTGGAGAATTACTGTTATATGGGAAGGGTTAGGGAGCACACAGGGGTCTATATATAACTGGAAGAGCACACAGGGGTCTATATATAACTGGAAGAGCACACAGGGGTCTATATATAACTGGAAGAGCACACAGGGGTCTATATATAACTGGAAGAGCACACAGGGGTCTATATATAACTGGAAGAGCACACAGGGGTCTATATATAACTGGAGGAGCACACAGGGGTCTATATATAACTGGAAGAGCACACAGGGGTCTATATATAACTGGAGGAGCACACAGGGGTCTATATATAACTGGAGGAGCACACAGGGGGTCTATGTATAACTGGGGGCAGCACACAGGGGGTCTATGTATAACTGGGGGCAGCACACAGGGGATTTATATATATAACTGGGGGAGCACACGGGGTCTATATACTTCTGGGAGAGCACACAGGGGTTCTATATACTTCTGGGGAGCACACAGGGGGTCTATATACTTCTGGGGGAGCACACAGGGGTTCTATATACTTCTGGGGAGCACACAGGGGGTCTATATACTTCTGGGGGAGCACACAGGGGTTCTATATACTTCTGGGGAGCACACAGGGGGTCTATATACTTCTGGGGGAGCACACAGGAGATCTATATATTTATGGGGGAGCACTCAGGGGGTCTATATATTTCTGGGGGCAGCACACAGCAGTCTATACTATATTGGGGCTGCACAGAGGGGCTTTACTACAATACTGGGGCACAGGGACACCTTAAAACTATGGGGGCACAGAGGAGTGTAACTACTATATAGGGGTACAGAGGGGGGTAACTACTGTATGTGTTGGAGCCTAAAATGTTTCTCTGACAGATTCTGGAGAGAAGATTCACAGCCAGAAGACGACTTCTAGGTGGCCCAGGCTGGATGGAGGGAAAAAGAAAATGTGACAGATCGGAGAAGACGGCCCATGTGAGTCACTGGATGTAACTGCTCAGTTATAGGGTTGTAGTGATAGGGGTCATGGTGTGGCGGTATTATGGAATGGTATCATTGCGGATATCTTTCTGTTCTGTTCAGTGCAGTTTTCATGTAATATGTAATCACTGTATGGTGGAAATAGTGTTATAAGGTAACTACTGTATGTATTGGGGCTCTTAATACAGTGTGGGGGTACATTCAGGGCATTATACTGTGCGGGGAGCACCAATTCTAATGTGGGGGAGGGGGGCGCCATTTGCCTTCTCTGCCTAGGGCACCAAAACTCCTTGTCCCGGCCCTGAGAGACACTATTGTACTGAAATGCACATCAATATGATGGACAATAAACCAGAGAAAAAAAGAAAATTGTACCATAAATCCTAAGATTGAGCAAAGGAAGTCAACACTTATTCCCATATTACGTAGTGCCAGCAATTAGTCTCTACTGTCATATTTGTATCTTCTGTCAAAAGTCTCTATGGCAATTTGTGACTCATTGGATACATTAACCGTTTGATATGTGTTACTATTGATAGAGATGTTGTTGGGGCACTTACATGGAAACAGCCATTGATTTAGCTATATAATATCATCAACATGCTGAAGTAGATATTTACCTTAGACACACTGTGTCATACATAGATCATGTGATCATGGAGGTACTTTGCTATTGAGAAATACAACTGTACGAATGTTGCACATAAAGGTGTCTTTGCATGTCGATATCGGCAAATGTGCAAAAGAAGAACCTGTGGAGCCTCATTAAAGAGTCTTGAAACACAGGACTAGCCAGATATCCCTCCAAGAAGGACCCAGCCAAGGGGTGGCTCCTGTAGGGAGAACACCAAAACCACCATATTACGTGGCCCTATAAGTCAACGTGACAAGAGAAAAACCAAGGCCCACAGCCCCTTGCTGGTATGATGATCTGGGGGGGCCATCATTTAGGTCAGTCTGTCACCCCTAGTAATGACATGAGAGACACCAACAGCTCAGTGATATGTGCAAGTCATCCTGCAGCCATATTTGTATATTGTGGTTTCCATATTGCTCCCCGCACACTGCAAGGGTTTCCTAGGAATGTCTTCGCCACATTGTAACGCTACCTTGGCCTGACCTATCACCAGATTTATTGCCAATTGAGCCTTTCTGAGACCAGATGGGACGCCAGCTCAGCAACCTTCAAGGTTGTAGGATCTATAGGCCCAACTGCAATCTAAGGGCAAATCTTCTGTAGGCTGCCATACACAACCTGTATCCTCCATGCCCAACCGTATCTCATGGTACAGTATATCTAGACTTGAGGCACCCAAGGGAAAGTAGAGCCTGTAGAACCTCTTTTCTATTGTACAGTTTCCCAATAATCATCTCCTTTCTTCTAATAAGTTTCATTTAATTGCGACAACTCCATCTTGGTGCATTATTTCTTTTTGTCAATAAGATTCATCCAACAATTTCTGATCCCTCAAATAAGACATTAGGCGTAAAGCTGACCATGTCTAGTCACTAGGTCTCAAGTAGACTATGTTTGGTCTATTAAAGCCGTTTTGATGGTAAAGTTGAGGCGTACAGCCAGTACGTGATACGAATGCCCTGTTACTCCATCGTACAGAATGCAATCTGAACCACTTGTAAGAAAAGAATAGTATTTCTACGATATTAAGATGTCCGTCTGCTCACTCGGAGCGTCTTAAAGCCTGTAATCAGTCAACAGCTTGGCTTTAAGTACTCAAAGGATTTACAGTGCTTTATAGATTCTTCCATAACCTGAAGGCCCATAATAATTGCCACCTTAGTTTAAATACTGTTTTGTGACTTTTGAAAAGTTCCTTAAAGACAACTTGGAATTTAGTTTCTCCACTCGGATATTGATCGGCATCACTCATATTCCCGGCAGCTTAATATCGTAGCATCCGCAATGCTACAATTGTTGGAGCAAAAATCTAGTTTCTTTATTAACAAATCTATCTCGATCTCTGAGTAAGTCTTTAAGTAAGGTTAATTCAACATCTGGCACTTGGAGAAATTGCACAATGACTCGGTAACTTAATAAGGAGACTCATATTAAGAGGGCTTTGTGTTTTATTACATATCATGTACTGTAGTTGTGTCTTCAGCTCTGGAAAGGTTATCGATCGCACTGGCTTATATCAGAGAGCTTGGGGAGATAAAAGTTTCATATCTTCAGTTTTTTGCAGAGATTGGAAAAAAAAGTATATTCTAATCTAGTCAACCAACCTCGTAGCCAGGATAATAAATGTTAATGCTCTTAGGCCTTATTCCCAAGTTCAGCGCTTGGTACGTATATATGGGCGATGTGCAATGGAACGAGTATCGGAACTCTCGGCATCATGTACCAGGAGTATCTGTCGCACACCATCCTTATATACAGGCAGAGTGCAGAACATGGGATTAAGGCCTAACAAGAAGGATTTTGAGATCTCTCCAAAGCAGGGATACTGAAAAGGGACAAAAATAGACATAAAAAAAATATAAAAATATCATAAGATACTGGTACTGACTGTCCAGGGTTGCTGGCAAATCAGACATTTCCTCTAGGGTGGCCCTTATAGCTGAGTGCCAAGAGCCAGACCAACATGCAAGAGCCAAAGATACATGGCTAGAGCAGTAAACTAAATATTTTTCTAAAACAAAAACTTTTACTAAAGCTTGAGATGATTTACATGTTTTCTAAGATTATAAAAAGACTGTGTCTATCAAGTCCAGTCTATACTACTTTGTTGATCCATACGTAAGCAAAATCCCCTATGAAGTCATGTTAAAGGGGATTGCCAGGTAGAGGTTAAAAAAAAAAAAAAAAAAACTGCTGCAGAAGCATATAGCATTACTTACCTGCCTAACCCAGTTTTGAAACTACCAAAAATCCATTTGTTTTGGAAGTCTTTGTTCTCTATCGTGTGGTTGTACTTCCCGGTGGAGCAGTTGTACATAGTACCATAGGTTCCAGAATGCAATGCTTTCCCTCAGCTGTTCCATCACAGTCCCCCGCCCTGCCCATTCCCCACCCAAATCTGTTGCTGAACTTCTAGGCTGTGTTCACACATTACAGTTTCATTGCGTTACTGAATTATTTGCAGTACTTTATAATTTCATTGTGTTTCCACCCACACAGTGCGCTGTTACTGCCTGTAACGCCGATACTGGAACTTTTTGAATTTAATTTTTTTTTCTTTTCATCTCCACGCAAGTATTATGATCAAGCATCTTTTATCTTTGAGGTTAAGCCCCACAATAAGGACTTTATCCGATATTATCTTACATGGGATATACTGTTTATGCCTGATTTTTCTCCAGGTGGCATTGGCTGTGCCGGCTCTGATCCTCTGTGCCATTTAGCATCACATAATTGCAGTTCTGCATCATTTTTGTGAAGACGCTGCAGTACTGCAATGAGACTCCAACATGTGTGAACATAGGCCAAATTTCAGTGCAGACTTTTGCACAATCAGTGAAATTGCAGCAGCTGCTTCTGGCTGGTCAGAGATGGTGAATCACTCAGGGGATTGGGGGATCCAGACAAGCCTCCTGTGACATCACGCCCTGCCCCCTGTCTGCATCATCAGCCTGTGCCCAGCAAACACACACAATGTGAGACAGAGGCATGGAATATTTTTCTCCTAAGGTCGGAGAGCAGTGGGAGCAGGAGACAATGTGAATTGGCACAGGGTCCATTTTTCTTCACTTCCTGGATTTCTATCAGCTACCAGTGTGGCAGAACCGTACAGATATGGTAATACATTATATAGACACATCTATATAACTTTTAATGTACTTTTAATAGAAAAAAATAGTTTTCCCTATGTGGAATCCCCCTTTAATTTCCCCCATACTATGGGAAACAGTCCTTCTACTAAATCTCTGGATCAATGTTCCATCTTCAGAAACTGGTGCCAAGCACTTGTAACACCTAGAACTTGTTCAATGAAGCGACCATCAAAATAATCTTGTGGCAGAGAATTCATTCATTTATGGATATTTATATGTCCATATTATGTACCATCACCATCGCTACAGTGTCAACTGTTTTATCCCAGCTGCAATTACACATTTTATTACTACAGGTCATGTGACCAGCATTTAGACCACTAGAAGATTACATGGTTTTATAGGTAACGGGTAGAGATGGATGCAACTCAAGCTTGCTCAAGTCCATCCGAACCCAGAAGTCTCAGCATTTGATTAAGAAGCATTTGATTCGAAGAACTTGCATGCGGCCCTATGAAATCATGAGTGAGGATAAAGGAATCAAGATGGCTAAAAAAACAGGTATCTACAAGATATATATATATATTTATATATATATAATATTAACTTATGCTGAACTATAAGTCTGCCAGTATATCTACATTGTCCACCTTTAGGCCCATGGCTCATGGCTTCACACAGTCTACTTTTCTCTGGCCTCAGTCACTGGCCTCAACAGTCATGTACCATACATGTAGATCGTGACTAGGGATAAGCGGACTTAATCTTTTGAACCAGATTTGTTATCAACATTGCAAAAAGATCTCCTATGGGTCTGCAGTGTCTCCAGCCACCTCTAGCCTGCTCAGCTAATCACTGACTGAGATGGGTCAGCACCACAGCCAGTTATTGGCTGTCCTGTCTGAGTCAGTCAGTGATTGGCTAAGCAGGCTGTCACTCTCATTTCAAAAGTGACAGCCTGCTCAGCTGATTGGCTGAGTGACAGTCTGCTCAGTCAATCCCTGGCCTCGTTGCTGTCTCGGTCAGTGATTGGCTAAGAGGGCAGTCACACCCAAGACAAGTGTGACAGCCTCTGTTACTGACTGACAGAAACGGGACAGCACCATGGCAGGTGATTGGCTGAGGGGGTTGTAGGTGGTTGTGGGGAAGACTGGAAGTGGTAGAAGGAGGACAGGTAAGTACGATGAGTGAACATGCTTAAAGGTACTTAAACAGCTAAACGCCTGCCATTGCCATTGTTTGGCAAATTATTAGCTGTAGAGCCTTGTTTGCAATGTATGTCATCACAGCAAGCAAGCAATCTTGAATACTCCTATTAACCAGGCAGATTTGTTACAAAGTGATTGATTTTCACATCACAATTTCATCTTCAGTGATATCTTAGCCAAGTAACCCCAACTCAAATTAGATACATGAAAGTACCTCAAGCAAAGACCGTACACTGTAGTGCACCAATCAGAAGCACAGCATGGAGACAGTGCGAGAACCCATTGGACTGATCACAGTATGTATTGCCTGGAACACACATACACCGAGGATACAAACGCTGCTGGTATTAGATACAGTCGTGTCATATTTGTTTGGTCTGGTTTCAAAAATTACACTGACGTGATTAAATATTCCCGCATGTGACGACACTTTGGATAATGGCCTTAAGCAACATTTTATGTGCATTTTTAAATACCCAGCAGGCACTAGTCATGAGATAGATAGGCTCTCTGTAACTACTGCTGGTAGTGAGGGTAAATTCACAGCCGGGTGTGTTTCATATATGGTGGTTTCTAGAAAATCAAATATTTGCCCCTGACCGTGAAAAGAAGTCAAGCTGTTGCATATGATGGCATGGTGTGAGCATGGGGGTAGGCAGGGTATGACTAGATCGGAGGCCATTTAATGATGACAAAACAGTATATTTTATATTAAGAAAGAGGAATTCATCTCTTACTTTTATAAGAACTTGAATCTGTCCTGTAGCTTTCGTTGACATGAAGTACCAAAACCTCAGCGTACAATCTCTTCCCGACTCCTTCCACTTGGAGCTTCTCAGATGAGCTTTTTCACCACGTAATCCAACATAAGAGGTCTCGAGGTACAGGAAGTGACCTATGGTATGGATCATATGGAGCACGCAGAAGAGTTAGAACAAGTATAGTAAATAGGACATTCACTAAATCCAAGCCTACTTGTTTCCGATGTGACCATTCTTCCTCATAGCTCATGAGCTAGGGTGGTCGCACCTGAAAGGTGTAGGTTTTGATTAGATGCTGTGGACAAGGTTATGATTTTATGGTTCAATCAGTTAACAAGGAACAAAAAACACAACATAGTCATCATGGTAAAACCGATACATATTAATAGCTATAGTTAAAGCTAAATTATCTTAAAGGAGAAGTCCGGGATTGATGTATCTCAGAAGTCTCAGGGTTACACTAAGGATCAAGGTAGAGTAGCCAGCCAAGAATGAAAGGCCACAGAAAGGACGCCATAATTTGTATTTCTGTTTCATAAGCTTATCTGTGGCAAGGAAAACATACTGTAAGTTCAGCCAACCATTCCATAAGGGACAGTGAAACAGTCGACCTTATTTGACCAGGAATGACTTGCCTCTCTGCCTGCAAGAAGAAGCTCGGTGCACCGGACATGCAGAGAGGACAATTTGTGGACCATGGAGTGCAACTTTGCATTGAGTCAATATTCTCCATTCAGCCAATCAGGGTCCTCCATGCTCAGGGATACATAGGAAAAAGTAATATTTTTTCACTTCTTTTGAAGCAGACTATATATATATATATATATATATATATATATATATATATATATATATGCATGCTCAATACAAGTTGTAAAAAAGCATCCATAAAAGTCTATGGGCAAGTTATCTACTTCTGCATCTGACCATTGTCATACAAGAGGGGTATTCCCAGCTGAACTAAAATAGCTAAACTTGCAGGAGTGTTCAAGTTAAATATTTTTGCAATTACACTTTGTCACGGCTAGGGAAACAAGGAACAGTACAAGACAGTGGGCCCTGAAGCTCAACCCAACCAATGTCCCTGCCTACTTGCCACGGACGGCCCTAAACGGCCATGGACAACCACGAAGTTGGTCCCTACAGAAATAAACACAATGGAGGATAGTCAGCTAGCCAAGTCAGAACCAAACAGGCAATGAAGTACAAAATCGGAAAGCCAGTGGAAAGTCGGAGGTCAGGCAAGAGGTCAGAGAATGGGCAGAACAATTGCAAGGGTATTAGGACAGGGAACGATGGGAAAGGAGCAGGGGAGCTGGGACTAGTATACACTAATAGCCAGCAATGAGATGCTGGCCTTCACTAAACTTTATAATCGATCAGGAGCCCAGACCAAAAGCTTATTGGTCCAGCCTCCTGAATCCAGCCACATTGCAGCTGAGGCACTGCAGGCTGAATGGAAGAGCGATCTGTCACTCAGCCTGAGTGCAATGCTTCTCAGCTGCATGGTCGGCCGGCTGTGAGTAACGCGAGACCCGCAGCGTCCTTGGTTGCCAGGTCTCCGTGATGTCGGGAGAGGACCTCACAGGAGCGTGTCCAGGTAAGTTACTGATACACTTATTGCAAACATATTCATTGCATACATAGCAAACTTGTCTCGGTCTCCTGATATGCTGCTCTTTCCTTTCCCATGTGGACAGCTCATTGTCTGGGTTACCGACCAACACTCTGCTCTAAAAGCAGTGATCAAGCTGAGATGGATGGATAGATGGATGGATGGATGGATGGATGGATGGATAGATAGATAGATAGATAGATAGATAGATAGATAGATAGATAGATAGATAGATAGGAGATAGATAGATAGATAGATAGATAGATAGATAGGAGATAGATAGATAGATAGATAGATAGATAGATAGATAGATAGATAGATAGATATAGAAGACAAAAACAAGTGTATCTTTGGTCGGATACGGACCTGCTGGCACTCGGATTTATTAACTGACTGGTGGTGCTGCTGTTATTCCATTGGACTAGATAGATAGATAGAGATATAGGGTCAGAATGATCAAAACTGAGAAAAAAACCTAGAGAAACCAATCATTTCTAGAATTGTTCTGGTAACATGAATGCTAAGGTCTGGTTGGTTGCTATGGTCAACATAAAGAATCATAGTGTAATACAGCTTAATAAATCTGTGCCATAGTGTATATATACTGTATAAAATATATAAATATGTACACTATAGCTGTCTACAGACCAGCGAGACCACTGCTTTTAGAGCAGAGTGCTTGTTGGTAACCTAGACAACGAGCTGTCCACAAGGGGAGGTAGACTGTAGCATATGACTGCACCAGATGAAGGCAGGGTTGCTAAATGAATGTGTTTACAAAAATATTTAACCCTTTAATATTTAATCTTACAAGTATAGTTATATTAGTTGACATGGGAACACCCCTTTAATACAGGAATTAGGAATCCAACAGAAAACACTTGGCATGGATCATTAGATTTTAAATGATAGAAGTCTTCTTCTTGAGTTATCTCTGAATTGCTGGGGTGTACAGAAGCAACATATCATTCTTAACCCAGCCACCGGGAACCTATATCTTGGAGATCCGAGGCAGAGCAATTTAGCAACCTTTCTACTATTAAGGCATAAGTGATCATTGTGTCTTGGCTAGAACAACTCTTAAAAGGTAAGTGCACATCAGAACAGTTGTGTATGACATTCTAAGTCACCTAATAATACTACATTGTTATCTCCTTTCTTTTGTCATATTAAATCGGAAAGTTCACTTGGGTTTGTTCGTACCTGAATGCCCACCATTGCATTACCAGTGACTAAAGAAGTTGGATGCAGCCTTAAAGTGTCACTGTCATTCAATTTAATAATACAGGCGATTTTAAGAAACTTTGTAATTGGGTTTATTAGCCGAAAAATGCATTTTTATCATGAAATAGCAGTTTGAAGCTCTCCCCCCTGTCTTCTATAGAGAGGGAAGGGGTGGAGGGAGATAAGGCACTGAAGTCAGCACTGAACTTTCCGACCTCTGAATACTGGCTTTCTCACAAGTCCCGCTGTGTAATCCTTTGTTTTCTGCTCTCTGCTGGCGACTAATCTCCTATCTTCCCCCCAGGGGTGATTCTAGCCTCTCTGCTGCCCAAGGCGAACTATAGGATGACGCCCCCCCCCCCCCCGCGGTCAATCCGCCCACATTATAATCCACTACTGCCCCCCCCCCCCCAACTGCTGTCCCCAATAAACATAATGTTTGGTCCCTTGCTGCACAGAGGATGTCAGGAGAGGAGGGGGCTGATCTTATAGGGGAGGTCACAGCAGCACAGAGGAGGTCAGGAGAGGAGGGGGCTGATCTTATAGGGGAGGTCACAGCAGCACAGAGGAGGTCAGGAGAGGAGGGGGCTGATCTTATAGGGGAGGTCACAGCAGCACAGAGGAGGTCAGGAGAGGAGGGTGCTAATACTATAGGAGAGGTCCCAGCAGCACAGAGGATGTCAGGAGAGGAGGGTGCTAATCCTATAGGAGAGGTCCCAGCAGCACAGAGGATGTCAGAAGAGGAGGGTGCTAATCCTATAGGAGAGGTCCCAGCAGCACAGAGGATGTCAGGAGAGGAGGGTGCTAATCCTATAGGAGAAGTCCCAGCAGCACAGAGGATGTCAGGAGAGGAGGGTGCTGATCTTTTAGGAGATGGTCCCCCTCTTCCCCCCTTATAGATGGTCCCCCTCTTCCCCCCCTTATAGATGGTCCCCTCTCCCTTATAGATGGTCCCCCTCTCCCCCCCCCCTATAGATGGTCCCCCTCTCCCCCTCCCTTATAGATGGTCCCCCTCTTTCCCCTCCCTTATAGATGGTCCCCCTCTCCCCCCCCCCCCTTATAGATAGTCCCCCTTTCCCCTCTCCCTTACATATGGTCCCCCCCCCTGCACAGCAGATAAAACAAAAACAAAAAACAGCACACAACTCACCTGCCATCCGTTCCCCCGTCGAGCCTCTCTGGTCTGGTCCCGGCTGATGTGCGGCTGCCCGGGGTGTCCCGTCCTGTCCCCGGCAGCGCGCGCATCAGAGAGCTCCCCGTGCGCCTGTGGCTGTAACTTCCAGTGCACAGGGAGCTCTCTGATGCGCGCGCTGCCGGAGACAGGATGGGACACCTCCGGCAGCCACACATCGGCCGGGGGACTAAAGGCTGCATTCCCACGTTCCGTGGAATGCCTGTACCGGAGACCCCCGAGCCCGGACAGCATCTGTAATTAGATGCTGGGAGCGGGGGGAGACTGTATTCATAAGCGCCGCACTGTAGTAACAGCACCGTGTGGCTGATTCATTACACCGCGGCGCTTATGAATACAGTCTCCCCCGCTCCCAGCATCTAATTACAGATGCTGTCCGGGCGCGGGGGTCTCTGGTACATGGTACAATCAGTGGCGGATTATAATGTGGGCGGCCGCCCGAACCGCCCATATTATAATCTGCCACTGAATGCCGCCCCTAGGGGCGTAGCTAATGTCTCTTGGGCCCTGGTGCAAGAGGTCAACTTGGGCCCCCCCCTTTCTCGATGCTATTGGTATATATATATATATATATATATATATATATATATGTATCTCAAGACTGATATTACCAATAATACCAGTATACAGGAAATATTATCACCGCCATACTGTTACTAAACAAATCCTGTTTACTGAGACCAATATTGCCAATATTACCAGTACACAAGGGGAAATATTACCGCCACACCACAACCACTACCATCACCACCATATTGTTACTGACCAAATCCAGTATACTAAATCCAATAAAACACAGTACCAGATAACAAGTAACAAATAATACCACCTCATAGTGACTAACACCACCGCTGCTACTGAATATAATCCTCTGTACATAGACCAATATCACTTCATACAGTCATATAGAGGTGGACGCACTGTACACAGGATCTATACACCATATACATTACAGTGCAGTTATATCAAGTGACTCACAGGGGACATCTTCTCTGATCGGAGTTCTTCCCTTTTCATCTTCTCCATCTATTGTGGGCGATTTTGAGAACTTCTCTGGGCCACGAATCCACAGAATCTGCCAGACAGACATATTAGGCTCCTCACACTGACACCATCATCTCTCTAAAAACTGCACATCTGTACTGTCCCCTTTACACCCTCATTTAGTAGGTAGCCCTGACACTATGTGATCCCCCTTAAAGTACATGCCCCCCTCTGTGCATGCCCTATTGTATACACCCCCCATGTAGTCCACCTTATAGATGGCCCCCAAAGTTTCCCCCTTATAGATGGCCCCCTGTGTTGTCCCTCTTATAGATGCCCCCATGTTATCCCCCATATAGATGGCCCCCCATTTTATCCCCCTTACAGATGCCCCCCATGTTGTCCCCTCCTCCTGCCCCTTTATCACCATACTACTACCCCTTTCATCCTCCTGCCCTTTCATAATCATACTACAAACACCTCCATCATAATACTACCACCCCCTTCATCCTCCTGCCCTTTCATCATCATACCACTACACCCTTCATCATCCTCTTGTTCCTTAATCATCATACCACTACACCCTCATCATCATACCACTATACCCCCCATCATCCTCTTGTTCCACCACCATACCACTACACCCCCATCATCCTCTTGTTCCTTCATCATACCACTACACCCCCCATCATCCTCTTGTTCCATCATCATACCACTACACCCTCATCATCATACCACTACACCCGCATCATCCTCTTGTTCCATCATCATACCACTACACCCCCATCATCCTCTTGTTCCATCATCATACCACTACACCCCCCATCATCCTCTTGTTCCATCATCATACCACTACACCCCTCATCATCATACAACTACACCCCCATCATCCTCTTGTTCCATCATACCACTACACCCCTCATCATCCTCTTGTTCCATCATCATACCACTACACCCTCATCATCATACCACTACACCCCCCATCATCCTCTTGTTCCATCATCATACCACTACACCCCCCATCATCCTCTTGTTCCTTCATCATACCACTACACCCCCATCAATCTCTTGTTCCATCATACCACTACACCCCCCATCATCCTCTTGTTCCATCATACCACTACACCCCCCATTATCCTCTTGTTCCATCATCATCATCATACCACTACACCCCCCATCATCCTCTTGTTCCACCATCATACCACTACACCCCCCATCATCCTCATGTTCCATCATCATCATACCACTACACCCCCATCATCCTCTTGTTCCATCATCATCATCATACCACTACACCCCCCATCATCCTCTTGTTCCATCATCATCATACCACTACACCCCCATCATCCTCTTGTTCCACCATTATACCACTACACCCCCCATCATCCTCTTGTTCCACCATCATACCACTACACCCCCCATCATCCTCTTGTTCCACCATCATACCACTACACCCCCCATCATCCTCTTGTTCCATCATCATCATACCACTACACCCCCATCATCCTCTTGTTCCACCATCATACCATTACACCCCCCATCATCCTCTTGTTCCATCATCATACCACTATACCCCCCATCATCCTCTTGTTCCACCACCATACCACTACACCCCCCATCATCCTCTTGTTCCATCATCATACCATTACACCCCCCATCATCCTCTTGTTCCACCACCATACCACTACACCCCCCATCATCCTCTTGTTCCATCATCATACCATTACACCCCCCATCATCCTCTTGTTCCACCACCATACCACTACACCCCCATCATGCCCTTTAAAACAAAAAAATCTTTACTCACCTGAATGGTTCCTCTAGTCTTCTTGTCACGCGCGCTGGCAGGCTTACCGCGGCTGGGGGCGGGGCTTCCAGCGGAGGGGGCGGAGCTTCGCGGGACCTGTTTTTTTTGCCCTCAAGATGCTCCCAGCCCCGCAAGTCAGCCGGGGGCCGTCCCAGCCTGCCTCTTGTGATCGCAGACAAAACATTGCTTGCGGTCACAAGAAGGAGTGGGATGGGAGCAGTACAGTGGCAGTACAGTAGCGGCCCGGTCGCTGCTGCGACCGCTGCGACCGTGGTAGCTACGCCACTGAATGCTGCCCCCATGATAACAGCATCATTGCGGCGCCACTGCTTCCCCCTCCCCTCTCCATAGGTTAGACAGGGCTCGACTGATGTAAAAGAGTCGAGATTTCCTAATAATGAGCAGTGAATGAGAGAGAGGAGGGAGGGGTGACCTGGAAAAAGTCTTCTTGAATGCAGATAATGTCATATTTGCCTAATAAACCCAATTACAACGTTTCTTAAAAATCGCCTGTACTATTGATTTCTGCAAAAAAATAAAAAATAAATACGACATTGACACTTTAAGGCTGCCTGGAAAAAAGGGATACAGCCATAGGCCATTGGCTGTATCTATGTTTTCCATGACTCCCTAGGGCAGCAACCAACTCCTTCAGGCACCGGTAATCAAATACAGAGCATTCGGGTTTAGATGAGGTTTGCTCATCTCTAATTGGGAATTGTGGAGAAAAGGGCAATCCATTGCATATCTATAGGGTAGAAGTCCTAACTATGTCCTGGTATATATGAGGGGACCAAAAGCCCCACTTCCACATAAAAACACCAATATTATAAATAATTCATGGTAGGTGGGGGTCCTGTTGCAATTTTTGCTTTGGGGCCCACAAGCAGCAACATTGGCAAATATGGTAAATGTTTCAAGCTCTATATTTTACACTATTGAATTTTTCTCTTACTTACAAGCAGATACATAGGTCCCAGTGGAGGCATCCATTTCCTGCCTGTATTAATATGAATTCATTGACAACCTCATGAATCTAAATCAGACCTTGTAAATATCACTCAATCAGGGCTTCAAAGGTTCCTGACATTCTTAATAAGTCAACAATATGAATCCCTCCCTTGTGTTCAGGGGGTAAGATGACTTTAATGGTAGCAGGTTTATGCAAGGTTAATACGGGGGAAACATTAACCTGATTCCATATCTTCTGCTCTCAAATGTCAATTATTCCCAATTATCCTAATTTGTAAATTGCTACTCGAAAGGAATACATATCTCTATGTAATTTATAATAGACGTCCATTGTCGACGTATTGAGCCTGAGTGACATTATCTCATGTAGAGTAGATGTTTTGGGGTTGTCACTGGATTAGAGTAATGGCGGCTAGGAGTTTCATGATTTATGTATGAGTTTTGCCCACAAAATTGAAACGTAGCATTACCAAAATGTCATGGTTTTTTTTTCTAATAAATGCCAAAAGAATGGAAATGGGAATGTTCACTACGACATTTTCACTCCAAAATAGACAGATAAGAACAGCCTATAATAGTAATGAGACATGGAAATGTATGCTTCGCGAATGCCTAGTCAGACATGGTTTCCCATGTCAGTAACAGCTGACCGCCAAAGGTTAGATTCCATACAGAAAGATGTTGCCTTAAGATGTGTATGGAAAGTAATTTCTTACATATGATATATTACTCCAACTTTTTCAAAATTAGCCCAGGGCAACCGGCAGACCAGACATTTCTACTGGGGTGGTCATCGTAGGTGAATGCCAAGAGAAAGACCAACATTGTAGAGAAACTGCGTCTATCAAGTCCATCATATACTTCTGTATTGATCCCGAGGAAGGCAAAAAAAAAAAAAACCCTGTGAGGTTGATGCCAATTGCTTGATACCAGGAAAAACTTTTTTTCGCAACTACAAGTATGTGAGAATAAATCTCTCCACCAATGCCCCATTAAAAAAAAAAAAAAAAAAAAAATAGTAACAACCTCAGTGTCATCTGTTTCATTCCAGCTGCAGCCATACATTTCCACAAAAAAAATTGCATGGTTTTATGTATAAGAAGAAGTGGTCTGTCTTGGGTCAACTGACTTTTCCCCCTCCCAACCTAGCTCTATCCATTTGTCTAGAATGCTGTAGCTGACTCACTGTCTCTATAGGATCAGGATAGTTCATGCAAGGTGCCCTAGGAATCTCACTGCCGCTGATCATCATCACATATCCACATCCTCAGTAATTACCCTTCCTTAGTTGACCAGTAACCCAACATACCCCAACAATGAGTCTAGAAATGCCTCCTGATACATATACATTACAAGACTGAAGATCCTAATGTACTAAGCTAAAAGTAACACCATTCTCAATAATAATAATAATAATAATAATAATAATAATAATAATAATAAATTGTGTTAAAATAATGACTAGTGTTAATCCAGCACTAAAAAGCTTGAGTGCTTGTTACTGGAGTAAAAAGCCTTATTGAAAACAATGAGAGACTCGAGCATTAAACCAGGGTCCACTGCTGGGCAGAGCGGAGGGTACCTGTTAACCTGAAATGTTACACAGTGACAGTCTGGTTCCCAGAGGGGGGATGGGGGTTGGAAATTGTGCCCTGTTGGTGGGGGGTTGAAATGATATTTTTGGTCTTCTATCTTCTTGCTTTACTATTGCCGCTCAGCCAGATGGGACACCGCTACAGCCGCTGATCTGATTGGCTGAGCGGCAATAGTGAAGCTTCAAGATAGAAGACCAGAGCACTAAGTATAATCCCCCCCATTGGTTTAAGGCTGTGGAATTGCAAACTTCAGCAGCCTTTCAACAAGCTTTTTGTATTCCGAGCACCCAAGCAGCACAAGCTGCTTGTCTGAGCAACTCTAATAATTATACATAAATAAAGGATGTATACAAGTAAAAGAAAGCCAATATATGACCCTATCAGCGCTAGGCCACCATAGCTGGAAATACACCATCATCCATTTTGACCATCCATTTATTTACCATACGTATGCATCTAAAGAACAATCTTACCATCTTTATTTCCAAGTGTGTGGTCCATGGGAGGCCTCAGAAACTGGGATGAATGCCCACCCAAAATCCAGTCAAAATTGTCAGCCATTGAGTTTATCCAACCACACATGCCAATTTCAAAGGTGCACGAGGTGCCGCATTCTGTTTCATCTGTATTATCGCCACAGTCATCCACAAAGTCGCACAACTTTTCTGGCGTATAGCACTTTTTATTTTGACATTCCAAATATCCCTTTTGGCAATTATCTAAGAGAAAAGAATTCAGGGTTAAACACTTTCTATCCACCATGTATACAACAAATAATTCTTGCTAAATAGAGTTGGTGGAGAATAAACCCATAGATGTATCCATTTCAGCCCATTGGTGATGAGTAGAGATGAACACAAGTCCGATTGTTCAGCATTTGAATACCGAAGTTGCCGAAGTTCAATGCAACCCTAGTGAGTCTGGGAAAACATGTATACAACCATAGGCCATAGGCTGTATCCATGGTTTCCTAGACTCCCTATGGCTGCATCCAACTTCTTTAGCTACCGGTAAACAAATGGCGAACAATTGGACTCAAGCATGCATGAGTTGCGCTCATCTCTAGTGATGAACATAAACATACATTGTTAGTAGGAAGTGGTTAAAAGTAAGAAGTCAAAGGTAAAGACCCCCTTGAAAAACAGATAAGATTGTTTAAGTTTGTAGTCAAAAGAACCAAAAGAGGGATACAAATGGGCTAAACTTTTATTGGGATATTGGTTCAAATGAAGATACAAAGTCTTACCTTTCCCAGGTCTATGCTTTGAAGAACCTGGCACAAATTCGTAGGATGGAAGACACTCATTCGAGAGAACAATGTCATCAACAGCTATATCTCCTCTCTGATCTTTGCCAACTTTCCCTTCAAAAGTGATGTAGAAATCGTCTTCCAGATCATAAAGCGGCAGCTCTTTTCTCTGCCAGAAATTCCCCTGATCGCCGGTCAAGTTTAACAGGAGATTCTCCTGACCGCTCATTGTCACCTGATATACGATGAGTGATCCAATGCCTTCTCCATACATGTGGAAATAAAAGATAAACTGTGGGGAAGAAGATAGCCACATACTGTGAGTTATTATTTATTGCTCAGTATGAATATGCTTAAAAAAAATATCTATTCCAATTTAAAGGGGTTATCCCATCACTTAAACTTTTGTTGGGTGACAGGGAATGCAAAAGAAAGCAATTTTGCAAGTGGCCCCATTCGTGTTCCGATACAGTTGACAGCTTATTGCTTAGGTTCCTGATCACTGCTCTCGGCTATGAAAGCGGGGGCCAGGCTGTGACGTCACTCGGGTGGCCAGGATCATTGGCGGCAGTAAGTATAGAGGCCACACAAGTCTGCAGGGCGTGGATTGACCCTAGAGGCTTGTAAACTGAGTTGGAGACACAACAATGCTGTTCAGCTCAAAACCGCTGTGTCCTGTCCTTGCTCCCCCCACTTGCTCCCCTTCTTGAATCGAGGTTGGATGCAGCTTTGCGGAGATATATTCTCAGCAGCTTAGAAAACCCCTACAAAGTGGTATTTCCATCTTGAAAACAGATGTTGGGGGGGTCTAATTGCTGGGGCCCTCCATGATCTTGAGTATGAAGACCCTGCTGGGTGGATCTGATCGCCGTACATAAGAGTACATTTTCGTATGTTTGTACATTTTTAAAATATGAACAGCACCTCCTTTTTGCCACCTATTGGAAGTCAGTGTTTTACTTCAACTAAGAGTCTTAGAACATGACTGGGGGACATATACCAAGCCTGCAAAGTACTAACAAAGGAAAATAACCGTCAAGAGACCCATCTACAAATGGGTAATCTTTCATTTTGGAGGAATTCCTGGCTTGGCATATATCACTAGTCATGTCCTATGACTCCAAATTGTAGTAAAACACTGACTTTAATTAAAGGGGTATTCCACTCAAACATAACTTTTGATATGTTGCTACCCATGGTAAGACTAACAATTCCTTCCGTACTTGTTATTATCTATTAAGTCTCCTTCCTTCAGTTCTGAGCTGCTGCTTTCTTCCTAAAACACAAAAATCTGTGTGAGCCTTTCTCTCTGTCTGCCCCTCCTCTTCCCTCCTTTCTGAGACAGCTGATGTAAACAAGTCCCTGACTGGCTGTATCTGCACTTGTTTACATCAGTAGTCTCAAAAGGGAGGGGGGAGGAGGGGGAGACAGAGAGAAAGTCTCACACACAGATTTTTCAGTGGAATACTCCTCTAAACAGAGAAATTAATAGATCACCATTTTGTTTACAATATTTTAATTCAGCTTTGCTTCCTAAGTACATCCTGATTTCTCAGGGGTTAAACCTACTGTGCAGTTTCTGCTCCATTTGCTTATTATTGGTCCAGTCAGCTTAGCTCTCTGGCCTGGTAAATGTGGAAATGATCCTTCTATGAAGATATATGAGCCAGATGGGTTCTGCATAGTGTGATCAGTCACCGGACCGGTGCCGACAGTTGGGGTGCTCCCTGATCTCATGCTCCAGTCAAAATTATCGATCTGACTCTGCTTCCAGTCACAAAGGTCAAATTCAAAATGACAGCGTCCAAGATAGGAGTCTGGAGAGTATACAAAAGGTGACAGTCACTGTAAAGGTATAGAATACAATTCAATATTTCAGAGTCTCCATTGTAGTTAAATTCAGCGTAAGTCTAAGAAGTTAACCCCATTGCCGGGGCTGCAGCGAGACGGCAGACTTCAGAGGAATTAACACAGCGGCAGCAGCAAGCACAGCCGCAGAGACAGTGCTCTTTATCCCCATCTGCTGCCCCGTTCCAGATGCCTCCTTTCTCGCCGATCGTGGCTCCTGACATACAGCGCTCACTTTCTGACCTCTGCCTGCCCGCGCTGTTCTCCGAGGAACGGGAATTATTACCCAGCTCTGTTGTGGACTCTCTGCCAACCGACTGCCCTCGGGGACCCCATCACCCTGCTGCAAAACAATTACCGCCTATGGCTAAATGTTCATATTTGTCTGCTGACAGTGACCCGCTAGATGTACTTTTATCTGCCATTGACTCCTCTAACACAGCACCATTGAGGGAGTTACTGCTGGCCCTGCGTAATTCTATCAGAGAGGATCTTGATCGGGCGCTATCAGCCATCAATGACTCGGTTCAATTAGCAATGGGCAAAATACAATGTCTGGAAGACACATTATCAGCTGTTATAACTGAACACAATGCATTACTTGCTTCTCACCACCAATTGGGATCTGAGCTGCGAACTGTAAAAAGGACTGTGGCGACAGTGGATAATCGCACACGGGACCATAACCTCAAGCTAAGGGGTGTCCCAGAAAACATTCAAGCGCCTGAGCTTCCTAACTTTGTTCGGGGGTATATGGCGGCAGTGTTACTGGATCTGCAGAAAGAGGACCTATCTTTGGATTGGACACGTCGTGTCCCTAAACAAAGCCATATCCCTCTCGATGCCCCACGAGATATCATAGTAAGAGTACGACATATGCATGTGAAAAAATTGTTCTTGGCAGCTACAAGGCAACAAACTGCGATCCCACAGCGCTATGCGCATGTCCCAGTTTTCCCGATCCTCTCAGCCCATACGCTATCTGTACGGAGGCCATTCTCCCAGGTCACTTCAACTCTGAGACGCCATGGGATTTTGTACCAGTGGAGCAGGGCAGATGGTCTTATAATCAAACGAGACTCCAATTCTACCTTTATACCAGATGTCAATGCGGGCCTTCAATTCCTAAAAGACCACAATATTGGATAACGTCTTACTGTTTGCATACCAGTTCTCCTCAGTGACATTACACTATCTTCAGCTATCTATGGAAATGTGACTCTGTGTACTTCGGATATGTTGTGCAGGACTCATTCTGATGATCTACAGCTATACGTCAACATCATATTTCTTCTCCAACCTGAACCGGACTATTTCCCCTCCTGTGCTCTGGCTGCGATGTTTAGGTCACTGTTTTCCCGCAGCCCTACTGTTTATGCAAAGTGGTCTATAGCAAATTTTGTTGTGTGTACAATTCCTTATTGCCTATTCTAAATGCTTAAGTTTTGCATAGTTATATTAGCCTACTTTAGCAACAAATTACACTTATTGCAGCATACTCTGGAGCCGGACTAACAAAACAGCACATAGCCCTCTATAAAGCTAGTTCGGATCTCATGAACAACTCACCTGTGGATACACAATTCATGTAGCAATTTTATCAGTAGACCACTTAGGCTTCATACCTTGGTTAGTGTATGCTATAACGCTAGTTTTTTGTACTTTAACCTTTGATGCTAGCTACTTCTCACCGTTCCTTTATGCATGTTACACCAATTCTTTGTATGCTACTTTACATGCCTTGCTACCTTTTATTGTCATTATTTGTATGTACTGAAAAATTTGGAAACTTTAATAAAAATTATTGAAACATAAGAAGTTAACCCCATAGTCTTTTGATTCTATGTGACCAGGCACTGGTTTGTGGTATTGGCGGCCCAATGGCCCTAATTTGTTTGTTTGTTTTATGTTGTTTTTTTGTTTGTTTGTTTGTTTGTTTGTTTCAGGATTTATTGTACCAAAAACTACATAGAATAATATAGAAACCCTACGTATCACAGTAGACTGACTCCAGATCTCTGCACTTCTAGGTTAGCACTTTATTTACCCGTTTACCTGTAACGAAAAACCCTCAGTTTTACTATGCCTTATCCTAACCCCAAAACCCACCATGAAATCATGACTGAGCGTGTATGGAGCAGGCCAATTCTATACCTGTCGGCATCTCTGCATCCAGCAGTCTGTAATAGCAATAACTTCTTGCTGGCTGTTAACTGGTTAAATATCACTGTTAAAACTGACAGCACGGTGTTTAGAATGCATCATAGGTGGGCTGCCATCCCTGATTTTGCAACTACAATCGCAATTTCCCTGTGACATACAGCTATTTGGTGTGCTGTCCATGGTGCTGAACACAGAGCTGAAGGCTCTTGATCTAGAAATGAGTGAATATCAAGGATGCTCAGGTCCACCCAAATCCAAACCCTCTGCATTTTTTATTACCGGTGGCTAAAGAAATTGGATGCCACCCTAGGGGGTCCTGGAAAACATGGATACAGCTATAGGCCATAGGCTATATCCATGTTATTCAGAACTCCCTAGACCTGCATCCAAATTCCTTAGCCACCAGTAATCAAATGCAGAGCGTCCGGGCTCGGGCGAACTCAAGCATGCTCAAGATGTGCACATCTCTATTCTGGATCCAATAGTTCTTGGGTTATTATTGCAAATTTCTGTACTGATAACCTTTAAACCAGAAGAGATATAGGAAATCTGATTATAGCAATAGCTTTCATACACTATTCTATTCTTCTATGACATGCTACATAACCACTCTCCAATATAAAAACTTGCACTTGATCCAATATGGTGGCTTTCAAGATGGCGGCCATGTTCCGGACATAGCCAAAAAGATAGCCCTTCATCCATTACTTCATATATGCTATCTTCCTTTTTATTCTGCTTTATTTTTTTTTTACTCTTTTTTACACTTTTTTTCTTTTTTACACACACACACAAAATAAAAATCACTCCAAGCCATTCAAACCACATTTATTCCTTGCACTGTAGCGGGTTAGCAGCTCCGGTGACAGAGACATACAGCCCCCCACGGGGACATTAGTCACAGGAAGAGCTGAACTGATCTGCTAAACCCATCACTGCCGCTGCCTCTATTCATTACACAATGCTCATCATAGTCCGTGTGACACAAGTTAGCTTCCCTAGAGGCATTGTTCCTGGGCTAGAATACAGCCCCTCTAAGGACCACCATACACTGGTGTCTATGGGTCGATAATATAGTATTTCTGAGTTGTACAGCCCTGAAAGGAGTCGGAACATAATAGCAATCTGTAGCTTCTAAAAATCAATGAATGCACAAAGACAATGGTCACCACATTCTATTCACTCATACTGGGGAGAGATGCATGTTAAGAAAATTCCAGAACTTTATGCAGTACTATAAATACAAGTATCAGGTATCCCTTATAATATAACATACTGGATCTAGTTCCAATCTATTCACAAACTGTTATATGAGACAGCAAGCACAGAATAGGAATTCTACCTCAATCTGTACAGTACAGGTTCGGAGGTTCCTGCTGGCGAATAGACCGGAGTTTTGGATAAATTATGAAGTGCCTGCAGTTCTTTATGACATATGTCCTATGTCCCTATATTGTTGCGTTATTCATGAACCGGAGCCTTTCATCCTCCAAGATTCCAGCTCAGAAAATGTAAAATGAGCAACAACGAACGCCAAAGGTTTCATGTAGAGAATCGGGAATAGCAAACACCATGTACAGTACCAGGAATGATGTGCTGGTTACTAGAGATGAAAAAATAGTGAAATATTCGATTGGATTCGATTCGAATAGCTCCCGAAATTCGTATATTCGAATGAATATCGAATCCCATTATAGTCTATGGGAGAAAAATACTTGGGACCTAGAAATCAATATTCGACCATTAGGAGGGCACAATGACACCTCAGGAAATGATGCCAACACCTCTGGATGTATATGGGACAGCAGGGGAAGCATGCCTGGCTGCATCTAACTCTAGTGATGAGCCAACATCCCAATTTTCGGTTCGGATCCCGAACACGAACAACAACAAAAAAAGCTTGCGATCGGTTTGTGTTCGTGTACGACGACGATTCACTAATAAATTATGAACATAAAGTAGTGGTCTAGAGGTACGAACTTGTGTATGTATCAGGAGTCAGGTGCAGTGTAAAATACATAATAACGAACATTAACGATAACTACAGATCAGTAGTAGAAATATAGCAGGTATTATACCGCAATCACAGTATACAGCCGTATACCGGATATATAATTGTTTTTTACAATAATAAAATGAAAAAGCCGTTCAACTCATTTACAGGATGCAGACTGCGCAAATCAGTAGTAGCAAGATAACAGGTATTATCCTGCAATCACAGTTTACAGCCGTATACACTATTACAACAGGTTCTAAATATATGGCTTTTATACTTTTAGCCCTAACAAGGGCTTTGGGGGGTCCCTTCTTACCTAACTTCACCTAAAAGCTTTCTCTCCCTGGTATAGAGCCTGCCCCTCTCTAGCGCCAACCAGCAAGTGACACAAACCTGAAATCACTATTCTTACACTCAGGAGGTGACGTAGTTTAGCCAGCCAATCACAATCAAGTCCTGCCTATTCTTAGTGCCTGTCCCTCCCCCCTGCATGTTTATTGGCTGGAAAGAAGCACCAGGGGTGGGAGAGCGAATCAAATTTTTACTACATTATCATTCGAATATTAGAGTGTAATGAATAGCGTACTATTCGATCAAATAGCTATTTGATCAAATACTATTTGCTCATCACTACTGGCTATATATACCGCATTTTACAAAGCTTCCTTTGGCCACGACCACACAACTTCTTTCTTTGGCCATTATTATTAGCTATTATTTTTGTATGGCTGTCCCTTTGCACACAAATAACGGCCATCATTTGTGTGCCAACGATTGCCGGCCTTAAAAGCGTCCATCAAATGGCCAAAAAAAGTCGTTGTGTGGTCCTGGTCCTGCAGTAAGTGTAAGTGTATGCTTTCCAGTATGACACAGTGCTCTCTGCTGCCACCTCTGTCCAGAGCTGTTGCAAATCCCCATAGAAAACCTCTCCTGCTCTGGACACTTCCTGACATGGACAGAGGTGGCAGCAGAGAGCACTGTGTCAGACTGCAAAGAGTACACCACTTCCTACAGAGCTTACAGCAGCTAAGTACTGGAAAGCTTAAGACTTTTAAAGAGAAGTAATTTACAAATTTGTCTGACAGATTTTTTAAGCCAAAAATTTTTGAAGCACCATAACTTTCTAACGTCATTTGTTTTAAAATTAAAAGTTTTGATCAATCAGGATCTCACAGGTGAGACCCCCACTGTTCAGGAGAAAGAGCTGGTAGCACACTCAACTGTCTGGCTCCCAATGATCTATACAGCCCCATAGACTTATAATTAAGCTTCCCTGATAGAGATGATCAACAACGGGGAAGTGAAGTTCTGCACCACAAACGCAAGGGACCATCTCAAAAGTTTTTCTGATGACCAGTAAAACTGTGGGACCTACACCTATCTCAAGATCGAGAGTCCTCCAACACTCTTCAGTCTTTTTGTGAATGTCCGTGGTGGTCATAGCTCTCTTGTAGAGTAAACCCAGCTTGGCCGCTTTCCGACCACCTCCAATGACTCCAGACAGGATAGAGGGAGCCAAGAGGACTCCATCTCTACATTGGTGTGTGTCCCAGGGGTGAGACTTGCATCCATGTAGGGAGCATACCTGGGTGTGTTTTGGGCTTATGATCCTTGAAATTTTTGTTTAGTAAACTTGCATCTATCACACATTTATGGGTGGGAATACCCCTTTAACACAGCTGTCTGCCGGAGTCCTTACTTATTGTGCTGCAGTTTCCTTTCCTTTTGCTGCAGTAACCTAGTTAAACACTTCAGTTGGAAAAAAAAAAGAAAAAAAGTTTCTGATATTCATGAGACGACTGCGGGGAATTACACAATATATTGTTTGTGCTGAAAGTCAATCTGTTCTCTGTGTATCTGTGTAATATATCATCAATAAATCTAATGTGTACAGTACAATATGGGCTCAAAGTCAATCTGTTCTGCAATGATATTTTACTATAGAAGATCAAAGCTATAAAATATGATAATAAGCAAAAAAGATATTTCTTCACTAAAGGGATATAATACAGAGTAAAAAAAAATGTAGGGTTCTGTATGAGATGTTGTATGCCCCCCTGGAGATTACAGCTCCATCACTGTCACTTGGAGAAGGACATCTGGCTGGAATCATAGTGTCTTGCATACTAAATGAAGCGGAAATATACTCAATGAGACCTCATGCATGTAGAAATATACAGCATATAGAAGGCACATATAGTTGGGAAAAGAAGTATTTGATACACGGCTGATTTTGCAAGTTTTCCCACCGACAAAGAATGGAGAATAAAAATCCAGAAAATTCCATTGTATGATATATAAATAATTATTTAGCATTTTATTGCATGAAATAAGTATTTGATACGATAGAAAAACAGAATTTAATATTTAGTCCAGAAACCTTTTTTTGCAATTACAGAGGTTGGACGTTTCCTGTAGTTCTTGGCCAGGTTTGCACACAGGGTTTGTTTCCCACTCCTCCATACACATCTTCTACAGATCTTTCAGGTTTGAGTTTTAGCTCCCTGCAAAGATTTTCTATTGGGTTCAAGTCTGGAAATACTTCTTACGGAGCCACTCCTTTGTTAGCCTGGCAACATTGAGCAGGTCCTGCCATGTACAGTAGTTCTGGACTGATTTCTGACCTTTTTCAGAAACATCCTTACCCAACAATGTAAGATCTTGCATGGAGCCCCAGATTGAGGAAGACTGACAGTCATCTTGTGTTTCTTCCATTTTCTAATAATTATGCCAACAGTTGTTGCCTTCTCACAAAGCTGCTTGCCTATTGTCCTGTAGCCCATCACAGCCTTGTGCAGGTCTACAGTTTTGTCGCTAGCTTCCTTAGGCAGCTCTTTGATTTTGGTCATGATAGAGAGGTTGGAGTTTGATTGATTGAATGTGTGGACAGATGTTTTTTTTTATACAGGTAACAAGTTTGAACAGGTGCAATTAGTACAGTTAATGAGTGCAGAATAGGAGGACTAACAGGGCTGTGACAGCCAGAATTCTTGCTGGTTGATAGGTGATTAAATACTTATTTTAAGCAATCAAATTCAAATTAATTATTTAAAAATTCTACAATGTGATTTTCTAATATTTTTAAATAGATTCTGTCTTTCACAAGTCATGTGTACCTACCATAAAAATTACAGACCTCTCCGTTATTTGTAGGTGGGAAAAGTATTATGTTAGAAGTATTTATTGGATACTTCATGGTATTTGGGTACTATCTGTATGTGGCAGAATATGTTGGTATGATGTAGGCTAAAGTCAGAAAAGCTCTGTAAGGCCCTATGTTGCTTGTTGCCCTTGCTCCATTTTTTGTAAGAGCCCATTCACACTACAGAATTTGCACAGTATTTCAAGAGGAGCCGCCCCACTTGAATTTCTGCCTGTCCTGTTGATTGAATAGGATGTCTCATACACACTCTGATGTCTGCCCAAAGAATAGGCATGTCAATTCTTTGGGCAGATGGCGGAGTGTGCATGAGACATCCTATTCAATCAACAGGACAGGCAGAACTACAAGTGGGGTCCGCGGCGCATGTTCCGCTGGAAATTCTGCCCAAATTCTGTAGTCGGAACTGACCCTAAAACTGAGACTGAATCTGTAATATGCCGGCTAAAGGGGTATTACTATCTCCACTAATATCCACTAATAAAAACAAGAAAATAAAAGATTATTATACAAATGTATGACACATCTCATTGCTGTATTTGGTTTGTAGAGTTCATGGAGTCACTTACTACACAAGTAGTGGTCCTCATCGGAGTTATCCGAGCAGTCATTGGCTAGGTCACACATGTTCTTCTTGGGAATGCAGTATTTATTGGAGCACATGAACTCCTCCGATGTGCACGGCTTGTCATCTAGCAGCACCGGCGCACAGTCTTCAAAAGAAATATCATCCACGCTGACATCTCCGACGTAGCTGACCCCACGTTTGGCACGAAGGACAATCTGCAATTGCAAAATCTATTGCTGTTAGAGTTATTGGAGGATAAAAGATTCAAAAATATGTTCCAGGTTTTCTGCACAATAGACAACAACCCTTTTTTGTTATAAGGACCCCCTCCCCAGCTGATCACAGGGGATCCTGCTTCTGGCATCTTTAGATTTTAACTGTAATCAGTGGGGGGGATCAAGCAGCCAGGGTTAAATGAGCATGCTCTATCAAGCTTAGTGTTTGACCAAGCTTCGGGTGCTAGATCAAGCACTATGCTCAACTGAACGTTTACATTTTTGTACGTTTCGTTTACACATTCCTTGAAGGTGAACCAGGCACCCTCCACTCTGCCGAGCAAGGAGCACCTGTTTAAAGAGTACTTATCATTTGGATCGGGCAGTAGGATACGCCACAGAATTCCTGGCGGAGGGCTGTCCGTTCGGGCGCATGCTGGAGACAGAGTTCTTCTGGCTCAGCCTTTGGCTGCATGCACTTACAATGTAGGCAAATGCCAAGATGGAGGAAATACGTCTCTTGTGCGTGCCCAAATGGACATCCTGCCAGCAGGATTTTTCCTACGTATCCTGCCGCCCGCTCCAAATGATAGGTACCCTTAAATGCTAGAGCATCCTATTGATTTCAATGGGGTTCGTTACCCAAGCACTCAAACATTGAAAAATTCTTGACTCGAGTAATGAGCACTCAAGCATTTTAGTGCTTACTTAACACTAGTTAAAATACTTTGCAGTGCCACCATAGGTGAAATTATGCATTACTCTGCGTCCACTAAAATCAATGTCAGTGCAATGCACAGGGTCCCCCAAATCAAGAAAAGTACTATTGGCTTAATATTGCAACATGGGAATGACTTATGTTCATCACTGATATTACAAAGATTTCAAACTTGCTGAAAAGGCATATCTAGAAGAAAAATTATTGTTATGATCAGCATAAAGAGAACCTGTCACCACCCCTGACCTGTCTGTGTAAAGTGAATGTACCTGCAGGTACATCGCTTTAGGATCTTTACATCATTAGACCAGCGCCGGCACGGGGATGCCGACGCTGCAGTTTTTCTTTTTTTACTGTGGCCCAGTTCCCGCACATGGCACCGGTCTATTCCTGGTCACTTACTAGGCATTGCTCCCACTAGCCAGAATCCTACTCCATACTGATGAGGGGCAAATACCCCGAAACAGCTGTCTGTGGATGGATACCTTGCTTGGGTGGTTTCCTTGATTGGAGACATTCCTTGGCTTGGTTGGTACTTTCCGGAGGAAGGTCTGGCTAGTTCACCGACGTCGAGACACGTGATGGTGTGTCTGCAGTGTTCTTTTGCATATTTGATATCCCAGGTGGCAATGTTCTAGAATACACTGACCTCAAGAGATGTGATGGTGTCTCTGCTGTGTTTTGGTTTATCTCCCTGAGGTCAACCAGCGTCCTTTTGCATGCACTTACTAGCCATTGTTCAGAACTAGCCAGTGGTCCACCACTCTTTTTGGCAGCTGCTATATCTGGGGACCCCCAATGAGTGAAGACATTTCCTTGCATAGCCAGGAGGTAAGCAGGAAAGAGCTACGCCTGGACAAAGTACTACTGCAATATTAAAGGATTACACAAGGTACTGGGGGGCTGCAATAGAGTTTGTATTTGCACTCATGGGCTGTAACTAGATATAAGCAAAGCAGGTTTTGTTAAGGTTTGTATGAAGATGATCGATCAGCTTTTAAATCCTGCTGTCTTCTTGCTCTGTGGAGAAGGTGGATACAGCCAAAGGAGTGCCTGGAAATCATGGATACAGCCTATGAATTATGCATTTATCCATGACAATGCTCTAACTACTCCTTCTCCATGGAGCAGGCCGACAGTGGGCTTAAAAAACCCATTGTTCAGCTTCGTGCAACCCTCAACTAAGCCCGCTTTGCTCATCTCTAGCTGTAACTTTATTCTCTTTCAGTACCCCCAATCACAATGGCTATATTTCATTGTTAGCATATACTAAAGTGTTCTCTGCCCTAAGTCTCCAGGGTGAAGTATCTGCTGAGCCTTTATTTTCCAAGTATTTTTGCCATTCTAGTTGTCTAACTTTTGTATACCGAGCCAATAACAAAATGTCATGCTAAAAATATCCGCTCTTGTAGCAGATTGCTTCATTACCCAGGCAAGTGGCATCCCCCTCTTTAACATTTGATAGACTATCTTCCTGGATGTACTGTAAGCTAAACATGAAATCCAAACGCAAAGACATATCACTTTAATTATTTGGCTAGGAGACACAATGTGGAACATATGGTAAGTCCAATTAATTACCTCGCCGCTGACATTGTTTATGGCGCTAGATTTCAGCTTCACTTCAGTAAATTAGACATTCTGTTAAACTCACTGGGGAGTATTATGAGGGTAACAGAATGGGAAATATGTTATTAAGCTCCTACTGCAATCATTGTGTCCGGGCTTCTCGGCTCTTTGCGCTAAAACCCATCATAGAAATCACAAGCAGTTTTCCAAATCGTAATGTAGATGTGATGAGATCATTATAGAGCTCTCAGCATGAGGTATGATTACATGATGCCCATAAAGCTTTAAACTTTTGTTAACAGGGTTGTCTGGCAAAAAAATGTATTACTAGAAGAGGTCAGGCTGGCTTAAAAAGAAAAAGGGATACTCACCTACGTGATCCCCCTCTGCTGCCTGGGTCCCCTGACAGTGCCTGGGTCCCATTGCTTACTATGTCCTGCTGATGTCTTGACACACAGGAAGTGCCCGCTCAGCCTATCACCAGCTAAGTTTGGTCACCATTGTAGAAGTGTGTATGTCCTGTGTGTGGAAATGTAACCCCGACATCATAATGTCAGCTGCATGGGAACAGACAGGTGAGTATCCATTATTTTTTTCTTTTTGGCCCATCCTGACCTCAATTTCAAAAATTTTAAAAGCCTAAAGCTCTTCGATCTGGACTACACTCTACCATAGAGTGCCAGTGGCAGCATTATGCCTCCAGCCACATGAGGCCTCTCTCTCCCCCAAGCATTGTAGATCATGAGTGACTTCACTTGTGCACTAACAAACCCAAGGACAGAAGGATAAGCCGGAGTAGGGCATCTGCAGCAGTTGAGTATGCTTTTTTACTGTCCTCCAGCTTATCCTTCTGTCCTTGGGCTTTATTAGCGCACAAGTGACATCACTCTGCAATGCAATGCTTGGGGGAGAGAGGCCTCATGTAACTGGAGGCATAATGCTGCCACTGGCCAGAGGAGTGATTGACAATTGATTGGTAATACCATGGGTGTTCCAACCCTGGGACCGCTGCTACTAAACAAGGGGTCATGGTGCATAAGAAAGAGCCACAACCCCTTCATTCTTTACTCAGGCACAATGGTGTGTGCATACTTGTAGCTGTGACAGGTACTACAGCCAAGCCCTATTTATTGATCAACAGTTTGGTGACTCCCATCACTTGGTCTTTAGGATAGGCCAGAACTGTTTTAGTTCCAAAAAAGAAAAAACTAAAATGACAAAGCAAAAGTACAAACCTGAAAGTTAGACAATGCCCCCAAGTAAACTTCTGCTCTCCTCCACCGAGCTCCTTGTTTTCCACTTTGAAACCAAACTTCATATGTGACATTGACGAGTCTAAGAAGTACCTGAGATTTATAAGAGGGGGGAAAAATTTGAGAAAAATAGACTGATAATCTTGAATAATAAATTCCATCCTATATACACTTTTTCTTTTTTGTGTGTTATACTTGCTATTATTATCTGTGGGGCTATTTTCCAATCTTCTTAGGTACTGGGGGGTACAGGGGTAGTTGCTGTCCCCAGTTGCTGGTGGCTGAGAGGGTCCATGGACCACACAAAAATGACACCAGCAATGTAAACGACACATGGACTGTAAGGACTAGAGTCAAACCTGTGGATCCTGAGTTTTGTTTAAACTCGAACGTCATGCTATGTGTTTTTTTGCCACCCTCAAACTATGGGAACTTGGCATAAAATAATTCTGGTTTTGTATGGTTGACTAGAATAGGGGACTCCAATTATTCTGCTGTATAGAAGACTTATAGGAGATATTTAGCCTTGTCGTCTCAGGCAACATGAGCAGTAGATATGGCCCTGGAGAGACTCAATGCCAAACTAGGGTACCCTGGGACCACCAGGGTATATTATTGTATGTGTCCACTTTCCGTTTCTACAAAACATGTACACATTATCCTTGGGAAAACAAGAAAAATGATTCCAATGGGCCAACTTCTGTCTATACAGAACTTTCACATTCACTTCTAATTTTATTATACACTTTTAGGTTGGGTTGGGTTGGATTGTTGTCTGTTGAACCTGCAGAACCTTTTATTGTGCCAAAGCATGGGTCCATGAAGGATTCTCTGGTTCTCTAAAGGCCCAACCCAGTTTAGGCATGTGCCTCTTATACAGATAAATTCAGTGCAAACTTTGGGTATCTAGTTTCAGCATGTGCCCCTCTCCCCAATATGAAACATACTAATAAAACATTTATATTATTGATACGTTATAAATACCTTTTATATTTATTCAACTACCCCTTTAAGTGTATATTTCACTTGTACTGTCATGTCAAAGTTTTGATTGGTCAGGGTCTAAGTGTTCAGATCTAGTGCTGAGTGGAGATGTCAAACTGTTGGGGTCGGCAACATTCTCCAAATGCGAAAGCTCTGAATTTGATTACCAGCGGCTGAAGAAGTTGTATGAAGCCCTAGGAGGTCCAGGAAAACATGGATACAACCTATGGCCTATGGCTGTATTCATGTTTTACAGGACTCCCTAGGGTGGCATTTTATTGAGTCAAATATCAAACGTTAGGATAACATTGCCAAAGGTTCGGATAACACTTGAACAGTTCGGCAACTCGGCTCAAAACTATGGGACTAAGCTGGTAGAGAACGCAGGTAGTTCACATTTCTCCCAGCTCATTTTCAGTTTGTGTCATCCAAATCCGACCAATCAAAACTTTCGACCCTCTCAGAGCCCATTTAAGTAATAGTAGAAAATTAAATCTAATGCATTTTTGGATCTGGCCCATGTAAATTAATCTTAAAGACTCTTGATCAATCACACAGCGTTTTGTTAATTCACTGTGACCGGTCCCGACAAAAAAAACAAAAATCAGCCAAAAATACAAGAAAATCAAAACATCATGCAATCTACGACCAATTATTCCATTCCATACATGGCTTTTTTATTATAAGGCTTTTTGAGAAATGGCGTCTAAATAAATTGTATGTTCTAACCCATTGCCATTACTCTTCTTCAGTAAACCGATAGCCGCCACTTTGTGAGATATTTAAATAACTGAGAATCCTAAACCGCATCGGGCCATAATCATTCATGTTAATATTAGAAGAATAACATTTTGTGGAGAATTTTTGGTATCTCACAAAACAATTTTCTATATATTTATTTTTTTATCTTAGAAATAAAATTGTGAAATATTTTATTGGCATTTTGTGGTGTGAAACAATTGAGTCGTGTCACTTTGAAGATATATTGGTTGGATATTTACCCTGAATAGTGTTTGTGTTTGATGTACAACTTGCAAGAAGAAGAAAAACATCAAATTATATCACAGAACATCAATGGTTTATGTGTAGCAGATATTTACCTTGCCTCCTGGAGTTCCTAGGCACACATAACAGTATGAAACATGAGACTACTATAGAGGATTCATTATTACTGACTATATGCAACTTCTATATATTGCATTGCAAATATATTACCTTGAACCTCAGCGCAGTTTCTGTGTACTTTAAGGTTTAATATATATACTAAAGAGGCATATTGGAGCACTGGGGGAGGAACTACCACCCTAAAGGCACCTATCAATGGGCTGGTCCACTCCTCCTAACAGATATTAAAAGACCAGAGCACCACCCCAATATATAGGGGGGGGGGGGGAGACAAGTCTGGTGGATCAGTGCACTGAGGGTGGTAGTCTTGCCCCCAATGCAACAAAATGCCTCATTACCATTTGCAATGACCTACATATATCCTGAAAAAGACACTGAGGGTCAAGGTAAGAAAATTATCTTCATCCCCCACCTTGGGTTATAGGGTTTCCCTTTAAAAAACACACTCCTCTTAAAGGCGGAATGTGATCTATTATTTAAAGGATAAGTCCAGCCGGGGGGGTACAAAAATCCTTACAAGCATGGGATGGGGGTGGGGTCCTGCTTATGGACCCCAGCCAGCTGTCTTCTTAGCTCCCCTCTGGCTATGTCATGACCGGGCTGATGGATGCCCCACTCAGCCAGGATGGGACACTGCTGCAGTCACTGATTGGCTGAGCAGGCTAAATCCCACCCACTTGTGTCATTTCAACCGTGTCATGACGTACCCGGAACCAGGGAGAAAATTATAAGAAATCTGGGTAAATTTCTCGGACTAGTGAAGGGGGCCAAGTCTATGGAGGAAATTTATCAAACATGGCTTAAAGTGAAACTGTCTCAGTTTCCCCTAGCAACCACCTTTCATTCCTAACAGACTCTTTGAAAAAAGAAAGGTGGAATCTGATTGGTTGCTAGGGGCAACTGAGCCTGTTTCACTTTACACCATGTTTGATAAATCTCCCCCATATACATCTCGAAATAAATACTTGTACATAGAAAATATGTTTTTCATCACACAGTGCACCGCATCAGTCCTATTTATCTTCACTCCTTTATCTAAAACCCCTTTAAGGTCGCCATTTCCAAACCTCTCACCTTAGAATTACCAGTCAAATCGATGAACGTGAAAATCCACTTTTTTCCCCCGCTTATTGTTTCTTAGACTCCCCACCGAGACTGTTATCTTTATTATAATACATGTGTCCCTATAAAAGTTCCCAGCAGGGATAGCAGCTGTTGCTCGGCATCTAGCGCACATCTCTACAGCGCTGATAGGACTCCGAATAAATGCTGCAGGTCAATTTGTGCGAAATGAAGATAAAACCATAGACACGAACAAGAACGCTCAACATCAATCATCGCACAATAACGTTTACAGGGAACCTCCGTGAGCCTCATTTTGCAGTTTTAATTGACACCGCCTTGCTTTAATGTAACATATGCGCGGCGGCATTCGCTGTATCATTACGGCTTTTTCCTCTCCCTCATTAGCATTGTACGGCCCTTGTTATATATTGATTGCTTTCCAGTTCTCTAAATGATACCTGGCAAACCTGGGGAAGAGGGACGTTCAATATCTCACTTGTCTCTCCATCAGAAGGCAGCTGCGGCCGCGGCATTGTGGGGACCTGGCTCCTAGTTAAATGTTCACCTACTGTTAGCTGCCAAATGGGCTCCGTACAAAAGCACCGCAGGGAAAGTAAGACGAGGCCTTTCTATCTGACACTCTGTTCATTTTAGACTACAAGGGATAAGCAGTATGTGCCTAGTCTCAGGTTCACAGCTCAATACAGTCAGCCAAAGGCAGACAAGGGACATGTAAAGCATCTATTCCTATCAACATCAAAGCTGTAAATCCTAGACATGGCCAACCAAATTTTATCATAGTACATGGTACAGGATGCTTAGGGTTTCTAGGATTGGGCCTGACTCATAGTTTTCTTCTTCTTCCTATGTTTTTTGTGGATTTTTTTCAAGAAATCCTATATCAGAAAGATATCAATTGGTTGGGCACAGTCAGTTGTTGCCTATTGGAAGCTTTAAAGGGAACCTGGCGCTCTGGACAGAGCCCACCCTATCAATGGATAAAGGACAGTCCCGCTCCGGATGCAAGTCTCACACCCGGGGCAGTGCCCACCCTATCCATGGATAAAGGACAGTCCCACTCCGGATGCCGGCCTCACACTGGGGGCAGTGCCCACCCTATCCATGGATAAAGGACAGTCCCACTCTGGATGCCGGCCTCACACCCGGGGCAGTGCCCACCCTGTCCATGGATAAAGGACAATATAGGGTAAATCAGTGTTGCACACCTCTCGCTGGTTGGTGCTCAGTGGGTTGTGGTTCTTCAACCATGTATACCAAGAAGTAGTAAAGTCCACGGCACTCAATATTATGCAGAAGTGATAGTTTATTTTACAGTGATAGACAAAAAATGTATACTCCGACCAATATGAAACACTATGAAGTAGAGACCATAAATATAAAGCAAGCTTTCGGCCCTTCCCGGACCTTCTTCAGGCTAATGAATCTCGCAGTAGTGAGTACGTCTGGAGTCTGGTGGACAGTCCCGCTCCGGATGCCGGCCTCACACTCGGGGCAGTGCCCACCCTATCCATGGATAAAGGACAGTCCCACTCTGGATGCCTGCCTCACACCCGGGGCAGTGCCCACCCCACCCATGGATAAAGGACAGTCCAGCTCCGGATGCCGGATGCCGGTCTCACACCCGGGGCAGTGCCCACCCTATCCATGGATAAAGGACAGTCTCGCTCCGGATGCCGGTCTATGCGCTAAATGAGCAGAAATGAGTCTGATGTTCATAGGAAACTACTTGCGAAGGGATTTCCTATGGACATCGGACTCATCTCTGCTCATTTGCATACTGAGCACGTAGTCAAGCAGGCATCAATTTCTCTGCTGCCGGATCGGCATCCGCCGCGTGACTGACAGCGAAGGGTACATATATGATTCTTTATCCATCGGTAGGGTGGGCTCTGCCCCGGGTGCCAGGTTCCCTTTAATTAGGTTTCCGTGTTGTTTCCTTTAATTGATAGGAGTCAGGGTCTATACTAGAGATGGGTGAACCTTGCGCAGGCTCAGGCTAATCTGAACCCAAGCACTCTGCATTTGATTACCGGTGGCTGTAGAAGTTGGATGCAGCCCTAGGGAGTCTTGGCTGTATCTATGTTTTCCAGGCTGTCTTAGGGCTGCATCCAACTTTTTCAGCCACTGGTAATCAAATGCAGAGAGTTGGGGTTTGAATGGACCTGAGCATGCTCGAAGTTCGCTCATCTCTAGTCAGTATCAGTTTCCCTCAGTCTGCCGGCTGGTGAGCCTATCCATCTGTTCACACTGGTATAGTGCTGTGCGGCAGCCATTGTTCCTGCAATTTGGTATTTGTTGGCCAGGGGTCTAGATCTGGTGGCAGTGGTGTTGCTGGAGCACTGGGTCACTTCCTCTATGGTCACTCATGTTGTGGTGATGGTGGTTGCCATCCACTGTTACACCATTTACGTCCCTACTTTGGTAAAATGCCAGAAACTATGACAGAGATTGGATGGACCCCATTATAATCCATGGAATCTGTTAAATGTCACTGAAAACAAATACAGTGCCACCATCTTTTTTGTTGTTCCTTTCCTATTAAAAAGAAGAGCATGATGTCAGGAAGCCCCTAGTCATTGATGTATGACGTGTCAAAAGTTATGTCAAAACTTGTTTGGATCCCCACCAATTGCTAGAATGAAGGAGAAGATGTGAAAAGAGCATGCGGGCGAGCACTGCTTCTACTGCACATGATGTGCAAATGACCGGAGACCATCCCATAGACTTTCTACAGAAGTATATCCAAGGCTGTGTCCATGTTTTCCAGCCAGTCCTCGGGCTGCATTCACCTTCTCCAGGCAGCAGTATTTAAAAGGGTTATCCAGCGCTACAAAAACATGGCCACTTTCCCCACTGTCGTCTCCAGATTGGGTGTGGTTTCAAACTCAGTTCCATTGAAGTAAATGGAGCTTAATTGCAAACCAAACCTGACCTGGAGACAAGAGAGGGGGGAAAGTGGCCATATTTTTGTAGCGCTTGATAACATCTTTAAATGCTGATCATTCGGTTTCATGCAAACCTCAACTTTCGGCAATGCTTATGGACTTTCTGTAAATGTTCCAAAAAATCCTGTGAGACTCATGCTGTGAGGCTATGTGCACACTGAGCAATTCTCGAGGAATTGTAGCTGAAAGTTTTGAGGCAGAATTCAAGCAGAATTTAAGCCCCCCATTGACTTCTATAGGATTCCTCTAGCAGATCTACAGCAGAAAATTCTGCTCGGAAATTCTGCAGTGTGAACAACAGAGCAGAAAACCCATTGAACACAATGGGACTTTGCTCTGCACATTTTTTACGGGAGGAATTTCAAGCTGAATTCCTCGCCTTTTCCTCAGTGTGCACATAGCCTGAGAGGGAGAAGGGAGCAGCAAGGGTGGACAGCACAGCACAGCTCTGTATTGTACCTGGGACTAGGGATGGTCCGAACCTGCTGAGGTTCGGGTTTGTATGAACCCAAACGCTCGGCATCAGATTCCCGCTGTCTGCCCGCTCCGTGCAGCGGGTGGATACAGTGGGAGGACCGCCTGGAAAACTAGGATACAGCCTATGGTTATGGCTGTATCTCAGTTTTCCAGGCGGTCCTCCCGCTGTATCCATCCTCTCCACGGAGAGGGCAGGCAGCGGGAATCATTACCGAGGGTTCGGGTTCATACAAACCCGACCCAAACCAGGTTCGGACCATCCCTACCTGGGACATAAGAATACTATCTACACACTTTGATGCCAATTAAAATGTATGCCGTACACATACCTGTAGCTGCGTTTGCAGCACTGGCATCCATTCTCATGAACCCCATTAAGATATAAAGAACATTCACAGAAATTTCGGCAATAATCCTGTCACATGCGAACACGGCCTTTAGAAGTTCCATCACTGAGTGCCCCTAATTGCTTTCCTTGTACGTTTTCCTGCTGATCATTGACTAATTGGAATTATCGATTATGTGACCAGTAAAGTTTATTTTAGAAACATCCCTTGAATACATCTGATAATCCAGCGCTCTTGGCCTTAATCCTAGAGGCTTTCTACCCTATAATATACTACAAACATGATTCAGCATCTATAAAATCACTGATGAAGCAATGAATTATTTTTTTTATAGAAATTTATCTCATGATCTTATTAACATACAACATTAAAACAATAAAAAAATTAAAACATACAATTAATGAAAATTAAATTTGAATAAAAATTTCATTTCTAGTAATCTATGTTCAGATTGTATGGAAAGTTTTGTCTATGTTAGTATCTCTAGTAAAGAGAGACCAGGCGCCGTCTCTCTGCTGCCCCTTCTGGCTGTGTCTGGAATCAGACACACTGATAAGTGATAGGAATGGCTGTTGTCTTCTGAATTTGCACAGAGTGTGAACATAGTCTGAACCTGTGCTACATACAATGATTCTGTCTGCAGAGGATCACAGTAAGAAGTAGGTGACTGCTGGACTTCATGGGGCCATGTCTGTTCCTGTACTTACAGCGAGTGTAGCAATGACCGGAGGAGGAGGGAGTCTTGGCATCATGTTGGGGAGCATGCTTGCTGGCTCCTGCTGCTCCTATCTGTGCTGTTCCTTCAGCCAGGACATGATCCCCTGCTGCACTGAGCAAACCCATACAGATAAGTCTCAAAGTGTGGCCCTCCAGTTGTTGCAAAACTACAATTCCCATCATGCTTGGACAGCCAAAGCTTTAATTTGGATGGGAATTGTAGTTTTTCTACAGCTGGAGGGCCACGGGTTTGACAGCGCCATTCTTGTCCTCAGTTTGGGTGAGGTATTACAGCTCATTTTATTGAAGTGAATAGAGCCGAATTGTAATAACTCACACAACCTGAGGACAGGGGTGGCGCTGTTTTTACAAGAAAGTAGTTTTTTTTCTAAATCTGGATAACCCCTTTAAGAAAGGATAAATCTGTATTATTTACAATGCATAAAGAAAAGAGTGCGGTGAGTGACAGGTATGGAAATCGTGACGCTTAGGCTGTCATAGATGTCAGGAATGTCAGGCTGGGATATGACAGGAATCTTAACATGGTTGTGTCTTATCCGACATATTAATACAACGTGTTAACAAAGTGAGAACAAGAAATAACTGAAGCTGTCCTATAAACCTTCTGTCTATGTCTACATCTCCGTACATCATATTTTCTACCATAGGAATCTATGGAATCTTACACAAAAATATATATTATCCAGAGAAAACCTTTTTCTTTCAAATCAACTTATTTCAGAAAGTTATACAGATTTGTAATATACTTCTATTTAAAAATCTCAAGTCTTCCCATACTTATCAGCTACTGTTTGTCCTGCAGGAATTGGTATATTCTTTCCAGTTTGACACAGTGCTCTTTACTGCCACCTCTGTCTAAGACAGGAACTGCCCAGAGCAGGAGAGGTTTTCTATGGGGATTTACTCCTGCTCTGGACACTTCCTGTCACACAGAGGTGGCAGCAGAGAGCACTGTGTCAGACTGGAAAGAAAACACCATTTCCTGCAGGACATACAGCAGGTGATAAGTACTGGAAGACTTTACATTTTTAAATAGAAGTATATTACAAATATTTATAACTTTCTAAAATCAGTTGATTTGAAAGAAGAAGATTTTAACGAAAAACAACTACCCGTGCCTTCATGTAAAATGGGAGGTAAACATATGCTCAGTATACGCCATTCATTTTTATAGGTGCCTTATTATAAGTAACTAAATAGGTGTTATCCTCTATACTAACCTGTAATGACCCCACAGTGCCTCCATCCATGTAGGTCCAGAACGTCAGCTTGCACTTAGGTCCAGTTTGGGATATGAAAGGAGTCATGATATGGGCTGTATGGCCGAATTCTCCATTGGAGCTGTCTGCATATAAATACCAGCCTTCATCTGTGGACCTAAGAAGTCAATGTTGTATAGTCAGTCACATTACTATAATGTATTGCTACAGTTCTTCTCTCTTGACTTGACAAATACGGTTAAAGAGGTTATCCAGTAAAAATCTTTTTCTTTCAAATTAACTGGTTTTAAGAGGTTATATAGAGTTGTAATTTACATCTAGTTAAAAATCTCAAGTCTTCCTATAGTTATCAGCTGCTGTATGTCCTGCTGCCACCTCTGTCCGAGACAGGAACTGTCCAGAGCAGGAGCAAATTTCCGTGGAAAACCTGCTCTCGGACAGAGATGGCAGCAGAGAGCACTGTTTCAGACTGGAAAGTAAAAAGGACATACAGCAGCTGATAAGTATGGGAAGACTTGAGATTTTTAAATAGAAGTAAATTACAAATCTACTGTATATAACTTTCTGAAACCAGTTGATTTGAAAGAAAAAGATTTTCGCTGGATTAGGCTGGGTTCACACTGCGTTTTTGCAATTTGTTTTTTTTATCAGTTTTTTTCAAAAAGCGGGTGAAAAACGGATGAAAAAAACTGATGCATTTGTGTGCATCCGTTTTGATCCATTTTTCCATTGACTTCCATTGTAAAAAAAATGGATCAAAACGGACCCCTTTTTTTAAAACGGACACAAAAGTAGTGTCAGCTACGTTTTTGTGTCCAGAAAAAAAGTAAAACGATCCGTTTTGATCCGTTTTTTTTTACAATGGAAGTCAATGAAAAAACGGATGCACAAAAATGGATGCACACAAATGCATTCGTTTATTTCATCAGGTTTTTTTGCAAAAAACGGATAAAAAAACGTAGTGTGAACCTAGGAGTCTTCTTATTCTCATTTATTGTTCAGAGAACACACCACATACAAAGAGCATCTCTCCTTGATGAATTGTTATCGGCCACCTCAGGCTGCAGAGGGCCTAGCTATAGTGATTTTATATGAGATATCTGATAGGTCCATAGCTTTGTCAGTCCCAAGATCTCCACCATATTTTCTATGTCACCTGCATTGATACTATGGATAATTATATACTTACTATCTCTTTTCAGCAGCTCTCAATGATCAAACAGGGAAGTCTGATAATTGTTGTCTGCATCAGAGTAGTCACGGGGGACGCGGGGCTAGCTTCTGCTGGCTGGTAAGAAGTCACTGAGGCTTACACAAGGACATTAATCCAGCCATTAAGGACCATACTGTAAAGTAATGATGGGATGTCTGGTATTGGCAGCCTGGTTCTTGTTGGCTGCATTCCTTAAAGATGTGTCAACATCTCGGCACATGGTGGATTACCCCAAAATACTAGATGTTCATTACTCATTAGGTGAATGAAAGTAATTTACTGTAAGCGATCCACAACTCCAACAGCGATAAAACAACTGGGGTCTGTGCCTGTAAGCTTTTAGCCTCCAGATGATCTGCGGTATGCATACTAAGTAAAAGTTTTCCTCTCATCTCAAGAACAGAGTGTTTTGCAACCCTTTCCTTGCTTTGCTACTGATGTTTTATTTCTGCATAGCCGGTGCATCAGTAACCCCTTCTACTCCACATACCTATAATCTATATCTATAATAGTCCACTGTATAATTCCTCCCCCGGCACAGTGCGGCTTGTTGAGTGCTTAGGATTGAGTGATTGCTGTGATGCTGCTGTTTACTCCATTCCTGCTCCCACAGCACCTTACACAGTAAGTGCATCAGTAACCCTGTCTCCCATACATGCCATTTACAGTAGTATAATGTATATACAGTATAGTCATCCAGCAGATTGCGGTCTGTGTACTAGCATTAAGTGCATGTTGTAATGCTGCTGTTTATTCAATATCTCTTTCCACAGCACCTTGCAAAGCCGGTGCATCAGTAACCCTGTCTCCCATCCACATGTCCTCTATAGAAATCTACTACAGCTTGAGCTCAAGGATGAGATCCAAGAGCCAATTCTTTGGAGATAAGAGAAAATTATGAGTGGTCTCAGAATAGATGAAAGCTGGAGACAATATCACAGTGAGGCTATGTGCACACTCAGTAAGAGAACGGCCGGTCTCTGAAAAGATCATCCCAGATGATCTTTGCAGCCGCAGAGTTCTGATGCATCCGTTGCGTCGGCATCAGAACTCGCACTGCACACTATGGAGTGAGCGTCCGGAGCCTCTCTCTCCATAGTGCACACTGACAGGGTTTTCTGCGGCCGCTATTCACTGAATAGCGGCCGCAGAAAACTGACATGTCAGTTTTCTACGGCGCCACGAGAGATGCCGTACGGAGCGTATACTATAGAAGACCGAGCGTATACCATAGAAGAAGAGGCAACATATCTTTTCGTAAAAAGTACGGCCGTTGTTGCCGATTGCAACAACGACCGTACTTTTACGAAAAGATACGTTGTTTGAACATAGCCTAAAAGTGTAAGGACTACACAACTTCCTGTCAGGGGTAAAGAAAGAACATGTACTACTACTGATAACACTATATTAGTAAGTTATATATCGTTGGATGATAGTTTGGTTTAAATACAATTTTCTGATGCCAGAGTGCCCCTTTAAGAACGTTTCTGAGCCTCTCACACACTTTCCAGGTACTTGGACCTTCCCCCCCTGGATTTTCCTATGCTATGGCTTCTTTTCATGACTCCACATATCTTACTAAGTGGAGCTGTAATGCATCAGTTTACACAAACAATAAAGTTTTTACCTTTTGCTGAGAATAATAATTTACCCACGCACCCCAGTGAATTGTATGCATGTGAATGTTGATTAATAGCTACTATACAGACCCCTGCATGCATTTCTAAAAAATACATTTATATACATTACCATGGAAACAGCTACTGTGTTAAATGCTGTCAATGATAGACGCATCTTAAATTTTTAATGGAGCATTATCATACTGAAAGAGCACTCAAAGAGATTGAAGAAAGCCCGCTCAGGATCTTTACCACTACATTTATTTGTCAAAACTCTGTGTCTTGTTATGCAGTCATGTTCGAGGTTACATCTATGTTATTCATGTTCAAGAAGAAGATGATGTTGGCCACTTCCCCGTTCACTACTGTAACAATTCTTGACCAAATCCAATATTTTCACAGGGCCAGATGACCATTTAATGTGAATGGGGGCGTCTCGACCTCTCTCTAACAGTGATGTTGGTAGAGAAATTGCCCGATCCTTTTGTTCTCGGGGAGATAAGCCTTCACCTGAGTTGGCTAGCAGCAGCTTACTTCTCCCTTCTCTCCATCCAGTTTATGTGTATCTTGGGTTCAGGAGAGATAATTTCCACCTGACAACCATTCAACCAACAGCTAGGTCTTGTCTATGGCCAGCTTAAAGGAGTGAAACAGATTGATGGCCCATCCACAGGATAGCTAATCAATCACTGATTAGCATTGTGCTGATACCCGACACCTCAATCTGTTGTGCCTGGAAACCCCTTTAAACCTGTCTGTCTGTGTCTATTTATCTCATACCAATAAGCTATGTACATTCTCTTCAGGCCTGAGATGGAGGATGAGCTAGCCCTCACTATTGTCACCAATGAGAAAATTGTAGTAGTAGAAAGGGTAATATATTGGTTCAGTCTTATTTACTTTCATTTAAACCCGAACCACGACGTACAACTGTACGAGAGGGTGTAGAGAGGGGTCACGACAGCCCCCTGCTACTATCAGTAGCTGAGGGCTGCTGCAAATAAAATTGACAGCGACATTTAAATGGTCATTGGTGGTCTGGTGGGGGTGAATGTGAGGAGCCAAACCTTTCTCATTGCAGTCTGGGGCCTTAATGAGGCCTGCCAGGTTTGCCTGAGATTGGCAATCGGCCTTCAACAGCCTGAAGCAATCAAGTGCAGAGTCTTTGGATCAATGCATTACATATGCACTGCATTGATCCCTGTGAGAAATTATGGTATTGCTCATAGTAGTCCCCTTAGAAGGTGGGGCTAAAAAAAAGTGTGGGGGGGGTTAAAATATAAATAAATGCATCCCATAATAAAAGTTTAAAGCACTCCCCTTTTCCTATTTTCCAAATAAAAAAAAACTAAAGAAAAATAATCAACAAATTTGGTATCCCCGCAGAATCGCCCGAACTATTAAACTATCATGTTCCTGACCTTGCATAGTAATCGATGTAAGCGCTACAACCCGCCAACGTGCCAAATTGCAGATTTTTTATCACATCATTTCCCTGAAAAACATTTTTTTTAATAAAAATAAATTCAATTCAATTAAAAATAAATAAAAAAAAAAAAAATTAGGAATGTCATTACAAAGAAAAAAGAACTCATATGGGTAAAAAAATGAAAGTGCTATGGCTCTTTAAGCATGAGGAGAAAAAAAGTTCGAGGCTATGTTCAGACCTTGTAAGAGGCCGGTCGTTCCGTGACCCGGCCGGGTCAAGGAACGGCCGGTCTCTGAAAAGATCATCCCGGCCGGTACCGCAGTGTTCGCTCTATAGTGTGCACATGGTTTTCTGCGGCCGGTATTCAATGAATAGCGGCCACAGAAAACTGACATGTCAGTTGTTTGCGGTGCCGTGAGAGATCCCAGCTGGAGTGTACACTATTTGTATACGCTCCGGCCGGGATCCCATAGAAGGCAAGGTATGTTTTTGTACAAAGTACAGCCGTACATTGGGTGAACATAGCCCAAAAATGAAAACTGACTATGACATGAAGAGGTTAAACTTAGTTTTTTTTTCCAGAAGCGTGACATCAGAATTTATATAATAGGTTAAGCCTCTGGCCGATTTCTGATACGTAATGTTGATTCACTCAGCAGCGTCGCTTCTTTACTCCGGCACCACAACAACTCAATCAACGCATGCGAAAATCAACTTTATAATCATATGCGTCTAGTGAGGCAATTTCAGGGAATAGCTGGAAAAGACGGGCTCGTTTTGTGTTTATGCGCCTTTCTTACTGGATAATGGCAGAATGTTATTTTATTCCTCGCGTGTTATAGTAATTTAGGAAACTGACAAAGGAAGCAAATAAGGAACACAATAACGTGCAGTTATAATGATAAATCAAGTCTATCTCCTCCGCTCGGGTTTCTTTGCATCACAGAATACGTAAATGTAAATGAAAAGAAGAAACTGTATGAACACAGAGGTAACGTGTGTGTGTGTGGGGGGGGACCTTGCCAGGTACGGCTGCTTGACACCAGGGCTCCTGCATCCTGAATGCTCAAAGCTGCTCATAGAATATACTGCAGGAGTCCCCCAAGTACCTTCATTACATCCAGCTATCTGGGGGACCTAACTCAATTGCACATTCTCAGGCACGTCCCAGTTGGTCGGACTGGCTGAGCAGAGTACTCCTTTAATCTCTAGCACCTCAATAACGCATTTGGAGCACAGCTTCTCACCAGTTGAGGCCTACAAGGAACTCGTAATCCCTCTCCTAAATTTATCACCTGTACTCTGTTCTGTTCCTGTTAGAGTTTGTCCCATTGCCTACATACCCCTACCTAGTGCCAAAGTGGCCACAGCTGCCTCCTCTGGGCTTTTAGCCACATCAGTGGGGGCCATCTTGAGAGCTTCAGGCTCATTCAGGCAGCTTGCCCTAAAGGCAGTATAATAAATGTATGTGGGATATTCTTAACCATAGGCGGCAAAAATCCAGTTCAATCTCGATTCTTTTCCAGAGATGAAGCCTTTATTCAGAGACTAACTAATTCTTCCAGTTACAGCGCTACTGGGTGGGTGACAGAAGTGGGTTACAAAAGGAAAGGATCTGCCATTGTTACACTATTGGCCTTGTCATTTAAAAGAGTGCTCCTCTTCATAAGGGTGCAGGGGAACTTGACTTTCTGGAAAGAGGGGTATATAACATGGAAAACTTCCCATCCTCTTCTGTCTCTATAATGGAATAGAAGATAGGTTTAAAATGTCCCCTTGTGGTGTAGAGTAAAAGAAGGGGTACATACATGATTTTCTAATCTAGGGTAAAAAATTAGGGTGCATATGTGATTCCTTGGTAGCCTAGGGTACAAAGAGTATATATAGTATGTGATTCCCTGATAGTCTAGGGTAAAAGAGGGAGGTTTATATATGATTCCTTGGTAGTCTAGGTTAGAAAAGAGGGTGCATATGTGATTCCTTCGTCGCCTAGGATAAAAGAGAGTGCATATGTGATTCCCTGTTAATCTACGGTAGAAAGGAGGGTTCATGTGTGATTCCCTTGTAGTCTATGGTAGACAATGGGGTTCATGTATGATTCCCTTGTTGTTTAGGGTACTAATCCCAAGTAGTCTGGAAGAGCAGGTTCATGTGTAATTCTCTGGTGGTCTATGGTACAAGAAAGTTGATATACGTATTCTTGGTGGTCAAAGAAAAGAGGAGCCTCACGTGTTTGGGCAGAATATTTGTTCAGTCGAGAACCATCTCTCCTGATTCATTCATACCCATAAAAGCTTGTTCACGTTTTCTCAATGGGGTGGGGGGTTGGGAGGGCACTGGAAGATGGTGGCTTATCTCCTTAAAAACAAAAGGAAAGGGCAACTAAACTCTACCATGCCCAATTCTTCTCTGCTGACTGTTGGGAGAGAGTTAGGGCCTTATTCCATGGGATGATTATCGTTTGCATAATTGTTAACGATAAACGATATAAACGACCACTATTGCGAAAGACCTGAAATTGTCACCCACTTACATGGAACGATAATCGTTACTTATGATCGTTCTTGCGGTCGTCTTGTCGTAGCGATTGCGTTCGTCACTACTGTGAATGACTGAACGACGTCTTATTCAATGCGATCGATTTGTGAACAAGCAACGATAAAAATAGGTCCAGGTCTTATTAAATGATCAACGATTTCTCATTCGGTCGTTAATCGTTAACTGCTATTCAACCGAAAGATTATCGCTTTGATTCGAACGACTTAACGATAATCTGAACAATAATCGTCCTGTGGAATAGGGCCCTAAGGCAGTCCACCAAAATCCATGGGTTCGGCCAACTAAGGCACCTTAAAGGAGCCTCAGCCCGCACAGCTCCTGGAGTCGGGTTGTGGCATCACCATTTTATCCAGGAAGTGACATCCCCATGTTATCCAGGAAGTGACATCACCATTTACTCCAGGAAGTTTTCGCCGGACTTCTCCTTTAAGGTATATAAGGGGGCTAATATCTGGTGACGATCAAGCACATCAGCACTGATCTAAGACAGATCTCTCAATGACTGGACAGAATTCTGAGGACTCTCTCAGGTCGGATTAGCCCCATTGACTCTCCTAACTCTGGACTATAATACACATATGTATAAACTACATGTAAAAGTAAAAAAAAAATAGTAGCAAACTACACATACACTTGCATCATGGTATTTACTTGTACAGACCACCTATTTATTTGTGCTCTTATGCTTAATACCTGTTTCCAGTAATCGGTGACCAGACGTTTTGCAAAGTTTGATCCCATTTCCTCCCCACCTATTAATTTGCCGGCCTTGCGGTTATTTCCACTTTTAGTAATTGCCTCCTAGTTTAAGACCAGAATTATATTAAAGCCACATATTATAAATCAGATTGATACAATCTGCCTACATCAGGATTTTATTTGCATATTCCCTTGTCGAGCCAAGAACTGCAAATCAAAGGGAAGCTCGCACCAATATATGAGACGGTGAAGTAAACATTCCTCTTACTTGGCCGCAAGGCAAATAAACAATAAAAAAGAAATTGCAAATAATTCACTAAAAAAAAAACTAAAGTCAAATGATAACCTAAAATACAATTATCTATCATAATACTCCAATTTGTTAATATTGTTTCCAACACATGCAAAGCGTAAACGAATAGTTCTGTGTTTCAGGTGAGGATTTTTCAGGTTTGTTCTCAGAGAATACAGCAACTTATGTAAAAATTTAATTTACTTTTTCATCAAAAAGTTTGAATATTACCTCTACCTTGTGAACATAAGTTTTTTCCCCAAACTTATTTTTTTAGTCCATCTTCATCTTTCTGCTAATTTTGTTAAGGACGTTAATTTCTTATGATAAAAATTTGATATATTATCACAGATTAGAGGCAAAACCTTCAATAGGCTATAATTCACATTACATATGACATTTTTTCCTGCTCAAAGGGGTTGCCAGGGATAAATTCATACTTGCGGATTCCTGCTGAAGCCTCGGGGGACATGTCAGTGATGTATACTTACCTGTCCTGCTCCCCCCGCAGCTACCGTCTCTCTGGCTGCCCATTTTTCACCTCCGGGAGTGTTTTGGAAATATCCTGTGACATTCTGCTCTCTCCAGAAATGGTCGCTCAGCATAGACAGTATACGATCTATGCTGAGTAGCCATTTCCAGAGGGAGCAAGATGTCACTGGATGTTTCCAAAACACTGACAACAGCAGAGAACAGGTGGCCAGAGAGCCGGTAACTGCGAGGGAACAGAACAGGTAAGTATACATTACTGACATGGAAAGTGATAATATGGGAACAATGCATACTGACTGAAATATATAAGTGATTAGACAAAGTTACAAGTTAAGGAAAAAAAAAACATTTTTATTCTTTTAATAATTTTTTTTTTTTTAAAGTACTTTTCTAAACAAGAAATTTGAAACTTATTTTATATACTCACGTGGTATGGTCCTTAAGAGGCCTGTGTCCCTCTTCTCCTGGAACAATGGTGACTCCTTGGCCAACAGTCCAGTGAAATGCTGTGTCCCAACGGAATGAAGCCGCTACTGGCTGTAGCCACTTACATAAACTCCCGTTTACGAAGTCACAGTACTCTGAAACTAAGGAATGAAGCGGATAACAGATTCAGTTAGTGGTTGCACATAGTCTCCACCAGACCCTATACTGACCTTTGGGTATGTGATCATAGGTGAGGTGACCCTGAATACAGCTGAACGTTTTAAAAAAATTTTTAAAATAAACTCTGTTGCATTGTTCCTGTGATAGACTTTAAAAATAGGATATGCAAATTGGCTTGTTAGGTGAATCAGGGGCGGTCCCAAGCACAGAATTTACTCCTTATAAATATCCATGACTCACTTCTTAGAGACTATCTCAGGAACTGCATAACAGATTTTAAAAGGAAAAGTGGCAAATTATTCAGGGTCACCTGCCCTTTCACCACATTGCAAAAGGTCAATATGGGATCTGTTGACGATAGATTCCCTTTAACACTAACACTTTTTGGCCATAAAAACTCTGTAGGGAAGTTTCATGTTGTCAATGACAACTTTCTTCGATGGCAGATAATTGTAGGCCCTTTAAAATATTCTACAAATCCCTATAATTGGTAAAACCTTAACCCTTTAAGGACCGGGGCAATTTTTATTTTTGCGATTTTGTTTTTTCCTCCTTGTGCATAAAAGGCCATAGCAGTTGCATTTTTTCACCTAGAAACCCACATGAGCCCTTATTTTTTGCGCCACTAATTGTACTTTGCAATGACAGGCTGAATTTTTGCATAAGGTACACTGCAAAAGCAGGAAAAAATTCAATGTGTGGTGAAATTGAAAAAAAAACAACACATTTTGTGTTTTTAGTGGATGTGTGTTTTTACACCGTTCGCCCTGGGGTAAAACTGACTTGTTATATATGTTCCACAAGTCGTTACGATTAAAACGATATGTAACATGTATAACTTTTCTTGTATCTGATGACCGGTAAAAAATTAAAACCATTGTTTACAAATATACGTTCCTTAAAATCGCTCCATTCCCAGGCTTATAGCGCTTTTATCCTTTGGTCTATGGGGCTGTGTCAGGTGTCATTTTTTGCGCCATGACGACTTTTTGATCGCTTTTTATTAACATTTTTCTGGATTTGATGCGACCAAAAAATGTGCAATTTTGCACTTTGGGATTTTTTTGCGCTGACGCAGTTTACCGTACGAGATCAGGAATGTGATTAATTAATAGTTTGGGCGATTACGCACGCGGTGATACCAAACATGTTTGTTTATTTATTTATTTATTTATTTACTTTTATTAATAACCTGGGAAAAGGGGGGTGATTCTGACTTTTATTAGGGGAGGGGGCTTTTTATTAATAGCAACACTTTTTTTTTAACTTTTACACTTATACTAGAAGCCCCCCTGGGGGACTTCTAGTATAAGTGCTTTGATCTCTCATTGAGATCTCTGCAGCATAGATATGCTGCAGAGATCCATGAGATAGGCAATCGTTTACTTCCGGCTGCTGCAGCCGGAAGTAAACGAGTGCCGAGCCGGGGACGGCGCCATCTTGGAGCGGTCCCCGGCCGGCTTCAGTTACGGAGATCGCGGAGTTATCCCGGAGGAGCAATCTCCCCACTAGACACCAGGGATGACGCTGCACCCGGTAATCGGATGCAGCTGTCAACTTTGACAGCTGCACCCGATTACTGTATTAGCGGGCACGGCGATCGGACCGTGCCCGCTAATACCTGCGGTCCCGGGCTACAAGTGGCACCCGGGACCGCCGCGGTTCAGAGCGCGGCCGCCGCGCGGCCCCGCTCTGAACGTCCTTACCGACCGCAGGGCGTAAATATACGCCCGCGGTCGTTAAGGGGTTAAATTAGTTGCCGTCTAGTGTTGAGTGAGCACCTGTACCCACAATCTGCCCCTCCCCCCAAACCACTTGTACCTTCGGATAGCTGCTTTTAATCCAAGATCTGTCCTGGGGTCCGTTCGGCAGGTGATGCAGTTATTGTCCTAAAAAACAACTTTTAAACTTGCAGCCCTGTGCCAAACGGGAGTATCTGTGCCCTAACTTTGCACCACCCCTCCGTTCCTCCTCCCCACCCTCTTCATCATTAGGAATGCCACTGGAACATTTTCTACATGCTGAACATTGCACAGGTGCTTAACGATCCAGCCCATGTGCCGTGCTAACACAGGTGGGGAATAGGAGGCAAACTGCCTGGAGAATTCCTAATGATGAGGAGGGCGGGGAGGAGGGACACAGGGGTGGTCCAAAGTTAGGGCACAGATACTCCCGTTTGGCACAGGGCTGCAAGTTTAAAAGTTGTTTTTTAGGACAATAACTGCATTACCTGCTGAACGGACCGCAGGACAGATCTTGGATTAAAAGCAGCTATCCAAAGGTACAAGCGGTTTGAGGGGGTCAGATTGTGGGTACAGAGACACTTTAAATGCTTGTTTCCTTGTTACTCGAGTCAAGCATTTTTCAATGCTCAAGTGCTCGACTTAAGTAACCAACCCCTTTAAAATCAATGGGAGACTCGAGCATTTAGCCAGGTGCCCCTGCTCGGCAGAACTGAGGGTGTCTGGTTAACCTATTACATTTTTTCATTCTAATTTTTGTATATTTCATCCCCTGAAGGGATGTGTAAATGAAATATACAAAAATTAGAACAAGAAAATTTAATAGTTTTCGTCAAGACACATTAGAACTCTGGCAATTGCCCCAATGCTCGATCAAGAACTATCATTGTCATTGTGTTTCTACTTACCACAGTTGCCTTCATCAGAGCCGTCTAGGCAGTCTTCTCTGAAGTCACACCTCTTTGAGATGGGGATACAATGTCCCGTTGACCTGCAGACATGTTCATTCTCTGAGCAATTGTGGACTGGAAGTGTTGCCTCGGTAGACGTTTGCAAGGGAATCGGTGACCAAGTTGGCAAGGCACCTGTAGATAGATAGTGTGATTGATTTGAACATGAAAAACATGGTGTGAACATACACTTACTCTGTATATACAGGAACATTAAACCTCTAAATAAAGGCCAGAAAACCTTTCTTCTATTAGTGTCTGAAAGATGGATGAGGTTTGGGGTCGGCTAATAAGCCCAGACTTTCTGCATCACCTATTGCAAAAAGATTAATGGGGAAGGGCTCCTGCAGCAGCCAGATACTTAACAGTCATAGAAAGATTTAAAAGGGCAGAGAATATCATGGATACCATGGATGTCATAGTGGTGGCACCATGTTATTACAAGTCAGCTTTGACTCAAGTAATTGGGAGCTGAGCTGCAGTAACAAGGCCTGGCCACTACACAACGAATGGCGCAGCATTCACTTTGTATCACAGCTGATCAAAAGGTGGTGTGAGCACCTTGTTGATCAGTGATTGATAGCCTAATGGTGCGTTTACACAGACAGATTTATCTGACAGATCTTTGAAGCCAAAACCAGGAACAGACTATAAACAGGGAAAAGGTCATAAAGGAAAGACTGAGATTTCTCCTGTTTTCAAATCCATTCCTGACTTTGGCTTCAAAAATCTGTCAGATAAATCTCTCTGTGTAAACGCACCATAAGCTGATCACATTAGCCCAGAAAAGCCTTTTAGGGGATTTCCATGATTTTTTTTTCAACTAGTTCTAACATCATTCAATTTCCTTTTCTGAAGTTTTTTCTTGTATTCATTATTCACAGGGTATATTCACTTTTCCCCTATCCAGAAGATGGGGGAAAGTAGGAGGTTGCAATGGGTCTGACCTCTGAACCCCCCCAGTGATCTCCATACCGGGCCCCGTCAGCTCTATTATGAATAGAGCCCCAGGTTGGCATGCGACCCAAGGCTCTATTCATTTCTATAGAGCGACAGAAAGAGTCGAGAATGCCGGAAAAGCTATGTACTCGGGTCACGTGCCAACCCAGGGCTCTCTTTATAACAGAGCCAATGGGGCCTGGTACGGAGATCGCTGGGGGTTCAGAGGTCAGACCCATTGCAACCTCCTACTTTTCCCCCATCTTCTGGATAGCGGAAAATTTTATTTTTCCTTGAATACCCCTTTAAATATGTACAAAAGTTATTTAAATATAATTTTTAACAATATTGATTCGATTGAAAATACTCCAATACTCCTGCTCCTAAATCATTCTGATACATACTTGTCATGCTTACTATGGCACCCCTGGTGTTCTATGGAATCCCTCTCAGAACTTCTACCTAATGCAGGGGTAGGGAACCTTGGGGCCCTGGACAGCCAAAGCTTTAGCTGATGGGAGTTGTAGTTTTGCACCAGCTGGAGAGCCAAGGCTCCCTTGCCCTGACCTAATGTGTCCAGTGTCAGTGGTCACACATGCTCAGTAGCTCAGCTCCTACCTCTTTTCAGCCATAGAAGTATCCATGATTTTCAGCCATAGATGTATATATGGATAATATGTATACAGCACTGCAGAATATGTTGGTGTTAAGTAAGTAAAATACTATTCCCTGACCCATCTTTTTTTTTTTTTTTTTTTTTCCTTTTTCGAAGCCGCCATTACAAAACAGCCCCTCTCTTAGGCTGACTGTGATGACCTTTAAGGAAAGGACCTGACAGACCATATAACAGGTAGGGACTCTGTGCCTTGTCTCCTGCCTTTTAGCTTGTCTTAGGTTTTGACACCTTCAAAAACAGCTTAGGACATGGGAAAAGGTTACGGAGACCACTAGGGCACAATACCTCTAGATGTAGCCATGCATTACACAACTCACTATATGTCACTATGTAACATACAGTATTCAAGTTATAAAAGGTCAAATGCAGACGTCACATAGAAGTACATGGCTTCTCTACAACCAGTAGTCTGGCTGAATTTACCACTTGTCCCAATCTACTTTGATGAACAATTCATTGAACAGTAATTTATTAAGTATTGCGATAACGCTACACTAAGAATAACTTTAAATATATACAGAATTTAAAGGGGTACTCTGGTGGGGAAAAAAAAAGAATATATATTTTTATTATTATTATTTAAATCAATTGGTTTGAGAAAGTTATACAGATTTGTAAATTATTTCTATTTAAGAATTGCAAGTCTTCCAGTACTTATCAGCTGCTGTATGTCCTACAGGAAGCGTTGTATTCTTTCCAGTCTGACACAGTGCTTCCTGCTGCCACCTCTGTCTGAGTCAGGAACTGTCCCCATAGAAAACCTCTCCTGCTCTAGACAGTTCCTGTCACGGACAGTGGTGGCAGCAGAGAGCACTTTAGACTGGAAATAATACACCACTTCCTGCAGGACATACAGCAGCTGATAAGTACTGGAAGAAGGGATGAGCAAATTTACAGTACTATTGAAGCGAAGCGCTTCGCTAAGTTTGGCCATTGGCTTGTCAGCTGGCTGCTTTTAAACTCTGTGCCACTCCACTCCGGGAAAAGCTGGATCCAGTCCTTGGAATTTTTCTTACTTTCCCAGGACAGGATCCAGCTTATCCAGGGACCCTGAGGGGAGCCGAACAGAGATCAAAGGCAGCCAACTAACAAGCCAATGGATAGTACTCTAAATTTGCTCATCCCTTCTTCGAGTACTTATCATCTGCTGTATGTCCTGCAGGAAGTGGTGTATTATTTCCAGTCTGACAATGTGCTCTCTGCTGCCACCTCTGTCCATAAAAGGAACTTTTCAGAGCAGTAGCAAATCCCAATAGAAAACCTCTACTGCTCTGGCCAGCGGTGGCAGCAGAGAGCACTGTGTCAGACTGGAAAGAATACACCACTTCCTGCAGGGCATAAAGCAGCTGATAAATATTGGATGACTTGAGTTTTTTAAATAGAAGTAATTTATAAATCTGTATAACTTTCTGACACCAGATGACTTCAAAACTGTTTTTGTTCCCCGGGTACCCCTCTAATTTATTTTATACCAAATATAACTTCAGTACTCTAAAAGCTAGTGCCTCAGTTGCCCATTCATGTTATACAGTATACAGGAGCAGGAACACCAAAGGCAGAAGTCCCTGCTCCTATACAGTACTATCAGCAGCAGACCAGTCCATTCTGTTCTCTGTAATGAGTCAATATGATTTCCACGCACATCCATGGGGGTTTGGGTTCAAATTTGTTAGTGTTTTCCAATGACTTTAACTTAACAGGAAAGTTTAACTAACGATGGATCTACCTGCATGATGAACAGAAATAAATTCATTTCTCAATGCGGTTTTATTTGTTACATAAGACACTTGGATACGCAACAAAGAAAGCTGAATGCAATAGATTTCTTGACAAAAGTCTGTAATTACCATCTGTGTTGGATAAATTCTTATAAGATCAATTTCATGGGGTTTGGAGAAATTGTTGTTGTGTAGCAGATTGTGAGTTATGACTAGGGATGGTCCAAACCGAGTCCGGTTCGGGTTCGTACGAACCCGAACTCTCGGTAATGATTCCCGCTGTCTGCCCGCTCCGTGCAGCGGTCGGATCCGGCGGGAGGACCGCCTGGAAAACTGGGATACAGCCATAGCCAAAGGCTGTATCCCAGTTTTCCAGGCGGTCCTCCCGCTGGATCCGCCCGCTGCACGGAGCGGGCAGACAGCGGGAATCATTACCGAGAGTTCGGGTTCGCACGAACCCGAACCGAACTCGGTTCGGACCATCCCTAGTTATGACCGACAAACACAATCTGAAAGCAATAGCATGTACCAGATATTATGTGCTGTTAAATCTACATTATATGTGCTTCCAGTCTGACATATATATGTTCAATGGATGGCATAAGAAAACAAACACCGATAAGACTGCTAGGACAATTTTTACACATGTCCCGAGTAGTAAAAAAAAAACCTTCAGATCCATATAGTCTTCTTAAAGCGGCTCTGTACCCACAATCTAACCCTCCCAAACCACTTGTACCTTCAGATAGCTGCTTTCAATTCAAAATATGTCCTAGGGTCTGTTCGGCAGGTGATGCAGTTATTTTCCTAAAAAACAACTTTTAAACTTGCAGCCCTGTGTCAAATTGGCGTGGCTTAAAGTGTGTGTGCCTTAGGCTTTCACCACCTCTCTGTCCCTCCTCCCCGCTTTTTTCACCTTTAGGAATGACTCTGAACAGGATTTCTCCCATTCATCACTTGTCTGAACACTGCACAGGTGTCTTAAGGATCCAACACATGGGCAGTGTTCAGACAAGTAATGATCAGCAGAAATCCTGCCAGGAGTGTTCCTTATGGTGAAGAGGGCAGGGAGGAGGGACGGAGAGGCAGTGCAAGCCTACGGCATAGACATTCTAGGCCACACCAATTTGACACAATTTAAAAGTTGTTTTTTTTTTAGAATAACTGCATCACCTGCCGAATGAACTCTAGGACAGATCTTGGATTAAAAACAGCTATCTGAAGGTACAAGCGGTTTGGGAGGGGGGGGCAGGTTGTGAGTACAGAGTCATTTTAAAAACAGACTTTTGCCAAATAATGAAATTGTTCCTAGCACTCTATAATTATCTCCACCCTCCTGCAATTTTAAATCAAAGTTATGATTTGTAATAAGAAGTGATAAATATCTGAGTTTGGTGCAAAGGTTTTGTTCCAAACTTTTCAAAAAGTTTGATGCAGTACTGATTCAACCTTTCGGCAAAGTTCAGAATCAGTTTGTAAAGTTAGCCGTTGCACATGTAAAAGGGGAAAAAAATGGTATGCTCTCCTGTCCGTGCTCCCCCGGTATCTTCTTCTGGGTCTCCGATGTCTCCAGGTGCTTGTCTAATCACTGACTGAGAGGGGACAGCACTGCAGCCAGTGGTTGGATGAGCGGGTTGTCACTCTCGAGACAAAACTGACAGCCTGCTTAGTCAATCGTTGGTGACGGGGTGCTGTCCCGTCTTTTGGTGGCTGCAGGGGGACACCGGAGACTGGAGAAGGAGGATACCAGGGGAGTGTGGACAAGTATATATGACCAACCTTTGGAAACAGCATTTTTAGTTTTGAGGTTTGATTCAGACGACCCGAACTTTATGTTTACATGTAAAATCAGTTCTCATAAACCAAACCATGAATGTTATATCAGTGCTGTAAAGCAAACTTACCTCGATGCAAAGTACAGTTAGAGAAGGAAATGTCATCAATTGCAATGTCCCCAGTAAATCCATCACCTACCATGCCTACGATTAATAACTAAAAATAAAAAAAAATATGTATATATATTACTACTGATGAGCTCATCTTATATCACTGCAGCATCGTGAAAGTAATATAGTGGAAGATACTCAAAATACTTACCTGGATATACAGATGTGTCCATCCTTACCCTTATGATTAACTTGGGGGGAAAAATATGATTCTGCAACACATTGCAGTGTACAGTATATGCTTTATGTATCTACATGTGTTTACCCAGTTTTTGTCATGTGAATTGCAGCCTGTTGATGACTTTGCTAACATGTTACAATATTGTATTTGTTTAATGATAAATTGAACACCTGCACTGAATTCAAGGAAATGTAAGGATGGACACATCTGTATTTTAAGATACAGAGACTTTACAGCCTTGAAGATTACCAGAAAGCTTAAAAGTTATCTTCTTTCTATAAGATAGAAGTTAAACAGCTGCTGGATGGGGGTCTCTGACAACTTGGATCCACATTGATCATGATAATAGAGGTCAGCTGTCCTTAAAGTGAACTGAAGATTGGCATGGGACTTTTGAAACATAGCCAAGTTCAGTGCTTGGCAATGTACTGAGGTCTGATACAGAGTGAATGGAGCAGTGGCCGAGGATGCACACTACCACTCTGTGGCTCAACTCAATTCTAATGATCAGTGAAGGTCTTAGCAGTCAGACCCTTACAGAGTAGTTAGTTAGGATTCTATGAAACTTTTAATCTTAAAAGATTTGTCTATCGAACATGGTTCCTAGGGCGGGTCAAACACCCAGGATCATAGTTAGCGCCAACCCAGCTGCTGATTTTGGGCATCCGAGTCCGAACATTCTGCATTTGAATACCAGTGGCTGAAGAAGTGGGATGTAGCCCTAGGGAGTCGTGGAAAGCATGGATACATATAGGATGTCTTTATATTTTCCCATCCCATCCATATTTTCATCTATAATCAGCAACAATTAAAGGGGTATTCCATGAAAAAAGAAACTTTCCCCTATACTGTAAGTAGGAGATCATGGGTGTATTCACAATACAGAAGCCGAGGCCTGATAAAGAGATCAACGGGGGCTACAGAAGTCAAACCTGTGGATAAGGGAAAAGTTCATATTTCCTGGAATATGGCTTTAACAACCAGCACCCAATATGTATGGACCAAGCTGAGCTCCTGAACTCCCTCCCTACTCTCTAACCTAACACTTGACATTAGAGATGATCCGAGTCGATCCGAACCCGAACTTTCGGCATTTGATTAGCGGTGGCTGCTGAAGTTGGATAAAGCCCTATGGGTATAGTCATTGGCTGTATCCATGTTTTCCAGACAACCTTAGAGCTTTATCTAAGTTCAGCAGCCGCCACTAATCAAATAACCCGAACCCGGTTCGCTCATCTCTACTTGACATACATGTACATTTAGCTCCAACTACTATACAGATATATTACAAAATGAATCAGAATAGAACTTCAAATTTAAAAACAACACGTTGAACATCCCCTTTAAATTTCCAAAAGCACATAAAGAAACTCATAAAGTTTAAAAAGAAAAAAAATCTGTATTTCGGTTTTTTTATTTATTATTTATGCCAATTCAAACACACCGAGCCAGTGCCAGTAATGTGATTTGTGCCTTTCCCGCACCTGCTCTGCCCTAATCTTTCTATATCCTACATTTCAATATTTTATTTTCAATTTATTGTAATATTGGAAAATATGACTTTGTTGTAAATAATGCAACCAGAAATACTCTGTGATCCCACTAGTTAAATAAATGATATTCTTCTATTTTATCTTTTTATACCAGACAATGGCCTGAAGCGCTCACGATAGTACTGCTAGGAGACAAGCCAAAATTTACTCTGCCTTAATATGAGAAAGAAACTTACATAAGAAAGCTTCGCCCAGCTGATCTTTGCAGTTCTGCAACGCTGAATCTGTCTGGGAATTTAGCAGCAGGGTCCAATTCTCATAGAATTTTTTTTTTCTACCCTCTCAGTAAATCTTTATAATTGGATTTCAAAAAGGAAAAAAAAAAGTTTCGACCACCATTCAATGAGTTGCCATTTTCTAACAAAACTTGCATGTCAATACTCGTCTTCCTCCGGGGAGAACAGCCACCATGAAGATAATTTTATCATTCATTTATAATGTGAATTAGGACAAATAACACTACATTGTCTTTACATATGAGAGGGCGTCCTGCTCGGCAGATGGTCTAACCTTGTATCCAATTGTCAGGAACTACTCAGTCTAAAGGCCTGATCTTTCTTTCTTTAAAATTAAGTTGTATAGATTTCATCCTATAAGCCTTGCAGGCAATTAATCAGGATTCTCGCACACAGATAATATAGCTATTTATCAGGAATTGAAGAGGACAGGTGGACGAGAAAACCAATGGATCAATATAGGGAAGAATCAGCAAGATATATTCTAAGTAAAAGTAAGTGGATCCTTGGATTTCTGCATTGACTACTATTAAAATGTGGCCTGATTGGTCTCTAAGTCTGTTACAGAAAAATCTAACCAATAAAACACAAAGCCCTGTGCCTGGCCATTACTTGGAAATAATTGCTAATTTTTTCACAGAGCAGTCTGTGACTATTTAAAGTATTGGCCAAATGCAGCCCCATTCGCCTTAAGGGCAGGTACGGGGGCACGGCACTTAATTTAGCATGATTTACGCCAAGGCTGGCCAGATTTACTAAGAGCCTTAGTAAATCTGGTGCAGCACACGCAGGGATTGAAATTTATTAGAGCAGTGTACTCATAAGCTCGTTTGATAAATTTCCTCCAAAGAGTTGTTAATGTCATGAACTGAGTACATTGAGTAAATGTCCATGGTGCAGGGAGAAGAAAATATTGTGGGATAATAAATTCTCATTCTAAAAGGTGTTTGAATTAAAGGGAAAATCAGGCGAAAATTTTAATTAAAGTATTGTATTGCCCCCCAGAAGTTATACAAATCACCAATATACACTTAATATGGGGAATGCTTATAAATTGCTTTTTTCCCTGCACTTACTACTGCATCAAGGCTTCACTTCCAGGATAACATGGTGATGTCACTTCCTGGATAACATGGTGATGTCACTTCCTGGATAAAATGGTAATGTCACGACCCGACTCCCAAAGCTGTGTGGGCTGTGGCTGCAGGAAAAGGATGATGGCAGGGGGACACTGAGGGACACAGGGCACTGGAGGGACACTGAGCATCCCTCCACCATCATCCTCTCCAGCAGCCACAGCCCGCACAGCTCTGGGAGTCTAGTCAGGACATCACGTGTCAATTCTTTCGGCGGATAGTGGAATCGCCTCACCTATAGAATGGTGTCTGTGGAGTTGGCAGAAAGCCACACCGCCGCGAACGGGAAAGAGCGACAGAATCCGCGCAGATTACATAGCTTGAACTCACCCTTACTGTCTAAAAAAATATTATAGCCTATCTCAAATTTACCCAGAAACACCTGGATGCTCCACAGTTTCGGGGTAGTTACTCCACACTGACGAGGGGCAACAACCCCGATCGTCTGTGGATGGATGCCTGCCTTGGTAAACCCTTGTCATGTTGCAATACTCGCCACAGAGTTAGACTTTGACGTAAAAGGGGCCACCCTGGTATTTCCTTATTTATGTTCCAATACTCGCAACCAAGTGGGACTTAAGGGGCTATGTATCAGGGTGGTTTGGTGATCTCCCCACTGGGAGGCACCCCCTTGGCAATAGGCTTCCCTCCCCTGGAGGGATATCTGGCTATTCCCTTGTTTTGAGACTCGTAACTGAGACTCCACGGACTTCATAACTAAAGTTGAGAATAACATTCACTGACTCCTATTTGGATGTTGGGAGCCTATAAATTGCGACACACACATTTTTATGGAAGTTCAATACCACAATAAATTTCCTTAAGAGGTTCAGAAGTAATTTTTTATTTTCAAGGACAGATTTGCGAAGAAAATTACAGAACAAACTGCCCATGTGGGACACCGCATTCTAATTTTTACCCATGACCCCTAAAATGTCAGATTTTCTGTTGAGACGAATACGTTCCGAGAACTAAAACATAACTCACGAAAAGATCAATTTCACAGAATTTAGAAGCTTCATAGACCAAAACTAAAGATCTACCACAAAATCAATACTGAAGGCTAGATTTATATATTACGTTATCTCTGCAAATTGGAATTTAAAATGAGCAGGATAGCAAAACCTAAAAATATGAAAATATTAAAGGAGGAACACTCCAGGCAAGATGAATAAACTGCAGTATATCTAGTGCAGGGCTGAGGAGAAGAAGTCTAGGGACTAATAAGAATATCACTGTGCCATGCCCCACCCCTGCAGGTCCAGCACAAGAAGCCCCAGGAAACACAATAAAATTGGAATTTCTGGGTGTGTTATTGAGTTATTCGTGTCCTCCATTTTAACCCATAGGGATCTATAAGACAGCCTAATGCTTACCGTAAATGAATGTAAGCTCATAGATTAGCACATGTTTAAAGCGACTCTGTACCCACAATCTGACCCCCCCCCCCCAAACCACTTGTACCTTCAGATAACTACTTTTAATCCAAGATCTGTCCTGGGGTCCGTTCGGCAAGTGATGCACTTATTGTCCTAAAAAACAACTTTTAAACTTTTAAACTTAGAGTATCTGTGACCTAACTTTGCACCACCCCTCTGTCCCTTCTCCTCACCCTACTCATCATTAGGAATGCCACTGGAACATTTTTTCCTGTCTGAACATTGCACTGACGTTTGTCATTCAGTTGCATTGTCGTTCAGTTGTTCGCAGTAGCGACAAATGCAGAAACGAACTCAAAACAGCTACAAGAACGATCGTAATTAACGTTCATCGTTCTGTGTAATTAGGTGAATGATTTCAGGTGGTTTGCCATAGCGGTTGTTTGAGATTGTCTATCCTTAATCGCCGAAACATCGCTTCGTGGAATAAGACCCTTACAGTCAGGTCTACTCTTAGGGTTGTAGATAGGGATGATCCAACAGCCTAGATTCCACCATTTGCTGTCAGGAAGAAACCAAAAAACTACCTAGCTCTGGTCAATATACTTATATACATGGCTAATCCAACAACGGGTACACGTAGCTAAGTCTCTGCTTTCCTTGACTGTGTTGGCAGCCAATCCAACTCACATTGCTTATAGGAAAAAAAATAGGGTCCGACATGAGCTAGATGTTTACCTCTCCAAGGGCCACATTACACACCGAGATACCAGCTTATAGTTCAGGAAACCGAATAGGCTTTGTGCCTCGGTTTCTGGCTTCACTCATTTCCCCGAGATGTAGTTTGCGGAATGAAATCTATTGTAAAATGTGTTTGTAGCTCGGACTATATTTCATCTTTACTCTGATTCTTGTTATTCCAAATGAAGATAGGTTCAATGAAAGTTCAGTGAATTGAAGTTATTAACCGTTCCGTTCGAGTATAGATTTCCATATACTGAGTAATCCTCCTGTTTAATGGAGCAGCTTTAGTAGTACTTACTGAATCATACAAGGGAATATAGGCTTGCGGGTGGTTGGACTTTATTTTATATATTATATACGTGTTATTTAAGGAATTGCATCCGTATCTCTGAATTGTTGGAAATGTCGACCATTAAGACTTGATGATTTTATTTTTAATGTTTAGTTAATATAGCACTTGTGATATTCAAATCAATTAAAGAATATTTTCTCTGCATTCAGATTTGTCTTTTAAATAGAAAGTTGGTTTAGACTCACTGGGTTATTAATATTCCTTGCAGAGACCAAGGATAGAGGAGAGATTTAAAGGGGTTGTGTCATTAAGAAAACTAGATCTAAACCGATGCGTTATGTGAAATTAAACTGATTTCAAAAGTACAAGAATTTTTGAAACTGTCATGTATGAGATATGTAGACTAATCCACGATGTTCTTGCTTTGTTTTGATAACCTGTGGCCCCTGATTTTGACCCACTAAGGTAGGCAAGACATGCTCGGTTTAACGGCAATCTCCAGAAAGTACTGGAAGTCGGTCTCCACTGAGCCTGTACTTGTTCAGAGAGGAAACAAAAAAAATATTATATCCATGGGCGAGACAAACAGTATAAGGCCATGTTCCCACTACGTAAAACAATGGCCGTTTTGTGACCCGGTCACAGAAGATCCGGTGTTACTGAAAATCATCGGTACTGCAGTACCGGACAGATGATCTTCATTTCTGGTTAATTCAGATGCCGACGTATCCGTGTGTGCCTGCATCCCAGTTCCCCGCTGCACACAATGGAGCATATGGCCGGAGCTGAATTCTCCATTGTGTGAACTGTCATGTCTGTGCGGCCACTATTTAACGAATAGCAGCTGCAGAAAACTGACATGTCCGGAGCGTATATTGTGTGTATACGCTCCGGCTGGGATTCCATTCATTCAATTACAACGTATGTTTAGCATAAATCACGGCCGTTGTTGCAAATTGCAACAACGGCCGTGATTTATGCTAAACATACGTAGTGTGAACATGGCCTAATTGTGGAAGTTACTTTACTAAAAACAAAGCACCCTGGAAAAAGTTTGCAAAATAGCCTACCACTCTTGGCTACAGGATCTCAGGAGCCTCTGGGCACAGATTGTCCAGTACCTCTGCTACCAAGCAGGTCAAATCACAAGTCATATATGGCTATAAAATTTTCTTCCTTAAAATATGGCTCACTTTTGACAACATGTAGCCCCTTCTGCAACCCTCTCCTTGTCCGTCATTGAATGCCTCCATCCCATCCTCAAAGCACTGTGATTGTTAAAGTCATGTATTGGAGCTGAGGACTCTTTCATAGAGATGATCGAAGAGGGCAAATGTTCAGGTTCGTACGAACTCGACCATCGGTATTTGACTCCCGCAGTCTTCCCGTTCCATGGGGAAGGTGGAGACAGCCCGAGTCCCGCCTGGAAAACAGGAATACAACCTGGGCCATAGGTTGTATTCCTGTTTTCCAGCGGGACTCGGGTTGTCTACACCTTCCCCATGGAACGGGAAGACTGAGAGAGTCAAATACCGATGGTTCGAGTTCGTACGAACCTGAACATCAGGGCTGTTCGATCATCTCTACTCTTTAGGCCATATTTAGTTTAAGGCTAGCTAGCCTGAGGTGCATAATCTAGTGGATCTTCTGGTCTTCACCTTCTTATCCCCATAAGCAGGTAAGGACTTCAATGCAGCCCAGAGTCACAGTCCCCAGCATAGTTAGGTATTGGCATAGTGGCACTGAAGTTGTAAAATAGGTGCGGAGCCAAGGGTCATAGTTGGGAACAGAGCACCTGGTACCAGAGGCAAAATCTCATACATGATGGAGAAATTATATACAGTGGTACCTTGGTTTAAGAGTAACTTGGTTTAAGAGCGTTTTGGTTTAAGAGCTCACAGTTTTTCAAAATTGTGACTTGGTTTAAGAGCATTGCTTTGGTTTAAGAGCTCCCTGTACTGGGTGGGAGGGCGAGTGGGGGAGGGGCATGGCCTGCATAGCGGGGTCTATAGCCCTGTACTCTGACCCAGGAAGTCTCTCTCACCTTCCAAATCAAAGCAGATCCACTTCAGGCTGGGGCTTACATCAGGGGACAGGACTGTGGGGGTAATCTCTTCATAGCTGTAACCCCTCTCTCCCTGGACAGAGAGTGCTGCATGTATGTGCCCACATCTGCCCTGCTCATTCCTTTATGCCCCCTGCAGTCTCTCTCCGCCCTTGTGTTTCCCATCCTCTCCATTACTGTACAGTCACTTATAATATCCCATATTCTGCTGTTTCTGAATGTTTGTTTCATCTTTTCTACATGTTATTCAGAATAATAAATCATTATTTTTGGGGTGTGGAACCAATTGTCTGCATTTCTATGATTTGTTATGGAAAAATTTGCTTTGGTTTAAGAGTGGATTTGGATTACAAGTGCCGTCCAGGAACAAATTATGCTCATAATCCAAGGCACCACTGTATAGAAAAAAGTCAATCTTAGGGTCACCCAGGAGTCAGTAGGACAAGAAATGGATAAGACAGGAACTTAGTGCTGGAACAACAAAGTGATCGAGCCATTATCCGAATGTTTATTTAGCCGACAGCCATCTCTATACTCTATACACAGGAACCTAGAAGCTATACCTGGGGTAACCTAGAAGCTCAGGTCTATGGTGCTCATCTGTAAATGTGGACCTGATACTATGATAGTTTCAACCTTTTAGAGTTAAATAGCTGGGGAGATATTCATCACACAAGCTCTTGGTATAGGGACTAGCTGCAAACATTTTGTGTAAAGTTTCTAAAATATTCAGATCTAAGAAGTGAATGAAATATTAATAAATTGTCTGTTTCATTACCTGGAATGGCACCGAACTGTTTATGAGGAGTATTTTCTTTAACCATCGGTTTCCTTTATTTCCAAATGATTGCCACAGTAATAGTCCTCTAGTGTTCCTCATGGTCCTTTTATAGACTGCCAAAGAATAAATCTGCCTTCCAAACATGTGGTAATGGAAGCGAAAAATACAAGATTTATTCCCATTATTAACTGTAGCTTCTATTTCGGGACTTAGTAAGACGGCTTGATTTCTGTACAGCTGAGGTTCTGATGTCTCAATGTAGAGGTAATGGCCTTTGACTGTTCCCAGAGTATGATCTTTCATGGGTCCAGTGTCAAGAGTCTGTGTCTGGCCTTGATGTCTTGTCCAGTCAAAGTCATCGTCGGTGTCTTGTATCCAGTTACATAATCCGTCTTCAAAGTCACACTGTAATTCAGATGCTGCAAAGAATTGTAAGAATAGTCATGTAAAATTGACATATCTAACTCATATTCTTAATGTACTATACAAATGGAGACATCTTACGAATGCGTGGCAATACACCACCTCAGGAGGTAGCTTTTTCTTTAAGCCAATGATTTAATCTTCTAAGACACCTTAGAACAAGACTGGGGATTTAATAAGTCAAGCTAGAAACACTTATATGCTCTATCCACACAGTTGGGGGGGTTTATGAAGACCGGTCCTAAATAAGGTCTCGCCCCCTTTTCCCCAGACAAATTTACTAAGAGGCGCACCCCTCTTAGTGAATCTGGATGGTTGGGTGCCCGGAGTACCAAATCTACATTTGGATCATGATGTATGCCTGCGAGCCAAGCCTCCTCTACATCTTGCCTGCCCCCTCCCTCGAGCCGCCACCCGCCCACCCATTGGGCAAGCGGGGGATACAGCAGGCGTACTCCAGGGAGAAGGGGTGAATCCGTGCCTTCTCCCTTGTATACACCCTAGGATTTGGAACCTAAAAAATGATTATTTTCAGATAAATCACGTAATGATATTTTAATGAAAAAGTATTTAAAGGGGTACCCCTTTAAGCAACTTTATGTAGAGTAAAACTGTTATATGTTGAACGCAGAAAATTCCCCAAGACAATGTTCTGTAGATTTCCATCGGTATAACCGGCATAGTGGCCTTTCCAGCAACCGTGCAAACGCAGAGGTACAAAAAAAGAACAAAAAGCAAAAAAAATATTTTGAGGGCTCTTAAGTTATTATGATGGAGTATAAAGACTTCAAAGGCAGTTTTTACATTTTTCCTCTTTCCTCTTACAAATCTACCGGGCGCGTTTAGAGTCATCGTATTTATCAAAGGACATACTGTATAGAAAATAATGCCTGTTATATAATAGAAGAAAATGATGTAGAGATGTTTAAACCATTTTTATATGAAATAAATAATGTTCGGATATAATAAAATGCAGAAATGGTAGAATAAAAAAAAAATCACATTAAAATATTCTTTTGCTTGAACTTACTGTAGAAGCTGTCAATCCCTAATAATATTAAAAAAGGTACAAAAATAGCTTGTGGTTTCACTCCAGTAATCGGTACCAATTATCCCTTGTGATGCCAAAGGTTCATGACACGTCCTAATGATAGTGAAGTGTATTGGAATCTAAAATATACACATACAGTATATGGTAAAATTGCTCTAGCTTACCAATATCCATTCCTGCAAGATTTTCCAATATACTAGATGGCTACTGAAAAGTATAATATACTGAGTGACCGAGAAGACAATAAAAAATCAGTGACTAATAAAAATAAATGTGTGAGGGGAAGTGTAGGAGGAGGTGTAATCAGTAGAAATGAGTGACCCTCGCAAAATTAATTTGATAGCTCTACAGAGTGTAAGGATAAGGTTAAGTGATGATGCTTTAGACCACCATTAACCTCTGTGGGCCAAACTGTGCAGGGACACACGTCAAAATGACAGGAGTCCCTGCTCTCTTATGTAGTTAGCCCTACACTAAAGCACCATGAAAACTATGTGCTAAGCACAAGGCATACACTGTATACCTACTGCTTAGTGAATAAAGTAGGCAGAATTGAGGGATATTGGATTTAGTAAGAGGAGCATGCCTCTGAGGTAAAACGGGTGGGAACTCCTGAGCAGGTGTAGATTTAGGCCATGATTTACGCCTGTTCGGCCTCAAATAGATGGGACTTACTGCAATTAATCTCATCAGATCCGTCTCCACAATCGTCAATCAGATCACACACCAGTAAAGTGCTTATACAAGCCTTTGTATATGTACACCAGAAGAGGTCGGGTCCGCTGCAGCTCGGGACAGCAGTGGGGAGGGAACAGTTTTCAAACACAATATCATCAATGGCCGATACCCCTTCATAGTAGCCCATGTTCTTTTTAATCACTGACAACTGAAACGGATGGGCCAGGCGATTGAGCTGAATGAAAGCCTTCAACCATTGATTTCCTTGGCTAAAGAAAGTTCTCCATAGCACCGTGGGTGTGCGTTCATTATCTATGTATAAAAGCAACTCTACTGTTCCCACCGATGATCCGTAGTTGTAATACCTGAAAAACAATATGCATTCAAAAGTAAATTCAGTGGACAAGACTTGGTTTGCCTCTAGAGGTATTGAACCCTTATTGGTTTACTACCTCCTAATAGTAATATAATCCCTGACTACAATGATTTATTAATTTTAGAATTACTATAATATGTTACAACAATCTTAAGGGAATCTTAAGGAAACTAAGGAGTATTTAAACCCTAAGGCTGGCACCAACATTTTACCCAGGACAGTAATAGGGTTAAAATGATGCTATTGTACAATCTGGTCGGGGCAGATGGTGTTGAAGAAAATTTCTATTTCAAATTACCTGCAAAGAGTCATAAGGGTGGTGCTGCTCCTCTAAAGAGTCACAATGATTGATTGCTTGTACAATGCACTGTTATAGTACTATATCTGACCACTTTACTAGTAAACCTGCCTTCAGTATGCACCAAGATGTCACGGGTCATGTGATCGGACACCTGATCTGATAGAGGGCAGCACGGTAGGCTCTGCAAACTAAGTGTTCTATATGTGCTGGTTTCTATATATATCTATTACAGCAGGATATATATATATGTTACAGCAGGACCTCTATACACAAAACAACTAGATATCTGTATCTATGTATGTATGTATCTATCTATCTCCTATCTATCTATCTATCTATCTATCTATCTATCTATCTATCTATCTATCTATCTATCTCCTATCTATTATCTATCTATCTATCTATCTATCTATCTATCTATCTATCTATCTATCTGTCTCTCTCTCTGTCTCTATCATATGAACATGGTGAGACCTCTAGTTCCCCTATATACAGGTCCTGCAGTGATGTTCAGTGTGTATGTATATATATATATATATATATATATATATATATATACATACACACTGAACATCACTGAACACATATATATATACACACTGTATATCACTGCAGGACCTGTATATAGGAGAACTAGGGGTCTCACTATATATATATATATATATATATATATATATATATATATATATATATCATGCTGGTGCTGCTAGTTCTCCTGTATACAGCTCCTGCTCTGTGTGTGTGCGCATGTATATATACACATACACACACACACACAGCAGGAGCTGCATACAGGACAGATCAGGAGATACAGGAGGAGAAAGATATGCAGCAGCCGCATGTTTCTTTTGCTGCAAATCTTTCCTCACCTGTCTCTCCATGATTTGCTCCTCAAAGGGGCCCGCCGTGGCTCTGTCGCCCGAGGGCCCACAAAAAGCTGGAGCCGGCCCTGATAGTTGTACATAGGTTTCCTGTATGGCATACCCAGTGCTCTATCTCTGACCTAAGGCATGGCATCCATTTACTGTGATAGAAAATTTTTGAAACCACTTCCATATTTAAGTAAAAAAAAATGAGAAATTAATAATTATGCTTTAAACAATTTCCATTATGGGAGACTATGACTTTAAAAGGTATACATTTGGACATTTGCAATATCACATTGGAAAAAAATTGGCAGCAGTTTAAAAAATAAATAAATACATAAAAATATTAAAAAATTATATATATATATATATATATATTAGAACTTGAGCTGCAATACCAGACTTAAATCTGTAAACAGTTGTGGCGCTGTTTCTTGAAAAAGTAAGCAAGTTCTCTTTTTTTTTATCTTGCACAACCCCTTTAATGTCAAAACTGCAAACCCGGAATGATCCAGTCTCAGTGGACATGTTTACATAAGCGTTACAAAATCTATGCTTATTAAAGGCGTGAATGACATGAAATAATTATGCCTTCTTGCTTCTCAGCCAATATGCACAGCATGTAAAAGAATTTTTATTAATGCATTAAAGTGAAGAGATAAAAGCGTTCTCACCAGAAGGTCACAGAACAGCCTTGTCCTGCCTGGCTGAACCTCGGACTCCTGAGCTCAGCAATCTGACTGAAGTTACTATCCTTCCTCTGAATAAACATGAAGTGCCCTAATAAATAAGAAAACAAATAAGAGCACAGATGAAACATACAGTATGATGCCCACGTATAGTCAATAGCTCTCGACGCTACCCAGTAATTGATCAGATTCTACATCAGGGATGTTTTATCTTGTTTATCGTCAGACGCACTTTGAGCCAAACCACAGGAAGTCAAGACCGGCTCCCAGTTTTGCAATCACGAAAATTATAAGAATTCACTGCAGGAAAATAGATTTTTGCTAGGATTCCAGTTTTAGGCCTTTTTCTCAATATAGTGGCCGTTTTTATGGTCAGGAAATACTGGTCAGGAAGCCTTTAAGGAGGCTTCAGTGTCTCCTGACCATAAAAATGGAGGAAGAAAAAAAAACATACTTACCTGTAGGCTGCAGCGGTGCCATGGAACAACTTCTCACTCTGTCCTCGGGCTTTGCAACGCTGGGGCGGAGAGAGTAAAATCTTCTGGCCAGAGATATGATGCTGCCTCCGGCCAGAAGAGTGTTTGGCAGGGCTGGGAGCCAATTGCCCGGGCTGCCAAGCATTGCATCCAGAATTTGTTTCCAGATGCGCATCAAGAACTGTCTGGAATTCTGGATGCCCCTACAGTGTTCTAATAGGCATCCGTGCTGGAATTCCGGAGAATTATAGGACATGTCCTATAAATTCTGGGCTTAATTTCTGGAAAAATAAGAAAAATCTGTGCCCAATAGATTCTTATGGGTCAGGAAATCTATCCAGATTTTACTAGGTTTTTGTGAAGTGTGAAAAGGGCCTTAAGAGTTTTTCCAGGATTTTTCCAATGATGGCCTGACCTATGAATTTATGGTGTTTTCAGACACTCTCTTTAATGCTCTCAATGCTAATTACAATAGCTTTTATTCATAGTGGTGATTGGATAGGTTTTACCTTGAGTTGTATTGGTGGTGTGGTCCTGAGGTGGGGCTTGGGAGAGGTATTGTGGTGCCACGCTGTCCCTGGAGTACCTGACCCAGTCAAACAAATCAAAGTAACGCTTCTCGTGCCAACCACAGTCATCTGACTCAAAGTCGCACTTAGCAGCTGAAAAACGAAGAAGATCATAAGAGATAATACGGTTTTAGAAGACATACTAGACTGTAGAGTAATACTGTAGCGATAAAACATTCCTTCAGTTGGCATCACTCTATTGAACTTAATGGAACCAGTGCAATGTTGGTTCTGGCAGGATACTGTTCCTAATTCTGGAATTTCCATATCGAGACTCGTGCACATGTATACATATGGATCTAACGCGGTGCCTTTAGCCGGATATGAGAGCATAATAAACTCATCTTTCCAACCAGATGTAGAGCAGTAATTAAATCCATTGTTGATACAGGTCCTGGAGGGTGTGGGGTTATAGATATGTGGAGAAACATAGGGGCCTATATTACTAACTGTATACTACTTATTGTTTGACTTACTTTGCCCCCATAGAGAGTGAATGGAGTGTGCAGTGTACATTAATTTAAAGATGTGCACTTTCGGATGCTTCTGAACCCAAACTGTCCGCATTTGATTACCAGTGGCTGGAGATGTTGGATGCAGCCCTGGGGAGTCCTGGAAAATATGGATACAATCATGGGCCATAGGCTGTATCCATGACATCCAGGAACTTTTAAGGCTACATCCAAATAAAAAAAAAACTCCTACATACCTCTCCACGCTCCCTGACTTCCTGCTAGCTTTGGCCCACTCCTGGCACTTTGTGAAGTCACAGGCTGCTCAGCCAATCACCGGGATAGTGCTGTGGCACTATTTCGTTGATTGGCTGAACGGCCAGGAGCGGACTGGAGCTAGCAGGAAGTCAGGGAACATGGAGAGGTATGTAGGGGTTTTTTTTTTTACACAGTCACCAGCCATTGGCCGCGCATCTCTTTTGCACGGAGCAATTCGCACCCGACACAAGACGATTTTGGGTGTGGACCTAAAAAAAAGATCAGCCAATGATCAGCTTGTTATCCCTTTTTCTATGAATAGGGGATAAAAAACCAAGAGAGGAATATCCCTTTATAGTAATTGGATTCCCTATTCAAGATCCCATCTCTTGATCACAATCGTTACAAAGAGTGTCTCTTGCTCTGGAGGACCTGACCTGTCCTGACCTTTCCTGCATTATTGTCAGGACTGTATCTTTGCGGAGCTTGAAGCGCCCCTCGGCTCGTGCTGTGCGGCTGATTTTCTTGAATTTGTTCTGTTTCTGTGTTTTGTTTTGCATTAGTCTGAACTGAACCATGTCATGGTTAATCTTGTTTTGGTTCTTGGTTCTGCCAGTGGATGTGTTTTGTTGTCAGGTGCCTATGGTTGTAAATCAGGGGGATGGTCCAATTATGTTCTGGACCAGACCCCCGGCCTCCTACATAACAAGCCCAGTCTGTATACTCCTTGCTGGTTATTGAGCTTCTGACTCTGCTTTTCTGTGTTTATTCTGACCCTTCTGCTTTGTATTTCTGAACATCCCTGCTTGCTGCCTGCCCCTGACCTTATTGCCTGTTCTTTGACTACGCCTATTGGATCCTTATTTTGTCCTTTTGCTGCCCGACCGTTGTGACCTGGATTGCTTACTATTCTTATTGTGTTTGTTCATCTTATCTTGTATTTTTGTATCACGTATCCAGTCCAGGGACCACCACCCAGTTGCCCGCTGCCACTTTAGGGTAGGCAGGGACAGTGGCCTTGGCTGAGCTTAGGGTACACTGTCTGTGTCTCTCCTGCATCCCTCTGTGAGTCGTAACAATTACACAGCAACTTTGACATGAATGGGCACTATGTAATACTTCATCTTTCCTGTGGTGGCGCTGCAAGGAAACTGAACACTTACTGCCAGGTTTTCCCACAGTAAATATTTGCGTAAAAAAATATGACTTACGACATAAAATTTCATCCATGCCATTAGCGCAGTCCTTAGTGAAATCACACCGCTTTTTCCAGGATATGCAGGTCCCATCTCCACATGAAAAGTCAAAAGGACAGTGAAGAAATATTGGCTGATTTGATTTACCTGTAGATAGAAATAATTGAATATATGCAGTGGGTATGGTATCCTAAGAGGTCTATATAATTATTACTAGGAGCATGATTCCCAGGCAGTGACTACTCCGGTGTTATAAAACTCCACTAGACAGGACAATGATAAATGCTACTGGAGGAGCAGCATTAACCTTTGCTCTGTTTAAATAGCTGTAGTAAGTCACAGCCGATGCCGGGTACAGTGAAGATATACTCCTGTAGAGTTTGTATAGCAAACTTTGTACATTATTATGGGGGCAGCCATCTTGCCCCAGCTATTTTAACAACAGTTAACCCCTTCATGACCAAAGCATAACACTTTTCCACCAACAAAGCATACATTTTTTGTGTCATGATCTATCATTTTTATTGGTATCCTATCCTAATTTTTTTATCGATCATTTTTTAAAACTTTTCCTCTTTTTTTTTTTTTTTTCTGCATTCAGTATGCGGGAACAATATTGTTATATTTTAATAAATAGGACAGTTTTGCACACTATGGGGGTGGTGGTGGTGGGGTTAAATTAGGTTTTAAATTAGGCCCTGCTCCCTCTTCTCCGTCTAAACTCACTAAGTGGTGCACGTGTCTTAGTGAGTTTGGGTGGCTGTTTGCCCGACCAAGCAGGTGTAGACTAGGATCATGATTTACGCTTGCAAGCGGGGGAAATAATGATAAATGAGGTGCGGGAGGAAGCCACGCCTCCTTCTTGCCACACCCCTCCGAGCCCCAACTGCCCACCCATCAGGCAAGGAGGGCATACGGCAGGCGTACACTGGGGAGAAGAGGCGAATCTGTGCCTTCTCCCTGGTGTACGCCCCAGCCTTAACGTTCATAAATGTCCCCAATAATACCACATATATTTTTTTTATTTATTACATGTTTTTATTTGTATAATGGGAAAGGGGAGGATTTAAACTTTTATTGGGGGAGGGGCTTTGCAATAGTTTTATACATTATATATTTTTTATTTATTTTTGCACTTTTTAAGTCCCTCTTAGGAATCTACATAAGCAATTGTTAGATTGCTTATACTCGTCAATTCTATTTTATTGCATAGCCTTGATCAGTATTATCAGCACTCTATGAAAAAATTGCTAATCCAACAGGATGGGCATAAGTAATAGTTCTCCATCTGTCAAGGAAACTGATCTGAATCCTCTGCAGTCACACTGTGGAGGTTCCGATCAGTCAGTGACAGGTACCAATCCAGTCACTGACACCCTTAAATGCTGCGATCGCTATAAATTGTGGTGTTTAATAGGTTAATGGCGGACAGCAGCGTGATGTGTCATTATGCTGGTATCAGCAGTTGTAATATATATATATATATATATATATATATATACATTTTGCTGGCACCAGGGAGTTAAAGATATGCTTTACAGCAGGGGTGGAGGATCTTCAGCCTTAGAGCTCTTGCAAAATTACAATTGCCATCATGCCTGGAAAGCCACATTTTTGTTGTTTGTCCTCTGTAATACTGGGTGTGTATTGTATAGCATTGTGTTGTGCATACTGTACATAAAAAATAAAAAAGGAAAGAATTCAGTCTTATTCATGTGTAGTAAGGTTTCTGTCCTTTAATTTCATGGCATGCACTTTCCATACGCTCATAACTTCCTCCATTATTGCTGAATTACACCAGGTTATGAACTTTAGAGGGAAAATCCCTGACTACATTGTGTTACCTGACAGTGTGCTGTTATGGGTGACACAATGCGGAGACACACTGACGTCATCTACAGCAACTAAAGCCCCAGGCGAGAAAAGCTTGGCTTCCAAAATGATCTGAAATGCAAAAGGACATTGATATTGCCTCACAATTCAGGTTACACATGACAGGAATAGAGGAAATCCATGTAACAATTATGTGAGTCTATGTTCACATTGGTGTTATGGCTGCCATTTATAAAGGAGGTCAGGACATTGTGCAGGATCCATTATACAACAGATCTATATGACCTCACTGAATTATAATGGAGTGTATTGGGGTCTCTGCAAAAGTAGCTCGGTATGCTGCCCCATTCCTGCTGTCAAAAGTGAGGAAACTGCAGCTGAAACTCATAGTGTGAACATCAGCTTCCACCCAACTGGTACAGGAGAGCTCATGGATGTGGCGTTACTGCCGGGACCAAGTCATTCAAACCTTAGTACCTTTACTCGCACTACATCCAAGTGGCTGACCAATCTGTCGTCATCTTGGGGACCAATAATGTTGTTGAGTGGAAACACTATTTTTACATCCGTACGTATGTATTTCAACAAATATTTACTCTTCGGGGACTGTTGATGATGCATGTGTAGTATTGCAATATTTAAAGCAGTAATGTTATTTAGATAATGCACAAGCCAAAAAGACAGAAATGGCTGCACATCGCACCCATGGCTGACACGAAAGCTTATTCAGCTACATTTAAAACCAACATCAGAAGTTAGTATATAATTTGGCCAAACCATATTGCCTCATGTACCACGCGCAGGTCTTCTGATACACATGAGTCCCTAACCAAAAAACATCACTGTGCCGGTCAGCGACCACAATCCCTGCAAAACGTGCGCAAGCAGAGAAGAGGGGCCACGGAATGGCCCTGCAACCCCATTGTCACAGGACCAGACCCTGAAGGGCCCCCCCCGACCCCGCAGGCGCCACCGGCGGAAAAAGTGGACGCCAAGCAACACAAGTGTGAACAAGCTCTTACCTCTCTCTCCATTCCTCTGCAGGTAGAATGGGAGAATACTAGGATGTACCCAGGTGCTTCCTGCTAATTTGGATCACATGGGTCTTACAAAGCATGAGTGCTAGCCACAATGAAAAAAGGGACAGAATACATAAAATATGCACAAGCCAAAAAGACAGAAATGGCTGCACATCGCACCCATGGCTGACACGAAAGCTTATTATTAGCCTGTTATTTAGATAAACTTTTGACATGAGACCCAGACGTACTAAAAGTTTAAAGGACAACTCTGGGCAGAGCAATTTTTTGTAAAATTGCCATGGAGGCTGAAAGAAATAACATGCTCTCACCTTCCCATCTCCAGAGCTGATGCCGCCTACTGCCACTCTGGTCCCCCGAGTCCTCGGCTACTTCCTAGTTAGAGATGGGACCCGGGTTGTGACATGTCAGTGCCCCTCTGCCAGTTGGACCCCGTTACGGCAGATGACTGGCTGAGTGGCCTTGACACATCACGACCGGGGACTCGGGGGCCCGGAGCTGTGTTACGCAGCATCAGAGCTGGAGCCGGGGAGGTAAGAGCACAAGAAAGTGACTCGGCACTACTTTTCCAGAGATATTGCCCTCAACAAGGGTTTAAGACACTGCATACACGTGTGGTGGTGCCATCCGCGAATCAGTCTAACCATACAGTATAAAATTAGAGAAAGTAGGATACAGCCACTCACCAATCTTCAACAATTGCCTAAGACCATGCTCCCTCTCCCTGCATGTTATATACCTAATCTGCATATGGAATAAGGAAAGATTTCACAAAGATTGGTGAGTGCCCGTATCTTACTTTCTCTAATTTTATATAATATTTTTTTTTAAAAATTGCTCTGCCCAGAGTTAAAATCATACAAGGTCTTAGTCCTAAAATCCACTGCGATTATGAGTTATACTCAGACATAGTGACCGCCAGAGCGCTCCACTCTTGGCCAACTGCCTGATCCATCAGATTATGGGAGTCAGGCTCCATTCTAGCCTATGGAGCTTATCTCCTGCTATCAGTCGGATCAGGTAGCCTGCTGAAGAATGCAGCACAAAGCTGGGCACTTCACCTAGTTATAACTGGGGCTGAGACCCGGTGCAATCTAAACTTTTTTTTATATACAAGTATATAGAAATGACAGTGTTTTAAAGGGATCATAGGCCTGAGCTGCAGCACCAGATACAGCCCATGAGAATGAAGGGTGGTCTACATTGAAGAAAGTGAGATCTTTTATTCTAATTTTATATACCTATATGGTTTGTAAGTAGATAAACATAACCTATGCCTTCAGAGCTGTAATCATAGAGATAAGCAATTGGAGACCAATTGCTGGATATAGTATGAAGTATGAGTACTGTAAGTTGTAATAGATGAACTTAAGGAATCTCAAAGTTCTTCATGGACTGGTTTAAAGGCGTACTCTGGAGAAAAAGATTCAAATCAATTAATGTTAGAAAGATATATAGATTTGAAAATGACTTTTATTTAAAAGTCTTTCAGTACTTATCAGCTGCTGTATGTCCTGCAGGAAGTGGTGTCTGACACATTCCTCTTTTCTGCCACCTTTGTCTTTGCCACCTCTGTCAGGAACTGTCCAGAGTAGTAGCAAATCCCCATAGAGAACCTTTCCTGCTCTGGACAATTCCTGATACGGACAGAGGTGGCAGCAGAGAGCACTGTGTCAGAGTGGAAAGAATACACCACTTCCTGCATGACATACAGCAGCTGATAAGTGCTGGAAGACTTGAGAATTTTAAAAAGAAGTAATTTACAAATCTGTATAACTTAAAAAAAACAACAACAAAAAAAACTCTGAAGTACCAGTTTCTGACTTTTCATAAAACATATGTTCTTCATCCTTCTATTCGGAGAACAATCTTAGATTTTTCTTTTTTTAACACAATATGGCATACATTAATTTTAATAGCTAATGCACACTAAACAATCTGTTGAGAGTATATCAAAACCATCCATCAACCTCGACATGATGTAATATTTGGCTTGCATCGAGGCGCTAAATGGCAATGCAGGAATATGAAGAAGAAAAAATATATAGAAGTAAGGTTTATGTTAATGTTCTCTTCTATAAATGTTCTCTCCGCCATATGGACAGATATTACCTAAATGTGAGAACAAGTAGAGTATTTCTGCTTATATGAGAAAAGTTAGGCCAAAGAACAAAGTTATTAGAAAGAACAAAGTACAACGTTTGGCTCACAATACGGGGGAGTCAAACGTCTCAGGAAACCGTTTTATTTCAGAAACCAAAGGGAAAACGACCCAGCAAGTAATGACTAGTGATGAGCGAACAGGTTCGGAAATATTCGTACAAACATATTGCTAATTGTTAGTGTTTGACGATCACAAACAATTTGTTTGTATGGTTATTAGGATCATTTTAGAAGATATTCGAACATGCAAACTTTAATCTCATGATGTACCCAACTGCGTAAGTTTCTTCCCACCAATTTGAAAGAGCCAATGAACATTTGGGGAAGGAAGGTAATGTAGTAGCCATGTTCACTACTGGTATTACTGTAATTGGCTGTATGATTATTGTCATTACGTACGTTACATACATGCTATAAAAACGCAACGCTGAGGCGAATTTCCTCATAGTCTTTCATAATTCTTGTGCCGTCCAGTAGGGAAAGTAACACGAGCAGGGACAGCATTTGAATTTAGTTAGGCAGCAATATTCTCAGTGGTAGTTAGTCAGTGTAGAGAGGGAGAGCTGACCGAGTAGGGCTTAGATGCTGTGAAATTGTCGGTGTGGGGAGGGTGACAGAATCCAGCATTGTAGCACTATAAGGATTCATTTCTTAACCCTGTAGTGACCTGGCGTCCATCATAGTCCATCCTGTCCATTATCTTTACAATGTATTTGAGTTCTCCGAGGCCAAAAGAGGAGGCTCGCTGGGACATCCTGACTTGCTGAGCTGACTGCTGCCTAGCATTCCTCTCGCAAACTGCGTGATACATGTGTGCACGTCATTGCGTATATACGCACAGGCAAATAAAGGATACGCTAATGTTATGCACCTTGTAATTGCTCCGCTATTACGTATTTTACGCTTTGCACCTGATAATCTGTACGCACCGATATTATTATATCGTTATTTGTTCGTGAATGTTTGGCAAACACGAACCAATAACGATCATTTTTTTAACAATGACGCTCGGCTGCCGGGAGAGCTTAGGGAGAATGAGAGAGGCTTTGGCAACTTCCAGCGCCTCTTTCATTCTCCCGAAGCTCTCCCGGCAGCCAAGTGGCTCCGAGCATCTCCATACGTCACACTGCCTGCATCGGGAACGGCACCAGAGGCGCGCAGAGGACAGGAACGTGTGAGTTGGGCTGCGGTCAGGCAGGGGTTACCATTTTCCGGCTTTTAAGCGAACCCCTGACAATCTGCTTAAAAGTCAGGGGTCGTCTTATACACCCAGCTGCCTTATACGCCGGAAAATACTGTAAGTTATAAAGTTGCAACAACCGTGAACATTCCCTGTGATGTACAGCTATTTGATGTGCTCAATGTGCTGTCTATGGTGCTTAACACAGAGATGAAGGCGTTGGATTCAACCATTATGGACCCAGTATTAGAAAAAAAATGTTTGTTTTTTTTTAAAGAATCAGCAGTTTCCGATGATGTTAGAGTAAAAGAGATCCCTACCTGAGCACTGTCCAGCGAATTACTCTTGATAGTTATAGTGGCCTGCACCCAATCCTTGTCGGTAGTGCCGGTGATCTCATGTAGTACTTCCAATTCTTCACTTACTAATGTTTTTCTCAATATTGAGAGTTTAGAGGCTTCCCACATCTGGTACCATAACTGCAGCTGTAAAATAAGAATAGTATTAGGCTTATAGAGCTTATCACATAATATATAAGTAACTACTTTACATAATACATACTCTTATATCTACCTTCTACAATAGCAATAAACTCTGGGTATTCAGAAGACAAAAGTAAAAAAAAAAAAAAAATAATAATAATAATAATCCTCATGTTCTCTTTATAAAGATTTGAGGAAGTTCTTTGCTATGGACAAAGGTGGCCTGACAATAAGGTGGTCACAAAGTATCCAACTCCTGAAACGCTCAGTAATCACTGGATAAACTTATTAACCATGTCGATAGTTTTAATATGCTGAATGGATAAAGAGGAAGATTTTATCAGGGTGAGTGCGCTCCCTATTTTTCTATTTTGTATACAAAAACTGTCCCTACTGACTTGCCAGCTGGACAACTGGGTGACGTTCCCTTTACGAGTCAAGTGAAATACCGAACAAGACAAGACAGACAAACATAATAAGGAATAATCGGGCACATAGAGGTCAAACCAAAGATAACAAAGGGGTGGTCAGGAGGACAGACAAAGCAATCCTATCCAATCCAATATGAAACACCAGCTCAAACTACTATTGCAAGCAATGTCCAAGAGCAAAAATGGACTTCTCATGGAAAGTCCCGGTCCAGGGTGTGATTGGACCAGCCCTCTGATATCCAGACCACACAGAACACAGACTGGTAGGGAAGGGAGATGAGTGGCAAAGGAACCTTTTCAGCACTAATTAGTCTAGTTCAGACTGGTTCAAAAATAATATACAATTCAGGCACTGAATCATTGTTCATAGTTTATAAGCAGAGGACTGCGCTGAGGCCTGAACAGGCAAGGACATAACACCTGACCTTAATCCAACATGAGGTGGAAGGACCTGACGTAAGCAGTTCATGGGAGGAAACCACAAACATAATATTTCCGCCTAAGGCCGATGTTGGTCAAGAAGTTCATATATACTTGTAAGGCCTCTTACTCATGCACATGGGTGCACAGATATATTACTCCTGCCTTTCCATACGAATCTACAAAAAAAAAGTGTCATGTCCCTAGGTATGGAGAAATTCATCTGCATCCCTACAAATCTAATATGGTGTTGTTTGTAAACCAATCCTTGACACTTGGTATTTAACCAGAGCACAATATATCACAGTATGAAAAGAAGAACAGAATCCGTCAACCCCGAAGACTTACTGAGAATCTAAATACACACGAGCGTAACAGGATTGAGCAATTTAAATAAACAGTAGGGATTTCCCTGCTCTGTCAAGAATTCGGCAAATTCCTAGATGAATATTTTAAATTATTCATTCTAGAATAAAGAAGTTACAATTTATTCTCCAGCGCAGCCAATCTGCATGTTCCTCCCTTCCCAGGCTTCCTAATTTCCATTCTCATTGAAATCAGCGATTTTCCTTTGCAGGGCTGAGCCGCCCCAAATTCACAAAGCAACAACATTTGATGCCCTTTAAAATGCATCAGAAACTATAATGGTAGACAACGTTCCCAGCAGTGATTACTAATCATAGACCGGCTCCCTCTAATCACTGCACGGCCAATAGTGCGCTCCATCCATATAAGCATAGGCTGCAGAGATCTTACAGGAAAATTCTATTCAAATAAATAAATTCTGCTATGGCTTTGTTCCTGTATTTGGTGTTTTATACTGTAGCGTCTAATATATAAAGACCAGCCATATTGATTTGTGCATCTAAAACAGCTCTTACTCTTCGAGGTGTTGACTCCACAAGGTGTCCTATGCTATTTGGCACCAAGACGTTGGCAGTAATTTCTTCACGTCCACTATGGATTTAACATACTTTTCAAGAATATACATTGGGTTGAGAAGTTAAAGGTCAACACCCTCAGCCCTTTGTTGGGTTTTAGCGATGAGCAGGATTCCGATAGCTTCGTATAAAGCATCGACTTTTGAATCTGACCACTCCATAGAGGAGGTGGAGACAGCCCAAGGGCTAGCTGAAAAACATGGATACAGCCCTGGAATACATGGATACAGCCTATGGCTGTATCCATGTTTTCCAGGTGGTCCTTGGGCTGTCTCGATCTTCTCCACAGAGCAGGCAGATGGCAGGATTCCAAAGCTGATGGTTCTCCTTCTTACAAAGCAAATCCTGATCCTGATTCGCTAATCTCTACTGGGTTCATTAAACCATTCCTGAACAATGTCGGCAATGCGGTACATTATCCTGCTGGACTTGGTCTGTCCAATGACCAGGTAAGTGGTATATGTCATAGTTGCACCCACATTGTTAAATACTGCAGAAGTGGACCCACTGTGCTAGCAAAATTGGTTCTCGGCTGGCACAGAGAACCAGACAGGTGCAGTGCAAAGCACTGGAGAAATAGGCAGAATGTGGGTAGCTAGTCAGCAGGGTGGGTCATCAACAGGAAAATCAGAACAGTACCAAGAATGATGCGGCAGCAGCATAGTCAATTGGATTGAGAATCAGGGCAGTCGGCTTTAAGTGCATGGGAAGTGTACTAAGGAACATGCATACACAGAATAGCAGATACAAGTACAACACTTTCATCCAGGAACACAAGGAACCGACAATGCTCAGGTGAGATGGAATGGGCGGGACAGCCTTAAATAGGGATGACCTAGGATAGGTGAAGGAAAAATAGGAGGAGACACACTGGCCCTTTAAATGAAAGGAGGGCGGCTGCGAGTCTGCATAGTAGTGGACAGGGGAGGAACTGCAGCAGATTCTGGAAGCTCTAGTGCAGAGGATCAAGGACATGGGCAGACCCCCGCCGCCATGGATCACACAAGGACTGCAATTGAACGACCAGGAGGTAAAGTACAGGATTCCAGCCCGGCGGCACAACACACATGATTCAAGGACTCAAGGCTTCCAGCAGACTATTGTCCATCACACGACTTGTCATCTTCTCATAGTGTGTCCTGGCACCAACTCATCCTGTTATGTGACATATAGACACCCGGCCGTACATGATATAAAAATAAATATAATTCTTCAGACCAGTCCCTCTTCTTCGAGTTCTGATGCCCATATTTCTATTGTAGGTTCTTTTGACAGAGCACAGGGGTCAATGAAAGTGCACAGGGGTCAATGACAGTGCACAGGGGTCAATGACAGTGCCCAGGGGTCAATGACAGTGCCCAGGGGTCAATGAAAGTGCCCAGGGGTCAATGACAGTGCCCAGGGGTGAATGACAGTGCCCAGGGGTCAATGAAAGTGCACAGGGGTCAATGACAGTGCCCAGGGGTCAATGACAGTGCCCAGGGGTCAATGAAAGTACACAGGGGTCAATGACAGTGCCCAGGGGTCAATGACAGTGCCCAGGGGTCAATGACAGCGCACAAGGGTCAATGACAGTGCACAGGGGTCAATGTTGGAAGTGAACAGGGGTCAATGAAAGTGCACAGGGGTCAATGACAGTGCCCAGGGGTCAATGACAGTGCCCAGGGGTCAATGAAAGTACACAGGGGTCAATGACAGTGCCCAAGGGTCAATGACAGCGCACAAGGGTCAATGACAGTGCACAGGGGTCAATGTTGGAAGTGCACAGGGGTCAATGAAAGTGCACAGGGGTCTATGGATGTTGTTACAGTAGTTCTTCTGTGGGATTGAACTAGACGGGCTAGCCCTCACTTAACACATCATCAATGAGCATTGGCTGCCTATGACACTGTTGCTGGTTCACCAATTCAATGTAATTCACTCATAAGTTTTAATGTTATGGCTGAACGGTGTATTCAGTACTGTGTATATATACGTGGTATGTATCCTACACCACCATCAGAAGATTATATTCACTTAGGATTTTATCAATCACAGTGATTACATCATCTTATAAAGACTATTTCTTGGCATGATGAACCTCGTCCATTTAATAACATTACATAGAGAGATCAATATCTCACAGGAAACCCAGTAAAACACATGATAAATGTGTTTCCTAGAATATTTGACGTCACTTATTTCCTGTGGTCTATCTCTCCATCTATAGAGGAGTGGAGGGGCCTTGGGGGCTGCTACGGTTCGTCATACTTTTAGCTATTACATATGGAAAGTAAAGTAAACTGTAGAGGTCTGTATGCAAAAATGTGCATTGAATCGAGTACTAAATATTACAACTAAATATTTAAAATTTACCTAGAAAGGGAACTGGTAAGTAGACATGAGTATGAGATGACAGCGACTCCTGTCAAAGTCAAAGGTGCCCCTGCTCCTAAACAGTAAACTGAGGCAAGTGCAGAGCAGCCAGCCCATTGGCTGTAGTAAGTTGAAGTTTCAATGTAAACAGTCTCACCACTCACCTCTGGGCCACTCAGTGTATAGGAACAGGGATGAAATATTGGGAATGAATCACAAAATGTTCTGAATTTATTGAATTAAAATTTTCGTGCAATTTGGACTAAAGCCCCTATTACACAGGGCAACAGAGAGGAGCAAACCAGCACTGTCAGCTGAGGCAATTACATGCGGCGGCAGCGAGCAGGTGAGTACAGGGGAGGCCGCGTGGAAATGCGAGGGGGGGGGGGGGCTTCCCGGGTGATCGCTAGATCATCCAGGCAGCCTTTATCAGATAGCAGCAATCTGCTGCCACCGCTCCTATTCCGCGGAGTGACTGCAGCAGGTCATTGCTATATTAGTCATGTTGAAAGACAAATGACTGCAACGATCAGCTGACATCGGTCCTGTCGTCTGATCGGTACCTTCTATTACACAAGACGATTATCCTCCATAGTGGCCGATAATCGTTTTGTGTAATAGGGCCTTAAATTGGATTGATGCTGAATCATTTTGTCCATCTTTTGTAAGAAGGTCAGGACAGATTTAAAATTTTCCTACACAACAGAAGGGATTTACTATCTCATCTCCATTTTATATCCACATAACATTGTGCGTGCATAATTACTCATTTACATCCCCTGGGTCAGCTGCTCTTGTAACTGTAAAATGAGTGACAATGCATACAGTACTATATGCATCGTCGCTCATTTGTATCTCGACCTCAAAAGCATTACAATGATCCCCAAAACACCCGATACTTTCAAAGGCAAAAAACAACCTCTGCCGCAAAAGAAAACACCAGTAATTGAAAAGGCACATGGTAAACGAATGCTTTATTGAAAAACGCTTACAACTTAAAATAGAGCACAGAGTGACTACCTGGCATTGAGCTCCCGGCTTCACCAAGAAGTTACTTTCCAGCTGTGATGAGGCAACGTTCTCTCCGTATACAGAGTCTGCACCGAAGTATAGGAAGTGTCCTAAGAAATGAAAAGGAATCATTAGTAAAACGAACAATGTACTGTCGGTGTGCACACCATGGAGGCTAAAATCTCATAAAAATGTTCTCCTCTGAGGATCAGACCCACACACCCTGAAACTCAGATTCATGCCAGCAAGGCTAGACTGGGACTGAAAGTTAGCACAGGCATTGGAGGGCACAGAGGTCCGCTTGCTGTCTGGTGTATGCTTAACATGTTTAAAGGGTATTGGCCACTTAAAATTTTTTGATATTGTACTGCCCCCACTCATGATAAATAGATTGATAGATAGATAGATAGATAGATAGATAGATAGATAGATAGATAGATGATAGATAGATAGATAGATAGATAGATAGATAGATAGATAGATAGATAGATAGGAAATAGATAGATAGATAGATAGATAGATAGATAGGAGATAGATAGATAGATAGATAGATAGATAGATAGATAATAGATAGATAGATAGATAGATAGATAGATAGATAGATAGATAGATAGATAGGAGATAGATAGATAGGAGATAGATAGATAGATAGATAGATAGATAGATAGATAGATAGATAGAAAATAGATAGATAGATAGATAGATAGATAGATAGATAATAGATAGATAGATAGATAGATAGATAGATAGGAGATAGATAGATAGGAGATAGATAGATAGATAGATAGATAGATAGATAGATAGATAGAAAATAGATAGATAGATAGATAGATAGATAGATAGATAGATAGATAGATAGGAAATAGATAGATAGGAGATAGATAGATAGATAGATAGATAGATAGATAGGAGATAGATAGATAGATAGATAGATAGGAGATAGATAGATAGATAGATAGACAGATAGATAGGAGATAGATAGATAGATAGATAGATAGATAGATAGATAGATAGGAGATAGATAGATAGATAGATAGATAGATAGATAGATAGATAGATAGACAGATAGATAGGAGATAGATAGATAGATAGATAGATAGATAGGAGATAGATAGATAGATAGATAGATAGATAGATAGATAGATAGATAGATAGGTAGGAGATATATAGATGATAGATGGATGGATGGATGGATCTTGCTATATGTATAGTAATATGCTAATAATGAGTCCTAAAATTTTTACTGTAGTTTTGGGATTTGTCGGAACTCTCTTTCTTTCTTCAGGATCCTAAATTATACAATGTCAGTAGGGAGCTCTGGACGTGTAATATTAATGACATTATATATAATTAAGTAACAATGTTACAAGACTGGAGATCACAGGTAGGAGACATACAGCGGCCCTGGGGTAGTAATCTGTAAGATCAGACTGTACAGAAGCAGGTGAGGTCCCTGGAGCAGGGGACAGAGGAGCACAATCTATATATAGTATACCAGCGGTTATGACCTGGGAACACACTGTGACTTTACTTTGTCATTTACCATTTTATAGTATAGAAGTCTAAAAGCAAAATCAAGTCTGTACATCACACACTTGTATAATACATGAATGGTGAATAATTCACCATAGTGGCTTATTAGGTAAATAAATGTTGTGTCTCTGCCATATACTATGATGGATGTGTGCGCAATGATCCGCTTCCTCACTTAGTCTGCTAACAACTTTATTATAGTATTGCAGCATTTGTACTTACTAGAGGGAACAAGTTCACGTACATTAGGAAGCCATACTCTCTCCCACACTATAGAGGTATTCTTCACTGATCCTTCTTTGTATGATATTCCCATGCATTGCCATGTTTTATGCCTTCTGTGCCTCTTTGGGTTAATACAAATGGAGGAAGCAGTATGGTCGCCACTTGACATCCCACTCATATTTGGCAAGACATTAATGATCGACCTTCTCCATTCACATAATGGTAAGTTAAAGAGGTATTCTGTTCAAACGTAACTTTTGATATGTTGCTGACCATGGTGAGACTAACATTTCCTTCCATACTTGTTATTATCTATTCAGTCTCCTTCCCCCAGTTCTGAGCTGCTGCTTTCTGCTGAAGACACAAAAATCTGTGCGTGAGCCTTTTGCTCTGTCTCCTCCTCCTTCCCCCTCCCTTTTGAGAGAGCTGATGTAAACAAGTCCATCGTAGGGCTTTATCTGCAACTTTGTAGCTTCTTTGCTGGAAGGGTTAAATTGATGCAGTTGCTACTGAAATCACTGTGATTAACCCATCTGGCATTACAAAGTTGCACATAGGAACTTGTTTACATCAGCGTCTCAGAAGGGAGGGAGGAGAAAGGGGAGACTGGGAGAAAAGCTCACACAGATTTTTGTGTCTTCAGCAGAAGGCAGCAGCTCAGAACTGGGAGAAGGAGACTGGATAGATAATAACAAGTATGTAAGGAATTGTTAGTCTTACCATGGGCAACAACATATAAAAAGTTATCTTTGAGTAGAATAACCCTTTAATGCAGTTAAAACTTTTTCATTGCTTGGTATTAATATGTTCCTCCCACCTTTTCAACCTTAAAAAAACTGAAAAAACTATTTAGACTTTAGATCTTGAGCCCCAATGGACACATGGCCCGGTATGACTGATGACAATTTCCATACAGCGCTGCAGAATATGTTGGCGAAACAGAAATTAATTAAATTCAAGTCTATAAGCCATTAGAAACCTTATGTAAATTCCAAACAGAAATCTATGTTTTTCACTATTTTGATTAAAAAAATATATGTTTTTCTACACAAAAAGTTTGATTAATAAAATATATATTTTTTCCTTTCCAAAAGTTTGTTTTTCAGCATTCGGCCTCTGATGTCCGAATGTTTTGCGAGTTTCTCCGATGAAGACGCAGTGGTATTAAGTAGCCCTGTGCATTCTGTTGGCTTTCCATCTTCTGCGCTGTATTATTTATCGTCATTTGCTTTTTACCTTTCTAAGCCGTTCCTGGCTTAGAAAACAGCTCCCCGGGATCATAAATAAATGAGGATTCATCTATGGCAACAACAGAATGAATATTCCTAACAGTTCCCCCATAGTGATGTCTAATTCATTGGACAAGTTTTTCTCAGATAATATTTCTACTCTTACTGGCACAGTTAGTTACAGACAAACAATGTGCAATTCTGTATACTGATCTCCAAGCCTGATCTCCTTACAAAAACACATTCCACCTCCCTGTTTATTATATACAGTATATATCTGCAGGAATTCATCTTATATATTTTTTGCTTCAAACAGCCAACTTTAAAGCAGAACAGGGTCAGTAAGCTAGGGATGTCTGATGCATCCCTGGCTTACTGTTAATATATTCACTAGGTTAGGTGCTTTGTATGCCATGCATAACCATAAGTCTTCCATGGGATGCAGTGCTGGCTTACCAGCTGCTGTATGTCCTGCAGGAAGTGGTGTTTTCTTTTCAGTTTGACACAGTGCTCACTGCTGCCACCTCTGTCCATGTCAGGAACTGTCCAGAGCAGAAGCAAATCTCTATAGAAAACCTCTTCTACTCTGGACAGTTCCGTGACATGGACAGAGGTGGCAGCAGAGAGCACTGTGTCAGGCTGAGAAGAAAACACCACTTCCTGCTGGACATACAGCAGCTGATAAGTATGGGAACACTTGAGAGGTTTAAATAGAAGTGAATTACATATCTGTATAACTTTCTGAAACCAGTTGAAAAAGATTTTCACCAGAGTACCCCTTTAAATGCCGCAGGATTTCCTGGGCAGGTGAGACAGATTGTGGTCCATAGGGATCCATGTGGATTGTGGAGTCTTTGTCTTTCACCCATGAAATCCTGTGGTGGTGATCAGAGAATATGCTGGATCAAGCATAAGTAAATATATTTGATTTGTATCTATTTTTTATTAATCAGTTTTTGGTTGTTCTTTAACAGATTTTTTTTGCAGAACTTGGATTACATTGGATCCCAAGGTCTACGTCTATTTCAGGCAGAGCACATGGCCCAGAAGATCTATTACCTGTAAGCTAGGGATACATGAAGCATCCATGAGTTGCTGTTTTGTACGATTTTGACAGGAGCCCCCGCTCTTACATGGGGATCATAGGTGAGTGAATCTGTCAGGACAGGGAGGTAGGGATAAGACACGACAGTGAGCCCTAGGCTGAGCCTACCCACTGTCCCTACCTACTTGCCTCAAATGGCCCTAGGCAGCCACGGACAACCACCAAGGCAGTCTCTGCTCTGGTATAGGTGAAACACAGAATGAGACAGATGAACAAACACAAAGGGAGAGTCAAACAAGCCAAAGTCCAAACCAAATGGGGAAGGCAGTACAAAATCAGTAAACAATCGCATAGTCAAAGGTCAGGCAGGAGGTCAGGTAACAGTTAAATCGAGCAGAGGAATTAGGTACAGGGATCGAAGGAATAGACAGGGGAGCTGGGATCAGGGTATGAACCTTAATAGCCAGCGCTGTGAGACTGGCTCAGCTTTCTTTTATGAGGATCAAAAGCCCGGTCCGGATTCCCATTGGAACGGCGCTCTGATCCTCAAGGTTCCAGACAGGTAAAGGAAAACGTCAATCAAAAAGACTTGCTCAGCTGCAGAAATCAAGTCTAGCAGAGCTCAGTGTAACTCCTGCATTGCCGGGAGCTGAGAAGCAATCGGGTATGTCACACAAAAGCAAAACCAGGTCCAGTTCACACCAGGTTACTGCACATTACTGACAGAATCCACCAAAAGTTTGAGTTTGCAAGAACCCAAATGATTGGCATTTGAGTCCTGCTGCCTGGAGAAGGTGGTAGGCTGTATCCATGTTTTCCAGGCAGACCTTGGACTGCATCCACCTTCCCCAGGTAGCAGGATTCAAATACCGATCGTTTGGTTTGCGTGAACCTGAACCTTCGGAAAATTTGCTCATCTCTATAGGGGATACTTTACTTGGAAACTTTACTTGGTCTAGAGAATAAAATGACCTAGGAGTTATGGAAATATCAAGACAGTAAAACAGCTGCTACTTCAATGTCTCCTTAAGGTAAAACACTGTTGGAATTTTTGTCATTGCAACTTTCTGCTCCATAAGGAGGCAGGAAATGAATCATTACACTGTTCTCATTGAAATCATTGAGCCTTATATGCAATTTGTGCATATGTGAGGGTGCTCTGGAGACAGAGGAACATTCTGCTTTGACTAATGGAGGTCCCATATGTCTGAACGAGACATCTATCTGTATGTTTTTGGAGTGTGAAAGGAAACTTACTCTGCAAAACATTGGGAGAACATATAAACTCCATGCTCCATGATTCGACCACAGGACCCTAATGCTACAAGGCAACAGTCCTATCTGTTGGCCCACCATGCTGCCCTCATTGGGTTGATAACAGCTAAATTCAGACATTGTGGATGGCAGACATCAGGATGACTTATTTATGATGAGTGTTGGTGTTACTTACCATATTCCTTATCGGTTGTATGGTCTTCTTGATTAAGCCTCACATCACTATATGTGTTTCCTGTGGTTATTTTCCAGACATGCCCATTGGTACTGAGAGGGTTCCAGTCGCAAAAGCCAGACTCAAAGTCACATGTGTTAAAGTTTTCTTCTGAAATAATCATAAAGTAGCAGATTAAGTATAGTTTTTTAGATTATTATATTTGTCAGTGTTCACATTCCAGTGTTTGTTCAACAGGTCTCCCAACTATGACCTTTTAGTGAGTCTTTCTATTGTCCCAGCACAGGTGTGCCACTAAGTCTTTATACACCTGGGTAAAGTAACTCTCTCAGGTTCACACAATAGGGTATGACCGTGACTGTATTATGTGTCTACTAGGTGTCACTGTTGTATTTCTTACAGTGGTACTGTACTATGCACAGCTGAAGGAAGAAATCTTCTGTTTCCATCAGTTTTCTGGATATCCTATCTTTTATCTCTTATCCACAAACAGCCCTTTAAATTACACACTAGCTAAGTTGTCCATATAAAAAGAAGCTAGTTCCTGGTGGGAGGGTCTTCTAGTTGAGTCAGAGGAGAGAGACAGACACAGAGAGCACAGTTCCTGCTGCAGTGAAGCCAGGGCCTGGCTCAGGCCAGGACCCTTGTCAGGTACCAAGAGACTTATTCTTTCTATACCAGTTACTGCAGCTAGCATGCAGTGATAGAAAACCTTAGGAGGGAGTGACATCCTCTGAGGAAAACCTTGTCTATGCCAGGGATACCTTCTACCAAACATAGGGCAGTAACCTGGAGTTAGGTACTGACCCCAGTAGGACAGATAGAATGTACTAATAGTGTGTACCAATTGCTGGGACTCAGCATGACCACAGTTTCTCTGGTCACTTCCGATCCATTGGTCTCCCACTGCCCAGTGAAATCGTCATTAGCGATGAGCGAACCTTGAGTATGCTCGGTTTTATCCCAGCCTATGGCTGTATCAATATTTTCAAGGACTTCCTAGGACTGTGTCCAACTTCTCCAAACAATGGAAGTCAAAAGCCAAGTGCTAGGGCTCGGATAAACCCTAGTGTACTTGAGGTTTGCTCATCTCTAGATCTCTAGTCGCCATACACTGAGGACAGGAATTATAGAGACGATCATTGGCTTAAGTAGTCGCATGCAACAATGCACTGGACCTCTCTTGGCCGCAGAGGTCCAGTGCATTGTGTACGGTGACATCATCAGAGCACCTCCGCCAATGTGCAACCAAGAATGGCCGAACTAATGGTCCTCATGAATGATATAACAATCACTTGTGTACTATACAGGAGATGAGGATAATACAGGACCTATCCTCTGCCCAAACTTAGGGAAACCCCCAACTCCTGTATACTACATTTGTATGACCCTGTTCACATAGTAGTAAACAGGCTCTTCTTTTGCATAGTCATGTTTCCCAGGGGACAATGCACCTAGGATTTCACTGCATTGAGCACTTTTGCTAGTGTTGTCATTTGGCTGGTCTCCCTGACATCAGCGATCCTGTATGGCTCTACTAGGCATTGATCCCACCTAGCCAGAATCCTGCTCCACACTGATGAAGGGCAACAACCCGGAACTGTAGTATGCTGTATGTGGATAGATACCTGGCCTTGGTTTTTCCCTTGCCATTACATTGACTTATAGGGCCACTTAATATTGTGGTTTTGTTGGTTTCCTTACAGGAGCCAGCCCTTGGCTGCGTCCATCCTGGAGGGATATCTGGCTAGTCCTGTGTTTCGAGACAATGAGGCTCCACAGGCTCTTCTTTTGCACATAGTAATGAGGCTGTGTAAGATCTATGTGATTCCTGCTCACATCGGACAGCATCTACCCTATGTCTTCTATTTACCCTTACCCCTTTAGGGTTCCCAGCTCTTCCTATGGTACAGACATCATTTATAGGCATACCCAGGTTAGCAAAATGCATGTATTTATAAAGCGGAAGGTTGTCACTTAGGGAAGCAAACTGAATGCAGATGTATACACCCACCCTTCGCCTCAATGAGACAGCTTAAATGCAAACAGCCTTAAGGAGATCAAGCCGCATAGATTGTAAAACATTAGAATACACAGTAGATATATGCAACTTTCATTTTGCATTCTTGAGTCAAAAAAGTAATAAAAAGTCAGGGATCGGTGCAAAGTTATTTAAGGATTAAGTGCAATTTACAGCTGCACTGACAGATGGAACATGCCAGATTTGTTTTCTTGGAGTCATTCTCTATCGATTCTGTTTACTTTCACATAATCCAGGTTTTGGCAAATACAAATGCCATTAAATCAATTTGTGGCTTTGCAGGTGATGGACTGATCCCATCCTAAATCTAGTGCAGCAGTCACTACTTCCTGTGGATTCCTGTATCATTTGCGGTAACCTCGCTAACTCTAATTACAGACTCTAAGTAAAAAACATTGGAATATTTACAAATAGAGAATGGTGTGCGGCCCCTCACTGTACAGTCATCCTATATACAACCATTACTCCATATATCCCAAAAAGACAAATATATATATATATTTTTTATTTTTTTTTTACTTTATATCTTGATTTCATCTCATGTGAATATAATTGGTTGTTCTAAATCAGGGTCAGGGAAACCATGGTCCTCAGAATGCATCTGGCCACCGAGATCTTCTGTGGACATGTGTGCCCTACAGTGTGCGCTGCGTACAATATAACATTGAGTGCAGAGGCCGCACTACTAGGAGGCATCAGTGGGTGACTAAGTGTAATACCAGGGGGCATCATTGGGGGGATTAAGTACAGTACCAGTACCTTCTTTTTACCCGTTCAAATCCCGTGTTGAAGCCTTGGATCATTTCCAATACGCTATGGAACGAGATCTAAAGAAGCTATCCACTAATTCCACTCAAAACAACATAACAAACCGGGAGAGGAACGCAATAAAAGAACTCCAGGCCAACAAAAATTTGATAATCAAAATGTCCGACAAGGGGGGGAAGATCGTACTACTTGATCGCATTTCTTATTGCGACAGTGCCTATGAAATCCTTAATGATGTTATCACCTACCGCAGACTACGGTCTGACCCCACCATGACATTCAGAGAGACTTTGTCTAACATAGTGCAAGAAGGAATAGCATTGGGCATAATGGAGGAAAAACAATACAATTTTCTTGTCCCTGCCAATCCCACTTTGCCGATCTTTTATGGCCTACCTAAAATTCATAAGGGAGTCAACCCCCCTCCTTTACGCCCGATCATCTCGGGGGTTGGCTCCCTTAATGAAAAGGTATGTGCCTGGTTGGACTCATTACTTCAGCCCCTGGTAGTGAGAGTACCAGGATATCTGAAGGACTCAGGCTCAGTGTTGAATATTTTCAAAAATTTTGTGTGGAACTTCAACTCATCCTGGCTAAGTTGTGATGTGACAGCTTTATATTCGTCTATACCTCATGACCTAGCCATTGCAGCTTTATCACATCACTTGTATAAATATAGCAAGTACAGTCATGAGCTGAAGGAATTCATTGTTGACCTAACTGCATATTTATTGAAACACAATTATTTTTCTTTTAACAATGAATTCTTCTTGCAGACCAAGGGAGCTCCTATGGGGGCTAGGTTCTCCCCAACTTTAGCAGGTCTCTATATGGCCTGGTGGGAGGAGCAGTTCATCTTAACCCCCAACAATCCATTCCACCAGCACATCAAATGGTATGGCCACTTTATAGATGACCTGCTATTGGTTTGGGGAGGCAATGAGGAGGAGGCACGTCAGTTTGTCCAGTATATAAACAATAACACACTTAATTTATCCTTCACTCACTATTTCCATAAAACAGAAATCACCTTCTTGGACATTAACCTACAAGCCTCGGCCCTCAAAAAAGCTGTCACCACTTTAGTTTTCCGTAAGCCCACTGCGGGCAACACTATACTATACTATACTATACGAGTGAACACCCCCTTCACACTATACAAGCTATCCCTGTAGGGGAGTTCACAAGGGTAAAGCGTATCTGCTCAGACAGCACGGTCTTTGATACACAATGCAAAGAAACTGCAACTCGTTTGGCCAAGAGGGGCTATAACAGACAGATAATACGAAGAGCCCAAAGCATTGTGGCTGCCAAAGACCGTGAATCATTGCTGTCAAAGTCTGCCAGCAGTGCATCAAAGGCGCAGGAGTCACCCACTCCGATAACATTTTCCACCACATACTCACCTCAATACAGACAAATTGTAAACATTCTTAGGAAAAATATTTCCATCTTACGCCAGGATGAAACCCTGTCCGAGATTTTGGATCAGGGTTTCAGATGCGTATCACGCAGAGGCAGATCGCTGGGGGATGTGTTGTCACCAAGCATGCTGTACCCTGAGACACCGCACACGTGTATAATGAATGGGAGTCGCACTCACGCTACACCTGTGCCGCTGAGGCACATGATCCATGACGTAGGGATCTTCTCATTGGTTGGTCACCTGTTTTTATTCGCCAAGAGACTCATTTAACATTAGACCATGATTAGGCGCAGTAGCGCGAAACGCGTAGGTCCTGCTATGCCCACCAACAGATTTTAAGTGCACGAATAAAAGTTAAATTTTATATTTCTACGTCCAGGAGGGCCGACTTCCACACCCCTTCCTCCCAGCTGGGCATCATTGGGGGTATTAAGTACAATACCAGGGGGCATCACTGAGGAAAATTAAGTACAATACCGGGGGGTATCATTGGGGGGATTAAGTACAATACCGGGGGGTATCATTGGGGGGATTAAGTACAATACTAGGGGCATCATTGGAGGGATTAAGTGCAATACCAGGGGACATCATTTGGGGGATTAAGTACAATACCAAGGGGCATCATTGGGATAATTAAGTACAATATCAGGGGGCATTATTGGGGGGGGGGGGGGGTAAGGTACAAAACAAGCGGATAACATTTGGGGGGTTAAGTAAAGTACCAGGGGGCATCATTGGGGGGAGGGTTTAAGTGCAATATGAGCTGGCATAATTGGGGGATTAAGTACAATACAAAGGGGGCATCATTGGGGGGGGGAGTGCAATACAAGCTGGCATTATTGGGGGGATTAGGTACAATACCAGGGGGTATCATTGGGGGATTACCTACAATATCAGTGGCATCGGGAGGCACAATACTTGCCCCGGGTGCTGTCAGCTGGCCTTATGCCAGGACACACACAGTACGACATTGAGTGCGGCAGCTGTGTAATTTATGGCCCTCAAATGGTTTTATAAATGGACCTCGTCCAGAAAAAGGTTCCCCAACTCTTTTTCAAATAAAAGGGGTTTTCCAGGCAAATGAAAAACTTGAAATTTAGTAGATTGTTTTACAAACATCATTCAATCAATGTCATTAATTGTTCTTTACATAACAGATTACTGATGTCCAAACCAGACGTACTGGAATCTCTTGGGTCTTCATCGCCACCATCACTTATTGATTCTCCATTGAAGCACGGTCCATTGGTAGAATTTGGTATTCCAGAATATTCTTGGCAGCCATCACATTTAAATCGATCCAAGGCAATGAAGCCGCTGCTGCTCCTTACTGTTCCTTCAAAAGCAAGCTTTACATTATACCATAGATACGTTAGTTGTTGTCATGTTTCTCTCTGCATTTATGAATATTGAGTCTTCCCATAGTTATCAGCTGCTGTATGTCCTGCAGGAAGTGGTATTTCCTCTCCAGTCTGACACAGTGGTTTCTGCTGCCACCTCTGTCCATGTCAGGAACTGTCTAGAGCAGCAGCAAATCAGTATAGAAAATCTCTCCTGCTCTGGACAGTTCCTGACATGGACAGAGGTGGCAGCAGAGAGCACTGTGTCAGACTGGAAAGAATACACCACTTCCTTCAGGTAATAAAGCAGCTGATAAGTACTGGAAGACTTGAGATTTTTTTATTGAAGTAAAAGACAAATCTCTGGCACTTTCTGACACTCAGTTTGGTGAACAACCCCTTTAATTTATCCCCTATCCTCAGGATAGGGCTGGGCCACAACAAGGCTTTTTGATTCCATAGACAGGTAAGACAATTGGTACATATTTCCCCCAGTAGGTCGATATTTGCCTCCCACCAGGTGGCCCCCTCATACGTAGAAATTCCTAGTACAAATGTGGTGTCCCACAGTTAAGTGCTTTAGGCACCGCTCAGAGAGTTATCCCTTCAGTGGTAATGAAGGTGCATTCTCTAGTTTTATCACAGGGTGCCAGTATTATTTTTATGCATTGTTTTATGTTGCACAGCTGTAGTCATCTAAGGGTTACTGTTTTGTACCACATGATCTGTGTCAGCCTATGAGAGATGCTGTTTTTTCTCTACCCTGTCTCTATCCCTGTTCTCGATACCCACACAACCTTCAGGGTTCAGTGTAATCTAGTCTGGAGTGTGGTCGTAGACAGACATGTATGGAGAACACTATGGAGAGACTTTCTTCCTAAAAGCAACATTTCCACTAAAGATGCAGTGCTAAACACTTAAAGAGAAGACAAATCAGAGAACCCCCCAACCCACACTGTGAACATATCTACACAGGGCAGGACAGTATCCTAAAGCAGAGGAACTGATCTGGATAGAGCAAAGCAGCCAAAAGCCTACGTCCTCTATGTTGCAGCGCAAGTGACACTAGATAATTTCAGACACTTTGCTCAACTTAGGTAACTAGGACTGGGGTTTGTGTCACCCTGGCAGGACGGGTAGCTCAACACTACAGGGAAGAGCTGGTTTATAGCGACAAAAGTCGAAACATGGGCACAAGTATTCACTTCTCAAGTATTCTTCTTCTGAAGTTCCGGCAGAGCACAGTACTACATTGGGTTGGGACTCTCAAGACAAACTCCTCTCCACTACTCTGAACTCTCTACTCTTCTCAGCACGCAACCAAGTCAGCACTGCTATTCTGCTCACTACCTCAGTATCTCTCAGCACAGATTCAGTGAATGCAAGTCTGTATTTGAACAGTTATTTATTGTCCTGTATTACCAGAGACAGTAAAGAAAAGTTTATTTATTCTACCGGGACTCAGTGGTTATTTCACCAGCACCTACACACATGCTACACCGTCCTTGGGTCATCTCCCCTTTCTGTGGGTGGCGGTACCGACAGTCCGGGTGGGTCACATCTCCACTCCGGACCACCACGATAAGCGCCCAAGGGACCCATCACAACCCGGCAGGTCACCGACCATTGGGGAAAAGTATAGCCAGCCACACATTAAAAGCCGGTGTGCCTCATACCTGTGTGCTGAGTCAGCACTGGCGTCACGACAACCTACCACCTGGCTGAGCTATACTCCACCGACCAACCACCACAGTAGTGGCATCACACAGTACCATCTAGCAAGTGACCGGTCGCAGCACAGCAGCGCCCACCACACAAACACTTGGCAGCAGCTGCTTCCTTAGCAGCTGATAAGTACTGGAAGAGTGAGATTTTTTTTAAAGAAATAAATTACAAATCTATAAATTATAAACCTTTCTGACACCTGTTGATTTAAAAGCAGAAAACATTCACCAGATTACCCCTTTAACTCAACTTCTCTCCCTCTATGCTGCTTGGATAGGAGCCCTTACAACTTTAAAGAAGTAGGTAAGTTAATAATGATTGAAAGGTATAATTCTGCGTTTACACGGAACGACAATTCGCCCAATCGAACGATTAATGATTTCGAAATAATGTGTTTTTCATAACAATCAGTGTTTAGACGAAACGATATATCGTTTGGAAAAATCGTTATTGCGATCGTTATAATATCGCTTAATCTCACACATAGGGTGAACCGGTGAAAGACTGTTTACACGAAGCGATCTGCGAATTTTTAGCGAGCGGCAAACGACGATTTGAGAACATGTTGAAAGATTAAAATGAACGATTTTTCGCTCGTTGCTTGATCCTTTGCTGTGTTTACATGAGCCGATTATCGCTCAAATGCGATCGTTATTGCGAAAATTCAAACGATAATCGTTACGTGTAAGCGCAGCATAAGACAAATCAGAAGATGAGGAAGAAACTTGTCCATATGTGCTAGATTACTCTGATAAGCTCTCAGTACCTGCAGACCTTCTGATCTATCCGGCAGACACACCGCCCATTCCATCCACTGGCCTTCGGTTCCGACATCTTGTTCAAAAAGTATTATTTCTTTCTAAGAATAAAATATTACATCAAGATTCATTATAAGCATTATCACTATGTCCATTAGAGATATTTGGACCCCATTTGGTCAAAAAGTCAGGGCCACTGTAGTCCATATTATGTCTATTAAAGGGGTACTACAGCAAAAAAAAAAAGTTTACAAATCAACTGGTCCCTGAAAGTTACATCAATTCATAAATTACTTCTATCTAACAAACAAAATATATCAAGTCTTCCTTCCAGTGCATATCAGCTGCTGTATGTCCTGCAGGAAGTGGTGTATTATCTCCAATCTGACACATCACTCTCTGCTGCCACCTCTGTCTATGTCAGGAACTGTCCAGGGCAGTAGCAAATCCCCATAGAAAACCTCTCCTGCTCTAGACAGTTCCTGACATGGACAAAGGTGGCAGCAGAGAGCACTGTGTCAGACTGGGAAGAATACACCACTTCCTGCTGCACATACAGCAGCTGATAAGTACTGTAAAACTTAAGTTTTTTGTTTTTTTTTTAAGTAGAAGTAATGTACAAATCTATATAACTTTTTGATATAGAAACAATTTCTTTAACCCTTTAACTAACTGTGACTTAACAACTCTTTGTAAGTTTGGGCCCATTGAGTGTCTGGCATCAGTATCACCCTTACTTCCATGATGGTGCCATAAACTATATGCTGTTTAGCTCTGAGTTTCCACCTGAACCTTCTTAGTTCTGTGGCGCCTGCATAATAATGTGAAAGAAAGCCAAACCTGTTGAACATGAGCGTGTCACATATACCCAAACACTCGTCTAAAAGTAGATTAAGCCTGAGGACCGAAACAAGGGCGCAATCAGGCTCCGTTCATTAAGATCTGAAGCATTATGTCAGTAAACAATCACAACTCCGAAAACAAAGTGATGAGCGCTCTAATGAGAGCGTCTTCAAGTGAGTTAGACAAATTACAACGTCGATTGGAGGTGAAGATTACATTCGAGATCCATGAATTGGATTACACTCAAAACTTGTATTTAAGAGTTCTAGAGAGTACAGAGAGTAACTCCACCAGTGATGTTATCTTCATCAACCAACAAAACATGAATTAACCATTAAATGCCTAATTCTACTGCAGGAGGTACATGCGTATAGCGGTATGGAAGGAGCCGAAGGGATGGAACCGATTTGCTACCAAACTGGCTTAGATTTGGGGCAAAGTCTAATGGTCCTGTTAGACAGTCCGACCATAAAGTGTACACAAAGTGTAAAAGAGCGCCAATCTGCTAGATCATTTACTGAGCAATTACATGGGCCAACTATCAGGAAGCAAGGGCTGCAGGGACATCATTTGCAATGTCTGTGCATCCCTTGCCTTTAGTGTAAAAGAATAAAGTACTTCCCTTACCACGTTCCTAGGTGTCCTCGGGCCTTCCCTGGTGTCTTCGGGCCTTCCCTGGTCTCTGCACTGACAGGTCACTCAGCCAATCACTGGCGGTGGTCATGCCTCGGCTAGGGATTGGCTGATCGACCTGTCCATGCAGTGACCAGGGAAAGCCCGAAGACACGGGGGGAACGTGGTAAGGAAAGTAAATACTTTATTATTTTATGCTACAATCATCAGCCATCAGCCGCGCATCTATATTACACATGGCCCGACGGCCTATGATTTTAGGTCTGGACCTAAAGCATCGATCAGCTGATGATTGCTTCATCAGCTGATCGTTCTCTTTATGACACAGAGTGATAATCATCCAAAGCGTCCTGATTCAGCCGAATATCCCTGCCTTTTAGGTTTTCTCTTTTTATCCTGCTCCAGAATGCAGAAGGTGGACTTAGCTGCTGGGGGACACCCGTTTATTTTCCAAGTTTGGTTCTGGTGTGGGCATCAGATGGCCAAGTGGACCAGGGGGTACCAGCGCTTGGCACCAAGGGGGGTCCGGCAAAGAAACATAGACAGAGCGGCATAGTATCAGCAGCAGTGCAGGAGCCAAGAGGGTAAGTACATGTTGTTGTTTTTTTCACTAACATCATCCCTAGGCATACAGCATAGAAGAGCCCTGCCCAGACAACCCCTTTAAGTACTTACTTATGACAAAATTTATTAAAACGGTTATCCCTCTTCTACAAAATAAGTGAAAATTAGCTGATCAGTGGGGGTTGAACAGCTGGGAACTCTACCAATTACAAGAATGGAGGTCCCCTACCTCGAGCCCCTGCTGCTGCTGCCAATAGTACTGGTTCCCACTTGCCACCAATACTTTCAAGTAAGTGCCAGCTCATCCAATCACTCAGCAGGGCAGTTCCTGGTGAGATGACACATGACCAAGAAGAAGCAGTAATGAGCAGGGACTGGGAGCTTTGGTTTTGTAGCAGGGAGGACTCAGGGGAGGTGAGTATCACTTTAATATTTTGACGCCATGTATAACCTATATATAATTTTCTTAACCTACAGACAACTTTTTTAAGGTGGTTGTCGTACCGTAAAGGTATATATATATATATATATATATATATATATATATATATATATGTGTATTCTCTGCTTAATTCTTATCTTGCAACTACCCCTACAATTTTCTGCAGACTCTGTGGATTATTTCACCGTATGATAATGGAAGAAGAGAAATCCTGAATCACATGTTACATGGGGGCCAGGTTGGAGGCTTGAGAATAACTGGATCTGCCATTGTGTGAGTATGAATATGCGGATCTTACTCTCAGTGAGGAAGTGAACGCAAAAAGCTACATTTATCTTCCTGCTTCCCCGCAATTGGCACATGGTTGGCGCATGTACAGCTGTGGTGTTGGGGGAGAGGGCAATGTAAGTGCAACTTTTAAGTAAGCCCTGATTGGCTGAGCAAGCTGGAAGCCATGTGATGCGCTCCAGCCAATGAAAAGGCTGCCAGTGAGCATGGGCTCCAGTAGCCTTTTCGCTCCAATTCATTACAGAGGAATTCGTAAATAAAGAGGAACCAAAGATGAGGACAGGGAGGACAGGAGATTTGAGTGGAGATCAACTCAGGACGGATGGTGAGTATAAAATCTGTGTCTGTTTCTGTCTGTGTTTTTTTTCTCCCTAGTTCCAGAGTTGTCCTTTAAATGCAGTACTGTGTTTGACAGGGTGAGGATCCATCGGCTACCCGCCCTGTCATTGACTCATGTGGTCGGAGGTTTCTCCTTTTTGCTGCCTGTTTAATGTATATGTTTAAAGGGCAATAATGGATGCTGTTGTATGCCATACTGCATGATCTGTTTTCCATTGACATTTTTTTTTTTGTATTTTTTTTAACATACAAAAAGACCACCTTTTTCTGTACATATATTTTAAACATAAAGTAAATGTGGATGCAAAAACGCAGTGTGAACTCATCCTAAGTTTAAAATTGCATATCCACCCAATTGTTTGTGTCACTAAAATAATAAAAAGTTTTACATCCCATGTTCAGAGACTTGGTTCCCCTTTTTTTTTTTTATATTCTCACAGCAAATGACTGCTGTGGGCAACGAAACCACTTAATATTTCTATCATTTGAAATGATACAACGCAGTTTCCCCGCCATGGCGGTATATTCCAGCTGAGCAGAAGCGCCTACGAGCGCGTGGCGGTTAATGGAATCTTACCTCATCGGAGTAGAGCAGAAGCCTCAGACTGTTGTTTTTCTCAATCATGTAATGAAAGTGGAAGCGGCAGCGCTCGCTTTCACTCCTGCGAAACAGTGAGCTTGTTATATAAGCCCTTTTCTGCAAATTGTCGGGGTTCCCATCAACAAACAGAAAGTGTCCTGCGGGGAAAGACAAAGTAGTTAGATGTCGGGGAATTTAGATCTCGATGGCCTGCTGCTCCAGACTTCAGGCGAATGTTCTATCTCATCTCATATTCCGATTCCCATAAGCTTTGTACACTTAGTCCAAGACCTAAAAATGTAAATGAATAAGGACTACGAATGGAGACTCCTAGATATCAACTGAGCAGAGATGGGACTATTGCCATAGGCGGCTGCTGTGGATCCTGGCAGATGAAGTCGCTTCCCGTATACCTTCTATGCTTTGTGAACAGCGCTGGCTTCATGATGAATGTCACCCTGGGTGGTACCTTCTATTGATCCCACTTCATTTGGTATACTGCGTATTAATAACCAAATAAAGCATATAAAGTGCCTAAAATCAGCACCAAACATAAGTTATAAAACTTCCAACCCAAAGGGGACATCTCTGTCCGTGACAGGAAGTGTCCAGAGCAGGAGAGGTTTTCCATGGGGATTTGTTTCTGCTCTGGACACTTCCTGTCATGGACAGAGGTGGCAGCAGAGAGCACTGCATCAGACTGGAAAAAATACACCACTTCCTGCAAGACATACAGCAGCTGATACGTACTGGAAGACAAGATTTTTAAATGGAAGTAAATGGCAAATTTATAATACTTTCTGTCACCAGTTGATTTGAAAGATTTTTTTTTTTTGCCGTTGTTCCTCTATGTACACACTATGTATAAAGAACAGCCGCTGCTTCCATTACCATATCAGTCACAGGTACATCCTTTTATTTTATTTGGATTGCGGACACATTTGGGTGCGCCTGCAATGCAATTAACCATTAGCTTGAAATTCCTCCCGTAAAATATGTACAGAGCAAAGTCCCATTGTGTTCAATGGGTTTTCTGCTCTGTTGTTCACACTGCAGAATTTCCGAGCAGAATTTTCTGCTGTAGATCTGCTAGAGGAATCCTATAGAAGTCAATAGGGGGGCTTAAATTCTGCTTGAATTCTGCCTGAAAACTTTCTGCTTCAATTCCTTGAGAATTCCTCAGTGTGCACATAGCCTAACATGTCACTTCTTTTGGGTATGTGCACTGAATTCTCGAGGAATTGTAGCTGAAAGATTTCTGCTTGAAATTCCTCGCTTATTCTGCTGTAGCAGAATTTAAGCGGAATTTGAGCAGAATTTGAGCGGAATTTGAGCGGCATCCGCGCGGAAATCAAGCGGAATGCAAGCAGAATTACCAGCAGAATTCAAACCCCATTGACTTCTATAGGATTCCTCTAGCGGAATCCGCCCAAAGAATTGACATGTACATTCTTTGGGCGGGTTCACACTACGGAATTCTCGCGGACAATGTCCGCGGAATTCCGTTAGCTGTCCGCCCGCACATCTGGGCGCCTTTCCGCCGGCCCCATAGACACCATTCTATGGGCCGGCGTATTCCGCTATACGCTGAAAGAAGTGTCATGTCACTTCTTTCAGCGGATCGCAGAATACGCCGGCCCATAGAATGGTGTCTATGGAGCCGGCGGAAAAGCGCGTGCCCGTGCGGGCGGACAGCTGACAGAATTCCGCGGACATTGTCCGCGAGAATTCCGTAGTGTGAACCCGCCCTTTGGGAGGAATGCGGATTCTGCGCGGAATCCGTGCGGAATTCCGGACAGAAATTTACTCTGTGTGCATGGGCAGTCGGAAATCCCATTGTTCTCTATGGAAAGAGCAATGTTGCATTTACACGGGCGGAATTCCATGCGGATTCTGCCCGCTTTTTATGGCGGAATTCGGGCAGAATTCCGCTAGAATTGCTCAGTGTGCACGTACCCCAAAGGAGAAATATTGAAAGCTGCCTCCAAAAGGTAGCACCAGATAGATTCTCTGACTATCCCCCTTTGCAAGAAAATTCAACACTAATTTCACATTTCCTGTTCATAACTTTACCCTCTTCAGCTGAGTTTCTAGAACATTCCCTTTATAGCATTTATGTATTGCTATTTTCTATCTCGTTTCGAGCCACCCAAATAAAACCTCTATTGTGTTCCCAATAAACCGGAGCTCACACACTCGCCTAGTCCCAGTCCCCATAAAGTAAATGCGCCATAACTCGCCATCATCGTTATTTCCAATAGAAAAGTAAATGTTTTACGAGGTCGACTTTTCATATCAAAATAGAAACGGGATATTTGTGTCTCCCTTCAGTTCTCATTCGTGGAGCTGTACGTCTCGCTTTATCCGGAGGTGCAGGTTTTATCGCCGCTCTTTTATTTTAGTCTGTCTGTTTTCGTATGGAACATTTTTTTTTTTAGAGAATAAAGATCATCCTGACAGTTCCCATTCACACAGCTGCTCGGCGTGCTATCTCCGGCAGCAGACCGCTGGCTGATCCTGTCTTCCAATCTGTCAGCTGCCCAGTCTTTTTCCCATCCGCAGCACATGACACTATGGGATTCAATCACGACCTGTGACCTCCTCTAACAAGACCCACCGAAAGACAATTTGACATTTTATACTTTGGTGCTGAAATTTTTCCCATTACAGCTCCAACATCTGTCTCTTCCAAGATGTTGGTAGCCTCAGCCTGTACTTATAGGAAGCACAATGAATATAGGAGCGTGACATAAGCAGCTGTCAATTCCTCCTGCTCTCAAGGAATGGCGGAGCTCACGCTGATTCGCACTGTTAGCCGGATATTTAACCATTTTTCATGGTTAGATGGTCTGTCTGCTGGGACGTCAGATTAGCAATGCTCCTACTGTAGCTGTGAGATATGACCCCTCTCTGGGGATCCTCTTTATGGCCTAATGCATGGGATAGCTAAATGTTCAAATAAGAACTAATGCCGATAATGTAATACTCGGGCTCTGACAGCCTTTTATGTCTGATATCAAAGCAGATCTACATGGCTTTAGTCTAGGGGAATCACTCACTAAGGATCTTTTACTCTTCCCGTAAAAGATGTCAGATCTATGAGTTATATCCACAGTCTTAAAGTGTCTAAGGGTCCTATTACATGGCCTAATAATAACTGTAAACGAGTGCCTATCTGCTAGATCGGCGCTCGTTTACTGGGCCTATTACACGGCCCGATAATTGTTTAACAAGGGCTGCATGGACATCGTTACTGATGTCCTTGCAGCCCTTGCTTAAACTGCATACATTACTTATGCATGGTCCAGGGCTCCTCCCCGGGTCTATGCTTCTCCCCGGGTCCCGCGTGCTGGAGCTTCAGAGCAGTGTGTCTTAGCTGACAGGCCGCTCAGCCAATCCCTGGCCGCGGCGGTCCCGGCCTGTGATTGGCTGAGCGGCCTGTAAGCTAAGACACACTGCTCTGAAGCTGGAGCGCACGGGACCCGGGGAGAAGCAGAGCGCAGGAGGAGCCCTGGACCATGGATAGGTAATGTATGCACTTTGCAAATCGCCAGCCGCCGGTCGCGCACCGATATTACACATAGCGGTCGGTGCCCAACAATTATAGGTCCGAACCTATCTCAACGATCAGGCGATGATCGTTGTCATTGGCTGATCGTTGTGTTTATTACACGGAACGATAATCGGCCGGATAGGGGCAATTCGGCCGATTATCATTCCATGTAATAGTACCCTAAGGAACATGGATATTTGTAATTATACTGTCCAAATAGAAGTACACAAAAGGGCTATCCCCATCCCAAAAAAGTATGGAGCAGAAACCATGCTCCCTTGCACAATCTTCATGGTGTCCTACTAGTGGTCACAGAACAGTAAGACAGAGGTGATTTATGCATCTATAGCTTACTGTCGGAAGATTGCCAGGGCCAAGATTGCTGTTCTTTGCTTCTCAGTAAATGATGCTGCTTTATATAGTGTTAACTGCTTAAAGGGGTACTCTGGCGGAAAAAAAATACTTTCAAATCAGCTGGTTTTAGAAAATTATATAGAGTTGTAATTTACTTCTATTTAAAAAATCTCAAGTCTTGCAGTACTTATCAGCTGCTATATGTCCTGCAGGAAGTGTTGTATATTTTTCAATCTGACACAGTGCTCTCTGCTGCCACCTCTGTCCAAGACAGGAACTGTCCAAAGCAGTAGCAAATCCCCATAGAAAACCTCTCCTGCTCTGTACAGTCAGCCTGAAAAGAAAACAGCACTTTCTGCAGAACATACACCAGTTGATAAGTACTGGAAGACTTGAGATTTTTAAACAGAGGTAAATTACAAATTTATATAACTTTCTGACACCAGTTGATATGAAAGCACAAAAAAATCATTAGAGTACCCCTTTAAGATTTATTAGAAACCATTTATCGGAGCTCCATTGCAGAATACAAACAGACCTAAGTCCCCCCATGAGCTCTCAGTATATTGTATGCCATAAGTGTGTTTCTAATTATATCAGATTTATTGTAACTGGAACCTACTAGCTTATATTGAATAAACCTGCACATAACATCTAATATCGATAGCCGTTGCCCGCGTCATGATAGACTATAAAATATATTGGTTTCCTATAAATATATATTGTCTGTAGTCATTCGTTTCTATTAGGCCTAATATTTTTTGATGTTATAACCTTTATTACTTAGATACAATCTTCAGAAAGGAAATAAATGGCTGTATCTTAAACAAGAGCACATGTTCTGCGGGATTAGGTTTGTTATTAGAATCTACTGTATATGCTTTCCATATGTTCCCCTTGGTCGGCTCACACATTCCGGGTGGTTCATAAATTATTAATGTATACATAAAAAATATCAAAATTGTAAAGAATAAACACAGGAATGGGGGGACATATAGCGAGGGAAAAATGAAGCCAACGCTCGGGAATGATAATGTCATCATTGTAACAAGACTGGGGTTTGCAGAATAGGGCCTAAAGAGGCTTTGCTATTAAAGGGGTAGTTCACCCAAAAATAAAAATAAAAATATTTCCAATCAACTGGTGTCAGAAAGTGCCAGAGATTTGTAATTTACTTCTATTAAAAAAATCTAATGTCTACCAGTACTTATCAGCTGCTGAATGTCCTGCAGGAAGTGGTGTATTCTTTCCAGTCTGGAGAGCAGGAGAGGTTTTCTATGAGGATTTGCTACTACTCTGGACAGTTCTTGACATGAGCAGAGGTGGCAGCAGAGAGCACTGTCTCAGACTGGAGAGAATACACCACTTCCTGCAGGACATACAACAGCTGATAAGTACTGGAAGACTTAAGATTTTTTTTTATAGAAGTAAATGACAAATGTCTGCCACTTTCTGGCACCAGTTGCTTTAAAAGAAAAACATTTTTGTTGAAAAACCCCTTTAATTATCCCCTATCCTCAGGATAGGTCTGGGCCGGAACAAGGCATTTTGATAACCTAGACAGGTAAGGTAAATGGTATATATTTCCCCCAGTAGGCGGATATTTGCCTCCCTCCAGGTGGCCCCCTCATACGTAGAGATTCCTTATTCACACATCAGTATATTTTCCTGGATGAAAATCTGGATCCTCTATTTTTCATCCGCAATCCGCAAAAAAATCATCCGTTTTGCATCCGTATTGTGTTCTGTATTTTTATCCGTTTTTAGCGGATCCGCAATAAAAGGTGTAAACGTAAAAAGACGGGGTGGCAAAAATGATGTCATTCGCTGTCCCAACCCCCCAAAAAAGGTCACCTGGTCATTTGGGGGTCATTCTACAGTCATTTCTACTAGGCAGGATATTTCTGGCAGGAGGAGCTTGGTGATGTCACAAAAAAACGGACCCGTGAAACGGATGGTTTTGCGGATTGCAATGTACTTTCCGCAAAGTTTGTGCTCTCCATAGACTTCTATTGGGGTGTCCGTTCCGTAATTACTGACCGTGTTACATGTCCGTTTTTGTTTTTTTCTGTCACGGATTCTGTCAAAAAAACTGGGTGTATGAATAGCACCATTGAAAATAATGAGTTGCAATGAATTCCGTTTTTTCTGGTCCGGGAAAACAGATGAAAAATACTGACGTGTGAATTAGGCCTAAATGCTGTTAAAAGCAGCTCAGGCAAAATGGCCGCCTCCATAGTAATTTACATACAATGAAATGTAAAAAATAATAGAATAGAAACAGATTAGGACATGTTTTATTATCTGATTCTAACTAGAAAAAAATTGAAAAATCATCCCTTTAAATCATCACAAAGTGAATGGAGCTCTTGTTGAGTGACGACAGGGTTAAGTCTTAAGATTAATTTTTCCTCTGTTATGGTATCACACTCCGCATAAGCAAATCATTTTTGCGAGTGGTTGAGGAGCTTTATCTTACGGCGGTTTCCGCAGCAGATAAACTTTAAAGGCGCGACAATTAACATTTTAGGAAATGTTATTGGTATGATTATGCATCAAACCGCTTATTCCGCCAATCAATCCAGTCCCGTGTACAGGCGCAAAGATCACTTAGCTGCTTTCAAATTCCAATTTGTTTTTCCCTCCCGACGACTTCCTTACATCCGCGTGCGCCCACAATAATCTATCCCCGGTTCGGCGTTCGAGACTACAGAAGACTTAATGTATATGCATAGAAATTTACCAATGTGATGTAGATTATGGAAGTCATCTGAATCTATGTAATTTCTATTATTTCTCCCTCTGCCGTATGTAGCGGGGCTGAGCGCCTGCCTGCTTTCTTATTGTTTGAATGCTATAAATAATTCTGTATTTAAATTCTTCATGAATATGATAATTGATGCATACTAATACCGCGCTCCGCAACTTACTCTGATGGATTGCCTCGGTGTCGGGTTAAGGTTTGCTGTCCTCATTGTGAATTGCTGAGTGATTTGTATTTCTAAAATAAATTTGAACTTTTTGCAATGGCAATAAACTATTGGAGCTATTAGTGTGACATGTCTGTTCTTTCTTGAGAGGATAATAATTGAGGTTACGGAGTAGACGCGTACAAGAATCCCACATAATAAGAATCCAATGGGGTCTTAAAGTGCAACTGTCATTTAAATGTAATTTTTAAGAAATTAATAAGTGTTTTTAAGAAACTCTGTAATAGGTTTTATTAAGCAAAGAGTTTCCTTCTGCACTTAAAAAGCTGCCCCCCCCCTTCAGAAGAAGTAGGATTTCTGTGTACATTCTTCTCTATAGAGAGGGGAGGGGTCATGGGGGGACGAGTGAGCACAGAGAGGAGAAAAGGCAGCCCTGCAAAACAATAAATCCTGCAATCTTCTTGCAACAAGATCTCAGATAAGCACTGACCTTTCTGACCTCTAAATCCAGTATTTTATGTGCCCAGATAGTCTCCAAACAGCAGGACTGCTTATCTTCTCTTCCTGCTCACCCATCCCCCTCAGCCCCTCCATAGGTTATAATGGACGCAGCAAACCCAGCTTCACTTTGCTCCTCTGTAATGAAGATGGCTTTGCCTGATAATGAACAGACAAGGTATGAGAGAGAGGGAGGGGCTGCAAAACCGCTATTTGAGTAGAGATAGAGGCTTTTTTGCCTAATAAAACCTATTACAGAGGTTCTCAAAATTGCTTGTACTATTGATTCCTGCAAAAATAAATAAATATAAATGACAGTCACACTTTAGAGGATTGTATGGGCTTAAATAAAAGTTACAAACAGCGAGACCAGTTGTGGAACTCATGTCTTTAACCAATCAGGTGCCTCCTCTCTGCACACCACTACACTCGCTCACCTACACTTCCTCTGCAGTTTAGTCTAGCTCCAGAAAGGAAAGAGACAACACCTGTTTTTCACTAGAGAGGGACCAACAGCAGTCATGCGCTGCTAGACCTTAGAAGAGCGGTAAGCAGGAAACAGGACAACCCTTGTCTACGCCAAGGATCTTCAAGTCAGGACAGTCAACCTCAAAAGAAACGAAAGGAACTGATCCCCAGTAAAGCAAAAGTACACTAAGCTGAAGAACTTTACTAATACTACGCTCAACTAGTTGGAGTAATCTTAACTAGTCAGCTCCACCCAGAGACAGAGACCTGGGACACGTCCTACCTCCCTAGGCGGTCTCCGATCTAGTGTAGGCAAAAGGCGATCAGATACAAAGGAATCTAAACGTGAGTACGAGAAGTTTTTCAAGTATATTATTCAACCTACATCGAGACACTGTGACAAGTTGCCCCTAAAACACCAGAGCCCACCAGCTGCACACAACATCTGCAACCAGCATCCTGGGCCACAGCAAACCTACTACGACCCCTACACAGCCACAATGTTGAAATTGAGTGGATGGCCGTCATTTAATGGCAAATATTTGCTGTTATTTTAAAACAACGGCTGTTATATTGAAATAATGGCAGTTATTTACTGTTATATGGCGGCCATCCACTCAATTTCAACATTGTGTGAACAGATCCTTTCTGTGATTAATCCACTCCTGGTTTTGGTTGCAATATGAGGACCATAATACTGACTGAAATATACGTAGTGTGAACCCAGCCTAAAGGTGTTATCCTGCGCCACAAAAACATGGCCACTTTTCCCCCTACTGTTGCCTCCAGTTCAGGTGTGGTTTGCAAGTAAGCTCCATTTACTTCAATGGAACTGAGTTTCAAAACCCCACCCAATCTGGAGACAACAGTAGGGGGAAAGTGGCCATGTTTTTGTAACGCTGGATAACCCCTTTAAGGTATCCATACTCATGCAATAGCTGCCAGCCAAAAAGGTACAGTAACTCACCAGATTGCTCATTTACATGAATGTTTGGCTTTGACTATCATTTACATGTTCTATATTGAAGAAAGGAGGAAAAAAACATTACCAGTCTCCTCAGGCCTCCTTGTTTGCCATGATAGTACTTTTATTTCATACTGCTAGAGACAGCATGTAATAAGAAGATGGTCTTTGCAGTATTGCAGTATACTCTACAAGGGAGTAAGTGATAGTATGCTGAAATCACTTGGGTTGACCAAAAGGTAAATTGACAAAAAAAAAAAAAAAAATAACCACAATTGGTATCTTGGTAACTTGAGGAAAAATTGCCATGTCATTGAATAAGTGTGTGATGTGATAGCCACACTGTCTCTGGGACTGGCCTGAAGCCCTTTCAGGTTCCAGATTTCCTATGCTCTCCTTGTACACCTTACAACTCCACCATGTCCCACTCCACTCAGACTGCCCCCTACTAACCCACAAATCAAGAAACACTAAGGTTAGTGATTAAAGAGATGGCCATAATAACATCTCTATTAAATACAAATAAATCAACTTAATAATCATATAATAATAAACATATATCAGTGCAAAAGCTAGTGAGGTCAGTTCCAAACCCAACGTATCCCCCAGCCGCACCACGTCGAGCTGACAACCCTTCATAGGGCACTGTAACTCCATTGTTCCCTGAGATCTATTCCAACTGGAACAACAAAATCCTTTAAACCATATGAAGGGGTACTCTCCCTTTTATGGGCCCCCCTTTACCAGACCAGACCTACCTACCGCAGGCTGCCATGTCAAAGAAGAAAAAAAAGACCCTCACCTCTTTCTTTACCCATTAACCCTGTTATTTCTTCCAATCCCAGCTAAACCCAGTCATGCCTTTCCTACAATAAGCTGCACCTCTCTCCGTGCCCTCTTCAATAGAATACAATGTAATTTAATGGCAATGAAACATAGTAATAACACTTTAACCATATGACAACCAACGTGATCTATAAAGCAGGATCTGTGCTGGGACAATGCGTCATCAATACCAACAACCTTAACCGTTGATCCAGTTTGTATTGTCTAGCAAGAATTTATTTTTTCCTAAAGAAAAGTATGTTTAATGGTGGTAATTCCACTGTTGGGTCTGTCACTTGCGGCACAACACAGGATCTAGGCCAGGCCGCACATCCGTAATTGCTCATTCTATTTACTCCTGCCATCAGAACTTCAAATAGCTGCAAATGATGAAATTGTTGCTTTTAGTTCAGGTGATTTTCCTGCATTTACAAAAGGAACCATTTGAACCTGTTTGTTCGAGGCGTCGCACTTAACAAGTATCAAAAGCAATCACTGACAAACGCACACGACGGCCTCGCAACTCGCAGGCTTATAATTTATTGCACTAAGGAAATAATGTTCTGTGCGTTTTGTTTGGTGTCTTAGGGCACTTTCCTTACATTCCTATGGTACTGCAATTATACGCTTCATGTTTTATGCTTTTCATAGAAGAGAAAAAGAGAAAAAAAAGACCTGCACCTGATAGCAAAGTACTTCAAGTGCAACATACCAAATGAAAGTCATTGCGCTACAGGACAAGATCTGAATAGGAATGAGGCTGGTCACGATGGAAGACATATTGGAATGTTCATTGTTTCAGCTCTGAAGAGATGGTCCATATAATGTATGATAGTGTACCTAACTTGCTTCTTTTATATGTTTATTGTTGTTTACTAATCACTAAAATCCTGTCACGGAAAAAAAAACTTTTGACATGTTACAGAAACACAATAGAGAGATACAAAAAACAAAGTGCAACAGCAACCTTCAGGTCCAAGGTGCAAGGGCTTACTGTATATACTCCTCCTGGTGTACACACAATGGTTTGCTAAGATCTTCATTTTTTATCATCTACAGAGCAGATTGTTATTATGTGTACACCGGGGGGGAGTATATATGGTAAGCACTTGCACCTGTAGGTTGCTGTTGCACTTTTTTTTTTGTCTGTACTTTAGCCACATGCGGCGTGCAACCTACAGTGTGAGCATATGCATTGGAGTGCTGCCAATTTCTGTTATGTTTTTTTTTATCAGTCACAGTTTTAGTGTTCAGACCACAATCGAAGATCAGAAGATCGAGCATTGCTTTCCCTCAGCTCTCTATTAGAGTCCTCCCACCATGCCAGAGAAACTACGCCGACGTACCCTGCTGCAACTTGCAAGGTCCTAAAGATTATACCTAAAGCTGGCTCACCCTTAATCTGGGCCTGCACTACTAGACACTTGGGGGGAGATTTATCAAAAGGTGTAAAATTTAGACTGGTGCAAACTGCCCACAGCAACCAATCACAGCTCAGCTTTCCTTTCAGCACTGCCTAAAGCTGAGCTGTGATTGGTTGCTGTGGGTACTTTGCACCAGTCTAAATTTTACATCCTTTGATAAATCTCCCCCTTGGTGTCCTTGCCCAGCAATAGACGGATCGTCATAGTTGAAAGTACAGGTTGTTCTTCAAGTATATCACCACCGACTTAAAGTGGTTAGAGTCCCTACAGTAGAGTGCTGTACTTATTAGATAGGTCCCATTAAGGTAGTCCGTCTAGTTCTCAAGTCTAAGACCTAACAAGTCACCTGCTAATAAGACTTTGCCAAAAAGTTCAGATTCTTATCAAACTTAGCATACCTCGTAAGGCAGTCACCCTGACAAACCAACTTCTAAAGTAACTAAACTGCATTCAAGAGACTTTCTATTTGTTGTACTGTACCTTTAAAAAAAAACCTCAATAAACATTGTTGCTGGTTAAAGGGGTTGGCCACTTAAGTCAGTGTACAGTATTTGTAACTGTACTCATTGTATATACTGACAGCATCTGCCTGTGTACCTCATAGAGCTTAAATCAGACCCTGTCCGCCTCCAGGCTGTGCTGTCCTGCTTTGTTTTGTTTCTGTCCATAAAATGGCCGACATGGAGGAGCATGTGACCATGTCACGCCCCCTGTGGACACTGGGGCGTGACATGGTCACATGCTTCTCCACATCGGCCATTTATGGACAGAAACAAAACAGAGTAGGGCAGCCCAGCCTAAAGGAGGGGAGTCTGATATTAGTTCTGTGAGGTACACAGGGAGATGCTGTCAGTATATACAGTGAGTTCACCTACTAATACTGTATACTAAACTATTTTATTATAAAGTGACCAACCCCTTTAATTTTATCCTGGACTCTGTGCCTTTATCCACTGCACCACTACGCTACAGGGAACCCCATAGACTACCCTTTAATAAGCATATGTTGGGACCTAGGAAGGGTTAGGAATAGGTTAAAAAGCAAATAAATTGCCTAGTAAAGAAAAGTGATGATCTCTGGAGTCCATTGTGACATTTTACTTTACTGTATTGTAAATCCTTTTTAATTGTTATTATAAAGAAGAGCTTAACATTTTAGAGAAACAAACATCGCGGTTGGGTTGTCGCCCTCCTCCTCCTCCTCCCCTCAACCACAGGATCCAGGATTTCATGGATAATAAATATTGCTCCACAATTTGGCTTCATCTGCTCCATCACAGGACGGCCTCTATAATTATATCTTGTATGTTAAAGGTCTATTCAGAAACCATAAACCATAAGAGGAGACAATGACTTGTTGATGTTTCCCAAGCGTTCAGAATGTAAATGATAGCTTTAATTATTCCTTCTGCCAAGTCGTAATTAAGCACATCATTCCCTATAGATAAGGGGGGCTCTGAATCTCACTCCCATGTTTGGGGAAAGCCTGGAGATTATGTCATAAAGCAGTGGTTTTACTTTTGCCTATGTAGCCGGCCAAAATAGTCTGCAATATCATCTTGGTTTCTTTTTTGTCCATAAGCCTTTACTGCCGTGTAAAAGGTACCACCTAGTGCATACTTTATCAAGCATAGTGCTTGATCGAGCATCGGGGTGCTCAGCGATGCTCAACCAGACACCTCAGTCCTGGGATCCCAGTGTGCGGCATCTTCTCCTTCATCTGAAATCAGCCAATCAGCAGATGAGGTGGGACACCGCTGCAGCTGCTGATTGGCTAAGTGGAAACTGCAGGAGTCTCCACCCAGCCAGTCAGCAGCTATAAGGGTCCATTTACACAGAAAGATTATCTGCCAAAGATTTGAAGACAAAGCCAGGCATGGATTTGAAAAGAAGAGAAATCTCACGCTTTTCTTTATGATCTGATCTCTGTTTATAGTCTGTTCTTGGCTTTGGCTTCAAATCTTTGGCAGATAATCTGTCAGATAATATTTCTGTGTAAATGGACCCTTTCGTGTCCGACCTCAGACCCTTTCGTGTCTGATTGCAGAAGAAGGAGCTTTTGATAGAAGACTCTGATGGGAGCCCAAGATGGTAAGAATAACCCCCCCCCACCCACCCCAAACAAAGCACTGGCCACTAGGGGGTCTAAAGGAGAGGTTCAGCAAAAATTTTTATTAAATTAAAGTATTAAAGTTATACAAATTACCAATATACACTTATTACGGGAAATGCTTATGAAGTGCTTTTTTCCCTGCACTTACTACTGCATCAAGGCTTCACTTCCTGGATAACATGGTGATGTCACTTCCTGGATAACATGGTGATGTCACTTCCTGGATAACATGGTGATGTCACTTCCTGGATAACATGGTGATGTCACTTCCTGGATAACATGGTGATATCACAACCCGACTCCCAGAGCTGTGCGGGCTGTGGCTGCTGGAGAGGATGATGGCAGGGGGACACTGAGGGACACAGGGCACTGGAGGGACACTGAGCATCCCTCTGCCATCATCCTCTACAGCAGCCACAGCCCGCACAGCTCTGGGAGTCGGGGCGTGACATCACCATTTTATCCAGGAAGTGACATCGCCATTTTATCCAGGAAGTGACATCACCATTTTATCCAGGAAGTGAAGCCTTGATGCAGTAGTAAGTGCAGGGAAAAAAGCTCTTTATGTGCATTTCCTGTAATAAGTGTATATTGGTGATTTGTATAACTTTTGGGGAGCAATACAATACTTTAATAAAAGTTTTCGACTGACTTCTCCTTTAAATACGGATGCCAGACAGTCTGGGGGACAAACTAACTTTCTGAGGTTTTCAGGTGAATCAGATACCCTCCACTTCTGCATATTAAATGCATATTAAATGCTCGAGTCTCTCATTGACTTTAATGTGGTTCGTTACTCATGTCAAGCAGTCGAGCATTGAAAAATGAGCACTCAGGCATTTTATTGCTTGTTCAACCCTAGTACCAAGCTCCATCACATTCTGTATGGTTGTTGCATTTCCCATAAAAATTCATGTTGAAGAGTCATATGGATGCCCAATATATTGCATGTAGTTGCATTGCACTGTTTAATATTGTATTGCACTTGTTGCGCCCCATGGTGTCCAGCCATTGCCTAGCATTTTCAGTAGGAGCTGACAAGCTGTTGTCTGGGTGGTGTCTCATTTTGTATGTTAGCTGATGACACCATGTTGTGCCGCCATATTTGTAGCCAGAATTAGATGCAACTTTTAAGAGTTTGTATTTTGGTTCCTTCCATGTCAATTTGTGCAGCAAGTTCATGAGAGACCTGCTGAGAGACCGAGTGGAGGTCTGGGATTAGACAGCCACCAAGTTAGATGTCGAGAAAGAGTGACTAAAGGCTTAGGTGGTGAGGACTAGAGTTGATCGAACCTCGGGAAATCCTAGGTTCAATCGAACTCGAACATGCACAAACCTGCCGCATTTGATTGCTGATGCCTTCCCGGTCCGTGGGGAAGGAGAAGACTGCCCGGGTACCGCCTGGAATTCCGGGAATTCCTAGGTAATAGGCTGAATCCCGGAATTTCTGGGCGGTACTCTGGCACTCTCCTCCTTCTCTACGGATCGGGAAGGCATCAGCAATCAAATGCGGCAGGTTCGTGAATGTTCGAGTTCGATCGAACTTAGGATTTCCCGAGGTTCGATCAACTTTAGTGAGGACCATGAGTGACTACTATGGGGTAATGGTGATACTTCGACACAATGGTGATGTTATACACCATCTTAGCTCTGAAGTAGACCTAACACAGTGTTTTGCTTGGATTTTTCTCTAACAATTGGTACTTCTACAATGACATGCTATTTTTTGAGTAGAATGTGGTGTTCACAGCTAGAGACAAAATTTTAGAAGCCTAACAAAATCTCCTATTCTTTTTATGCATTGTGCTCCTCCTCAAGGTGCCTTGACTACAACAATATACAAGAGAGTTGTTTTATAGTTTGGTCTTATGGTATATATAAGATGAACTATGTCACATCCCTCCATACTACCCTAAAGTTATAATAACTTCATATATATCCAGCAGTTCTCAGGAGCCGAGTGCCGCCGCTCCATAGTCCCAAAGGTATAGCAGCACTTGTTATCGATGTGACAGGGTTGCATCTCTAGACCCAGAGGCTGGATGTGAATTGCCGGTCTCTCCTATCTATGCGCTTTAGGCTATGCCAGCTCTTTCGTCTCACTTTACACTACAATGACATTCTCTACAGCTTGAGCCTTGCTTCTCTGCTCTGCACCTAGACATCGATGGCTCAAATGCACTGCCAGAAATAGAGGAATTCTACATCAAATCACATATGAGGAGTCGCCTATGTCTAGGAACCAACATTCTGTTATCTATGTTGTAAACAGGTCCAGTGTGGCCAATTTACATTTTGTACATTTACATCTTGTACTTTAAAATGGAAATATATTTTAAGTTGAAGCTTACGAATACATCTACCCTCCTTATTTCCAGATTCTGCCAGAATCTGTGGACTCAGGAAGCAGGAGGCGGACTTTGGAGCGGGACTCGGAAGCAGATGAGTGGATTTTGCCCTGCTGTGGTGAGAGGTAGCAGGGCACTCGTCCAGGATGGTTAGGAGCTACAGTATGCCTATTTTCCGTCAACGTGTTGTGCCTGACATAACCTAGTGCTGGAGACGCTTGTATTGTCCCAGCACAGATGTGCCGCTAAGTTTTATACACCTGGGTAAAGTAACTCTCTCAGGTTCACACAGAAGGGGATGAAGGAGAGTGTCTTGTGTGTTTTTCCCCACTAGATGTCGCTGTATTTATTATCTGTGTACTATGCCATGCACAGCTGAAGGAGTAATGGGTTAAACTGTTTTCTTTTATCTGCTATGTTTCCTCCTATCACAGGTACAGACTCATTTTCCTCACTTTTCTGCCTATCCTATCTTTTCTCTCTTACCCACACACAGCCCCACCAATCACACACTAGCTAAGTATTCCCTATAAAAAGGAGCTAGTTCCTGGTGGGAGGGTTTTCTAATTGAGTCAGTGGTGAGAACCAGACCGGGATAGCACAGTTCCTGCACAGTGAAGCCAGGACAGGACAGGACACTTGTAAGGGACCAAGAGACTTATTCTTTTATGTTGGAGAATACATCTAGCATGCAGTGCTAGAAACCTTAAGAGGGTGTGATGTCCTCTAAGGAAAACCTTGTCCAAGCCAGAGATACCTTTTACAAGACACAGGGCAGTCACCTAGAGTTAGGTACTGACCCCAGTAGGACAAATAGCGTTAAGAAAGCTGACATATCCTACTGCAACGTACAGCTGTTCTGAGAAGTCTCGAAAAAGTCTGGTCAGCCCAGCGCCGGGTCCCAGGACGGGAAGCCGACACTGTAGGGCAAAATTGAATCTATACATAAGTACGAGTATCTTCTTCTGCTTCTGTTTTCCACTAAGCTATCCCAGCAGAGTGCATTGCTACATTGGACAGGGCCCTCAAGACCTTCCTCTACCCTCCTATTACAACTTTTACTACTACCTCTTGCCTGTACCTCCAGCAAACTAAGTGTACCTAACTTGTATTGCACTGAAGTTCTTACCAGTAAACCAAGTTAACTCTGTTAAGCTATTGGTCTATTTTGTCGCACATATACCTACGCAGTGCCCATTTGTCTGAGGGTGGGTTCCAATACCACTGCTGGCCACTGAGTCAAGTGCCCAAGTGACCCTGCACCCATGCAGCTGCCACAACATCACGCAGCTACCCCGGCATACGGCACACTGACTGTAACTAGGGCTTATTTTTGGAGTTGGGCTTATATTTAAAATCTATTTCAAAAATTCTATTTAGGTCTTATTTTCAGGATAGGGCTTATTTTTTGAGAAACAGGATAACACCTTGAATGCACTAGAGTCTCTCAGTAAAAGCATAGTAATAACAAAAAAAGACAAAAAGGTCCGATCATATGTGGTGTACTACCACAGGTGTTACAGTTAGATACACCACTTGCAAAAGTCTGTACTTATTGTACTATTGTGGTGATAAAGGCAGTACTAAGTTTCACCACTAGATGTCGCTGTATTATGTATGTGTATTTGGAAGCCGCACAGTTGAAGGATGTAAAGGGTTATTGTTTCTTTGTGTGTGACCTGAATCTGTGGACCAGTAGGAGTCTTGTTTTCTTCTGTCCTATCACCTCTCTCCTTATTTCTTCTGTTGCACTCTTCACCCACTCTAAGCACACCTTACATGCTGGGAGATAGGAAGTCACATGGGTGCAGTCAAGCTGGGCCCTGGCTCCTGCCAGGTCCCCTGTCAGGTACAGTAGAACCAGTCCAGAGAGACTTTTGTAGCTAGACTCTGCAGAGACAGGATGCAACCTGCAGCTTCTCTTTAATGTATCCTCCACAGCACTATGTCCTGTCAAACACCTCTTAGGACAGGACAAGCCAGAGACAACCTCAACCCTGGAACTGATCTAGATAGAGCAAAGTTGCAGTAAGCCTAGGAACTCTATCTCACAGCATGGGTGTCAGCAGAGAACCCTCAGCATTCCGCTCATCCCAGGTAACAAGGTCTGGGACCTGTGTGACCCTTTAGGAAGGTTCAGCCGAGTCTAGTGGTCATAAGGTGGTGTGAAAACTAACTCAAAGTCAATACACAGGCACAGGTCTTCTTCTTCTAAGTATTCTACCTCATCCTCCAAAATCCCGGCAGAGCACAGTACTACATGCGTTGAGACTCTCAGGGCATTCTCCTCTCTGCTACTCTGTTTCTTCGTACTACTCAGCACTACTCAGTCAACACGTCTAAATCCTACATTGCACTTCTACTACAAACAGATTGCTGTGTTGTCCAGTATTTATTCAGAACTATTGTCAAGTGTGTGTGATCCAGTGCTTTATCCAGAGAAACCTCATACCATTGACTCTGTATTACCTGCTGCACATTTGTAATTAGTAAACCAGCCTTCTTTACGTGAAAGAGACTCTGTGATTTTTCCGCTATCCACTGACAGAGCACACACCGCAGCCTTGGAACACTTCCCCTTTCTGTGGGTGGGGGTTCCTATAATCCGGGAGGGTCATTACACCACTCTGGCCATCCATGAACACTCTAACCCAAGAGTGGCCATCATACCTGTGTGCCCACCAGGCACTGGTTTCACGAGACAACACTCCAAGGTCCGGCTGTATCTCGGCCAACCACCTCTGGCTTGGAGTCACACCTGACCACCTAGCAAGTGACCGGCCGATTCTCCGATATAACATCATCACCGAGGGGGATACACCACACATACATTGTGATGCCTTCTATTTACATTTCAGATCCTTTATAAGTCTTCGGAGTTTGCATTGGGGATAAGGGATTACCCTTTCCATGTTACAGTAGCCTAAGAAATGCCTGGGAACACAAACTCCCCCACTCTCGGCAGCCAGACCTTTGTGTTCTGCTTAATGCAACGATTCCAGTTCTGGAAATGTCAAAGATCAATCTTCAGCCTTTTCTCTCTGAATTCTGACATTTATGGGGAGATTATACCTCTCTTTCTCTGGTGCACGGGTCCCGGCTGTAATGGGAAATTACATACTATGCTAATAGAAATAACCTTTAGCTGATGGAGGATAAAAAAAAGTTGCATCCTAGGCTGAAATGTTGAATGAAATGACCGCCGGGACACAGTCCATTATATAGGCTAAAGCTTTGTGACCCATCTTGTCAGTGTGATAATCAATAGTGCATCTGGTAGGACCGGTGGACGGGGCAGATTAAGCACAACCCAGCTGGCACTATTTATAACAATGAGTATAAAGGTCTCCGGCCGTATGACGTCTGGAAGTCCCTCAGCCGCGACTTCTTTGAGATACAACTCCTGCAAGAAGCTCTACCTTCTAGTAAGAATGATGGCTTCATTGATTCCCAGTCATTGTACATAAGACTAGATATATTAACCTTAATTCCCTGGCTGAGGAGAGGAGAGACTGTATTACATATCACTAACCAACTACTGCAAATCATATGTCCAGTTATTAAAGGTGCGTCATATGAGACATATCTGATCTCCTGCAGCCTGGGCGATCTAAGAGCTATAGAGCTCTTTGCTTTTGCAATCTGAGACCTAAAGCTTTGGCTGTCCAGGTGCATGATGGGAATTGTAGTTTTTCAACAGCTGGAGGGCCAAAGGTTCCCCATTCCTGCGTTACATTGAAAGCCTATGGAATTTATTTTAATGGCCGCTATATAGTGTAATGCATCATTCCTCCTCTGTAGGGAAGTTGAATGGTTAAAGGGGTACTCTGGCCGGGGGTATTTTTCAGTTATAGCCAAGGAGGGGGTGGTAATGGATGGCGGAGGTCACTTACCTACCCGTTCCAGCGCTGGGTCCCGTATCGCGCCGTCCGATACACCAGTCCTGCCTCCTGGTGTGAGCTGCCGCATGAGACATGACGTCGCAAGGCAGCTCAGCCATTCAGCGGCCGAGGCAGGGCACATCTCATGCGGCAGCTCACAGCAGGAAGCGGGACGGGTGTACCAGGCGGCGTGATCTGCAACACGGTGCTGGAACCGGGGAGGTAAGTAACCTCCGCTGTCCATAACTACCTCCTCCTCGGCCATAGCTAAAAAATACCCCCGGGCCGGAGTACCCCTTTAATACAAGGTTGGTTCTCATATATCATTTGATGGCTGAAGCTAAATAAGTCCTATGCTTAAGGGTCCTTTTAGATGGAGCAATCTGCGGCAAACCGAGTTCACAAACAAGCACTGATCCACAAGATTGCAGTGCCTTTACACTGCACCATTAATCAAGTAGCTGGGCCACACTAATGATCCCTGATCATTTGTGCGGCCATTTTCATAAATTACTAACGGCCGCACATGCCAAGTTTACACAGGGAAATGTGCAGCCAATGAACAATGATTTATAGGGTTGCACAAAAGATGAGATCAGCCGACAAGCAGGTGTTTCCCCACTCCTCGGCTGATCACTGAAACTCTTACATGTTTCTAGGCCTTTAGGCCTATTTCACACATCATTATAATATTGGTACCCATTTCAATGGACTTTTTACACATCCGTAATTGCTACACATACATAAAAAGATCATGATCCATGTCGCAAATAATACTGGCGAGCCCATTATACAGCCTGAGGCTATGTTCACATTACGTGAGTTTCCGGCCGTAGCGCGTTCCGTGAATAAGCGGCCGGAGATTCACGTAGTTTGCATACAATGGAAAGTATACGATCTACGGCTGCACAGTTCACACTACGTAAGAACTTACTCCCGGATCGTATGTGCTGTAAATGCTGTAACTTACGCCCGTAGCGTAACATGCGGTCCCATACAGAGTGGTGATTTATTTATTTTTGCACTTTGATTTGCCGATCCAAAAGGTTCTGTGGGGTGTCCGGGGCTAGCCGAAGATATCCAAGTAAAAGACCGCTGTCAGATCGCTACATACGGCGCTCGGGAAGCGTAAGTAGACTACAGGCGTAAGTTTGCGGACCGTACAGAGCCGGCCGCAACTTACGTAAATCCCCGGCCGGAGTTTCACACGTATGTGTCCGGCCGCGTAAAATATGCGGCCGGACATATACGTAGTGTGAACATAGCCTGAATTTGCAACAAGGAAAATCTATACCTATAACTAGATGCTTTTAAAGGAGTTTAAAGGGGTATCTTGCTCCCACTTTGATGCCACTTAGTCCATAGTGCTCTTCTTCTTCTCCTTCTTCTTGCTTCCTGTGATATCCCATTTGTGCAGGAACTGCCCGTTCAGCCAATCACGTACAACGTAAAAAGGATCATTCATAACAGTAATTGGTAAATGCAATAATCTCAGAATCTTTTGCTACGAAATCGCTAGTTATCGCTAGCAAACGATCGTTATAGCGATTCTTTAAATGATAAATGCTATGTGTAATACGGGCTTTAGAGCCCTATTAAATGGGCCGATTATTGTGCAGAAAATCGTATTTAAACAAATTGACCGTATCGTATTTTATCGAATTTAAACGAATCGAATTTATCAAATTTAATCGTTCCGTGTAATTGCAGGTAACGATCGAAAAATCGTTTGCGTGTCGTTGATCGGTCATTTAGATCTGACCATAAAATTATTGTTAATCGTTCGCTGTAATTCCAAATCATTCCTTCTTTTGCTGGGATCAGATGGAGTACACGATCGCAGTAACGATTGTTGTAACGATCGTAACTTATGCCGCGTTTACACGAAGCGATAATTAGCCCAATCGATCGTTTAACGATTTTGAAGCAACGATTTGGTTTTTATAACGATCAACGTTTAGACGAATAAATCGTTAGAACAATCGTTAGAAAATTCGTAAGAAAAATCGTTTTTAAGATCGCTTAAGCCCACCTTTCACATAGGGTGAATCTTTGAAAGACTGTTTACACGAAGCGAACGACGAACGATGATTTGAGAACATGTAGAAAGATCAATTTGAACGATTTCTCACTCGTCGCTTGATCGATCGCTGTGTTTACACGGAACAATTCTCGCTCAAATTCGAAAATTTTGAAAATTCGAATGATAATCGTTATGTGTAAATGCAGCATAACACGGATCGATTATCGTTTAAATGTGATATCGTTATCGTGAATTGGAACGATAATCGCTCCGTGTAAAAGGATGTGTAAACACAGCAAAAGATCAAGTGATGAGCAAGAAATCGTTCCTCTTGGTCTTTCAATCATCGTTGGTCGTTTACTGAAAATTCTCAGCACGCTTCGTGTAAACAGTCTTTCACATATTCATGTGATGTGTGACATGGGCTTAAGCGATCTTAAAACAATCGCAATAACGATTTTTTTAAACAATTTATCTTTTCGTCTAAACGCTGATCGATATAAAAATAAAATCGTGGCCTCAAAATCTTTAAACGATTTATTGGCCGAATTAAAGGACTATTACCCATTGCCATACCTGCAAGTTTTAATTGTGAAACATGGCAGCCGCTTATTTCCCTTATACATATCCTGCTGTATCAACAACTCTCCCCCCTCAGTAAACATAAACAATCAGCACAGACGTAAAGTAAATTAAACATAATAGAACACAGCAGAAAGGAAAATTACAATAAGATCTAGTACAGTTCTCGGCAGTAACTTTTCCGCGTCGCCCGGAGCAGCTGCAGGTGTTATGCTAATATAATTAGACTTTTTTACATGTTCCTATTAGGCAATTAATTCCACATTCTAAAGTGCATTCTTTTTTTTTTTTCTGGAGAATTATACGAATAGATAAATCCCACATTTCTTGCTTAATAAAACAATTATTTCCAAGCGTCCTGATTGCCTTATGTAAATGGGCTTATGTCTTTTTTTTTGTGACTTTAGAAATTACCTCCATAGTTTTGTATAGACATAAAGTTTGGCGTGTTCTCTTCACTCGTATGTCTCCAGGGAATGTGTCCAAGGGATGCCTCCGAGCTCCATGTGCAAGTGTCCGCGCTGAACTCACAGGACAGGATGGTTTCTGGGAAAATATAAGCGATGGCTTTATTATAGCAGCTAATCGATCAATATGGTACTTACAGGTAAGGGACTATATTATGGTTGCACAGATCCAACACAGAGCCTGAGAACACAGTACTATAAAGCTTTTCCCTGCATAATGTCTATAGATATTTGTCCTGTTCATTATATTTATTTAGTTCACTTATCTTTTAGTTTCCATTATGTATATAGATCCCCTATCCTAGACACCTAAACAAATGGAGAATATTAAAATTGTTCCATGACTATAATATTGACTTTGTTTAACAAAGAGTTTCCTCGGCACTAACGCTACTCGACCCAATCCATAAGTGTGAACACTGGTCTTTGGAGTGCGCTACAGATGATGCTCTACTCAATATTGCATTTCCAATGGAAAATAGTGCCATGCCTGCTTACTACAATTACTCTATAATATTGACTCTCTATCCTTAGAATAAGCCATCAATATGTGAGTGATGGTGGCCTAACTTTATGAGACCATGTTGCAGTACTAGAAACAGCCACTACTCATTGTACAGCGTTGCAGGCACTGTGCCTAGTAAACAATCTCTAGAGCACTGCAGACATTATGCCTGGTAAACAATCTCTAGAACACTTCAGTCACCATTCCTGGTAAACAATCTCTAGAGCACTGCAGGCACCATGCCTGGTAAAGAATCTCTAGAGCACTGCAGGCACCATTCCTGGTAAACAATCTCTAGAGCACTGCAGGCACTATGCCTGGTAAACATCCTCTGGAGCACTGAAGGCACCGTGCCTGGTAAACAATCCCTAGAACACAGTAGGCCCTTTAGTTGATGGTGAGTCCTGAAAACCCTTTTTTCCCATTCATGTGGCTGTGTTTACCACAGTACAAAAATGCTGGTGTGTTCTTGATTAGTGTTGAATAGAATTGTTGAACCGTTTGGGGTAGGCAGTGTTCTCCAAACTCAAACTTTCGGCAATTGACTACCAGTGGTTGGAGAAGTTTGATACAACCCTAGGGCTGCCAGGAAAACAGGGATACAACCTTTGGCCTATGGCTGTATCCATGTTCTCCAGGACTCCCTAGGGCTGCATCCAAATTCTTCAGCCAGCATTTGGGTTTGGAGAACGTTGCCAAAGCAAATAGTTTGACAGTTCCGCTCAACACTACTATATACATAACCATGCAGTTATGGACAAACAGTACGGTATAGTAATATAAGATAAATCTTATGGTGAATGAGGTAACAATTTTTTTTTTGATGATTTTTTTTAAATGACTTTATTGTATAATATTGTGAGATATTGCTCTTCCATGTACAATACAAATCCATTATATAGCACAAACATAAAATAAATCAGGAGTTCATTTCATCAGAGAATATATACAGTCTGTGCCATAGCTACAATGGATTATACAAGATAAAAATACATTTGCCGATACATCCTAACAAAGTTTTGTTACTGTTCAGCTCGTGCTGGGTCGATATCGGGATACAGATTGATCATGTATCTAATGCAATTAAAGGTTCAGCCAGGCCGAGCTCCAGGGCCACATGGTTGTTAATCAAATCCTATTATCTAACATAGAAGTGATATGGCGGTGACACTAATATGAATTTATAGGCTTTGGCTTACTTAACAAGAAGAAATAGCGTCCTGTCCGTGAGAGGAACTGTCCAGAGCAGCAGCAAATCCCCACAGAAAACCTTTCCTGCTCTGGACAATTCCTGACATGGACAGAGGTGGCAGCAGAGAGCACTGTGTCAGACTGGAAAGAATACACCACTTCCTGCAGGATATACAGCAGCTGATAAGTACTGGAATACTTGCGATTTTTTAATAGAAGCATCTTACACATCTATACAACTTTCTGACACCAGTTGATTTTAAAACATTTTTGTCCCTTTGGAGTATCCCTTTAAATTAAACGTGCCATACACTATGCTTCTAGAGTCTATTGCCCCCTAATTATAGCAGATTTTACTGGATCACCCAACCCCCTTTAGCCCCAAAAAAATAAAAAATAATAATAATAATTAAAAAAAAACTCTAAATAGATCCCATCCTTATTGGGCAAAGGGTCATTCTAATCTGTGGATACCCAGTATGGATGGACAATACGTGTAAACTCATTTATTGTATGATTTTATCTTATCTGTCAGTAATGTGTAGATATTGTAAAGTGTAATGGAGGTTATTGACATGTCCCTGATCAGACAGAAGCAAAGATAAATATAATTGTAGCTTATCAGGATCTCAGGAGAAACCTTTCAAACCCAATAAACTTAAAGTGTCACTGTCGTTTAGAAAAACTTTTGACATGTCATAGAGACGTCACAGGGACATGTAAAAAGTTTTGATTGGTCTGGGTCTGAACGTTCAGACCGAGATCGTATCACATGATGTCTAAGGAGCCTGACATTTTACGGACACAGAATGGGGCAACAATACGGTCCACTCCCGGCTCGTTCTCCTGGTCTGTATGGGTCTGAACACTCAGACCCGGACCAATCAAAACTTTTGACGTGTCTCTATGGTATGTCAAATGTTTTTCCAAATGGTAAGTACACTTTAACTTAGGCTGGGTTCACACTACGTATATTTCAGTCAGTATTGTGGTCCTCATATTGCAACCAAAACCAGGAGTGTATTAAAAACACAGAAAGGATCTGTTCACACAATGTTGAAATTGAGTGGATGGCCGCCATATAACTGAAAATAACGGCCATTATTTCAATATAACAGCCGTTGTTTTAAAATAACAGCAAATATTTGCCATTAAATGGCGGCCATCCACTCAATTTCAACATTGTGTGAACAGAACCTTTCTGTGTTTTTAATCCACTCCTGGTTTTGGTTGCAATATGAGGACCACAATACTGACTGAAATATACGTAGTGTGAACCCAGCCTTATAAAGAACTTTAAAGTGACTCTGTGCACACAATCTGTCCCGTGAAAACCGCTTGTACCCTCAGATAGCTGCCTTTAATCCATGCTTTGTCCTGGGGTCCGTTCGGCAGGTGATGCAGTTATTGTCCTAAAAAAGAACTTTTAAACTTGCAGCCATGTGTCAAACTGGCGTGGCCTAGAGCATCTGTGCACTAGGCTGGCACACCCTCTCTGTCCCTCCTCCCCACCCTCTTCATCATCAGGAATGCTCCAGCCAGATATTCTCCTATTCCTCACTTGTCTGAACACTGCACAGGTGCCTTAACAATCCAGCCCATGTGCTGTGCTCACACAGGTGATGAATAGTAGAAAAACTGCCTGGAGCATTCCTAATGATGAAGAGGGCGGGGAGGGACAGAGAGGGTGTGCCAGCCTAAGGCATACACAATCTAGGCCACGCCCGTAGGACACGGGGCTGCAAGTTTCAAAGTGGTTTTTCAGGACAATAACTGCATCACCTGCCGAATGGACCCCAGGACAGATCTTGTATTAAAAGCAGCTATCCGAAGGTACAAGTGGTTTGGGGGGGCCAGATTGTGGGTACAGAGTCACTTTAAGTTGAATAGCGTTTGTTTTTTTATATTTTCTTTATTGAGGGATTAGTAATACTAAATAGTGATTTGTACAGAAAATAAGGGAATATTCACTGCTAAAAGTGACTCTGTACCCACAATCTGACCCCCCCCCCCCCCCCCCCAAACCGCTTGTACCTTCGGATAGCTGCTTTTAAGCCAAGATCTGTCCTGGGGTCCGTTCGGCAGGGGATGCAGTTATTTTCCTAAATGCCCTAGCCCTGCACTGCCTCTGTTTTCTTCCTCCCCACACTCCTTGTCGTTAGGCATGCTCCCGGGCAGGATTTCTCCTATTCATCACTTGTCTAAACACTGCACATGGGCTTTAACAATCCAACACATGTGCAGTGTTTAGACAAGTAATGATTAGGAGAAATCCTGCCTGGGCGTTCCTAGTGATGAAGAGGGCGGGGAGGAGGAAAGGAGAGGTGGTGCAGGCCTAGGGCACAGACAATTTGACACAGCGCTGCAAGTTTAAAAGTATTTTTTTTTAGGACAATAACTGCATCACCGAACAGACCTCCAGATCTCCAGATTGGCCCCATCTCCTTTGTTTTGAATACGGCCACGGGTGACCCGCGGTTCTATTCATTCTCTATGGAGCCTCCGAGAAGAGCCGTGTGTTGTACTTGGCTTTCTCCTGAGGCTATTTTCTTTCTGGTCGGAGCTGTACTCGGCTCCTCTTGGCAGCTCCATAGCGCCTTAGGTCACATGCCAACCCGCTGATCTGGAGACCACTGGGGACCACCAATACTTATCAGCTGCTATATGTCCTGCAGGAAGTGGTGTACTCTTTCCATGACATGAACTGTACAGACAAAAGTAAATCCCCATAGAAAACCTCTCCTGCTCCGGACAGTTCCTGACATGGACAGAGGTGGCAGCAGAGAGCACTGTGTCAGATTGGAAAGAATACACCACTTCCTGCAGGACATACAGCAGCTGATAAGTATGAGAAGACTGGAGATTTTAAACAGAAATGATTTGAAAATCTATAACTTTCTGGCACCAGTTAGTATGAAAAAATAAATAAATATAAATTTCTGAACTACCCCATTAGGTTTCTTCCAAATATCACTGGCAAAATAAAGACACTATCCGATCAGTTTATTGCCAATTTACCATTGTAAATAAGAGTTGTCCAAAGCAGAAAACCCTTAAAGGAATTGTCCAGTAAAAAATCTTTTTCTTTCAAATCAACTGGTGTCAGAAAGTGCTCTCTGCTGACATCTCTGGCCGAGACAGGAACTGTCCAGAGCAGGAGAGGTTTTCTATGGGGATTCATAGAAAACCAAGACAACGTTCCTGTCTCCGCCAGAGATGTCAGCAGAGAGCACTGTGTCAGACTGAAAATAAAACATTTCCCGCATGACATACAGCAGTTAATAAGTATGGGAAGACGAGATTTTTTTTAATAGAAGTAAATTACAAATCTATATAACTTGATTTGAAAGAAAAAGATTTTCGCTGGAGTACCCCTTTAATAATTTTGGGAGTGTCACTTTAAGTAACTCCATAAAAAGCCAATGCCGAACCCTTTCTACCATTCAATATCAGAGAGTGTTTCTCTGTCTAACGTTTCACTAATATAATGCTCATAATGTCATTGGAAAGGCTTTTTCGTTCTCCGTATGACGTTCTCTGGGAGTGAAGGACGTTAGCTGAGTTTCGGGTTTTTGCAGTAACAAATGTAGCAATTGCTGAAAATAAAATCTATTGATAAATTATTCAGAGCTGATAGTTCTGGGCAGCCGACTCCGCGCCACAGATCAGTGTTTCCTGTGATCGCCAGCACAGGGGAAATTTATTTGTGGCTGGAAAAGAACATAAGGAAAGTCTGAAAACAATTTATCTTCTTTCCTCTGCTAAAACAACAACCTGTCTTCACGTATAAGAAGCTGCAATTAATTCTATGTAAGAAGGGCGAGTAATAGCAGGAAAAGGTTACAGAAATATTTAAAAGACCTTTCCAGCAAGGACGTATATACAGTATATAGAGGGTGTAGCCGTGTGATTTCTATGAGAACCCTAGATAGGGAATGGTAGCATATTGGTAGCATGGTGGCTCCATGTTTAACCTTATGGGGGGGATTTATGAAGAACGGCGTACTCGTACACAGGACTTAAATTAGGCCCCGCCCCTTTTGGGCGACCAGATTAACTAAAAGGCGCACACCTCTTAGTGGATCCAGCCAGCCTGGCATCCAAATCTGCGCTCGGCATACCAAACCTACACCTGCTTCCAGCAGGTGTGGATTTAAATCATGATTTACGCCTGTGGCTTAGGATGAGGCCACACCCCCTACCCACCTTGTCACGCCCCCTGCCCACCCATTGGGCAAGCGGGGAATACGGCAGGCGTACGCCAGGGAGAAGGGGCGAATCTGGGCCTTCTCCCTGGCGTTGGTCTCGGACTGAGAATTCAAAAATGTCCCTCTATGACTTTGCAGCCTTGGGGCCCTGGGTTTAAATCCCATGAAGAGCAACATCTTTTTTCTCCATGTTTGCATGGGTTCAGTGTCAGTGAAGTTTATCGCAGCCGGTACTACAGTACTATTCTATTAAATTGGGATGCAGGCGTGCACCCGCTCCCTAATTCACCATTGAACACAATGTACAGTGCGTCCGGAGCCGCACTCTACATTGTGTGACATGTCAGACACCGGCCAGGATCCAGATCACGCCTGGAGTGTATACTATGGGGGAGATTTATCAAACATGGTGTAAAGTGAAACTGTCTCAGTTGCCCCTAGCAGCCAATCAGATTCCACCTTTCATTCCTCACAGACTCTTTGAAAAATCAAAAGTGGAATCTGATTGGTTTCTAGGGGCAACTGAGAAAGTTTCCCTTTACACCACGTTTGATAAATCTCCCCCTATGTGTATACACTCCGGTCGGGATTACCGCTGACTGCAGTACAACGTAAGTTTTGTATTAATCACAGCCGTTGTTGCCGATTTGTGATTAATACAAAATCTATGTTGTGTGAACATAGCCATAGGTAGAAGCCATGTTTTTTAGGGCTGCATCCAACTTCTTTAGCCACCGGTAATCAAACGCTGCACGCTCGGGTTTGGATGGAGCCAAGAATGCTCGAGGTTCGCTCTTCTCTACTGGGAACGTCTCTTTGACTTTTTGCAGAATAGACTAAAAGCATCTTTCTACATTCTGGAAGAACAGACATCAGATCGAAATCACAGAATGGGGAAATACCTACCAGTAGCGGGTCTGCAGCCTTCACTGAAGGAAATGTCATCAATGGCTATGGACTCTGATGTGTCATTACCCAATGTGACAGCTCTGATGATAACCTGGAAATACAAAATAGTATCTTAAAAATATGATTTGTAAAACATGAAAGTACAACACCTGTTTACACCTGAGTTTCTTTAAAGTAGTTGTCCAGGTTTTAAAAAGAAACATCTCCAACAGCGCCACTCTTGTCATCAGTTTGGGTGTAGGTTTTGCAGCTCAGTTTTATTAAAGCGAAAGAAGCTTAATTGTAATACTGCACACAACCTGAGGACAGGGGTGGTGCTGTGTTTTCAAGTAAGTAGCTGTGTTTTTTCCCAATCCTGGATAACCCCTTTAAAGGAGAAGTCTGGTGGAAATTTTTAATAAAGTTTTGTATTGCCCCCCAAAAGTTATACAAATCACCAATATAGACTTATTATGTGAAATGCTTATAAAGTGCTTTTTACCCTGCACTTACTACTGCATCAAGGCTTCACTTCCTGGATAACATGGTGATGTCACTTCCTGGATAACATGGTGATGTCACTTCCTGGATAACATGGTGATGTCACTTCCTGGATAACATGGTGATGTCACTTCCTGGATAACATGGTGATGTCACGACCCGACTCCCAGAGCTGTGTGGGTTGTGGCTGCTGGAGAGGATGATGGCAGGGGGACACTGAAGGACACAGGGCACTGGAGGGACACTGAGCATCCCCCTGCCATCATCCTATCCAGCAGCCACAGCCCGCACAGCTCTGGGAGTCGGGGCGTGACATCACCATGTTATCCAGGAAGTGACATCACCATGTTATCCAGGAAGTGACATCACCATGTTATCCAGGAAGTGACATCACCATGTTATCCAGGAAGTGACATCACCATGTTATCCAGGAAGTGACATCACCATGTTTTCCAGGAAGTGACATCACCATGTTATCCAGGAAGTGAAGCCTTGATGCAGTAGTAGGTGCAGGGAGAAAAAACACTTTATGTGCATTTCCTGTAATAAGTGTATATTGGTGATCTGTAAAACTTTTGGGGGGCAATACAATACTTTAATAAAAAATTTTGCCGGACTTCTCCTTTAAGGAAAAAATACAATTGAATTCTCTGGGAGAAAAATGCAACAAGCTACCTAAACAACATGGGCTTAGAACAAGCTGTGTTTCCAAAACAAAGTGCCAGTGACTGACCAAAAGTGAAGAAAAGTGCCACAGAAAATATGAATAATGGCCATTGTTATTTTAAGAAAAAAACATTATTTATTGGTAAATGACATCCATCCAATAAGAACAGCCATGCCATCTTATATCAGGGAAAGGCTGCGTTCAGACTACGGCATCAGCAAGGAGAACCCCATGCAGATTCCGCCGCTTGCCCCCGCCAGTGCCATAGACTCCATTCTAGGCTCAGGCTTTTGCCAAAAAAATTGATATGTCAATTCTTTGGACGGAGGGCAGAATCTGCCCAAGCACAGAATGGAGTCTATATGGAGTCTATGGCATGGGAGGAGAGTCAAGCAGGAACGTGCGGGGCCTGTGGTGGAATCCGCGGAATGTTTTCCTGCAGATTCTTCTGTGTGAACACACCCAAAGGTGGCTGTCTATTGCTAATGACAACTGCTAATGATCATGATCATTATTTGCAGCCGTGAACATTAACAGAAGGCCTCCTTTTCCTGTTATGATCTCGTAGCTGGAACATAGCCTAAAAATGCAAAAATATTTAGTAGTTTTGAATTTTAAAATACCCTCAAATAACCTTGTGTAAACATAGGGGGACATTAATCAATCCGCTGGATTTTGCTAAGATGGGCCCTCCACTCCACCGTGGGCCCAGAAATCTATACTTACTCTGGAGCCAGTGTAGATTTCTACCATGATTTACTCCTGGTACTTATTATGCCCCCCTTCCCTGCCCATCAGATGAGCGGGGCTAACACCTCAGAAAAAGGGGTGATTTTTGCAAGAACCAGGTGGTTTGCACAAAAATTTGTGCCTTTACCATGGCGTACACCAGGGACGAAGTTAATAAATCTGCCCCAAGGTCTATCAGGATACAGAACAGTGCCCATCACAGTCACAGGTTTGTGTTTCCTTCAGTCTTTTTCCAACCAAAACCAGGAGTTGAACTCACAGGACAAAATTATAATGGAAAAATTTGCACAATTTTTTGTATTTTTAACCAACTGCTGGTTTTGGTTCAAAAACTACTGACGGAAATATTATGTGTGAACATAGCCAAACAGCAGCTGTATATTATACTACATACAGCTAATATTCTCCCGGATACCAGGACATATTTATGATGCATAACGTCACTACTATCTTTTCGTTTCCAAATTCTCTATTTTTTTCTACCTTCTATAAACTCTATCATTCTCTGCTCGTGTTGAGCGCCATTCGTAAATTGGTTACAAGTCACGCTAGAAATCACTTAGACTAATACTAATGTGCATTACAGCAAATAGACGAGGTCATTATCATTCATTTTCTAAATAAACGCTCGCCTGGCAGATTTGTTAATCTTAGCTTTTTTTTTTTTTTTTTTTTCATCTAAACATTTTGAGATTTGTGAAAGGTTTATATAGCGCTGGGCACCGGCCAATCCTCCGCTGGTGTTTATGACTAAATATACACACTTCTGTCAAATAAAACACAGTGATGACATGGTGAGGCGAAATTTATGTTCCGACCAATCATCCATGCCTGCAAAACACATCTGTGATGAAATGCGGACAACCACCCAGATCCAGGCTGGGAACGCGTCAGGAACAGTGTGCCTCTCATTTGGAAAAGCAAAAAATTGGAAAATGACTTTGAGCGGTTCATTCTGTTATATCACAATGGATTATGTGGTCTTAGTATTTCAGAAAGTATGTACCCCCTCGCAGTCACCACTAAAAAAAACATTACCGAGATTAACCCCTTGCGTCAAAGTTAGGTTTAGCAATTCTTTACATTTTTCTCTTCCTATTCCCCACTTTTCTGTAGAGTTGAGAAAAGTTCGAGTACAACCGGGTTTGTCCAAACCGAAGCATGCTACATTTAATTAGTGGTGGCTGCTAAAGTTGGATGCAGCCCTAAGGAATCTGGGAAAAAATTGATATTAGCCTATGGCCTATGGCTGTATCCATTATTTTCAGGACTCTCTAGGGCTTCATCCACTCAAACACGAGTATTCAAATACTGCATGCTCTGGTTCAAGCGCGCTCAAAGTTTGCTCAACTCTAGATAGAGCCAGATAAGGACTCGTTTTTTGTGGGGTTAGTTGCATTTTTTTTTTACTAGCATCATTATGGGGTATATATAACTTATTGATTAGCTTTTATAAACTGTTTCTGGTGGAATGTGAAAAAAAAAAAATCGCCTTTGTTTTGTTTTGTTTTTTGCATACTAAAGGGGTTATCCAGGCTTAGAAAAACATGGTTGCTTTCCTCCAGAAATAGCACCACTCTTGTCCTCAGTTTGGGTGTGGGTTTGCAGCCTAGTTCCATTGAAGCAAATGGAGACTAATTGCAAAACCACACCCAAACTGGAGACAATCAGTGCACTGAGGGTGGTAGTCCCGCCCCCAGTGCACCTCAACGCCTCATTTACATATCTAATAAACTATAAAGTTCCCAAAAATGATGATCAAGGTAAGTAAATGACTCTATAGGGACATATCAGAGACAACCTTAGACCTTTATACCGTAAAGTTGTTGACTGCTGCAACAAAGTAAATGCCCTCTCTATAACAACAAGGCCAAATTAGCCAAAAGGGGTGAAGTCAGTGTTTTTGGACCCTATGGGGGAGATTTATCAAACATGATGTAAAGTGAAACTGGCTCAGTTGCTTCTAGCAACCAATCAGATTCCACCTTTCATTCCTTACAGACTGTTTGGAATCTGATTGGTTGCTAGGGGCAACTGAGCCAGTCTCACTTTACACCATGTTTGATAAATCTTCCCCTATATCTTGAATTCCTTTCTTCTTAGTCTTAGTTTGTTTAGTTTTTATTCTTCAGCCCTCCATATGAAGACAACCATAAAAATTTCCAAAGGTCAGCCCTCCCACACGACCAGCGGACACGCAGTTAATTCTTTACAGTATTAAGATTCTTTCCTCCGCTGTGTTCCGGAGTTTTCCAGAATTCCGACGTTGGAGTTGGTCACATTCCACTGTAAGTGTCAAGTTTTATAGAGTGAGTCCCTTAAGGATGTTTTATTGTTCAGTGAACTCAGCTGCGCTCCAACACCTGGCATTCTGTAATGTAAATTATTCTCAAAATGCTCTTAAGACATTTCCAAGCGCAAAGAAGTGTTCTGTTATCCTGCAGCTATTGTTAGAGGATAAATGAGCGCCAGCCGTGGTGGAGGGTTTCTCCATTGTGATTTGATTAGTTTATTTTAATTACTAGCTAAATGCCAAATACGTAAAAACATTTTTAAAAAAAAAAACACACAGACGAAATGATTGTACTCTGTGTTCTGAAGCAGAAGGTTAAATGCTACATAACAGGATGGAATATGGGAAAATCCTACATGTGTTTCATTCACGTTTCAAAAATATAAAGGATATAACTAGGGATCCACCGCTGGAACCGGGGAGGTGAGTGGACATGTTTTCCCTCAGCCACCTCCTCCCCAGTCCCAGCAAAAAAGTGCCCCCCCCCCCTGCTGGAGTACCCCTTTAAGCTCCATTCACTTTAATGGAACTGAGTTTGAAACCACACCCAATTTGGAGACAAGAGAGGGTGAAAATTGGCCATCTTTTTGTAGGGCTGGATAACCCCTTTAAATACTCAAGTTCTCATTATGCGAGTTGAGCATTTTTCAGTGCTGGAGTGCTCGATTCGATTAACAATCCCCATTGAAATCAATAGAAAAATTGAGTTTTTAGCCAGGTAAAAACCTCAGCAGGTCGCAGGGTGCCTGGTTAACCTTTTCCTTGTTTTTGTTATATTTTGTGTAACCATCGCTTCAAGAACCGAAATATAGAAACAAATTAGAATAAAATAATATAATAAGTTAAAGCAGTCGTACTTACCTACCTGTTCTCCCTCCTCACGATGCCCCCGGCGCCAACTCCAGTCCCCCGTTTAGTGATAGCCTATCATTGTGCTGTCCTGGTGGACCAAATAATGGCTGAGCAGGCTGTAACTGGGTGGTAACTGGAGCTGAAGCCAGTGGGCATTGGGAGAAGCATGGCCAGGTAAGTATGGCTGCTTTATTTACTTTTACTATTAAGGGTACCTTTACTGAAAAAACAGCAGGCAGGCGGGGGTTGGTGAGAAAATAACAAACAAGTGGACTAACCCATCCCCGTGCTACTGTACGGCTGTTCCCAGCTTCTGTTCACATCAGCCGGGGTCCTGCAGCTCCACTAGCTGCAACGTCACAACCCTGGCTGAGTGATTGCCCGCCCAGCCAATCAGTTACTAGGACGGGACACCATCGATGTCACTGACTGGCTGAGTGGGCAATTGCTTAATATTTTGGTACATTTGGTACCAGGTGGAGTATATACAGTAGCTTATGGATCCTGTATAACTCAATACTAAGAAGCCATATAGCCTTTGTGTACAAAGCTCTCAGTCCTAACAGTTACAGCACAAGAGGGTGAGGCAGAGGGTAGGGCATATGAGCTTACAATCTAAATGAAACAGTTACTACTACTATGGTGACATCCAAGAAAATTGCACGGCATAAGGCAACACTATGGGGGAGATTTATCAAACGGTGTAAAGTGAAACTGGCCCAGTTGCCCCTAGCAACCAATCAGATTCCACCTTTCATTCCTCACAGACTCTTTGGAAAATGAAAGGTGGAATCTGATTGGTTGCTAGGGGCAACTGAGCCAGTTTCACTTTACACCATGTTTGATAAATCTCCCCTTTTGTCTACACAATGGAAGCCGGTTACCTTGCAGAATACATTGGAATGACATATGTCCTTCCGGTAAACCCATCAATTTAGTCGTATCTACCGCCCACAGCTGCCGCCGTATACTAATACTCAACATACACAAGACTATTAGCACGTGAAAAGAGCAATAGATCAACAACAAGTGAAGAGACTGATAACTGCAGAGAACGTTCATCATCCGACCACCCCGGAGACCGAGGACTAATCCCAGCTCGGGTCTTGTCATTATATCACCACTATGGACTTTAGTAATAAGCCAGTTTCTATTAGCACAACCAATCTGAGTGATTTTTCAAGGCCCGAATGCCATATTGCATTTATTGTACGCTGTCATTGCCTCCTACGCGTCCAAGGTTTCCTCAAGGACCAAACGTCTAATTAGATCCTCATAAGTTGACTGTATAGCTCCATCCCACACCGACTGTAATAAACAGCATCTATCCAACTTGTATTCATCTAACTTTTGCTGGTTTTATGTTTTTTAGTATATTTTTACTCGGTCTTGTGTAAGAATAAATTTGCGGCGACGTGGAAACCATCAGCAAGCATCCTAAACTCTCTATGGCTTTTTATTTGGCCTAACTATAACAGTGTCCATTTAACCTTTACATAGATTTAAAGGGGTATTTTGGTATCTTTTTTTTTTTTTTAAATAACACTTTCCCCAAGACATATAACTCACTAATATAATGTTATCACTAATTGTACTGGTTCCAGCATGTTTGCTCAAAAAGAACAATTAAATTTCCAGTGCTGATGGTTGATGCTCATATCATTCTACACTACATTAAATTTAAACTAAAGTGTTTGTGGCGGAGCGCCCCTTCAAAAAAAAATGTTTGTATACAGCTAATATACAGACGTAGGCCACATTTACACGTTGTATGACATTGGCCGTTCTGTGACCCGGCCGTGTCAGTTAAGATCATCCCGGCTGGTACTGCATTTGAACAGCATCCGTGTGCGCCTGCATCCCAATTAACCGTTGCACACAATGAAGTGTGCGGCCGGACCATTGTGTTAACTGAAATGTCTGTACGGCCGCTATTCAATGAATAGCGGCCGCACAAAACTGACATGTCCGTTTTTCATGTAGCCGGATGAAATCCTGTTCAGAGCGTATACCATGTGTATGGGATTCCCTTAATTCACATATAACGTATCTTATGCCTAAATCACAGCTGTTATTGCAAATTGCAACAACGGCCCTATTTTATGCAAAAGATACGTTGTGTGAACATGGCCTTAAAGGGGTACTCTGGAGAAAGAAAACATTTTAAATCAACATGTGACAGAAAATTATACAGATATGTAATTTACTTCTATTTTTTTTTTTTTTATTCCTTCCAGGAAGTGGTGTATTCTTTCCAGTCTGACACAGTGCTCTCTGCTGCCACCTCTGTCCATGTCAGGAACTGTCCAGAGTAGTAGCAAACCCCCATAGAAAACCTCTCCTGCTCTGGACTGGTGTCAACTGGTATCAGAAATTTATACAGATTTGTTATTTACTTCTATTTAAAAATATGAAGTCTTCCAGTACTTATCAGCTGCTGCATGTCCTGCAGGAAATGATGTATTATTTCAAGTTTGACACACTGCTCTCCTGCCTTAGACAGTTTGTGACACGAACACAGGTGGCAGCAGAGAGCACTGTGTCAGACTGGAGAGAATACGCCACTTCCTGCAGGACATCCAGCAGCTGATAAGTACTGGAAGACTGAAGATTTTTAAATAGAAATATAATACAAATCTATATAACTTTCTGACACCAGTTGATTTCGCCAGAATACCCCTATAAATCTTAGTTTTTGACTGCATTAAAAAAACCACACATGCTACATTCTGAGGCATTTGTTACTATGTGAACTCCATTGTAATATAAAATTGTAATATATTGAGATAATTACCGAATTTTAATGAGAATAGACTTTTTCCACTGTTTCACGTCTCCTGCTCGATGGCTGAAGGTGCAGTCATTTTAACTTAGTTAAAACTAGGTCAGGAGTTAATACATGTCAGCTCTTGAAAAGATCTCGGAGACATTCTAAGTAGCGGCAAATGAAGCTTAATATTTCCTAATAGACCTCGTGTCACTTACACCCTGACAAACTTCAACAAGTAATTTCCATCTCACAGCAATACGACCTGATAGGAATCTTACCGTAATTGTGGACTGTAACCCCTAACTGGAAACGCGTTGGTGAAAAGTAATTTGTACGGTGAATAAAGTCATTGGTAAACTTTTATAGAAATCCAATACGGTCGTAAAGCTAGCGGGAAATAGTTGTAGTTAAATGGGTTGGCCACTTTATAGTAAAATTGCTCAGTGTACAGTATTAGGCCGTGTTCACACAACGCATGTTTTACATAAATCACAATTTATGCAAAACCTATGTTGCGTTTGAGCGTATGGAATTCCGGACGGAGCATAAACACATAGGGAGAGGTTTATCAAACATGGTGTAAAGTGAAACTGGCTCAGTTGCCCCTAGCAACCAATCAGATTCCACCTTTCATTTTCCAAAGAGTCTGTGAGGAATGAAAAGTGGATTCTGATTGGTTGCTAGGGGCAACTGAGCCAGATTTAAAAAAAAAAATCATCTATAGTTCATCCGTAATCCTTATTTTTTGCTGATTCGCAAAAAAAGAAAAAATGGAAAGGTGATAGTTGTCTGTAATTTTTGCGGAGATTACAGATGTAACATTAGCTTTCATAGACTTCTATGGGTGAATGTGTGGCCCATAGAAGTCTATGGCCCATACCAGAGCTTGTTAGTAATTTTTGCAGCACAAATTACAGATCCGTAAAACTATGGACAGTGTGAACAGCCCAATTGAAATCAATGGGCCCTAAATTTGTCTGTAATTGTGTTTCCGCAATTACGGACAAACTTAAGCAACATGTGAATGTAGCCATAACTCTTAATGCCCAGACCAATGGCTTCCTTGTAATAATGTATTAAAAGTCCTAAAAAAAAAAAAGCTCTGGTAGGCCGTCCTATCAATCCACTTTGCAAGCAGCAGTAGAGCCCCAGATTATAGGGAAGCCAAAACAGACAATTTTCCGGAGCCTCCACCTCTAAGAGGTCTATACCATGCAGTCCTTCCCAGACACCCCAGCAGTAAGATCTGAGAGGTGAAAAATATAAAGCTCCGAAGTCTGAACTACTAGAGATGAGTCAACCTCTAGCACGCTTGGGTTTGTCGGAACCCAAATATTCTGCAGTCGATTACCGGTGGCTGCTGAAGTTGGATGCAGCCCTAGGGAGTCCTGGAAAACATGGATACAGCCTATGGCCTATGGCTGTATCCATGTTTTCCAGGCAGCCTTAGGGCTGCATCCAACTTCTTCAGCCACCACTAATCAATTGCCGAGAATTCTGGTTCCGACAAACCCAAGTGTGCTAGAGGTTCACTCACCGCTACTACTTACTATACGAAATCTAGTGCTCATGCTTATGATTCTGTTCACATTGTAAGGACAATAGGCAGAGATTTAGATCTCTTTATACCTAGCTGAACAAAGAACGATCATATGTGATTCAAAATGCTATATCCTATTTCCCCCAAAGTAGTCTTAAGAGAAAACGGAGTTGTACCTATATACATTAGATTCTACTGACATCAGATCTATCAGCAATCCAATGTCCAGTGTATGTTGCACTATACAGCTCAGCTACCAAGGACGTCACCTCAGCGCTAAGCACTTCAATGGTAGTTGATTTGCAGTACCCCAACATGGCCACTACACAATGTGTGGAGCTGCCTATTTCCTGTTCTGTTCTCTATGTTTGCACAGCTCCAGCAAACAACTGGGGGGGCAGGTGCCAGACCCCAACCTATGAAATATTGATGGTCTATCCTTTAAACTGAATGCAAGTGTTAGACGGGCACCCAGGAAAATAGGACGAGTGAATCCCTAATGCTGTCCCTTCCTCTTGGAGTGATTGGCTACTTAGCAGGCCGGCCCCAAACTGAAGACTGGTACTACACTGGTATAGGTGAAATACAAAATGGAGACAAGACGAAACAAACACAATATAAGCGGGGTCAGCTAGCTGGGTCAGATCGCCGTGGTACAAAATCAGAAGTTGGGGGGATAGTCGGAAAGACAAGCCAAAATCAGGAAATCCAGGGAATAGCAATCAGGATACAACCGTAGCTCAGTCACACTTAAAGAGGCTCTATCACAGGCAAGGAGGCATGATGGGGGTAGTAGTCTTATATAGTTTGGAGTCCCAGCCCCAGGGAGTGATTGGGGCAGAGACTCCAGCCCCCAACACTTTCACAGAGCTGACTTGCGGTGGTGGCCGCCAGTCAGTATGATAGCAATGCAGAGCACATGGGTTGTCCGAGCCCCGGCTGCGGTGAGACATACTAGGGACACTGCCAATGCACTCCAAGAAACCGGCGGCCCAGTTACCTGGGAAGCCGTCGGCGCGCTCCGACCGTTCGCTGCTACTGACAGCAAGTGTCTTAGTCAAACATTCTTCAAATTATTCGACTGCATAAATCTAACAAAACAGATAAGTTATACTCCCCAAATTTTTTACAAGTTTATATTCAAGTTGCGATTTCAAAATTTCCCTTTGAATTTCGTATTCTAAAGAGAAACTCTTACATAAGGACAAACGCTCCGATGTGAGTCTCCGGAGACGTGACCATTTTTGCAATTCATAACACCACTTGATATTTCCTTTTCACCCGGCGGATCTTATAAAAACATTGTGTCAAAGTCATTACGGAGAAAAATGAAATTATGCAGGACTAACCTGAAAGGGCTCCGAGCTGCTAATAGTAATGACCCCTCGTCTCCACTCCTTTTTATGGCTTGAGTCTTGTTTCCAAATGTCATTAACTTGATCTTGAGTCGGATTCTGCAGTCCCACCATGAGAACGGAACTGTCATCGGCAAAGTAGTAGTACATTCTCAGCTTAGAGAGAGGAAATAATGGAATATTGTGATGTCACCACTTTATTATTGGAGGGTTCACCCACCCCAGTTCACTTTTGCACTGAATTAAGAGAACTGTAATTTTTTTTTCTCTTTTATACTGTACCCTGACCCAGGAAGTCTCCCTCACCTTCCAAATCATAGCAGATCCACTTCAGGCTGGGGCTTACATCAGAGGACAGGACTGTGAAGGTTATCTCTTTGTAGTGCTGCATTTATGTGCCTACATCTGCCCTGCTCATTCTTTCATGCTCCCTGCAGTCTATGTCAGCCCTTGTGTTTCCCATCCTCTCCATTCCTGCTATAATGTGCCTGCACTTACACTCAGCTATACACACTGCTGCTATAATGTGCCTGCACTTACACTCAGCTATACACACTGCTGCTATAATGTGCCTGCACTTACACTCAGCTATATACACTGCTGCTATAATCTGCCTGCACTCACACTCAGCTATACACACTGCTGTATAGAAAAGTTTCTGTCACTGTCCTCCTGCACAGCTCTGTGATTCTCACTTCCTGATTGGTCCATGCTGAACACACACCCCTTACCCATTGCTGTCATGTGACCACACAGACCTCTGGCAGCAGCCCTGCTTCTCTATTCTAGCCTGTTATACTGCATTACTGCAATATGGGGATCTGCATCTCCATTCTGTATCTACAAACCGCTGTTTTTCAGATTTTGCAGTTACTATACATTATACTCCACATGCTGATTGCTATACTGCACAGTAACTTATAATATCACACATTCAGCTGTTTCTAAATGTTTGTTTCATTTGTTTTACATTTTATTCAGAATTTTAAAAAAAATCAATATTTTTGGGGTGTGGAACCAATTGTCAGCATTTCAATGATTTCTTATAGGAAAATTTGATTTGGTTTAAGAGTAATTTGGATTACAAGCACAGTCCCAGAACGAATTATGCTCGTAATCCAAGGCACCACTGTACCTATATTTTTAATACCTCGTATTTGTTCAAACTTTCTATGGTAAATGCAATACATCATACTGTACACAGGAGTTTTCTCTTCTATTAACCATTGGTACTATATTTTTTTTTTTAAATATATCCTGATAATGCCACGCTTTACCTGACAGGAAATCAGATCTTCAGTCGGAAGCAAATTTATACTTCTTAAGGTGGCCTGGGCACCAGGGATACCCTCTGATGTGAACGCCAGGAAATGAGCTGGGAAAATAGAAAAATATATATTTGAGTTTCCTCTAGAATAATTTTTTAATAAAATCTATATTGTCTGAAAAATTTATTTTTCTATCCTTTTTTTGCAAAAAAAAAAATTTCTTACATGTTTTCTTAACAGTTACAAGAGTAAGGGCCCCACTACACAGAGCAACGATCGGCCGAATCAGTCCGATATTGCTCTATGTATGTAATAAAGACAATGAATAGCTGAAGAGCCGATCATCGGCATAGGGCAAACATAAAAATCATCGGCCTCTGACCGCACATCGCTACATGTCATAAGTGGCGCGGCCGACGGCTGATGATTGTATGTGTAAAATAATATAGCTATTAATTACATGTCGGGGCTCTCCCAGTGTCCTCCAGCCTTGTCTGTGGGATTTCCTGGTCAACTCTCACTTCTGTTTCCGTCTCTAAAGTGACAGGCTGCTCAGCAAATCACTGGTCGATACGGGACAACACCAGGGCCAGTGATTGACTGAGCATCCTGTAATTTCATAGACAGGACGAGGAGTGAGAGCTGGAGCTGCAGAGACCGGGGAATCCCACAGACAAGGGGGAACCTGGAAAGGTAAGTATATATTGTTATTATTTTACAGTATGTCGCTAACTATATATATATATATATATATATATATATATACACACACACAACCCTTGCTGCGTGTAATAGGCACTGTAAGCGAGCTACCATCTAGCAGATCGACGCTCGCTTATTGGGTATATCAGACTGTGTAATACGGCCATAACTTTAACAGTAAGGCTATGTTCACACGTCTTGGTATGCTGGGCTGTATATATATATATATATATATATATATATATATATATATATATAATGATATGCTGGGCTATATATATATATATATATATATATATATATATATATATATATATATATATAAAAAAAATGACCAATCCTCAAAGGTACTTGCCCAAATGGATATATTGTCAGTTTAAAAATACAATGTAATAACAATCAATACAATAAATTCAATAAATACATATATGTACACAGTTACCATAGGGCCCTAATGGTATAATAAATGCAATAAAAGATAAAAACCAGAATTGAATATATCAAGTGGAGCTTGGTATGGCTCCTAAAACTGGTATCTCAAATGAAGGAAAGAAAAAAGAGGGATTTGTATGGTGCACCTCTCACAAGACCAAATGGCATTGATGATTTTATCATAATATTCTGCGACCTGTGGTACGCCAGAGATGTTATGTCCACACAGGTAACGGTATTTGGAAAAGATCGCTAACGGTACTTGGAAAGAATCGCTAAGTACTCACTATTTGCGACCTGTAGTCCGTCTGTGGTTACCACTGTGGATCGCCAAAATGGAACGCTGAATGTCCGCTATATGCGACCTGTAGTACGCTCGCGGTTTCCACTGTGGAGCACCGTCCTGGGTCTCCGGTCTGAGGTATGGTTGTCTTTTTGTTTATACCGCTTCTAATGCCGGGAGCGCCGGCTGGAGAATGGCGTCTTCTCCGCTCGCGGTGTTGTAGTGAGTCCTGTTCGTGGCGATCCAAACGCGGGAACTCAGCTGTCAATCAGTGTTCCGTGGCGGTATACGCTGAATGTCGTAATCTGTAGTTTGACCAAGTCTCAATGCTCAAGGTCAGAGATGGTGCACTATCGGTACCAAGAGGATTAGCTATACGCGTTTCAAGGCAACCAGGGCCTCTTCGTCAGTAGCTTGTGGACAAGCTACTGACGAAGAGGCCCTGGTTGCCTTGAAACGCGTATAGCTAATCCTCTTGGTACCGATAGTGCACCATCTCTGACCTTGAGCATTGAGACTTGGTCAAACTACAGATTACGACATTCAGCGTATACCGCCACGGAACACTGATTGACAGCTGAGTTCCCGCGTTTGGATCGCCACGAACAGGACTCACTACAACACCGCGAGCGGAGAAGACGCCATTCTCCAGCCGGCGCTCCCGGCATTAGAAGCGGTATAAACAAAAAGACAACCATACCTCAGACCGGAGACCCAGGACGGTGCTCCACAGTGGAAACCGCGAGCGTACTACAGGTCGCATATAGCGGACATTCAGCGTTCCATTTTGGCGATCCACAGTGGTAACCACAGACGGACTACAGGTCGCAAATAGTGAGTACTTAGCGATTCTTTCCAAGTACCGTTAGCGATCTTTTCCAAATACCGTTACCTGTGTGGACATAACATCTCTGGCGTACCACAGGTCGCAGAATATTATGATAAAATCATCAATGCCATTTGGTCTTGTGAGAGGTGCACCATACAAATCCCTCTTTTTTCTTTCCTTCATTTGAGATACCAGTTTTAGGAGCCATACCAAGCTCCACTTGATATATTCAATTCTGGTTTTTATCTTTTATTGCATTTATTATACCATTAGGGCCCTATGGTAACTGTGTACATATATGTATTTATTGAATTTATTGTATTGATTGTTATTACATTGTATTTTTAAACTGACAATATATCCATTTGGGCAAGTACCTTTGAGGATTGGTCATTTTTTATTTATTCCTTATCTTGCAATTTTTTGCCCATGGTACTGGGTTGACCTCTGACCTCAGGTGCAGTAAAGTATAGAGAGCTCCACCATCTTCTTTATATATATATATATATATATATATATATATATATATAATGGTATGCTGGGCTGTATATATAATGGTATGCTGGGCTGTATATATATAATGGTATGCTGGGCTGTATGTATATATATATATATATATATATATATATATACATATATACATATAATGGTATTCTGGGCTGTATATATATAATGGTATGCTGGGCTGTATGTATATATATATATATATATATATATACATATATATATATATATAATGGTATGCTGGGCTGTATATATAATGGTATGCTGGGCTGTATATATATAATGCTATTCTAGGCTGTATATATAATGGTATGCTGGGCTGTATATATATAATGGAATGCTGGGCTATATATATATAATGGTATGCTGGGCTGTATATATTATAATGGTATGCTGGGCTGTATATATATATATATATATATATATATATATAATGGTATGCTGGGCTGTGTATATATAATAGTATGCTGGGCTGTATATATTATAATGGTATGCAGGGCTGTATATATTATAATAGTATGTTGGGCTGTATATATAATGGTATGCTGGGCTGTATATATATATATATAATGGTATGCTGGGCTTTACGTATAATGCTATGCTAGGCTGTATATATAATGGTATGCTGGGCTGTATATATATATATATATATATATATAATGGTATGCTGGGCAGTATATATATATATATATATATAATGGTATGCTGGGCTGTATATATAATTGTATGCTGGGCTGTGTCTATATAATGGTATGCTGGGCTGTATATATATATATATATATATATATATATATATAATGGTATGCTGGACTGTATATATATAATGGTATGCTGGGCTGTATATATATACATAATGGTATGCTGGGCTGTATATATAATGGTATGCTGGGCTGTATATATAATGGTATGCTGGGCTGTATATATTATAATGGTATGTTGGGCTGTATATATAATGGTATGATGGGCTGTATATATATATATATATATATATATATATAATGCTTTAGGCTGGGTTCACACTACGTATATTTCAGTCAGTATTGTGGTCCTCATATAGCAACCAAAAACAGGAGTGGATTAAAAACACAGAAAGGATCTGTTCACACAATGTTGAAATTGAGTGGATGGCCGTCATTTAATGGCAAATATTTGCTGTTATTTTAAAACAACGGCTGTTATATTGAAATAATGGCCGTTATTTACTGTTATATGGCGGCCATCCACTCAATTTCAACATTGTGTGAACAGATCCTTTCTGTGTTTTTAACCCACTCCTGGTTTTGGTTGCAATATGAGGACCACAATACTGACTGAAATATACGTAGTGTGAACCTAACCTTATAGCCTACTTATTTTATTATTGGTCTCGTTACATAATTAATTTATTTTTATTTAAGACATGAAAATACAGATTAAGCTTAATATAGGACGTTTAGCCTTTTTTTGTGCATCTTTAGGCAGCTAATAATGCAAATAATTACTCATAACTCAAAGTGACAATTATCAGGCCCAAGTTAATGATTTAGTAAAATGATATTTCTGGTAATAGAATCTGCTCCAAGGACTTTGTCCTGGTGTTGAAATTATGTTATCAAAACATATTGCGATAGCATCATGTCATATAATGAGGATCCATATTCAGTGGAGGAGTCTATTACCTGCTGCCACTCAATGCTCATCATAGACTGCGGTTTTTATACATTGTGTTTTAGTAGTTTACTTTTCAGATGTGGAATTAAAGGGATTACTTAGTTTACAAATAAAGTTTGGCAGAAACAGTTTCATTCTTGCCCATGAGCTATGCCTGAAGTGAATGGGGGCTTAAAGGGGTAATCCAGCGAAAAGAAAATTCTTTCAAATCAACTGGTTTCAGAAAGTTAAATAGATTTGTAATTTACTTCTATATAAAAAATCTCCAGTCTCCCTGTACTTATCAGCTGGTGTATGTCCTGCAGGAAGTGTGTTTACTTTTCAGGCTGACACAGTGCTCTCTGCTGCCACCCGTGCCCATGTCAGGAACTGTCCAGAGCAGCAGCAAATCCCATAAAAAACCTCTCCTGCTCTGGACAGTTTCTGTCTCGGACAAGGGTGTCAGCACAGAACACTGTGTCCGACTGGAAAGAGTACACCACTTCCTGCAGGACATACAGCAGCTGATAAGTAGTGGACAATTTGAGATTTTTAAATAGAAGTAAATAACAAATCTATATAACTATCTGAAACCAGTTGATCTGGAAAATAAAGATTTTCTCCAGAGTACCCCTTTAATATGGCAATACCAAGGAATTCCATAGGGAACAGGGGTGTTATTTATGTAAAAAAAAGCAAGCCACTTTCTAATCCTGAGGCACTCCTTTATTGGGGTACTCTGGTAAAAAGCTTTTTCCTTCAAATCAAGTACTTATTAGCTGCTGTATGTACTGCAGAAAGTAGTGTATTCTCTCCAGTCTGACACAGTGCTCTCTGCTGCCCCCTCTGTCCATGTCAGGAACTGTCCAGAAATTCCCATAGAAATCCTCTCCTGCTCTGAACAGTTCCTGACATGGACAGAGGTGGCAGCAGAGAGTACTGTGTCAGACTGGAAAGAATGCACCACTTCCTGTAGGGCATACAGCAGATGATTAGTACTGGAAGGCCTGAGATTCTTAAATACAAGTAAATTACAAATCTATATAACTTTCTGACACCAATTGATTTGAAAGAAAAATTTTTTTTTGCCAGAGTATTTTTCACCATCATTTCAGTCATTCTAGTCAGACTATAGTCTACTCTAAAGTGAAGCGTCACTGAAGAGAAGTTTTTTTTTTCTTTTTCCCATGAGGTAGTGCCTGAAAATAAACCTTCACAGTCTCTTCAATAATAAGCATGCTACATTCAATCAAGGGAAGTTTTCAAGACTCATTTTCCAGCTGTAATGCCATGATAAATTTGACCTCAATGACTTTGACAAATGTAATATGTTGTACTATGATTAAATAGTTCAGTGTACAGTATTAGTAAGTGTACTGCACTTACTGACAGCAGCTCCCTGTGTACCTCATAGAGCTAAAATAAGATTCCCCTCCTCCAGGCTGGGCTACCCTGCTTTGTGGTGAGTCTGTCCATAAGATGGCCGACATGGAGTAGCATGTAACCATGCTCTGCCTCCCCCAGTGTCCACCACAGGCATATAAAAGGCTCAGTGTTAGACATTGGGGGGTGGGGCATGGTCACATGCTCCTCCATGTCGGCCATCTTATGGACAGAATCACCACAGAGCAGGACAGCACAGCCTGAAGGAGGGGAGTCTGATATTAGCCCTATGAAGTACACATCGAGCTGCTGTCAGTATATACAGTGAGTACAGTTACTAATACTGTACATTGAACAATTTTACTTTAAAATGGCCGCCTCCTTTAAAGGATTTCCTTTTGGGTCATCTGATGTTAGGAACAGTTGAGTCATCGAGGGTTAACAACATTTTCATATCCCTAACACTGTCTAGATTACTACAATACAAAAATAGGAAGGGGACATGTTTTGTCTTCAATGTCTACGCGTTAAGCTGACCTGTCAAACTGTTCGGGTACTCAGCATTTGGCCTATGGCTGTAACAATGTTTAACAGGACTCCCTAGGGCGCCATCCAACTTCTCCAGGTAATCAAATGCTGAGCGTTCCGGTTGGAAAAACGTTGCCGAACCTGAACAGTTTGACAGGTCGGCTCCACGCTAGTCTTCACTCATAAAGTTTAGAATGGGCCCCAGAGAGTGACAACCTGAGGAGAAACCTAGCAGCAATGTTCAATATCCCTGCAGCACCTTCATAGTTAAAATTAAATATTACACAGTACCCAGAATGTGTGTTGTCTGTGTAATGTAGGACAGGGCAGGTCCTCCAGCGTGAGAGACACTCTTTATAATTAATATCCACTCTGACCAATGTATTAAGGTAGCTCACTAAAAAATGGGGATTTGCTACTACTCTGGACAGTTCCTGACATGGACGGAGGTGACAGCAGAGAGCACTGTGTCAGACTGGAGAGAATACACCACTTCCTGCAGGACATACAGCAGCTGATAAGTACTAGAAGACTTGAGATATTTTAATAAAAGTAAATTACAAATCTCTGGTATTAGTTTGTAAAAAAACATTTTCTTTGGTGAACAACGCCTTTAAGATTCTGTATAAGAGGCCCCCAGCCAAATAATTCAATTAGACTTCCCTAATAGGGTATGAGAATGAAGTATCTAAACTATCCCCTTAAATTATTTAGAATAAGCATCCTGTATTATAACACATATGCCAAGAACTATTGGAATAAACCCAGTCACGATGGTCGTAGAGTTTGGCGGAGGATTACCTTACCCCTAAGGGCCCTATTACACGGGACGAAAAATCGTTATATCGTTCAAATTTAAACAATAATTGTTCTGTGTAATTGCAGACAACGATCGAAAAATCGTTTGTATGCCGTTAATCATTGATTAAGATCTGAACCTAAGGGTCCAATTACACGGAGCGGTTTTTAACGATTGCAAACGGGATTGTTTATTAACCTGAAATCGTTCACTATATCACCCATAATGATAATCGTTAGATATGATCATTATTACGATCGTTATTGCGATTGTTACTATGATCGTTTATTTCTTCTGATTCCAGCAAAACAATGAACAATGTGCAATTACACTGAGCGATTAGTGAAAAAATGCAGAACTTGATCGAAGGAATGTGGAATTACAGCGAACGATTAACGATAATTTTAGGTTCAGATCTAAATCAACGATCAACGACGTACGAACGATTTTTCAATCGTTGCCTGCAATTCCACAGAACGAATATTGTTTAAATTTGAACGATACAACGATTTTTCACACAATAATCTTCCCGTGTAATAGGGCCCTAAAATTATCGTTAATCGTTTGCTAATCATTCTCTGTAATTCCACATTCGTTCGCTCAAGTTTCACATTTGTTTAATAATCGTTCAGTGTAATTGCACATTGTTCAGAAGGAATAAACGATCATAGTAACGATTGCAATAACTAACAGCCATCATTCTGTGTAATATGGTGAACGATTTCAGGTTAACGATAAACAATCTCGTTTGCGATAGTTTATAGGTAGTCGTTAATCTTTAAAAATCGCTTTGTGTAATAGGACCCTTAGGGTGAAAAATCTTATATCGTTCAAATTTAAGTGATAATTGTTCTGCGTAATTGCAGGAAACAATCAGGAAATCGTTTGTATGTCGTTGAGCGTTGATTTAGATCTAAACCTAAAATTATGGCTAATCGTTTGTTAATCGTTCGCTGTAATTCCACATTCGTTCGCTCAAGTTCCGCATTTTTTCACTAATTGTTCAGTGTAATTGCGCATTGTTCATTGTTTTGCTGGGATCAGAAGGAATAAACGATCATAGTAACGATCGTAACTAACAACCATCGTTCTTTGTAATATGGTGAACGGTTTCAGGTTAACGATAAATTATCTCGTTTATCATTAATCGTTAAAAATCGCTCCGTGTAATAGGGCCCTTACACTTTACACCAGTGATCTTCCTACCATCTTGTCACTGTATGGCATTGTATAGTATGATAAAAATACTAAAATAATACATAGCCCTTACCAGCCATTACCTTACCTGTAAGATTATTATTTTGATCATAAAGTGCGCTGGTAGCCTCTAGCCCGTTGGTGCGGACCCATCCTTCAGATGTCATGCCGCATAAATCCCACTCAAAATCACATCTTTCATATAAGGAGCCTGTTATAAAAAAAAAAAAATGAAATGTAAGAAGAAAGAATATTCCATTTCATCTTGTTATAGAACAACCATAAACAATCTTCTTGGACGGCCGCCTTATACACCTGATAACCGGTTGGCTCACCAATTTCCATTTTTACGCATTTGTTTTTTCCTTCTTGTGTTTACAAGGCCATAGCACTTGCATTTTTTCACCTAGAGACCCACGTGAGCCCTTATTGTTTGCACCACTAATTGTACTTTGCAATGACAGGCTGAATTTTTGCATAAAGTATCCTTCGAAACCAGAAAAAAATTAAATGTGTGGTGAAATTGCAAAAAAAATGATTTTTTTTTTATTTGGGGAGGTTTTGTGTTTACGCCGTTCTCCCTAGGGTAAAACTGACTTGTTATGCATGTTCCTCAAGTAAGTACGATTACTACGATATGTAACTTGTGTAACTTTTATTTTATTTGATGGCTTTTAAAAAAGTAAAACCTTTTTTAAAAAAATAAATGTTCCTTAAAATCGCTCTATTACCATGCTTATAGCGCTTTTATCCTTTGGTGTATGGGACTGTGTGGGGTGTCATTTTTTGCACCATGATCGGTACTTTCTATCGGTACCTTGTTTGCGTATATGCAACTTTTTGATCACTTTTTATTAATATTTTTCTGGATTTAATGCAACCAAAAAGGCGCAATTTTGCACTTTGGAATTTTCTTGCGCTTACGCCTTTTACCGTGAGAATCAGAAATGAAATAAATTAATAGTTCAGGGGACTACACACATGGTGATATTAAATATGCTTATTTATTTATTTATTTTTATTTATAAAATGGGAAAAGGGGGGTGATTCAGACTTTTATTAGGAGAGGGGATTTTTTTTATTAATATATATATATATATATATATATATATATATATATATATTTTTTTTTTTTTTTTTTTTTACACACATACTAATAGTCCCCCTGGGGTTAAGGTTATTCCCCCTGGGGTTAGGGTTATTCCCCCTGGAGGACTTCTAGTATACCTACACTGATCTCTCATTGAGATCTATGCAGTATAGATATGCTGCATAAATCAATGAGATCTGTGTTATATTGCTCTCGGCTGCTGCTGCCGGTAGATCGGACTGCAGTGGTATACACCGCCACTCCGCCATAATTCTTAGGTTTTCTTTATTTTACAAACATAACTCCAGGTTACATGAGCAGGAAGGTATGCTGACCATATCCACAGTACATCTTCTAAGTAAATTAAGTACACAGTATCCCCGAGCCTTGCTCCAGTAGGGTACTCTTGGTTGCCGGCCAATGTTCTCATACATCAGCATGTGTTTTTGTTCTCCGCCATCTCACCGCAGGTCACCATGTTTGTTTTTTTGCTTTCACGCAGCTAATGATACTGCAGTGTTATATTAACAGTAACGGAGAGGACAACGGCGTATTCATGCTATACCAGATGCTTCGCTTTCCCTGACGAAAATCAGATCAATTCATTAATGGACTGTAATAGAGTTACATAGTAAGTCTGGGTTCATACTACGTTTTTGCAAGCCGTTTTTTTTTTCATCTGTCTTTTGCAAAAAACGGATGGAAAACGGATGAAAAAAACATGCATTTGTTTGCATCTGTTTTTCCACTGACTTCCAATATTTAAAAAAAAAAATAGCAAAAGGGATCCTTTCTTTTTTTTAACGGACACAAAAATGAAGCCGACTACATTTTTGTGTACATTAAAAAAAACGGATCCATTTTGATCAGTTTTTTTTTTTTATAATGGAAGTCAATGAAAAATGCATCAGTTCTTTTTCAAAAAAACAGATTGCAAAAACGTAGTGTGAACCCAGCGTAACATAGTTAGTACGGCTGAAAAAAGACCATCAAGTTCAACCAAGGAGGGGATGGATGGAGTTGAGGGGGAGGGGTGATAGGTTCTATACATATGCATTTCTATTATTTTGCTCTGAGAACTTGTCTAGCCCTGTTTTGAAGCCCTCTACTGTTGTTGCTGTGACCAGATCCTGTGGTAGACTGTTCCACAGATTCACATTTCTCATGGTAAAGAAGGCTTCTCGCCCTCCGAGATTGAACCTTTTTTTCTCCAGGCGGAGGCAGTGCCCCCTTGTCTCTCTAGGCGGAGGCAGTGCCCCCTTGTCTCTCCAGGCGGAGGCAGCGCCCCCTTGTCTCTCCAGGCGGAGGCAGCGCCCCCTTGTCTCTCTAGGCGGAGGCAGTGCCCTCTTGTCTCTCTAGGCGGAGGCAGTGCCCCCTTGTCTCTCTAGGCGGAGGCAGTGCCCCCTTGTCTCTCTAGGCGGAGGCAGTGCCCTCTTGTCCTTTGAGGGGGTTTTACCTGGAACATCTTTTCCCCATATCTCTTGTAGGGGCCATTTATATATTTAAATAAGTTAATCATATCTCCCCTGAAACGTCTCTTCTCCAGACTAAACAAATGTAATTCTTTTAATCTCTCCTCGTAACTAAGATGCTCCATTCCCCTTATTAGTTTAGTTGCCCGTCTTTGTACCCTCTCCAGCTCTAGAACGTCCTTTTTATGAATCGGGTTCCAAAACTGGACAGCATATTCCAGATGAGGCCGCACCAAAGCTTTATAAAGCGGTAATATTATATCCCTGTCCCGAGAGTCCAGGCCTGTTTTAAAGAGGATGTACCATCAGGTACATCCTCTTTAATATTACCCACGGATAGAACGGCGCAGTCAAGGGAAAGCCGGTGTCGCGGTCTGTTTTTTGAACTGTGGCCCGGTTCCGGTGTACAGCGCCGTTCTATCCCTGTGTACAGGAGGCAGGCCGGCCCGCCCCCAAAGGGAGGAAACCCCCGCCCCTCTATGATGCGGCTCCATTGATTATAAAGGATCCTCGTCATAGAGGGGAGGAAATTACCTCCCGCTGGGGGCGGGCCAACCCACCTCCAGTGCTTCAGCCCCGGCCCAGTACCTTTGGATAGAATGTACACAATGGAACGAATACGGAAACAGGGCTGCGGTTCAAAAAACAGACCGCGGCACCGGCTTCCCCGTGACTGTGCCATTCTATCTGTGGGCCATATTAAAGAGGATGTACCTGATGGTACATCCTCTTTAACACATGATAATATCCTGCTGGCCTTTGAAGTAGCTGATTGACATTGTGTACTGTTCTGTAGTCTATTTGCCATTGCCTAGTGTGCTGGATACCGTTGCTGTACCAGGCGGTGGACTCTGATGTTTTGGGGCGACATGTCATGGTGGCCAGGAGTGGTAATACCCATCCCAGACACATGGGCATCAAAACTTTGTTAGGACTAGTGTGAAGTGCAGATGCAGCGGTGCAGCGACAAGGAGAGGCAGAGTCCCACTTAAACAGATACTTGGACTTTACTGAAGGCAAAAATAAAACAGTGCTTTAGATACTATTTAGAAATCAAATAGGAGAATAGAGATGACTTGAGGTAGAGAAGTAGAAGTTTAATAGAAGAGTAGACAGGGGCAGGATTGGAGCCCTCACCCGATTAGTATCAGTACTCTGCCGGGATGTGTGCTAAGTGTTTCTTGAAAGAATCCTCATACTCACATTTAGATTCTGATTTATCTGACCGCCTTTTACCTGCACAGTCTCGGAGACCGCCCTGGTAGGTAGTACGAGTCCCAGGTCTCTGTCTCTGGGTGGAGTTAACTAGTGAAAGTTTTCTCACGTAGCCAGCGTCAGTAGAGAGTGGCTTACTTGCACTGTGCTCTACTGTGGATAAGTCCCTCTTCCTGTGCTTCTAAGGGGTGACTGTCCGGATGTTAAGATCCTCTGCATGGGCAAGGGTTGTCCCATTGTCCAGTTACCCCCTTAGTCAGGTTCTAGCAGAGCATGTCTGTTGGCATCAGTTTTTTAATAGGAAAGAAGGTATAGTCCCCATCAAGGCTCTGGCCTAAGCTAGGCCTGCTTATTTACTGCAGCAGGAACTCTGGTCTGTGGTCTGTCTCTCATACACTGTCTAGGAAGAACTTACTAGAACAGGAAACCTCTTATATATAGGGTGGTGTGACAGAAAGTGTGGAGGATATAGAGAAGAAATGGATAGAGTGTCAATCAGAGTTAGATACAGTTAGATAATACACAACAACATAGCTTAACCTTACTACATACTGCAGCTGTGCCCAGGGGGAGTGAGACACCTAGTGGCTGCAATAGAAATTGCAGCAAAAATGACTTGGTGTGACACCTGAAGGAGTTACATTACCTTGGTGTGTAAAGACAAAAGAACCACCCGTTGTGGGAAACTACATATTATCTACAAGTACACCCAGATCCTTCTTTACCAGTGATTCTCCTAGTGTACCTCCCCATAGGACAAATGATTCATGTGGGTTATTAGTACCCAGGTACTCTTTGGTTTATTGCACTCCGGGTTAACTTTAACATAATGCAGACTTTTGCTTTGCTTGTTAATTCTGAAATATATTACACCCGTGTCCAAGGTAAAGAGGTCCTTGCTTTACATCTTTACTGTATCTTTCATAAACCTGTATATTCTAGAAAATCCCTTTATACAGACATCTCTGATTCAAATTCTGTGTAGGAGCCATAAAACTACGCTCCAATAGCATATAGATGGCCATTCGTTCAATGTCAAAAATTTATAGGTGCATGAAACCTGGACTGTTCCACCTAATGAATGATTATTGCTGGAAGCCATAGACCATGAGCGGGCAAAGCAATAGCATTTTATATAGAAGATATGTCAAACGTAGTATAAACTGTAAAGAGAATGGTCCGCAATGTTATATGGTGACATCAGGGTATTGCAGCCATGGCTGCCAATAGTCGTTGTTGTTGATTTTTTTCTCTTTAAAAAGTTTCCAAAACTAGAGAGGTCTTTAGTGTGGGGAACCTTGTGACACCTTGGATTCATCCATGGATTGACCAGGACAGAACTTGGACCTATCCCAGGGAGGCAGGCATCATATCCGGTGCTGCCTATTTTGATTAGTGTTATGGTTAGTCCATCATCGAGCTACTTAACCACCAAGTATCCACACTCTCAAAAGTATTCCAAGATAATGAACACAAGCCTTTTTCTTTCTCTACTGTGTTGGGGGAGGGTTTGTCCGACCCCAAATTCTCAACCTTTGATTACCGGTGCCTGAAAAAGTTGGATGCAGCCCTAAGGCTTTCTGGAAATACAGCCATAGACCATAGGTTGTATCCATATTTTTCAGAACTCCCTAGGACTGCATCCAACTTCTTCAGCCACAGGTAATCAAATGCTTAGATTCTGATTCTGAGTTTCGGACAAACCGAGGTTCGCTCATCTCAAGGTTGGCTCATCATAGTCTAAAGTGCAATGTGGCCTCCCGATCCTGCCCCGAGCGATGATGTTGGTGGATCGGAGGGTCGTGTATGTTGGATTTTTACTGCCCGACACTTGTTCTGGAAGATATAAGCCAATACCAGAGCTGTCTGGCTGCAGCTTACCCTTTCCCAACCCCTTGAGCCATGCATGAAATTCATGTATAAAGGGATGTCAGTTAAGATAAATGTCAGTTGGACAAGTGTTCAGCAGGGAGATATTGAAAGTGTATGGCAAACTGTAAGGCTACGTTCACACGTAGCAAAACTAGCAGAATTCCGTGGCGGAATTGTCCGCCGCTGAATGCCGTTGGCCTCCCTCTCATAATGGGAGCCTATGGGAGGCACGCGCTGCTGTTCTCACATCGTCTCTCCGCGCTGAAGAATGAACATGTTCATTCTTCAGCTCGGGGAGAGCAACAGCGCGCGCCTCCCATAGAGTGTCATTATGAGAGGGAGGCTAACAGCATTCCGCGGCGGACAATTCTGCTAGTTTTGCTACGTGTGAACGTAGCCTTACAACTAGAGTCGTGGATCCACTGTACCACCACTAGAGATTACATAGTTACATAGTTAATACGGTTGAAAAAAGACACATGTCCATCAAGTTCAACCAAGGAGGGGGTTGGATACAGGGAAGGGGGAGGGGTGATCGGTTCTATACATATGCATTTCTATTATTTTGGTCTAAGAACTTGTCTAGCCCTGTTTTGAAGCCCTCTACTGTTTTTGCTGTGACCAGATCCTGGGGTAGACTGTTCCACAGATTCACAGTTCTCATGGTAAAGAAGGCTTGTCGCCTCCGGAGATTGAACCTTTTTTTCTCCAGGCGGAGGCAGTGCCCCCTTGTCCTTTGAGGGGGTTTTACCTGGAACATCTTTTCCCCATATTTCTTGTAGGGGCCATTTATATATTTAAATAAATTAATCATATCTCCCCTTAAACGTCTCTTCTCCAGATTAAGCAAATGTAATTCTTTTTTTGGGTAAATAAGATGTTTATTGCACACCGAGAACAAACATTTCAGTATCACAAATGGTATAAAATAGTAATACAAGAAGTTACAATCATCCGTGTCATCATCTCCATATAATCATGACCCGCAATGGGCTAAGAAGCATGACAGTTGTGAACGTAAAATACCATCTGCTTATACAGAAATAGCACTAAATATATGGTGCGCAAATCAAATAGTAGGACATCAAAAGTCTGACAAAACAAATGTAATTCTTTTAATCTCTCCTCATAACTAAGATGCTCCATTTCCCTTATTAGTTTAGTTGCCCGTCTTTGTACCCTCTCCAGCTCTAGAACGTCCTTTTTAGGAATCGGGTTCCAAAACTGGACGGCATACTCCAGATGAGGCCGCACCAAAGCTTTATAAAGCGGTAATATTATATCCCTGTCCCGAGAGTCCATGCCTGTTTTAACCCCTTAACGACATCGGGCATAAATTTACGCCCTGATGCCGGTAAGGGAGTTCAGAGCGGGGCCGCGCGGCGGCCCCGCTCTGAACCGCGCCGGTCCCGGGTGCCGCGTGTAGCCCGGGACCGTAGGTATTAGCGGGCACGGTCCGATCACCGTGCCCGCTAATACAGTAATCGGATGCAGCTGTCAAAGTTGACAGCTGCATCCGATTACCGGACGCAGCGTCATCCCTGGTGTCTAGTGGGGAGATCGCTCCTCCGGGATGTTATCCCGGAGGAGCGATCTCCATAAATGAAGCCGGCCGGGGACCGCTCCAAGATGGCGCCGTCCTCGGCTCGGCACTCGTTTACTCGAGTGCCTATCTCATGGATCTCAATCTCAATGAGAGATCAAAGCACTTATACTAGAAGTCCCCCAGGGGGGCTTCTAGTATAAGTGTAAAAGTTAAAAAAAAAATGTCATTATTAGTAAAAAGCCCCCTTCCCTAATAAAAGTCTGAATCACCCCCCTTTTCCCAGGTTATAAATAAAAGTAAATAAATAAATAAACATGTTTGCTATCGCCGCGTGCGTAATCGCCCGAACTATTAATTAATCACATTCCTGATCTCGCACGGTAAATGGCGTTAGCGCAAAAAAATCCCAAAGTGCAAAATTGCGCATTTTTGGTCGCATCAAATCCAGAAAAATTGTAATAAAAAGCGATCAAAAAGTCGTATATGCGCAATCAAGGTACCGATAGAAAGAACATGTCATGGCGCAAAAAATGACACCTCACACAGCCCCATAGACCAAAGGATAAAAGCGCTATAAGCCTGGGAATGGAGCGGTTTTAAGTGTTGTATATTTGTTGACAATGGTTTCAATTTTTTACAGGCCATCCGATACAATATAAGTTATACATGTTACATATCGTTTTAATCGTAACGACTTGAGGAACATATATAACAAGTCAGTTTTACCCCAGGGCGAATGGCGTAAAAACACATTTCCCCCAAATAAACAAAATGCGTTTTTTTTTTTCAATTTCACCACACTTTGAATTTTTTTCTGGTTTCGCAGTGTACTTTATGCAAAAATTCAGCCTGTCATTGCAAAGTACAATTAGTGACGCAAAAAATAAGGGCTCATATGGGTCTCTAGGTGGAAAAATGCAAGTGCTATGGCCTTTTATGCACAAGGAGGAAAAACCGAAAACGCAAAAATCTAAATTTGCTCTGTCCTTAAAGGGTTAATGTATGGCATAAGCTGCACCAGGGAGCGGAGTCTAAGGGGCCACTGGTCTTCACCAGTGCTCATAGCAAGGCGGCATACCAGGTCGCTACCCCTGGCTAGGCTAGCCAGCAGCGGTGGGTGAGGTACAGGCAGCTGGAGACATGTAGGCAGGCAGGAACACAGAAGGACCCATGGCTGGATCCAGAGCTCCAACACCAGAGTCAGGAGGAAGCAGGAATTTATAGGGTGGTGTTAGAGTGCCCAGACAAATTAAAAGTGTACTGCCTCTTTAAATCATAGAAGAGCGGCGTGCACCTTCAGCGGGGACATCCAAGACAGGAAGCAGAAGCGTGGACACGTGAGGTGCCCGGCGTGGCTGAAGAAACAGCAGCCCCAGACCCCTGTCCGCTGGTGACCAGGAGCGGTATCGGCCCAGAGCACGGACCGCCTCGGCCATGACACCAACTCAAGGGTCCCTATTATTAGTCACCCAGGTCAACTAACCCTTATGGCCATTTATAAACTAGATAAAAGCTGTATACAGCCTTAATACATAGTAATATGGGGGAGATTTATCAAACATGGTGTAAAGTGAAACTGGCCCAGTTGCCCCTAGCAACCAATCAGATTCCACCTTTCATTTTCCAAAGAGTCTGTGAGGAATGAAAGGTGGAATCTGATTGATTGCTAGGGGCAACTGAGCCAGTTTTACCCATAGTAAATATTCCTTCGGAGAGAGATCTTATCTGACATATAGCCACTCTGTTCTTTATTGCATCTACACGTTTGCAAGCCTGATGAGTCCTTAAGGAGATCAGGGCTGAATAGCCCTTTCATTGTGCTTTTACATTAGGTAAAAGAACCCTTGAGACATGTAAAAACTGATAGCATAAAAGAGTTTAATGTCTTCTCTGATAAATACCACGTTTAGCATTTTGAGAACATCTGCAGATTTTCTTTTATGTAGACGAGTGATTTGTACGACATATCAGAATCAGATTTCGCCAGCTGAGTTTTGACAGTCGGGGGAAACGTTTTTAACGTTGGAATAACAAATATTTTGATCAGTGACAGAAAGATAAGAATTCACCCAAAAAGGGATAATTTAGGATAATCCAAAGCGTAAATATAACGTAGGTGATTTTCCTTTTTTTTTTTAATCGATGACTATTTTTTTATACGTGAAACTGAAACAGTTCCCTTTTGTAACATAGACCAATGGATCTGCACAATTTTAAGGAATGGATTCACAACCCGCCCAGAATTTTTTTTTTTAATTTTGTAGATTAATATATGATTGATCATCAATGCACACAGCTCTATTGTACACTACTTGGCTTTAAAATCTATCATGTCTTGCAAGTCGGATTAGTGAGCGTCCAATATATTCGGAAATTGGCCAACTTGGTGTTACCAGTTGGGGACACTGTCTGGAACTGTCAGTTCTGATTGGACAATGTCATGGTCCGTTTACACAAAGCAATAATTTGCCCAATCGATCGTTTAACGATTTTGAAGCAATGATTTGGTTTTTATAACGATCAGCGTTTAGATGAATAAATCGTTAGAAAATTCTTTAGAAAATCTGTTAGAAAAATCGTTATTGCAATCGTTTTTAAGATCACTTAAGCCCATCACACACATAGGGTGAATCTTTGAAAGACTGTTTACATGAAGGGATCTGCGAATTTTTTTTGCGAACGACCAACGACGATTTGAGAACATGTTGAAAGATCACAATGAATGATTTTTCGCTTGTTGCTTAATCATTCACTGTGTTTTCACGAGCCAATTATCGTTCAAATGCGATCGTTATTGCGAAAATTCGAATGATAATTGTTCCGTGTAAACGCACCATTAGGCTATGTTCACACTACGTATACTTAAGTACCGGCCGGATGATCTTCCCGGCCGCAGAGCTCTGATGCATCAGAGCTTCCCATAGCACACAGTGAAGGGAGCAACCGGAGCTGCTCGCTTCACTGTGTGAACTGACAGGGTTTCTTACGGCCGCAATTCATTGAATTACGGCCGCAGAAAACTGACATGTCAGTTATTTGCGGCTCCATGCAGGATCCCGGTCGGAGCGCATACGATGTGTATACGCTCCGTCGGGGATCCCATAGAACAATAGGCATTGTTCGCCCGTATAAAGTACGGCCGTACTTTTACGTAGTGTGAACATAGCCTAAGGCAGTGTAGAAACACGCCCCTAATTGGTAACGCCCGGTTGGTTATCGAGCCATTCATTTGTAGTAAGAATATCAAAGGAACAGCACATCACAGAGTTATAGGATAGGTGTTCCAGAATTGTTATTTGATTGGCATTGCAGATATTTACGAAAACAGAGATCGGGAGTGGTGTGTTGAGAGGAGAGCATTGCTGAACCCAAACAATTTTTTTTTGTTTGTTAATTTTTTTGCTTTTATCGCTGGCAATCTCACGATGGCATTGATGCATCTGTCACCCCGTGGACATTAACCCCTTAAGGACAGAGCCTGAAATGGCCTTAATGACAGAGACAAATTTTATGAATATGACCAGTGTCACTTTAGTCATTAATAACTTCGGGATGCTTTTACCTATCCGGCTGATTCTGAGATTGTTTTCTCGTGACATATTGTACTTTACATTTCTGGTAAATTGGAGTCGATACTCATAACAAATCTTTATGAAAAAAACCCAAATAAGGTGAAAAAATGTGAAAAAATGCATTTTTCCAACTTTGAAACTTCTTTGCGTATACAGAAAGTGGTTATACCACATAAATTATATATTAAATAGCATTAGCAACATGTCTACTTTATGTTGGCGGCATTTATTAAACTATCTTTCATTTTTTTTAGACGATAGGAAGCTTAAAACATTAGCAGCAAATTTCCAAATTTTCAGTAAAATTTCAAAATCAGATATTTTTAGGGACCTGTTCAGGTTTAAAGTGTATTTGAGGGGCCTGTATGTTAGAAAGCCCCACAAAGCACCCCATTTCAGAAACTGCACCCCCCAAACTCTGCAAAAGCACATCCAGAAAGTGTTTAAACCCTTTAGGGGAGTCACAGAAATAAAAGCCAAGTGTGTAAGGAATTTGAAAATTTTAATTTTCTGTGCAGAGATTTTATTGTAATCCAATATTTTTCATAATTATAAACCTATTACCAGAGAAATGCACCCCAATAATTATTGCCCCGTTTCTGCAGTTTATAGAAATACCCCATATGTGGCCCTATTGCGCTATTTGACGCAACCACAAGCCTCAGATATAAGGGAGCGCCTAGTGAATTTCAACGCCTCCGTTATATTTGGTCATTTTTGACTGTACCACTTCGGGTTGGCAGAGGCTCTGGGGTGTTAAAACCTAAAAAACACCCCTAAAGGGACACCATTTAGAAAACTACACCCCTCAAGGAATGTAACAAGGGGTGCGGTGAGCATCTGGACCCCACAGGTGCTTCACAGATTTTCCGAACAATATGGCGTGAAAAAAGAAAAATTTATTTTTTACACTAAAACGTTGTTCTAGCCTTCAATTTTTCATTTTCTTAAAGGGATAAGAGGCAAAAAAAGACAAAAAATGTGTAGCGCAGTTTCTCCCGAGTACAGAAATACCCCACATGTGGCGATAGAGTGCCAAGGGGGCGCAGGACGAGCCTCCAAAGGGAAGGAGCGCCAATTGGCTTTTGGAAGCTGAATTTCACTGAAAAGGATTTCAAGGGCCATGTCGCATTTACAGAGCCCTCGTGCTGCCAAAACACTGGAAACCCCCCACAAGTGATTCCATTCTGGAAACTACACCCCTCAAGGAATCTAACAAGGGGTGCAGTGAGCATATGGACCCCACTGGTGACGGGCACAAATGTGGAACAATGTGACGTGAAAGGGAAAAATTTCATTTTTTCACTTTCATGGCACAAATGTGCCCGTCATCAAGGGGTCCATATCCTCACTGCACCCCTTGTTAGATTCCTTGAGGGGTGCAGTTTCCAGAATGGGGTCACTTGTGGGGGGTTTCCAGTGTTTTGGCAGCACGAGGGCTCTGTAAATGCGACATGGCGTTCATCATCCATTCTAGCCAAATCCAACCTCCAAAATCCAAATGGCGCTCCTTCCCTTCGGAGGCTTGCCCTGCGCCCACATGGCGCTTTATGTCCACATGTGGGGTATTTACGGACTCGGGGGAAATTGCTCTACACATATTGTGTGTTTTTTTCTCTTTTAACCCCTTGTGAAAATGATAAATTCAAGGCTAAACCAACATTATAGTGTAAAAAATGTAATATTTCATTTTCACGCCACATTGTTCCACATTTGTGCCCGTCACCAGTGGGGTCAATATGCTCACTACACCCCTTGTTACATTCCCTGAGGGGTGTAGTTTCCATAATGGGGTCACTTGTGGGGGGTTTCAACTGTCTTGGCAACACAGAGGCCTTTTGAATGCAACATGGCCCCTCAAAATCCATTCCATCCAAATCCAGCCTTCAAAAACGAAATGGTGCTCGTTCCCTTCGGAGGCTTGCCCTGCACCCGCATGGCGCTTTATGTCCACATGTGGGGTATTTACGGACTCGGGGGAAATTGCGCTACACATTTAGTTTTTTTTCTCCTCTTTTAACCCCTTGTGAAAATGATATATTCAAGGCTAAACCAACATTATAGTGTAAAAAATGTAATACTTCATTTTCACGCCACATTGTTCCACATTTGTGTCCGTCACCCGTGGGGTCCATATGCTCACTACACCCCTTGTTACATTCCTTGAGGGGTGCAGTTTCCATAATGGGGTCACTTGTGGGGGGTTTCAACTGTCTTGGCAACACAGGGGCCTTTTGAATGCAACATGGCCCCTCGAAATCCATTCCATCCAAATCCAGCCTTCAAAAACCAAATGGCGCTTCTTCCCTTCGGAGGCTTACCCTGCACCCGCATGGCGCTTTATGTCCACATGTGGGGTATTTCCAAACTCAGGGGAAATTGCTCTACACATTAAATGTTTTTTTTATCTTTTAACCCCTTGTGAAAATGAAAAAACATGACAAGATTAATGATTTAGAGTAAAAATTTTACAAAAATTACACTAAATGTTGGTCTAGCCTTGATTTTTTTCCATTTCCACAAGGGGTTAAAAAAGAAAATGAACACAAAACGTGTAGGGTAATTTCCCCTGAGTACGAAAATACCCCACATGTGGACATAATGTGCCATATGGGCACAGGGCAAGTCACCAAAGGGACAGAGCGCCATTTAGAGGCTGGAATGGAGGATGGAGGCCATGTCGCAATTACAAAGCTCCTGTGCTGCCAGGACAGTAGAAACCCCCGACAAGTGACCCCATTCTGGAAACTACACCCCACAAGGAATCCAACAAGGGGTACAGTGAGCATATGGACCCCACTGGTGACGGGCACTTACGTAGAACATGTGCCGAGAAAATAAAAAATACAATTTTTTTCATTTTCACGTCCCAAATGTGGCCGTCACCAGGGGGCCATATCCCCGCTGCCCCCCTTCTTAGATTCCTTATGGGGTGTAGTTTCCAGAATGGGGTCACTTGTGGGGGGTTTCTACTGTCCTGGCCGCACAGAGGCTTTGTAATTGCATCATGGCATCCTCTAATGGGAATGGCGGCCATACCTATTTAGCTGGGGAAAAGGAACAATTCTAATTTATTTTGGGGGTATTAGGCCAATTATTAGTTTATAAGGTTGAAAATGACAGGTGTCCATCAAATTCAACCTGTGTTGATCCAGAGGAAGGCAAAAAAAAACCCTCGTAAGGCAGACGACAGTAGCCTCATCACAGGGGAAAAATTCCTTCCCGACTCCATAATGGCGATCAGAATAATCCCTGGATCAACGTGACCCCTGAAATAGGAATAAGGGACAGAATTTAGATAATGTAGAACCCCAATGACGTGTGGTGCGCCTTGGAGCGATCCAGTATACAGAGGCCGGGGGGATCAGGACAGGCGTCACACTGGAAAATGTTGTCCTTCCTGATCCCCCTGTTACACCACACTCTGCACTTCTTCTGGGGTCTCCCTTTCTCCAGTGTGGGGGACGTCACCTGGAAAATGTTGTCCTGGTGCGATACGGGGTCCTTCATATCCAGAAGCGCTGGGTCCGCTCCATGGCTGCTAAATATTAGGGCGCTATTACTACTTCTGATATGTTCGGATCGTGCCGCAAGCTACAGGGCAGCGAGAGACCAGAGGAGGGGGGTGCTGGTATAAAAGTTATCCCCGTACAGATGGTGACCTTTATCCAGCAGTGGGAAGATCAGTTCCCGGACGATCTTCCCACTAACTCCGAGGATGGGGGGGCATCTGGGGGCTGGATTCGGGTGTCCCTTCCTACATACACTCTAAGGGTACGTGCACACTGCGGAATCGCGACAGATAACCCTTCGTGCATTCCACAGCTGGCACCCACCGGCGGACTGATGCAGGCGCGCGTCTCCACACGTGTCATAGACTCCATTCTATGCACGGGCGGATTCCGCTCTCCGTCCAACGTGTTCATTCTTTGGATGGACGATGGAATCCGCCCGTGCATAGAATGGATTCTATGACACGGGTGGAGACACATGCCTGCATCAGTCCGCCGGCGGGTGCCAGCTGTGGAATGCACGAAGGGTTATCCTTCGCCATTCCGCAGTGTGCACGTACCCGAAATCTGTAAGTGTACCCTAAGGTACGCTCACAGAGTTTGTAGAATTTCACTCCATACCGTCATCTCTTATTGGGACGGTACTGGCGGAAAAGATGTGTCTGGGGGGCAGCGTACGCTACGCTACCCCCAGACACGTCACTGGAGGATGAGGATGATGAGGATGAATGGAGGAACGAAGGACCCCCCATTCATCCTCACTGGCTGTTTCGGTGTCGGAGGTAATAATAACGTATCCCTCTGACGCCGAAAACACCCAGGGGGCCATCTTTATACGGGGATTAGTATATGGGGTATGTAGTGGTGTAGTGTCAAACTTTATTCAATGTAGTGTGGTGTAATGTAGTGTTTTTTACGTGTTTTTTTACAGTAAGTATAAAAAAAAAACCTACGCCAACAAAGGAGTTGCTGATAAATGCCGCACTTATGTGCGGCACTTATAAGCAGACCGTGGCAGTAGAATATAGAAAAAAAACACCCTACGCCAAAAAGGAGGAGTTGCTGATTAGCAGCGCACTTTCGTGCGATGCTGATCAACACTCAGCGGCGATAGGGTGCGGAAAATAGAAAAAAAAAAATTTGAAAAAAAAAAATAAAAAATTCTGAACATCCCTGTAGCTGCTGATAAGTGTATTACACATATCAGCCGCTAGAGGGCAGCAGAGCGCAAAATACGGAAAGAGCCGACGCTGGAGCCGAAAATAGCCGAGAGAAGCCGAACGTGACGTCACGGAAGAAGCCGAAGACCCGAACGAAGACGAGGATGCCGCGAACCCGGAAGACGCCGATCAGGAGCCCGGGACAGGTGAGTAATGTACAAATACCTGCTCTGGACCCCTCGGCTGCCTAGCTGAGGGGTCCAGGGCAGGTATTTACTATATTGTGGGACTCTGATCGCCGTGCCACCGGCCCGATCGCCGTGAATGGCCGGCCGGTACCGGCCGGCCGTTCACGGCGATCGGGCCGGTGGCACGGCAATCACCATTACTTTTTACAGTAATGGCGGTCGGTGCCGTCCTCGGACAGCACCGACCGCCATTTTTTTCCGGGTCATCGGGTCGCCGATGACCCGGAAAGGTTCCGATCGCCGCTATTGGCTGATCTGAATTGATCAGCCTATAGCGGCGATCGTAAGCACGGGGGGTGTTAACCACCCCCCGTGCCGTGAAGCTAAGATGGCCTGCTATGATTTATAGCAGGCCATCTTCCCCGACCGCTGTGTGTGAACACGCAGCGATCGGGGAAACATCGGGCGTAAATTTACGCCCTGATGCGCCAAGTACCAGGGCGCGAGGGCGTAAGTTTACGCCCGATGTCGTTAAGGGGTTAAAGGCCCTATTCCAGGGAACGATTGTCGGCCATATTCGGCCGATATCGGCCATTACGGCTGATAATCATCCCGTGGAATAGGAGGCATCGATCAGCCAACATCATTCATGTCGGCTGATCATTGAAGTCGTTTGTCTTTCAACATGTTGAAAGACAAACGACTTATTTAGCAACGTTCTGCTGCCGTCGTTCCGTGGAATAGGAGCGGCGGTAGCAGACCGCCGCTATATCCTATGGGCTGCCTGAAGGATCTAGTGATCCTTTCAAATCAACTGATGCCAGAAAGTGTCAGAGATTTTGAATTTACTTCCATTAAGAAATCTCCAGTCTTACAGTATTGTTTAAAAATCTCAAGTCATCCAGTACTTATTGCCTACTGTATGTCCTGCAAGAAGTGGTGTATTCTTCCCAATCTGACACAGTGCTCTCTGCTGCCACCTCTGTCCATGTCAGGAACTGTCCAGAACAGCAGCAAATCCCCATAGAAAACCTCTCCCGCTCTCCAGACTGGAAAAAATACCACTTCCTGCAGGACATACAGCAGCTAAGTACTGGAACACCAGATTTTTAAATAGAAGTAAAATACAAATCTCTTGCACTTTCTGGCACCAGTTGATTTGAAAGACAAAAATAAATTGGTGAACAACCCCTTTAAATCTGGTGGAGCATCTAATGATTGTGTGAACAGTGCCTCAGCCAGTGTACAGTTCAAAGCATTATCCTATTAGGGACTAGCAATTCTAGTTTCTGATACTTATTTACACAATCAAAAAAAAAAATCAGATTTATCCATAGAACAGGTAAATTGAATCCATAGGATGCTTGTAAACACGCGAGGAACATCCGCTCCATCAACAGACGTATGTCTTCTATTATATCAGTAATGTCCTTATTCTACAGAACTGCACTGTAGAACTATATGGTGTCATTAATTCCCAGCTCTGATCTCTTATAATGGTATTATTACTTTATGGGAATTGATTTCATAAATATAGCCTCCCAGGGCTAACAGATCACGTATGGAACCATAAGTTCTCTCCACTTGTCACCGATAAAGTGTATTAAGGCCTCTTTATCATAATGAGCTTCCATATTATGAGTGCCTGAACTGTGATACCTCTTTTAATAATTTTCTCCTTGAAAATACATATTAGACAGAGAAAGAGTTTGAAGTCCAGAAGTAGAGACTAACAGATGGGCAATGCTTTATACCGAGGCTCGTTTCAAAATCCAGGTCTAAATCATTACTGGGAAACAATCCATTTGTATTCTAATGTAGCATAACATTAATGCAGGCTTATTTCCGACATGATTTATACAAATCTGACTTTGCCAAACTTCTTTTAACCTCTTTCTTGCATTATTCATTGATGTGTGCTGCTATGAAATGGTAGCAATGAAAATACAGAATCTCCTAAAGGAGAAAGAATTGGTCGGTCGCTTGGTAATCTACAGTTGTGTCTCTCGAAGTTTTCAAGCCAAGGACCTCTAAAGAAACTTTGATCAAGGGTATGATCAATCATATTATTGATGTGTTGCTTATACTGGTATATTAGCTCCGCTTCTTTAATTCTTGTTTGCGGTCTAGGGTTTCGCAACCCCCAGTCCTTGAGGACCTCCAAATGGTCATGTTTTAGAATTTTTGGGGCTGGGAATATAATTGTGATATCTGCTCCAATCATCACCTGTTGAAGCACCTTAAGGACTAGAACCCTGCTAACAGTGATATGACCAGAGGAGAACCGGTATGTAACAATTGAGAAAGTCTTGGAGGAAGCATAGCCTGGAGGCACCAACATCTACATCTGTAGCGTTTAAAATATAGGACCAGAGAACCCAACAAGCTTTTGGAAAATTAGTCCAGTCTTAGATGACTCCTTTAATTACAGTAAATTTACAAAGCTGTAGTAACATAGTAACACCCCCCCCCCCCCCCCCCCCCCGCCGCCCTACCATTCCTCCTGCTAAACGACACCTGTTTTTAACTTAAAACTTTCAAATTAGAGGGGTTTTACCAAGATGCAAAGTCATTCACTATCCATGGGATAGGGGATAGCTAGCTGATCTGTGGGTGTCTGACTTCTGGAACTTTCATTGATTCTTTCCCCAGTACGGAGTGGCAGCAATCCAATCATTCTCTATAGGGGCAAGGGTAGAGATGAGCGAACTGTTCAGACTTTTGGTCCGAAAGCACTTCGCTCTCTCTTCATGCCTGTGATCCCGGCCGCATAGTTGCGCTCCCGGGAATATGCGGCCAGGATATTCCAGAGAATCGATGTTGAAATCCCTGGAATATCCTGGCCGCATATTCACGGGATTGCAACTATGCGGCCGGGATCACAGGCATGACGAGAGAGCGCCGGACTTTTGGTCTGACGGTCCCCTCATCTCTAGTCAAGGGTTAAGGGGGTTATCCCAGGAAAACCCCTTTAATGTACCTTGCACAACAATTTGTACAAAGTGGATGAGATATAGACATAGTCTATTTGAAATAGTCACCCTACTCTATCTCCAGTCTTCAAGTCCTCCCAACAAGTCATGACTTGAGGATATCCCATGCAGGGAACACAAGAGATGATACCTGATGAGTATAATTATATCACCTGCAAAATACTAAGGAAATCCTCATAACATGACCTGTTGGGGTTATATGAGGACTGGAGTCGAGAAACACTGAGCTAGGGAACAGTCTTGTCAAAGAAGATGGTCAGTAAGTATAATATATAGGATATATAAGGAATGGAAAATCTGTCCCAGGAAAAGTCTGGATAAGGAAGTGGTCCTCTCAAGGAGGGGGTCTTTTGGAAAAGTTTTACTTCGTCACTTATAGCCCTAAACCCAACACTACTCACAGAGGATTCCTAGTTCCAGTACTGTCTCCACTTTACTGCTTTACTACTACTGGATGTAAACACCATCGACAACACTAGGTACAGGGAGACACAATAAATACTGTATATACTTTTTCTTAAAGGTAAAAATAATTTTTTACAAACTTTATCAACTTTTTTAGATTTTGACCAATAGCATTATTAAAAAAATGGTTTGTACACAAGAGTTACTGTTCATTTACTCGTTTCTCAGAGCAAAATTATTTACTTTATATCTTAAGAATTTAAAAAAAAACATATAAATCAAAAAGTCCAATAAAATTATTTTTTAAAATGGTAATAAAAAAATGGTTACTTACAGGAAACTTCATCACTTCCATCCCCGCACTGATCGGTGAAATCACATACGTAATCCAGTGGCACAGACAACCCTTGGCTGCACTGATATCCGTTCCCATGGCTTGGTCTTATAATGGCATTGATATAGAATAATATAAGAGGACCAAAGAATCTGCAGGCTTTACTCATTTGGGTAAAATAAAAACCAGAATTTTTCAATGAGGAGAAAAAAATGAGACATGTATTTTGATGGCTGATTCTCCGTGGTCATAACTGGTGTCACATCGTCTCCCGTCACTATAATGGGCAGGTGTGTCCTTAGACAATGTTTAACCTGTGCAGGGTTTATGGCCGGCCGCTTAGTGCTTTTGCTCCAGGATTATCAATTATTGTGCCTGGCAGAGAGATCTGATACCTTCCCTTAGATAAACAGCCTTCAAGTGAAACGTACAACATGACTTATTCTAATGACTTTTTTTTTCCTCATGTTTTCTTGAAATAAACTTTGGGCTTTGCTATGGGAATGTGATGAGAACTAACGTCAATGCCGGAAGAAACAGAAGACTTATAAAAAGTTTTGCCATGCTGAAATAATTGAGATGAAAAAAGAACATGTAATATTACAGAAAATGACTCGCATCTACTTTGGCCGGTTATCACTCCGTGTAGTAGAGACAATCATCAGCCAATGGAACCATCATCAGCTGATCGTTTTTTTAGGCACTGCCCAAAAATCATTGGCCACCGACTGCGCAAAAGTGATGCGCAAAGACCGGGAGCGTGGTCAGGTGAAGTATTTACTGTTTGGGCAACGGCTGCATGGACATCGCTCGCTAAAGATGCGAATGCAGCCCTTGCTAAGCGATTATTGGGCAGTGTAATAGGCCCAGTAAACGAGCGATGATCTAGCAGATTGGAACTCGTTTAGGGCCCTATTCCACAGGGCGATTATCGTTCACATAATCATTAACAATTAACAATCTCAAACGGCCGCTATTGCGAAAGACCTGAAAATGTACACTCATTTCCATGGAACGATAGTCGTTACTTATGATCGTATTTGCGTATTCGCTATTTCTTCGCTATTGTGTTCGTATCTACTGCGAACGACCGAACCACGTCTTATTCAATGCGAACGATTTGGGAGCGTTTTGCGAACGAGCAACGATAAAAACAGGTCCAGGTCTTATAAAGCGATCAATGATTTCTCGTTCGGTCGTTAATCGTTAACTGCATTTCAACCGAACAATTATAGTTTAGATTCGAACGATTTAACGATAATCTGAACAATAATTGTCTGGTGGAATAGGGCCCTTACAGTAGTGATTGGGTCTTCTTTGGCTCGTATAATTGGACCCTTAGAGGAGTGAAGCTATAGGGGGTGCAATGGATGTAGTTGTACCCTGCCCTGGTGCCAAGATTTATCATGATTTATGCCCGCTCATAGGTGTAAATCATTATACAAATCTAAACCTGCTCCTGCTCGATCATTTTGTGTAATAACAGTCAACTATTGAATAACCAACAAGAAATCATTGATTGTTTGATAGAATCTGGACCTATTTTTATTGTTGATTAGAGATGAGCGAACCGGGTTCGGGTTTAAGTCGATCCGAACCCGAACCCGGGCTGCTGAACTTGGATAAAGCTCTAAGGTTGTCTGGAAAACATGGATACAGCCAATGACTATATCCATGTTTTCCACATAGCCTTAGGGCTTTATCCAACTTCAGCAGCCACCACTAATCAAATGCCGAAAGTTCGGGTTCGGATCGACTCGAGCATGCTCCAGGTTCGCTCATCTCTATTGTTGATCATTCTCAAATCGTTTGAAAATCGTTCAGTGTAATAACAAAATAACAAAATCTTCTTAGAAGTCGGGGGTCGTCTTATACAACGGGAATCGTCGTCCCATACAGTGGGGGAGCTAAAAAATGGCCGCATCCCCACAGTATGGGGCAACCACTATAAAAAAAAAAAAAAAACAGTTTACTCACCTGGGGCCCGTTCCCAGCCTCCGCGCGTCTCCTGGCCCCTTCCCGGCACAGGCAGTGTTCCCAGAACAGTACACTGACTGCGCCGGGAATCCCCAAAGCTCTCCCGAGCAGCCAAGCGTCTTATTGGAGGAGCTCAGGGACACTCCGAGCTGCCGGGAGAGCTTCGAGAGAATGACAGAGGCTCAGGAAGTACCTGAAGCCTCTGTCATTCTTCCGAAACTCTTCCGGCAGCCGAGTGTCTCTAAGTACTTCAGATGAGACGCTTGGCTGCTCGGGAAAGCTTTGGGGATCCCCGGCGCAGCGCTTCTACAAGGCAACCGGGCCGCACAAACAATTGGTGAATTGTTCGTGTGGTCATTTAAATACACAATCGGCCACATATCCTCTGTTCAGACAGAGAGATGTGCAGGTGATATCAACTATTTTATGGGCCACCCAAAAGATGAAATCAGCCGACAAGTGGGCATTCTACAGTACACAGCCCCTCAATTCAAGAAATTTAATCAATGGTTGTCCTCAGAATTTGATCTTCTCCCACATATCTATGATAATATTTTAGAAGATCATTTCATCTGGATTCCCCTTTAAGAAAAAGGGCTGCAGGGACTGTATTCACCGCTAGTTAATTAGAATATAATTTGGATATAATTAGGATATAAAAGGCAATTAGTAATTATACCAAAACTAATAAAATCTAAAGTAATATGGAATTTACTTTCACAGCAAGTCTACAGCTAAAAACCTGAAGGCAAATAATCCTGCGCTCGTCTGTGAACCTGGCCCAGGGCGCGCCGCACTCTCATTTCTGCTATTCAAACAAGAAACCTTTTACATTCTGGCCACACTACGTTGTTACTGTAAGATACATCTTTTATTTATTGTCATGTTGCGTTTACCGAATACTATAAAATGTATTTCCTGACAAAGTTTTATGCTTTATGTGAAGTTTTATGATTTTTTTTTTTTTTTGATCATCCATCTTTTACTATATCATTAAAAAATATTGTTTAACAAATATACAATCACTACTATTGTATACTAAGATATTTGTTTTGGCGCCCCCTTGTGTTCTTTTGATTTTCTCCAAGAACGTCTGCCTTGACCCCGGTTGGAACTGGTGTTGGAACCTGCTGGTGGGTTCTGGTATGTTGGAGGCTACTTGTCACGGTGGCCATAAGTGGTAACACCCACCCCCGGACACATAGCTACCGGACATTGGTTAGGACTAAGGTGAGGTGCGAGGTGTTGGTGCAAGTGCAACTTTCAAATTTTGCTGCAGGGGGTTAAAGCACATGCTGGCAACGTGATGTCAATCTCGCTGCGAGTTTGTGCTATCATAGGGATGAATGGGACCGGATCTGCGAATTCGCAGAGTAAAAATCCGCTGCAGATCCGGTACGTGTGAAGGCATATATGAAATGCTATTTTTCATTAGAATGTAATCAATAAATTACATGCTACAAACAATTACATCTATTATGTTTCATAGGAAAATAAGTGGAATATACCACTGACAGAATTTTTTGATCCATTTAAAAAAATTTAAACAGACATATCAAATTGACAATAACAGATCTGCATTTCACAATTTAAGCTGCTGACACTGTTAGATAGCTGTTAGGTCAAGGAGACACATGGTACCTTTCATTTCCAGATTAGATCCCCCCCCCAAAAAAAAAAAAACAATGTGACTGATCTGTATGTCCCAGTAATAATGCCCCTGTACTCAGTATTAATGTCCTCTTCCCCAATAGTAAATCCCCCTTCCCTTGTAATAATGCCTTCTGTAGCCATGATTAATGCCCCCTTCACAATAGTAACAGCCCCTGTGGCCAGTAATAATGCCCACCCTGTAGCTAGATGCAATGTCTCTTGCAGCCAGATATGCCCCATTCAGCCAGGTATGACACCTGCATCCAAGTATGCTCACTGCAGCTAGATATGCCCCTTGTGGCCAGGTATGCCTACTGCAGCCAGATATGCCCCTTTCAATTAGATATGCCCCTGCAGTCACATATTTCTCTTACATGCCTAGATACGTCCCTAGCCAGGGATGCCTCCTGGAGCCAAATATGTCCCCTGCAGCCACATATGCTCCTTTCTGCTAGGTACGTATGCCCCTTGTAGTCAAATATGTGCAATTGAGTCAAATATACCTCTAGCAGTAGGATATGTCTCCTGCAGCCAAATAATTACCTAGACTGGTATGCGCCTGAAACTGGATATGCCCTAAGCCAGGTATACCCCCCCCTGCAGCCAGATATGTCCACTGGAAATGGATGTGTCCCTTTCTGCTATGTATAGCCCTTGCAGTCAGTTATGTCCCTTGATACCAGGTATGCCCACTGCAGCTGAATATGCCTCTTGCAGACAAGTATGCCCCATGGAGCTAGATATGCCCCGAGCCAGGTATGCCTTCTTGCATCCAGACATGTCCCCTCACATCCAGATGTGTACATGCAGTGTCCCAGAACACGCTGTCTGTTTCTCACTGTCAGTTTCTTTTCCCTATTACAGCCATGCCTGTTTTGGAAACTATTTGCACTGCAACTGTGACTATTTAGTCCCTATCACTCTCAGGTTCCTGTATATTGTACATGTGTTTAACTCTGTGCAGTGGTATGCAAAGGCTGAGGATCACGTGACCATGCCCTGTAACCATGGTTCCTCCAATGGCCGTCGAGCTTTGGCCAGGGGTTACCATGTGACTTCCTCTTGCCAGGGAGTCTTGTCCCTGCTCCCAAGCAAGGAGGTTGTGTTCCTGTGTGTCCCTCTTCACCTTCAGAAGAGTGGACTTGGTGCTCTGCTGTACAGATCCTGGCTGTTCAACTGCTCAAGTGCCTGGAGTATCCTCTCATCTGGGTGTCGTTCCTGTTATTCATCTCCTCATCAAGTCAAGATTCATACCGCAAGTACTCTAAATCCACCCAGCATCTCTTGTCTTCTCTCACTACTACTCCCATCATCCTGCACGTTTCACCTCAGCCTATGCAGCACCACCTTAGCTCTGTCTATATAAGTCTGCTATATACCTGGTTGCATCCGGAAGAGACTGTTGCTACCAGTTACCTCAGTTACAATAAAAGTGTAACCACCGCTGTTACTGAACCCTGGCATTGGTGTCCGTTTACTGGTGCCCTGACTAGGAACAGCGAAGAATCGCATGCCCAGTAGCAAGTATACCGCACTGCAAAGTAACCCACACGGGTCAGGGCATCGCAATGTTGGCGTCACGAACAGGATACAGACTGTGTTTTAAGTGCCCAGAACTGTACTGAAACCCCCCCAGAGACTTTGCCAATTACTATTTGTGTGATTGAAGTGTTTCAGGCCCTAAACAGTACACAAGATGGCCGCCGACTTCTTCAATTTCTGGCTGCGCCATACCCCAGAGAGGAGGGGGTTAACCGCCATGCTGCCAAAGCGCGGGAATCGCCCGGCGCCAGGGACTTTACATTGACTGCTCCTGACTGGCTGCCTAGGCCGGATGACGTCACTGTTGCCGGGCAGACTCTGGAACCTGATCCTCCAGCCCTCTGCTCCTCCTCTTCCTGCTACAAGATCCGGTCAGAGAGTATCAAGATGGCGACTCGTATGGAAGACACGCGTGCTGCTGTGCTACCAGAATACCCGAGCCATCTTGCTGAGCTGGACCCAGCCTGCCTGCTGGTCCCGCTTCCATCAGATGACGACAGCTGGGGGTTCGTCAAGTCCGACGCCGCCGAATCTAGTCGGCCCGCTAGCCCGGCAATCAGTCACCGGGGCCCGGACTCCCTCTCCGACTGCAGCCTGTCGCCGGTACCAGTCCGCTCGAGTGACTCTGACCTGGTGTTCTCTACCGGAGGGTCGACCTCGCCTGACTGGGATGTGGCTGTGAGTACCGGGGTTACGGAGGCCCTCTTCCTGTCCCTAGCGGGGAAAGAAAGCTCAGGCCTTCCTCTTTTACGAGCCCCTGGCGACTCCCGGGGCCCGAGTCACCTCCCTTACCCCAGTGGGTGTTCCGGGATGAACCCGTAATTGTTAAGTTAGCGGAGGAGATCCAACAGGCACTGTCCTTGCTGCCGCTCGTCACTAAGACTGCTCTCACCATGGGTACGACGGTACCAGCGGCCTCTACTACTGTCCGGCACACCATCCAAGTCCCTAGTTTCAGCGGGGAACCCCCTGTCAAGACCTGCCTAGCGCCGGGACAGCCTCCCGCGGTGCCTTACCCAGATTATGCTCCACTCTGGGGACACCCCTTTACCCCATACCTGGAGTCCAACGCTGCGTCCGAGCGGCTCTTTATTCAGAAGCTCGAACGACCCAGGCCAGGCTCAGCCCCTCTGGAGAGAAGAAGGGGTACTGTCACTAAGTTTGATAAGAAACAGGGTTACGGCTTGGTGATGGACTCCTACACCGGTCTCCTCGTACTGGTCAACCGCCGGGCTGTCATAAGAGACTATCAGCCGGGTTATCTGAATAACCTCACCCCCGGGGAGATTGTGGAGTATACCCTTGTGGGGTCTCTGAAAGGTCCATGGGCGGCTGCCATTACCAGGCCTATAAAGGCTGTACAGAGGCCCTTTCTGCCAACCCCTTCAGAAGATTGGGACGAGGACTGGCACGATTTCAAGCCCCTAGGCTCCCTAAAAGCTACCTCCAGAGCTGCGGAGTCCACTACCACCGCAGCCTGCTCTGCTGCTTCTGCTGCTGTGGCTAAAGCTGCCTGCTTGACTACCTCCGTGACCTACCACGTGGCTCCCATAATTTCCCCTATCACCACGGTAACGTCTAGCATCGTGGTCACTACTGGCTCCAGCGATGCTTCTGCTCCAGGCCCTCCACGCTTCTATTACCCCTGGGAGAAGAAGAAGCAGAAGAGCGAGAAGGGGCCTAATGAGGTTCCTCCTGCCTCTTCCCAATAAGCATTTAAACTGTTCTTCTTGTTTTGTTGACTGTTGTTGTTCTAAGTTTTAGCTATGCAACGTTAAAGGTTTGTGCCTGGTCCTCCTGACCAAGTTTCCTGTACTAACCAGCTATAAGCTGATGGACACTGAACATTACAAAACTGTTCTCTAGTGCCTGTCCCAGAGCCTTTTACATGGACGATGGTTTCAATTGCCTAAAAGAGACTCTACCTAACAGAGACACTTAACCCATTCCTTCCTAAAGCACTTTTCATAATTATGTGGTATCAACAGGTTGTCATTGCACTTATGTCAGTATTGCACTTATTTCTAGTATCATATTCCAGTAGTATCAAGGTTATTCGTGTATGTTCCTCCTCTGAGTAAGCAAAAGGTCACAGAGATAACCTCAGAGTAGAGTGCCTCTTTTGAAAAAGGAACAGTATCTATCTATGTTTTTGTGTCAGAGTCAGATAGCTCCTCCTCTGCTGAGTAAGAGAAGTCAGTTTATATACCTCTCAGAGAAAGTATAGTTTTGCAGGAGTGTCTTTTCTTAACAAGTCTTGTATTTCTCATTACAGTATTATATCTACAGCTGGAAAGATTATTTGAGCCAGTTTTCTTCAGATGTCTTCAGAGTTATGTGAGCCAATCCTCCTCCAGACCTCACAGTATTTGTTGTCTTTCGTATTTCCTTTCCTTCTGTTTCCAGTGTCTGTTCACCTCTGTCTTGTCCCTACACACCGTAGTTGCTACACATAGTCATACTTAACGTTTACATTTGTTCATACATATTGCACCTTGGATGCCTTTTTGTGTGTTTGGCCTATAGAGCGCTTGTGTGGCATGATTGAGTGGTGTGTATGAGGGTACCCAAATGTATGTTTGCTTTTGTTATTTTATTCTTTCTCTTCCAGGTGTCCAAGACACTTCACACAGACACCCAAGGCCAGATACCGTCCCCCTGTAGCCAGATACAAATCCCCATGGAGACATATACCTCTCCCCCTGTAGCCAGATAAATGTTCCCTTACAGCCAGATATATGTCTTTTCGCAGTCACATATCCCCCCTTTATACCCCTCCCCCTAAGCCAGATACACGTATACACGTCCTCTTACAGCCAGACACTTCCCCTTGTAGCCACATACATGTCCCCTTATGTCTATATACCTCCCCCTCGTAGCCAGATACATATCCCTTTACAGCTATATACCTCATCCCTTGTAGCCATACATGTCCCATTGTGTGTGTACATAACTTCTATGCACTGTTAGCCTTTTATTCATTCATTAATATGGATGGATGTTAATTAGTTGCATCCTATAAATATGGACCATCATGCATTGCTTGAAAATGGATGCAACGTTGTTCCCTTTGGATAAAATGAATCACTTGGGGAAGATTCACACAGTCTTAGGCTATGTTCACACTACATAAGAGACCGGCCGTTCCGTGATCCCGTCCGGGTCACGGAATGGCCGGTCTCTGGCCGGATCATCTTTCCGGCCGCAGAGCTCTGATGCGGGCGCATCAGCACGCGCCCACATCAGAGCTTCCCATAGCACACAGTGAAGCGCTCCAGCCGGGATCCCATTGAAAGTAGGGCATTGATCCACCGTGCCAAAAGTACAGCCGCTGTTGCCATCGGCAACAACGGCCGTACTTTTACGTAGTGTGAACATAGCCTTACAGTGGGAATGTCCTTTGTTGCCCATAGCAACCAATCACCGCTCACATAGCAACCAATCACAGCTGAGCACTTATTATTAATTGTAATCCTGATACATAAACAACACTGTCAGCTATGATGACATCACAAGCACAAGTCTGATGATGTCACACATGGTGCAGAATATACAGTTGTAGCTGAGGCTTCTGCTGTTAGTTACAGGTCGGCAGCTTTAAGAAGACGCGTCCAGGTAGGGAGCTCTTCGGTGAGGCCTCGTTCACACATGGAGCTAAAAAGATTTTAGTAAACACATCTGGGCACATGTGTGAACCTGGCTGGAGCAGCGCCTCTACACATGTAGCCTGTGTTACCAAGAAATACTTTGTCGTGTTCATGTTAACACTGGCGACATCTGTATGGTACATTGCAATGCCTTGCTCTTAGGAGTGGGGTATTGTAGTGTACATTCGATTGTAAGCTCTTCGGGGCAGACATGTAGTCATGTATTATATATCAGCCTGTAAGCTCTTAAGAGGAGGGCCTGTGTTTGTAGATTGTATAAATTAGAGTGTAAGCTCTGTGGGCAGGACATGTATTGTGAATATTAGCTTGTAAACTCTTAAGGGCAGATCTCCCAAACTAATAATAATAATAATAATAATAATAATAATAATAATAGTTACTTCTATAGGGACAACATATTGTGCAGCATTAATGTCTCTCTCTCTCTCTCTTTCCTTACAGAATGAAGTCTCCTGATCCTATATGATCTATTCAGCAATATGCGGCAGGCTAGTGGTGATTCAGGGAGATCAGATCCGATCACCACTTGTGGGGTCAGGAAGGAATTTTTTTCCCCCCTGAGGTAGAAGTCTCCGGGGGGTTTCTTCGCCTTCCTCTGGATCTGTAGGTCCGGTGGCTCTCAGATCAGGATAATAGTGGACGGGTGGGGAGGACTGCGGCACGTTCTGTGGTCTCCACCAGACCTGACCTGAGTGTCACCGGATCAACTGGTTATTAAAGGGCCGGTAATATTTCATTACAATGTTGCATATTGCTTTTAAAAAATAAAAAGAATAAAGAATTAGAATTTATGTTGGTGTTGCTTCGTTCTTGTCTGCGTATCTATTTACTATATTGACCATGATCAGAGCGATCGCTGCCTCTTGGCTTAAGAATAAGTACACGGAACTGGATTTAGATTATTATTATTATTATTATTATTATTAATCCAGCTATTATTATTATTATTATTATTATTATTATTATTGTAATAATAATAATAATAAGGAACTGGATTTAGAATAATAATAATAATAAAATAAGGAACTGGATTTAGATTAAGAATAATAATAATAATAATAATAATAATAATATTATAAGGAACTGGATTTAGATTAACCCTTTGAGGACCAGGCCCTAAATGACCCAGTGGACCGCGCAAATTTTGATCTTTGCGCTTTCGTTTTTCCCTCCTCCCCTTCTAAGAGCTCTAGCACTTTCAGTTTTCTATCTACAAGGCCATGTAATGGCTTGTTTGTTACAGGAATAGTTGTACTGTGTAATGGCGTCTTTCATTTTACCATAACATGTATGATGGAATCCCAAATATATTATTTCTGAAGATATAAATAGGTGAAATCGTAAAAAAGCAATGCAATATGGTAACGTTTGGGGGGTTCCTGTGTCTATGTAATGCACTATATAGTAATAGCGACATGATACTATTATTCTATAGGTCAGTCTGAACACAACCATATGCAGGTTACACAGATTCTCTAATCTTATATATATTTTTTTAATGAAATCCTTTTTTTTGGCAATTAAATATTAATAAAATGGGCCTATTGTGACGCTTATAACAGTTTTATTTTTTCACCTGTGAGGCTGTATGTGGTGTCATTTTTTCCGCCATGATCTCTAGTTTTTATTAATACCATATTTGTGAAGATCGGACGTTTTGATCACTTTTTATTAATTTTTTTATATATAATGTAACATAAAATCGGTAATCCGCGCACTTTTTTCCCTCTTTTCGCCTACGCCGTTCACCGTTCGCAATGACGCTTGTTATATGGACAATTACGCACGCTACGGTATATCATATGTTTATTTATTTTTATATGTTTTATTTATATAATGGGAAAGGGGGGTGATTTAAACTTTTATTGGGGGAGGGGTTTGGGGGTAGTGTATTAGTGATTTTTAACTTTTTTTTTACACATTTTAAGTCCATTTAGGGGACTTGTACATAAATAACTTAGATTTTTACACTGATCATTGCTATGCCATAGGCATAGCATTGATCAGTGTTGGCACTCTGCTCATTGAGCCTGCCTGTGCAGGCTCAGTGAACAGAGTACCGATCGGACCGCACGGAGGCAGGTGAGAAACCTCCGGCGGTCCGTTTCAACGATCGGGACAGTGTGACTTCGGGGGTCCCGATCGGTAAGTGACAGGGGACTCCCCCAGTCACTTACACTTAAACGCCACGGCCGCGCCGAGATCATAAGGGGTTAATGTCACGCTGCAGCGCGATCGCTGCAGCGCGTCATTAACGGTGAGGGGCCGGCTGCTGATTGCAGCTGGCCCCCACCTGCTATGAAGCATGCTCCGCTCCAGAGCGCGCTTCATAGCTCAGGATGTACCGGTATATCCAGGGTCATCTGGGGACAGACTTCCAGGACGTACCGATACGTCCTAGGCCACCTAGGGGTTAATAATAATAACAATAATAATAATAATGTGTTTTTAGGGTTTTAACTTATGAATATTCTCATGTACAGATTTAGGCTATGTTCACATTACGTGAACATCCGGCCGTTCCGTGACCCCGGCCGGGTCACGGAACGGCCGGTTCCAGCCCGGATCATCATGGCCGGTACAAGTACCGGCCGGATGATCTATCCGCCTTGGAAGCTCTGATGTGGGTGCATCAGCACGCGCCCGCATCAGAGCTTCCCATAGCACACAGTGAAGCGAGCGGCCGGAGCCGCTCGCTTCACTGTGTGAACTGACAGGTTCCTCTGCGGCCGGAACTCACTGAGTTCCGGCCGCAAATAATGGACCTGTCAGTTTTTTGCGGCGCCTCATGGGATCCGGCCGGAACGTATACGATGTGTGCACGCTCCGCCCGGATCCCATTGAAACTGAGGCTGTGTCCACACCGCAAATATACGGCCGTGGTTCTGCGGCGAGAACTACGGCCGTAGATTTACGTAGTGTGAACACAGCCTAAAACTATTAGAAAAAAACACCTATAATATGAGAAAACCATCAGACTACACACAGGTGGTTATATGGTTCCATTGCAGATTTCTTTAGCAGTGGACGTCTTTCAGTATATTTGGCGAAATCTACAACAGGTCTAAGCTGGTATAGATTTTTATTATGGTAAATCAGGCACAAAATGAGGCCATGCCCCCACGCTCACACATATGGTAAGCAGGGTGCACATCTGCAAAAAATTCGCCGATTTTTATGCAGACTGACTGGTTTGCGCAGTAAATCTGCTTTTTTCTGCAGCTCTACGCCAGGCTTGTTGTAGTACACTGGACACACACACATGGGTGGAGAGTGTGAGAAATATAAACCTTGTACAAAACCTTTGGGAACACTTAGGGGCCTATTCCACAGGAGCGATAATCGGCCGTTCGCCACCCGCGCATCGCTACGGTGGAATAGCGGTGCGCGGGAGCGACCGACGATTCAAGCAGAGCAGCATACATTACCTTGCCAGTCTCCTCCTCCGCTCCGTCTTTCTCCCTTGGTTGCGCGTGCAGCAGCAGCTCCGGAGACGCTCAGCCAATCACTGGCTACGCCGCGGGACCCGAGGAGGAAGAGGGAGCGGAGGAGAAGCCCTGCAGGTAATGTATGCTGCAAGGGCTGCAAGGACATCGGTAGCGATGTCCCTGCAGCCCTCGCTAAACGATCGTTGGGGCCGTGGAATAGGCCCAGTAAACGCTTGTTTACATTGTTGCTCGGGCCCTGCTCGGCCCATGGAATAGGGCCCTTACAGTGGGGGAGGGCTGGGCTTGCCTGAACTGGTGCATGTCCCATGTCCCTGTGTAGGTAGATACATGTCCCTGTGTAGGTAGATACAATTCCCTGTGTAGGTAGATACATGTCCCCTTGCAGCCAGGGAAGCCAGGGAAGAAGGAGGCTGGTGGGAGAAGCTAGGGGAGGGCGGTCTTAGAGCTTAGATTCTCTTAGGGAGAATGAAGGCATGAGCAGAGTATATGTGGGCACAGTATAGCAGCACTCTCTTTCCGGGGAGAGAGAGGTTAGAGCTATGGAGAGATTACCTCCACAGTCCTGTCCTCTTATGCAAGCCCCAGCCTGAGGTGGATCTGCTATGATTTGGAAGGTGAGGGAGACTTCCTGGGTCAGAATACAGGGCTGTAGACCCCGCTATGCAGACCATGCCCCTCCACCACTCCCCCTCCCAGTACAGGGAGCTCTTAAACCAAAGCAATGGTCTTAAACCAAGTCACAATTTTGAAAAACTGTGAGCTCTTAAACCAAAATGCATTCAATCCAAGTTACTCTTAAATAAAGGTACCACTGTGTATATATATATATATATATATATATATATATATATATATATATATATACATACACACACAGTGGTACCTTGGTTTAAGAGCGTTTTGGTTTAAGAGCTCACAGTTTTTCAAAATTGTGACTTGGTTTAAGAGCATTGCTTTGGTTTAAGAGATCCCTGTACTGGGAGGGGGAGTGGTGGAGGGGCATGGTCTGCATAGCGGGGTCTACAGCCCTGTACTCTGACCCAGGAAGTCTCCCTCACCTTCCAAATCATAGCAGATCCACTTCAGGCTGGGGCTCACATCAGGGGACAGGACTGTGGAGGTAATCTCTCCATAGCTGTAACCCCTCTCTCCCCGGACAGAGAGTACTGAAAATTGTCTTTGGTGTAAGAGTGGATTTGGATTACAAGCACGGTCCCGGAACGAATTATTCTCCTAATCCAAGGCACCACTGTATATGTCATTTGATATGCTGATACTATTTATATTCCTATTATTCTAAAGAAACAATGTAAAAGTAATACATCAGGTAAATACTATGACTTAGAGAAAAGTAGTTGCACTCCTCAAAGCTTTATAACTATGGTCCCACTTTATATACTTAACCCTTCAGAATTAAAGTATCAAAATAAATCTCGCCTATTTGTTGTGGCTAATACCCTGCTGTTTTGCCGCATAAATCTGTCAATGTGAGAAATATTCCCGGTGATGATTAATGTACAATTAAATTACTGTAGTTACTGGGCCTCGTTTTTTAATCAAGACGCTCATTATTTTTAACTTAAAAGTTTCGTCGGCTGACACCTTCATGACAAATGAGTTATTTATTCTTCTCCTCAAGCCGTATATTACAGTATGCAAACAAGAGCCGAAGTGCAGATAAGAGCGTCTTAAAGGGAAGGAGTCATCAGGAACCGGTCTGTTGTTTTAAGTAAGGGTCCTATTACACGGAATGATTATCGTGCGAAAAAATGTTGTAACGTTCCAATTAAAGTGATAATCTTTCCCTGTCTACGCAGGCAGCGATCAAATGACTAGCAAAAATTTGTGCGTAAGACATTGATCGCATCTTTCAGTGTCTGTCCACATCGTTCGTTCATAATTAGTGACTAGAGATGAGCGAACCGGGTTCGGGTTCGAGTCGATCTGAACCCGAACGTTCGGCATTTGATTAGCGGTGGCTGCTGAACTTGGATAAAGCTCTAAGATTGTCTGGAAAACATGGATACAGCCAATGACTATATCCATGTTTTCCACATAGCCTTAGGGCTTTATCCAAGTTCAGCAGCCACCGCCAATCAAATGGCGAAAGTTCGGGTTCGGATGGACTCGAGCATGCTCCAGGTTCGCTCATCTCTATTAGTGATGAGTAGTGATGAGCGAATTCTGTTCGATCGAATAGTAAGGTATTCGATTTATCAAATATTATCGAATAGTTCGCCAAATATTCGAAGAATATTCGATAAGCGTTCAAATCCCCCAGCTTCCGTTTTTTACCTCCAAGTGGTCGAATGGATGTTTTTCAATAATCGAATACTTGTTCCCATAGACTTTAATGGGATCGAATATTCGGGAGATATAAGTACGAATATTCGAATATTTCACTATTCGCTCATCACTAGTGATGAGTGAACATCCCGATGTTTGGTTCAAATCCTGAACACGATCATAAAATAAAATTATCGTGATAGGTTCGGCAAACATTCAAGGACAAATAACACATGTTGCCATCGGCAACAACGGCCGTACTTTGTACGGTGTGGAACACTGCCTATTCTTGTATGGGATCCCGGCCAGAGTGTATACACATAGTATACGCTCCGGCCGGGATCCCATGCGGTGCCGCAAACAACTGACATGTCAGTTTTCTGCGGCCGCAATTCAGTAAATAGTGGCTGCAGAAAGACCTGTCAGTTCACACAATGAACCGGAGCCGCTCGATTCATTGTGCGCTATGGGAAGTCGTGATGCGTACCCGCACTGATGCGCCCGCATTAGAACACTGCGGCCGGAAAGATCATCCGTCCGGTACTTAAGTACCGGGCAGGATGATCTTTGCAGATACCGGCCGTTCCGTGACCCGGCCGGGTCACGGAACGCCTGGTCTTTTACGTAGAGGGAACATAGCCTTGTAGTGCTAAAATTCTGGATTCTGTCACCCTCCCTACACGGACAATTTCACAACAATTTAAGCCCTACTTGGTCAGCTCCCCTTCCCTACACTGACTAACTACCACTGTGAATATTGCTGCCTAACTAAATTCAGATGCTGTCCCTGCTCGTGTCACTCTCCCTACGAAACCGCACAAGTATCTGGAAAGACTGTGAGAAAATTTGCCTCAGCATTGAGTTTTTATAGCATATACATAACATACGTAATGACGCTAATCGTACAGCCAATCACAGTAATGCCAGTAGTGACCATGGCTACTACATTCCCTGAGGTGCCCTTCCTTCCCCACACCTTAATTGGCTCTTTCAAATTGGTGGAAGGAAACTTACGTAGTTGCGTACATCGCGAGATAAACATTCTCATGTTCGAATATGTTCGAAAATGATCGTTATAACCATTCTGATCATTAAACAAATTGTTTGTGATCGGCGAATACGAACAATAAGCACCATGTTCGTACGAACATCCGAACATTTAAGAACATGTTTGTTCATCACTATTCATAATTATAATTGTTGATATATCGTTTTGTGTATTAGGCAATGTTCACACTACGTAAAAGTACGGCTGTTGTTGCCATCGGCAACAACGACAGTACTTTGTACGGGTGAACAATACCTATATTTCTATGGGATCCCTGCTGGAACGTATACACATCGTTTACGCTCCAGCCAGGATCCTACACGGGGCCGCAAATAACTGACATGTCAGTTTTCTGCGGCCGCAATTCATTGACTTGCGGCCGTAGGAAACCCTGACAGTTCACACAGTGAAGCGAGCGGCTCCGGGCGCTCGCTTCATTGTGTGCTATGGGAGGTTCTGATGCAGGCGCGCGCTGATGCACCTGCATCAGAACCCTGTGACTGAAAGATAAGTACCGGCCGGGATGATCCGGGCAGAGACCGGCTGTTCCGCGATCCGGTCGGGTCACGAAACGGCCAGTCTCTATACGTTGTGTGAATATAGCCTTATAGTGAATGATTTCAGGTCGTTTCCAAAAACGCTTGTTTGCAATTGTTTATCGTTCATCAGAGACAATGAAAAATCAATTAGTCTAATAGAACCTAATAGAAGTTTCAACGTTAAGCAAATTTTTCAATAATATTTGGTGATTTCATTTAATTTTTCACCTAGATGAAAGAAAATCCTATAATTTTTCATTAATATTTGGTGATTTCATTTAATTTAACACCTAGATGAAAGAAAATCCTATAATGTCACAGATTTCACACTGACCACTGGGCCTTAGAATAGTGTGCCCCTTCCTGTTGTGTAAAGATCACTTCTCCGCAGTCACCTCATTATCATCACAGACAGGATTATACCGATGGTGCGACATCTATGTTATAAAGCTGAAGGCCGATAACACATGACCACACTGAGAAAAAGGTGATTTCCCCATATACGTCCTTGGCCAATCTTGTATGTATTTTTTAACAAGGATACAGGAGAAAGACACCGACAAACTACCTTACTCTTTAGATTGTGACCAGTTGGGTGAAATCAGGAGGACACCATACCCATTAGATTGTTGACCATTGGGGGAGAGCCCAAAGACTACCATACTCATCAGAAAACCCTAAAGTCTACCAAACTCATTAGATTGTTGACCTCCATTAGATTGTTGACTGGGGGGGGGGGTCAGGAGGCCACCATATGCATTAGATTGTTAACCAGTGGTGTCAATTGTGGAGGCCACCATGGTTATTGACCAGTGGGTGAATTGTGCAGGCGACCATACTCACCAGATAGTTGTCTATGTGGGTAGAGTCCAGAGGCCACCATACTCATTAGATTGTTGTCTTCTTGGGGAAAGTCCAAAGGCCACCATACTCATTAGATTATTAAGCAGTGGGTGGAATCTGGAAACCACCATAGTTATTAGATTGTTGTTTTCTTGGGGAGAGTCCAGAGGCCACCATATTCATTAGATTGTTAACCAATATGGAGGCCATCAGATTATTGACCAGTGTGATTGAATCTGGGGGCCGCCATACTTATTAGATTGTCATCTTGGGGAGAGTCCAGAGGCTACCATACCCATTACATTGTTGGCCAGTGTGATGGAATCTTGAGGCCATTATACTCATTAGATGGTTGACCATTGTGATAGAATTTTGAGGCTACCATACCCATTAGATTGTTCACCAGTGTCATGGAATCTGGAGGCCATTATACTCATCAGATGGTTGACCATTGTGATGGAATCTTGAGGCTACCATACCCATTAGATTGTTGACCAGTCAGTGGAATCTGGAGACCACCATACCCATTAGCTTGTTGACCAGTGTGGGGGGAAATCTGGAGGCCACCATACTCATTAGATTGTTGACTCATGTGATGAAATCTGGAAGCCACCATATATTAGATTGTTGGCTGGGCCTTACAAAATCATGAGGCGCAACCAGATTTATTAGAGCCTAGAGCTCTGCCAGTAAATAGCACAGTCCACTAGACCCTTGTCCCTAATCTTACGTAGTCACATTAGGCTTGACGATAATTCCAACACTACATAATACCGAAATATTAGAAAAGCAGTTTTTTCCTATTAGAAGAAAGTCTCTTTATTAAACCCTGTAATGTTTCTGAGAGGTGATAGAAAATAATCTTAAAATGTATTGAAGTGCCGAGGTAGGTGCTGCCCGTATCTCTCACGAGTCTCCTATCTCCTGACAGCACTCTTGAACTGTCTAATCTTATTCATGCAAGCAATGTTGATAAAATGACAGTGCTCACTAGCGAGAAAGCTTTTCACTGAACGAATTGGAAATCACTGAAGATAATGCAGAGGAACGCTGGGTTAGGTGCAAGCTTTTTACAGTGCAAATTAAACTTCATAACTGCTCTTCTACTGAGCTCACATTTATGGAATCTTAAACCTTTTCTATGTTCAATGGCACGCATCATATCCGGGCTCCGCCATAGGCCACGCTTTCATAATGACACAACGATATGCAAAAGGCTAAAAATTTCTTGAGTGAGATATAAAATAAAGGTCACAATAAAGGAACAATGTTCCCAGAGGACATTTTCTTGGATGAGAAATTATTTCATAGAAATTTCCATGGAATTCCGAGGGGAACTCTGCCTATATTAACAAATGGCATCCATCTCCTATGGAGATCATGGGCCAGGGTGGAATCACGTATGTCTTTTAGAAACAGCTGCATATATTACCCTCTTGCATTTCATGTGTATATGTTTTGCAATGCCACTGTCATAACTGATGGGTGGCCCAGTGGTTAGTACTAGAGAAGAGCGAATCTCAAGCACACTTGGGTTTGTCTAAACCCGGACGTTCTGCATTTGATTAGCGGTGGCTGAAGAAGTTGGATGCAGCCCTATAGAATCCTGAGAAAACATTGACACAACCAACATAGTGCGATTGGGTTTGGACGGACCCGAGCGTACTCGAGGTTCGCTCATCTCTAGTTTGCACTATTGCGTTGTAGCCCTGGGTTCAAATCCAGCTAAGGGTAACTTATACTGTCCATGGGTCTACATGGTGACCTTAGGGGCATCTATGTAAGACTCAGTTTTCAAATATAGAAAGCAAGTAAAAAACTTACTTTCCTTTTTTTTTAAATCACATTTAATGAGCTAATTTTTTTCTTATTCATTTTATCTATATAGCTGTATGAGAGCTTGTTTTTTGCAGGACTGATTATTATTAAATTTTATTTAAATAAAAAAATAATTTTGTCTCTATTTTTTGGGATTTTTAATACATGCCATTCACCATTCTGTAAGAAATGATATTCTCTGGGTCAGTAGAATTATACCAAATTATACTAAATTTATATAGGTTTTTTTCCCCACTAATTTGCCACAATAGAAACATTTTTATTTAATTTTAAATACCAAAGACAAGTACTGTTTTATTTATTTCTTGATGGAGGTAGATGGAGCTTGTTTTTTGCTGAAATGTTTTAAAATTTTTATTAATATCATTTTCTGCCCATTCACACTTATCATTTTTATAAGGGGAATTGGTGAAATTTTATGTTTACATGTTTTACATGTTTTATGTAATTTGAAATGGAAACTCCAGTGAAAAACAAATTTATTCAAATCAACTGGTGTCAGAAAGTGCCAGAGATTTGTAATTTACTTTTATTTAATAATCTCCAGCCTTCCTGTACTTATCAGCTGCTGTATGTCCTACAGGAAGTGGTGTATTCTCTCTAGTCTGAGACAGTGCTCTCTACAGACACCTCTGTCCATGTCAGGATTTGTCCAGAGCAGAAGTTTTCTATCTATGGGGATTTGCTACTGCTCTGGACAGTTACTGTCATGGACAGAGGTGGCAGCATAGAGCACTGTGTCAGACTGCCCTGCATGGCATACAGCAGCTGATAAGTACTAGACAACTTGAGATTTTTTTATTTAAGTAATTTACAAATCTATATAACTTTCTAATTCCATTTTTATTTACAAAAATAAAGTCCTTCCTGTTAGGTCCTTCAGCTCTTTCCTGCAATACTTTCCATACACTGATGAAAATCGCCTCTAGCCACACTACAGCCAATTACACGTAACATAAATGAACTTCGGTTGTCTCGGGAGCTCTCTTTTCATTTGGATATGTTTCGTCGTGCACCATCTGTAAGTGACTGAAATATTTCATGTAGCAATTTAGTGAAAACAAGATATATTAAGATATCATTTCCACTTAAGGAATAAAACATGCTGTAAAATTCTATGGAAATAGTTGGGAGTTGAGGGAAGGCATGAACCTGTGAACCATGAGATCATTGCAGCAGATGCAGCTCCTTCCCTGTGAAAGTGAGAAAAACAAGACAGCAGGATAATCCCTTGTGGAAGTTGTTGAAAGTTTTAATTCTTTGGCCATTATGTCATCTAACATCTCTGTTTAAGGCTCTGTTCACACAGAGTACAACTGGCGGAATTCTGCGGCGGAGAATTCCGCCAGCCTCCGTGTCATAATGGGAGTCTATGGGAGGCTCGCGCACGCGAGCCTCCCATAGACTCCCATTATGACACGGAGGCTGGTGGGATTCCGCCAGTTTTACTCTGTGTGAACGGAGCCTAAGAAATGGTTTTATTAGTTATTATAGCTAAAATTGTAACTTTTGGTTAAAAAAAAATTATATATTTTTTTCAAATCAAACCATAGCAGAAAGTTATATAGATTTGTAAATTACTTCTATTTTAAAATCTCAAGTCTTCCAGTACTTATCAGCTGCTGAATGTCCTGCAGGAAGTGGTGTTTTCTCTCCAGTTAGACACAGGGTTCTCTGCTGCCACTTCAGTCCATGACAGGAACTGTAGACGTTTTCTATGGAGATTTGCTGCTGCGAGCACCATGTCAGCTTGAAAAGAATACACCACTTCCTGCAGGACATACAGCAGCTGATAAGTACTTTGTCCATGTTTTCCAGGACTCCCTAGGGCTGCATCTATCTTCTTTAGCCACCAGTAATAAAATGACCAACGATTAGACTCCAGCCTGCTCGGTTGTGCTCATCTCTAGTAGGTAACCCACCAACCATATCCAGAACACACTAAAGTAAAGGGGTCATACTGTTCTGAATTGCATTTTTGTAGTTTTCCCTTATATAATACAGATCTGATCACTGCCACTTTAAAATTCACAATATCAGAAGTTGCCCGGCCTTTAGTTAATGTCTTCATTACTTTAAATCTCTTATAAAAGCGCAGTATACAAAGCAAATGACAGAGGTTAATCATAATGTCAGCCGCACAATACAGAGGGTTGACTGTTTTTTTCTCTCCTCGTATTGAGTTTACAGTCATTAGAAGTCGGCTAAATTACAAGCTCTAATTGTAAAGATATTGATAATAGAAATGCCATTAACTATGTAATTTGTCAGAACAACATATGCATCGAGTTTAATGAAACATTCGCTAGAAAGGAAACAATTCCCTTTCTTCATCTACTTAGGTTGGTTCATAGATTAACTTCCAAGATTCAACCCTTTTAAAGCACCTTGCTGAGTATGTGGTGTCCCACCACGGGTGTTGCTAGTTTATACACCCCTCGCAAAAGCCTGTACTACAAGTTAACGTGGTAATGAAGTGACACTTAGGTTTTACCACTAGATGTCGCTATTATCTGTATATGCACTTGTATATTGCACAGCTGTAGTGAACAAAGGGTTATTGCTTATTATGATCTGCGCATCAATAAGCGCTAGCTCTCTTCTCTTCTTCACCTACCTTTATTTTCCTTTTTCTCTTTACACTTTCTTCTCCACCACTCATAGGGGGCATTACACCTCCTGTAGGAAGTTGTCACATGGGGAGAGGAAGTGAACGCCCACATTTAGTGAGTCTTACCCAAGTCTTGGTAGAGAGAGGATGCAAGACAAGACGGCCCCTGCTGTGGTAGTGGACGGACGCACATGGGAGACGGACAGACTTTTCTTTTAGACGCTATCTTTGGTCCAACTATGAAATGCTAAACTACTTGAGAGAGGAAAAGTCAAAGATCACCCCAACCCACGCCGTGAACATTTCTAAAGTGCAGGACAGTATCCTGAAACAAGAGGAACTGATCCGGATAGAGCAAAGTTGCTGCAAGCCTAAATACTCTATCTCGCAGCGCAGGTGTAACCAGGTAATTTGGCCACCTTGCTCAACTCAGGTAACAAGGTCTGGGGCTTGTGTCACCCTAATAGGACGGGTCGCCCGACACTGTAGGGCAACAGGTGGTACAGCAACCACAAAGGTCGAAACACAGGCACAAGTATACTTCTATTTTCAAGTATTGTTCAGTATTTTACTTCTTCTTCCAGCAGAGCACACTTCTACCCAGCACACAACCAAGTCAGCACAGCTCTTCTGCTCCTAAAGCTCTTAACGCAGATTGTGTTTACTCAAGTCAGAAGTTTATTGTCTACTACTGTACAAAGTATTCTCACAGTAAAGAAGATTTTATTTATAATAACGGCATTATTGTTCCGGCACCTACCTACACAGTCACTACTCAATACTTGGATCATCTCCTGGCTGTGTTATATCTCGACCAAACACCACCGTAGTGGCATCGCTCAGCTCCATCTGGCAAGTGACTGGTTGTCCACATGTGGGCACCACAAGTATCCTTTCCCTTAAAACATGTTTCCCTTAAAACACATAGGATAAAGGTAATTTATGTCCAATTTTCCTGCACACCACAGGTGTGGAGCGAGCAGTTATTGACAATTATCCCTGTTCGCTCTGCTACATGGTGCAACACTACTGACATAGACAGCTTTCCCAAGTCTAATGTCTATTCTAATGCTAATATGTTTTATATAGAAATCAGGGGAGGCTCAGTATCGCTAGTGCTGCATGGACCAGGGCTTCAGCACTTCTGCAGTTCCAGAGGCATCCATTGGTAGCAGCAGCTGATCCATGTCTCCCCTTACTACTGCAATTCAAAGTAAAAATGTCTATCGTCTTCTTCCTCTAGCCCACGGCACCTGGTTAACGTTGCAGGATCCTGGGCCGAGGGAAAAATGGGTCACTCACTACTTTATGTATACATTAATATGCTTAAGTACAGCAAAGAAGAGTCTGCCAGGCAGGATAACCCATGAACTAAGGGTCCAGGGAATGCCACCAGTGTCCCAAAAGATCTCATTTACATATATGGATTTTTTTAAATTTTCAAAAATAGCAGAATAGTTCACCAATCAGGGGTTATCTTTAAAAACAGCATCAAAAGTCTGTGAGGTCCCTCCAGGTTGCACACACAAAAGGGGTGGGGGGGGTGGGGGGGGTGGGGGAGAGGATCGTGGTCGTAGTCAGATGCGATGAAAGGAGCGCACATTATGTGCTTCTGTCATCTCTGCTGCCGGACGGCAGGGGGATCGTGTGAATGGCTACATTCACTTGAATGGTTCCTAAAATTGTCCGTGGTTTTACGGGATGTTTGAATGCAGCCTAAGGGCCCTATTACACAGGACGATTATCACGCGGGAAATTGTTAAATGGTTCGAATTTAAACGATAATCGTTCTGTGTAATTGCAGGCAACGGTCGAAAAATCGTTCGTATGTCGCTGATCTAGATCTGAACCTAAAATTATCGTTAATCGTTCGCTAATCGTTCACTGTAATTCCACATTCATTCGCTTAAGTTCTGCATTTTTTCACTAATCGTTCAGTGTTATAGCGATTGTTCATTGTTTTGCTGGGATCAGAAGGAATAAACAATCGCAATAACGATCGTAGTAACAATCGTAACTAATGCTGCGTTTACACGAAACGATAATTGGCCCGATCGTACGATTAACAATGTCGGAGTAACGATTTTTTTTCATAATGGTCAGCGTTTAGACGGTACGATATAATTGGTTTTGCGATCGTTTTGCGATCGCTTAAGCCTATCTCACACATTGGTTAAATCGGCAAACGACTGTTTACACGGAACGATCTGCGAATTTTTTGCCAACAGCGTTTACACGTACACTTATCGTTCGAATTTGATCGTTATCGTGCAAATTCGCACGATAATCGTTCCGTGTAAACGCAGCATTTCAATTATCGTCGATCTGTGTAATATGGTGAACGATTTCAGGTAAATGATAAACAATCTCGTTTGCTGATCGTTTATCGTTAGTCGTTAAAAATCGCTCCGTGTAATAGGACCCTAACTCATGGCTAGTGAGGTCAATAATGCAAATAGTATATATAGCTAAATATATTATAGCAATTACGCCAGATGTTAGCTGTCAGTATACACCTGGTGCCACTATAAATACTATCTGCATTACTGCCCTCACTAGCCATGAGTAAGGGTGTCAAGAGTACATCGGAAACGCGTTGGAGTTTTTGTTGCACATGTCATATCGGTGGTTTTAACGCTGAATAAGGCTATGTTCACATTACGTAAGAGACCGGCTGAGATCGGCTGATCTGTCTCTAAAGTACTGTAGTACCAGCCGGATGATCTTTAGGGCCGCAGAGTTCTGATGCGTGCTTATCCGTGCACGCCCGCATCAGAACTCCGCACTGCACACAAAAGAGCAAGTGTGCACTAACGGTTTTCTGCGGCCACTATTCACTGAAAACTCTTGACATGTCTCTCGGACAGGTACTCCTTAACTAAAGGTGCTAAAAATAAAGTAACAGGTAGCCTTGAGTCTCTGATATGTCTCTGAGTCCTATGTCTCTGATAACACTGAGCTATGAGATTATAGGAAGTGTAGACATTGGGACATAGGGGGAGATTTATCAAACATGGTGTAAAGTGAAACCGGCTCAGTTGCCGCTAGCAACCAATCAGTTTCCACCTTTCATTTTCCAAAAAGTCTGTGAGGAATGAAAGTGGAATCTGGTTGGTTGCTAGGGGCAACTGAGCCAGTTTCAATTTACACTGAGGGAGATTTATCAAAGGGGTGTAAAGTAGAACTGGCTCAGTTGCCCCTGGCAACCAATCAGATTCAGTTTTTTATTCCTCACAGAATCTGTGAGGAAATAAAAGGTGGAGTCTGATTGGTTGCTAGGGGCAACTGAGCCAGTTCTACTTTACACCCCTTTGATAAATCTCCCCCACTGTGAAAAGTGAAACTGGCTCAGTTGCCCCTAGCAACTAATCAGATTCCACCTTTTATTCCTCACAGACTTTTTGGAAAATGAAAGGTGGAATCTGATTGGTTGCTAGGGGCAACTGGGCCAATTCTACTTTACACCAGTTTTGCTAAATCTCCCCCATAGAGTTTTTATCTTTTTTTTCCACAGGAAACCTTTATCTCCAACCTCTTTTCTTCCCAAAGTTTCCCCGGTCCCATTAGTGACAAGGAGCTAATAGTTTCGGGCTCATCACCAAGAATAACATTACACTTGAGCAGTTCTCAAATTCATTCGCGAAAATGTCTCTTCGCGTTGGATCTTCCCGCTAAGTGATGACTATTCTGAAACTCTTCCTTCAAATGAATAAAGTTGCTAAAGTAATGAAATTCAGCACAACAGAAACCGCCTACCATCCTGCTAACCGCGAATATACTGCCTGTCTCTAGCTTCGGCGTGATAGATGGCAGATAACCAAATAATAAGGATGATTTGACAAGACAGGCTGGGTCAAGAGGACCGGCCCGTGAAAGGTATACTGGGGATAAAAGCAGCATCGCTGTACTCTGTAAGGCAAGTAGACAGGAGATTCATGGCCGTGAATTCTAATGAGATATCTTCAGTCTGTAAGGCGGAAGATAAAAAAGCAACTCAATCACCGAGCGACCGAGCACTTGTATCCGGGGGAGGGGGGGTGCGGGGGTGAAGGAAGGGGAGATGCTGGTTAATTGAAGTTGAAAGCTAATTAATGCCGAATGTTTAAAGGGAAAGACAGATGAGATTTACTTTTACATCAATCATTTCAGGTCTGGCACCCCAAGACTCGGAACGAAGACTCCGAAACATTGGTGCGGACTCCTAGAACGTGGAGGTCCTAGAAGGTGGCTGTAACTTTCCAGAAGAAACTTTTTAACAAGATGTTGTCTGGCAGAATATAAAGATGAAAAAGTTTGTAGTTCCTAAAAAACGGTACAGAGTCTTTAAGAGAAGGGTCTTTAATAGGTCCGATATGAGATTTACTTTTACATCAATCATTTCAGGTCTGGCACCCCAAGACTGGGAATGAAGACTCTTAAAGAGGTTGTACCACCAGGTACACCCTCTTTAATCTGACACAGGGATAGAACGGCGCCGTCAGGGGCAAGCCAGTTCCATTTTTCAATCCACGGCCCGGTTTCCTTGAACTGCGCCGTTCTATCCACAGGTACCGGGCCAGTGCTCAAGCACAGGAGGTAGGCCGGCCCGCCCCCAGTGGGAGGGAATTCCTGTATTACGCGGCTCCATTGATTCTAACGGAGCCGCGTCATACAGTGGGAGGGAATTCCCTGCTGCTTAAACTCGGGACCCGTGGATAGAACGGCGCCGTACACGGGAACCGGGACGCGGATCAAATAACGGACCGCAGCATCGGCTTGCCCATGACGGCGCCGATCTATCCCTGTGTCAGATTAAAGAGGATGTACATGGTCTAAACATCGGTGTGGACTCTGCCGCACCCTCACAAGGCGGAGGTCCGAGAAGGACTTTCAGGATGTAACTTTTAACAAGATGTTGTTGAAGTTACAGGCAGATTATAAAGATGAAAAAATTTTTGGTTCTTAAGAAACAATACAGAAAATGTTTGTCACAAACTAAACTTTTAGTCAACTGTATACTTAGGAGGAGTGAGAGCCTCTGACATTTACATATGGGTGACTCTTCCTTTTGGAGGTGATTCCTGGTAAAATTAAAGTAAATCTCTGACCTCCTGACTGCATACTAAGCTGACGGCACCGCTAGATAGATCTAAATTCAAGCATTTAGAACATATGCTTTGTTTTTCTATTTTCATTTTTTTTAAAAAAACACCATTACTTGGGCTGTAAATGTTGTCAAAGAGGCGGGGCCTATTGTTCCCTGAGCCCTAGTGCCGCCATGCCTCACTGTTCTATATGCCCGCCCCTTGCATAATCAGCCACGTACATAATACATACAGAATACTGACGTGTAGCGGTTCTAGGTCCCAAGAAATAATAGGCTCCGCCTCTTTGACACCATTATCAGCCCAAATCAAAGTGTTTTATATGAAATTAAAAACACAGGCAACCAATAGGTGAATGCTTTCCTTGATATCTACCCAGTGGTGCCATCAACTTGGTTACAGATTCACTTTAACTTTCAAATGTAGCCTTTGTGGATACGTAGAAAGCCAATTTTCTTAAAGGGATATTCAGAAGATTTTTTTTTTCTTTCAAATCAATTGGTATCAGAAAGTTATAGAGATTTGTAAATGACTTCTATTTAAAAATCTTAAGCCTTCCAGTACTTACCAGCTGCTGTATGGCCTGAAGAAAGTGGTGTATTCTTTCCAGTTTGACACAGTGCTGTCGGGGGGTGGTCAGGATGTAAGCAATTTTAAAGGAGTACTCTGTCGAAAATCTTTTTTCTTTAAGATCAACTGGTTTCAGAAAGTTATACAGATTTGTAAATTAATTCTATTTAAAAATCTCAAATCTTCCCATAATTATCAGCTTCTGTATGTCCTGCAGGAAGTGGTGTATTCTTTCCAGTCTGACATAGTGCTCTCTGCTGCCACCTCTGTCCATGTCAGGAACTGTCCAGAGGAGGAGAGGTTTTCTAAAAGGATTTGCTACTGCACTGGACAGTTCCTGACATGGACAGAGGGGGCAGCAGAGAGCAATGTGTCAGACTGGAAAGAACACACCACTTCCTGCAGGACACACAGCAGCTGATAAGTACTGGAAGACTGGAGATTTTTAAACAGAAGTAAAGCACAAATCTGCATAACTTTTCTGAAACCAGTTTATTTTAAAGAAAAAGACTTTTTTTTTTTAACTACTTGCAATGAATGCACCACATGCATCCATATCTACTTGTCTTATATCCTAACCCATCATTGCATTCTCCTGTCATTTCCTTCCTGTTTACATGTTTTCCTCTACGTGCAGAGGGAATAAAACAGCAATTTAATCAGAATAGCGTATCGGATAAAGAGAAAAAATGACACAAACGTAAAATCCTGTTACTGTAGGCTTATCATCTACTGGCATATGTTCAAAGTTAAATGGACCAACAAACTTGCAAATAGGCGAAGATCCATAGGAGCAGATGAACCAAATTGTTGGCAGCCCAGAGCCTATACTCATACATCAAATGCTTTCGTTCAGGCAGCCGGCCAAGTCTAGATGCCCAAGTGGACAGTCAACTTGGGTTTGTGCTGTAATTGTTGGAAAGTGCTGACAACTGGAAGCCGTCACATTGTACAACCCTGGTAAATGTACATTTATATTCGATGCATGAATGATACTACAGGTTTTTAAATCAACTGGTGTCAGAAAGTTATATAGATTTGTAATTTACTTGTATTTAAAAAATATCAAATCTGCCAGTACTTATCAGCTGCTGTATGTCCTGCAGGAAGGGGTGTATTCTGTCCAGTCTGACACAGTGCTCTCTGCTGCCACCTCTGTCCATGTCAGGAACTGTCCAGAGCAGTAGCAAATCCAAATAGAAAATCTCTCCTGCTCTGGACAGTTCCTGACATGGACAGAGGTGGCAGCAGAGAGCACTGTGTCAGACTGGAAAGAATACACCACTTCTTGCAGGACATACAGGAGCTGATAAGTACTGGAAGATTTAAGATTTTGTAATAGAAGTAAACTACAAATTTCTGGCCCTTTCTGGTACTAGTTAAGGAAATGTTTTTTAGCTAGGGGTTATCCAGCGCTACGAAAACATGGCCACTTTCCCCCTACTGTTGTCTCTAGTTTGGGTGGGGTTTTGAAACTCAGTTTCATTGAAGTAAATGGAGCTTAAAGGGGTATTCCCCCCAAAATTATTTTTGTATTAATACAAATTGCCCACCCGTAGCTTTCCATCTTTCCAATATAAAGTTATTACGGATTCTGCACAGTTTTGCTGTTATCCAGCTGCATTCACCTCCACGGATTGTATAGAATCATCACACCTCAGTCCACACCGACACGCTCCCTGCTCCTGGCCCCCACCCTCCGAGTCGGCATCACGTGTCCTCAGTCCCAGCACAGTGAAGTGACTGAGAACACTGATGCGGTGGCTGCTGTTACAGAGGGAGACAGTGATCAGCGCAGCTGTGACTGCATCCCTCTCTAACAGCAGCCACCCGGTCACCCCCAGCCCAGAGCTCACCCCCTGTATCCAGAGCCTCCCGGCAGCACTCACCCGCAGCACACAGCCCCCCCCCCCCCCCCCCCATCACCCGTGGCATCCCTCACTCACCCGAAGCATAGCCGCTGCACTCACCCCCGGCCCCCCCCGGCAAGCTCCGCCCCCCCGCGATCGCCGACAACAAGCTTCGCCCCCCCCCCCGCGATCGCCCACGGCAAGCTCCGCCCCCCATCGCCCGTGCCAAGCTCCGCCCCCGCGATCGCCCACAGCAAGCTCCGCCCCCATCGCCCGCGCCAAGCTCCGCCCCCCCAATCATCCGCGGCTCTGCTACACTGTCCCCCCCAACTCAGCTCTGCTACAACGTCACTTCCAACTCAGCTCTGCTACAACGTCTCTTCCAACTCAGCTCTGCTACAACGTCTCTTCCAACTCAGCTCTGCTACACCGACACCGCCATCTCAGCTTTGCTACACTGTCATCATCTCCTTCATTGTCTCAGCTCTGCTACTTCCCCATCATTAGGCATAAGCATTGCATGATGGGAAATGTAGTTCCCTATCTTGAATATAGATTGGCTTTTAGAAAAACTTGTAACTCAGGAACGGCAGCGGCTAGAAAGATGGGAGACGGCTCAAAATACTCAGGGGGACTTGGTGAGTAAGGCCAGCTAGGTTTGGGAGCATTTCATTTTTTAAGCTCTTGGGGGGAGTACCCCTTTAATTGCAAACCCCACCTGAACTGGAGACAACAGTAGGGGGAAAAGTGGCCATGTTTTCGTAGCGCTGGATAACCCCTTTAAATTTAAACGTGTGTCTGGAATTATTTTGCACCCCAACTTCAGCCACATCTGGCACCTGCATTATGGAGTGCCCAAGGGGTGTCTCCTATTAGATCAAGAGTGCAGACCCCTGAACCAGCCCATGGAAATAGATATAACTTGACAGCCCCTTAGACCCATGTGACTCTGACTGGCAATGGCACTTCAAGGTCCAGCAAGCCCATTGGTTAAGTCCCCTTTAAGTGGAGTTCTGCTGCACCAGTGTAGTGTCCCAGTACACCTGAATCCACTAAGTTTTTTTTTACATGAGCAAAGTATCTCTGTCAGGTAGTGCAGGGGATGAAGGTATTGCTGTTATGTATTTTCCCCACTAGGTGTCACTCTCTGTTTAATACTTGTGTTGTTTATGAGGCACAGCTGAAGGAGTAATGGGTAAACTATTGTTTGTCACATGTCCTGCTTTGTCCTATCCCAGGTGCAGGTGTTTTCCCTCACTTTTTCTATCAATCCTATCTATTCAGTTTACGTACCCCTATAAAAGGGAGCTTAGTTCCTGGAGGGCGGTCTTTTGTCAGTAGAGGTGGGGAGGGACTGAGATACGTGAGCAAACACTCTCTAGTCTCTGTTGCTGACTATCTCCAGCATGCAGTGCTAAACCTTCAGGAGGGGTAGCCGTCCTCTGAGGAAAACGTGTCAGCGGTCCCGCAAACCTCTACAGCCCCTGAAGTCAGGAACGGTTATATACGTATTGCTGACGTGAAGGGATTAAATAGCCTTAAAACATGACTGGGGATTGTTCGCCAAGCCAGAATGTCTCCCCCAAAGGAAGAGTTACCCATCTGTAGGCAGCCATTTCAAGGTTCTTGTCCCTCCTCAGTACAGAGCAGGTTGCTGGCTGCAGAAAGGTCTTTGTCATGAGATTGAAGGGGTAAAGATTCTCCTTTAAAATGTGTGTGTGAATCCCTAAAGAACAAAACTTTATTGGAAAAAAAAATAGACAAATTACTCACCTTCAGAAGGAAGAGAGATTGCTATCTAATGCTATCTATTGGATAAAGTGTCCCTTTAAGTGACAGCATGGCCCTTTATAGGAGTTATCCAGGATTATAAACGGTAGAGCTACTTTCTTGCAAAAACAGCACCACCCCCAGTCCTCAAGATGTGTAAGGCGCTGTTTCTGTAAGAGTGTTTTTTTCTAAACCTGGATATCCCCATTAAAGAGACTTGAAACATGACTGGGGATTATTAGATCTCCTGTAGATGGAAGTGCTTAGAGTGCTTTAGTGCCCCAGCCACGCCTCTATGACACTTCAGAGCAACAATAAAAAGGCTTGTTAATTTTTATTTTTTTATTTTAGTTGTTCCCTATTACTGATATAATATCTTATCCTAGAAATAAATCCTTTCAAATAAACTGGTTTCTGAAAGTTATATAGATTTGTAATTTACTTCTATTTTAAAATCTCCAGTCTTCCACTACTTATCAGCTGCTGTATGTCCTGCAGGAAGTGGTGTATTCTTTCCAGTCTGACACAGTGCTCTATGCTGCCAACTTTGTCCATGTCAGTAGCAAATCCCCATAGAAAACCTCTCCTGTCTCAGACAGAGGTGTCAGCAGAGAGCACTGAAAAGAAAACACTACTTCCTGAAGGACATACAGCAGCTGATAAGTATGGGAAGACTTGAGATTTTTTAAATAGAAATAAATTTAAAACTTTGTGAAACTACTTTATTTGAAAGAAAAAGTACCCTTTTAAGTCAGCACAAAGTAGCAGGGCTAAACAGCGAGCCCCTGTGATGCCCATCCTATAGCCCCTTCCATGGCATAAGACGTCTTATAAGGGAAGAGCCTGGAGCAGCTTGTGGCTGGCACGGCACTGCTCACATCCCAGAGTGATGATCCTCATTAACATTATACATGTAAGGTTGTGCAGCCCCGGTGGATGCAGATCAATTGATGGTGTGACACAGTATGCATCTGCTGAATCACGCTCCCAGCAATCTCATTCCATCAAATGTCAAAATCCAAGGAGAAACCCATCGCTCCCAACTTTAATTAAGGACATTACAATGATGAGGCCGTTCCTACCGCCATCCCGGTGCACAAATACTGCCATAAAAGATGCATTATAGACACCGGGAGGGTTTTTTTTTTTTCCGTTGTTGTTGTTAATATGAAATCTCAATGATAGTTTAGTGATACTATAAAGTCCAGGATGACAATGACTTTAGATGGTACGCGTGGGATGAAACAGTTACTTTGGTTTAAGTCAACTTTATGATATTTATTATAAAAAAAAAAATTTAAATAGCGCCCGCAAGCAGCCAGGCTTCAGTGCTAGATAAGGTTTTATCCGGTTATCCTCAAACGGGGGAGCGCATTTGAACACGGGAGCACTTTTAGATACTTGTTTTAATTTTTGGATTTGTCTGAGCTTAACAGATATAACAGCGCCATCTGGTGTCTGAATACATTTACTACATGCATTGTAGTGCACAAGAGCGGTTACGTAATGCTAACCTAAGAGTATATATATGTTGCAGTGAAATGATAGAATCAGGAATTGGATCAAATCCTGGGAAGTTATGAAATGACCGCGCCGTTCCATCATTTCCCTAGGGAATTGATCAAATCACTGACCCCTTACAGGGAAATGATGGATTGAATTCTATCATTTCCCCTTGCAACATAGAATTTGCCTGCTAGGAGGTGTGCTGCTCTGCTCCTTTTCCGCCCTGCCGCCATATGCCTGCCGGGGAGGTGTGCCCCTCTGCTCACCATCCGCCCTGCTCCCATATGCCTGTCGGGAGGTGTGCCGCTCTGCTCACCATCCGCCCTGCTCCCATATGCCTGTCGGGAGGTGTGCCGCTCTGCTCACCATCCGCCCTGCTCCCATATGCCTGTCGGGAGGTGTGCCGCTCTGCTCCTTTTCTGCCCTGCCAGCATATGCCTGCCGGGAGGTGTGCTGCTCTGCTCACCATCCGCCTTGCCACCATATGCCTGCCGGGAGGTGTGCCACTCTGCTCACCATCCGCCCTGCCACCATATGCCTGCCGGGAGGTGTGCTGCTCTGCTCCTTTTCCGCCCCGCCGCCATATGCCTGCCGGGGAGGTGTGCCCCTCTGCTCACCATCCGCCCTGCTCCCATATGCCTGTCGGGAGGTGTGCCGCTCTGCTCCTTTTCTGCCCTGCCAGCATTTGCCTGCCGGGAGGTGTGCTGCTCTGCTCACCATCCGCCTTGCCACCATATGCCTGCCGGGAGGTGTGCCACTCTGCTCACCATCCGCCCTGCCACCATATGCCTGCCGGGAGGTGTGCTGCTCTGCTCCTTTTCCGCCCCGCCGCCATATGCCTGCCGGGGAGGTGTGCCCCTCTGCTCACCATCCGCCCTGCTCCCATATGCCTGTCGGGAGGTGTGCCGCTCTGCTCCTTTTCTGCCCTGCCAGCATATGCCTGCCGGGAGGTGTGCTGCTCTGCTCACCATCCGCCTTGCCACCATATGCCTGCCGGGAGGTGTGCCACTCTGCTCACCATCCGCCCTGCCACCATATGCCTGCCGGGAGGTGTGCTGCTCTGCTCCTTTTCTGCCCTGCCACCATATGCCTGCCGGGAGGTGTGCCACTCTGCTTCTTTTCTGCCCCACCACCATATGTCTGCCGGGGAGGTGTGCTGCTCTGCTCACCATCCGCCTTGCCACCATATGTCTGCCGGGGAGGTGTGCTGCTCTGCTCACCATCCGCCTTGCCACCATATGCCTGCCGGGAGGTGTGCCACTCTGCTCACCATCCGCCCTGCCACCATATGCCTGCCGGGAGGTGTGCCGCTCTGCTCCTTTTCTGCCCCGCCACCATATGCCTACCGGGAGGTGTGCCGCTCTGCTCACCATCCGCCTTGCCACCATATGCCTGCCGGGGAGGTGTGCCGCTCTGCTCACCATCCGCCCTGCCACCATATGCCTGCCGGGGAGGTGTGCCGCTATGCTCCCCCCTCCGCCATGCCTGCCAGGAGTTCCCATCCGCCCCCACCACCATATGCCTGCCGTGGAGATGTCCTGCTCTGCTCCCCCGTCCGCCTCCGCCGCCAAACATAGAGTCGGGCGACTCCTCGATCGTTCATTCCGTCATTTCCCTGAAAGGGGTCAGTGTTTTGATCAAATCCCTGAATTCTATCATTTCACTGCAAAATATATATGATTTGTTTTTTAAATTAATATTTGCAATAGGATCATAGGTAATGATAAATCTAATTGTCAGATAGGGGTCTAGGAAGACAACAGACGAGTGCAGCCCTGAAACCGGCTCCCGTCCCAGCTGGCCCTACCTACTTGCCACAAAAGCTATAAATAACTGCGGACAACTGGGCGACGTTCCCTATACTGTATCAAGTGCGAACACAAAAAAAGACAAGACAAACGACAAAATAATAGAATGGTCAGTGGTCAAGGTCGGCAACAAATGGACAGCAAAAGTACAAAGTCAGAATCCAAAAAGCGAGGTCAAGGTCACGAAATCCAAAGGTCAGCATCACAGAATACACATGGTCAGGAGATCCCAGGTAGAGGCACTAGAAACTAGGCGCTATCATAGGCAGAGAACATGAGACAGAATGAAGGACTTATAAGACTAGAAGTCCCAGCCCCACCCAGATACTGACAGCTAACTGGGTGAGTCAGCTGTCAGTCAAATCACTGTGATTGCAAACAGCTAGTGCTGATCAGCAGGTGGAGTGCAACACTGGACACTGCTACTACCAGGAGCAGCAGAGCAGAGTATAGCAAAAAACATAAGCATATTGGTTGCTATAGACGCTGAGCCGAACGCACGGCCCGAGTCCTAACACTAATATTCAATAGGTTTTCATAGTTGCCTGTCTCCTGCCCTGACCTATAGGACAGAATAAGTAAGATGCATGTGATCTATACATGACATCTACTGTATGTAGATGAAATATAAAGCCTACACCAGTCCAGATAACCAGTGATTTAACGCTCCACCTCTTTACTATTCAAGCCAAATTTTAGACCATGAAGTTGGAACCTACGATTCCCATCATGCCTGCTTTATCCTCAGTATAAGTCCCTAATGTTAGATCTGTGGGGTCTGACACCTGGCACCCATAGAGAAAGGCCAGGCAGCTGCTGTGGGGCCCGTGCTGCAGGGGGTCCTAGGTTGCACAGGGAAGGTAAGAGCCATCCTGTGTCCTTCTGCTTAGCCCTTTATGGACTGCAGTGTGTAAGTGAACAAAAGGGTTAAAAAGCTAAAGACAATGAAATCTCTGCTTCACTGCTCTAATAATTTCAGGTCAGGGCTTATCTGTGCACCAGTAATGAAGCAGAGATCTCCTTGTCTTCTGCTTTTTAACCCGTTTTCAGCATATAATGCTGTAATGTGTTTCAGCATGTAAGTAACTTTGGGTCACCTAGATACTGCAGTACATAAGGGGTTAAGCAGAAGGTAGTCTGCCCCTGCACCTATGTATTTAACCATAAGGGCTCCTAATGGTCATGAATCCTAGCTACGCCCCTGCTGGCAGGGTCGGGTGCTGACACAGGCCCTGGCTTAGACAGTTCCTACCTGGTACCCCCTGGCCTTCAACTAAAAGTTAACCTAACCATTTTGCCGCTAGATTATTCTCTAGATTATTCAGGGAAAAGCTGCAATCAATTCTCAAGCGTAAAATGCTAAACCTGAACTTACCAGAGTTGCAATGTTGTGTTCCTTTAAGAATCTGCCAGTAAAGTTATTCAACTGATTAAAGGGGTACTCCAGCAAAAAAAAAAAAAATCAAATCAACTCATGTCAGAAAGTGCCAAAGATTTGTAATTTGCTTCTATAAAAAAATCTCATGTCAGTACTTATCAGCTGCTGTATGTCCTGCAGGAAGTGGTGTATTCTTTACAGTCTGACAGTGCTCTCTGCTGCCACCTCTGTCCATGTCAGGAACTGTCCAGAGCAGCAGCAAATCCTCTTAGAAAACCTCTCCTGCTCTGGACAGTTCCTGACACCACTCTTAAATAATTGTGCACTGTCACTTTAAAACTTAAACTGTTTATTTATTTTTACTGTAATTTTCCTTTAATAAAAGAAAGAAGAAAAAAACAACTCTAAAGCATTTAGTATAGAAGGATGAGCGCCCGCTGCGTCCAGCAGCGCTGGGTTATTCCGGTAATAAATATCTCCATTTTATCCAAAGAGATTTTCATCTTTAATTAACTTCGGCAAATATTTTTGCAGGGAAAAGAGCGGGATAAACTTTTGCTGTAATCCCTTCCTAAAACATGTGCGTAAAGTGCAATTAGATCTATCGGCGGCCATCTCTGTGATTTGTAGGGAGAGGAAATGATGGTTGTGATAAGCGGAGAGACGGGATGATACGGTCGCTCGGTCTATCAGCCGCTACACGGCCCTTCAGAGACGGAAGAAAGAAAGAGTAGAACTTTTTAATGCATTTGATTTATAATTGTCGCAGCCTATTGGCGCAGCAGGAGCTTGCTCTCTTATACAGGTCACTAGGGGTTCATAGCTCTAGCTTTGCTTTCAGGTCATGTTATGTCAAAGTCATGAACTCCCAATGGACGCCATAGGTATACAAGACTTTGATTTAAAAAAATTCAAGTATTCCAGTACTTTTCAGCTGTTGTATGCCCTGCAGGAAGTGGTGTATTCTTTCTTACTGGAAGAGTTGTCTCTGCTGCCACTTCCACTGTTCATAGCAGTAGCAAATCCTCTCCTGCTTTGGACAGTTCTTGGTATGGACAGAGGTGGCAGCAGAGAGTACTGTGTAAGACTGGAAAGAATACACCACTTCTTGCAGGACATACAGCAGCCGATAAGTACTGGAAGACTTGACATTTTTTCATAAAATTTAATTACAAATCTCTGGCACTTTCTGGCACCAGTTGATTTGAAAACCCTTTTTTGGGGGGTGAACACCCCCTTTAAGATTCTGTATAAGAGGCCCCACCCAATTAATTAAATTTGAATTCCTCAGCTGATACTGGAAGACTTGTTTATTAATTTTTTTTTTTTAGAAATAATTTACAAATCTGTAAAACTTTCTGACAACAGTTGATTTAATTTTTTTTCGATGTGAAGTGCCCCTTTAAGTTCTCCAGAGCAACAGATAAGGTTTTTTTTATTAATAAGAAGCTTTTTCATTCCGCTAGTTTATTAAAGGGGTACTCCAACTGGTTTCAGAAAGTTATGTAGATTTGTAATTTACTTCTGTTTAAAAATCTCAGGTCTTCCTATACTTATCAGCAGATGTATGTCCTGCAGGAAACTATGTTTCCTTTTCAGTCTGACACATTGCTCTCTGCTGCCACCTCTGTCCAGGACAGGAACTGTCCAGAGCAGCAGCAAATCCCCATAGAAAACCTCTCCTTCTCTAAACAACTCTTGACATGGACAGAGGTGGCAGCAGAGAGCACTGTGTCAGACTGGAACGAATACACCACTTCCTGCAGGACATACAGCAGCTGATAAGTATGGGAAGACTTGAGATTTAGGACAGCTGTAACACATCTGTGCTGATTTAAACCAATCTTGAATCTATTATATAGCTTTAGGATTTCATGGTCATGCATGCATGCATAACATCTACATCCTGGGCCGAGGTTCCTTCCACTCCACCTATCCTACCCGGTTGGGACTTCCACATAGTGAGCATTGCTTTGCTTCATTGACAAATAATCACATGCCTGGCAGTCTTTCATGATTGAATAAGGAAAAATTTACTGCGGAAGGTGACATTACAGGAAGAAATCTGAGCATACCCCAGCATGGTATGAGATATTGTTACACTAAAGAAGGACTTGTATTTTATTCTCTGTTATTAGAAAGTAAGGCAGAGGTTTCTGTGTATGTCTTGTGCCCACCTGTTTTAGCTAATGGGGTAGAAATGGGTTTTCAGTCATATTGATTTGCATTTCTCCACTGATATTTTCTAATGCTGCTTACATTTCCAACAAAGCCTAAGCGGGAGAGTAAGGGTCCTATTACACGGAATGATAATCGACCGAATCGGCCCTATCCGGCTCTGTGTAATAAACACAATGATCAGGCGATGACAACAACCATCGGCTGATCGTTGATTTAGGTTTGGACCTATAATTGTCGGGCGACGACCGCGCATCGCTGGCCGGCGGCTGACGATATACTATACCTATCCAGGCTGCAGGGCTCCTCTTGCGCTCTGCTTCTCCCCGGGTCCCACGTGCTCCAGCTTCAGAGCAGCCTGTCTGAGCTAACAGGCCGCTCAGCCAATCACAGGCCGGGAACGCCAAGCCAGTGATTGGCTGAGCGGCCTGTCAGCTGAGACAGGCCGCTCTGAAACTGCAGTGTGCAGGACCCGGGGAGAAGCAGAGCGCAAGAGGAGCCCTGCAGCCTGGATAGGTAATGTATGGAGTTTAAGCAAGGGCTGCAAGGACATCCGTAATGATGTCCATGTAGCCCTTGTTAAATGATCATGGGGCCGTGTAATAGGCCCAGTAAACGAGCACCGATCTAGCAGATCTGGGCTCGTTTAGAGTTATTATCGGGCCCCCATCGACCCCTGAGGGCCCTATTACATGTGCAGACTACGGCCCGATCATTTTAGTAAAGGAGCGCCAATCTGCTAAATCAGCGCTGGTTTACTGGACCTATTAGACAGCCTAATAATAAGGCAACAAGGGCTAGCGATGTCCATGCGGCCCTTGCCCAAATACCTGATACCTTACCTCTCCCCACTCCCGGTCTTCTTTCCGGTGCTCCACAGCTTCCCAGTCCCAGCGGCTGTCGGCTAACAGGCCACTCAGCCAATCACAGGACGGGACCGCCACGGCCTGGAAGCTGTGGAGCACCGAAGAGAAGACTGGTAGCGGGTAGAGGTAAGGTATCAGCTGTTTGGGCAATCGTCAGCCACGCATCGCTATTACATGTAGCGATGCGCAGTGGGCGCCCAACGATTTTAGGTCCTGTGTGGTGCTGAGAGCAGGAGGGGGTGTTGATAGTCCTTGATAGTCTAAAGGTGCAAAATAATCACAAGACAGAGGCCGTACTAAACTCCCGGAGAACTGGGACCTGTAAGAGATTCTACTCTGCTGCATATTGTTCTGCTCCGGTTTCTAAAAACCTTTAATTAAAAGTGCCACTTGTGTAACCATTACATTTTTGTACCACATCTAAGAACTGTAACCATCAAGACCGCTCTGTATTTGAAGAAAAGTAAGTCTTTTAAAGAGAAACCATGCAGGAGAAAGGAGGGCCGGGTTGGGGCTGTAGGTCTATGCGCAGGCCTGCAAGACTGGGGATGTAGGAGGGACGTTAGGGAGGCAGGAACGGGGGAGGGGTTAAAAGCATAACTACCTGGGGCCCGGGCAGGATCCATCCTTCGGTGGGAGCCTCAGCGCAGATATGATCCCACCCACTCTAATTGGGTTTCTTTTGGGTGAAATGATATAAGTATAGGAAGTTTGTTTAAAGGGAATGTGTCATCTAAATTTTCTTTTATTGATTAGACTCAGATACTAAAACATATTGTTTTATTCTAATCTGTTTATATTTTCTGACTTTTTTTATTTCACTTTTAGTACATGGGTCATATGTTATGCCATGTTGCTCAACACCACTAAGTGACATGCTTTACAGCAAGCCTCATGGATATAGACTACAACAGACAGTGTCTGTCCCCTTGTGATAAGTGTAAAACATCCTTGAGCGCGCTCTGTGACCTGTGATTCCACAGGCAGCTGCTATTGTTTCCTCTATCTACTGGGATCACATGACGCTGCAATGGTGTGCACATCACTTTACAGCTGCCTCCTTTAATCACTACAGACACAACAGAAAGTCTTGTTAATTCTCAGCTTAAGGAGAAACTGATAGGTCAGTTTTGTGCGGCCGCTATTCATTGACAGTTCACACAATGTAGAGTGTGGCTCCGGCCACACTTCACATTGTGTGCTATGGTTAATTGTGATGTGGGCACACACGGGTGCACCAGCATCCCAATTCTAAAGAAATGAAGTTCATCCAGCTGGTAATGCAGTAATGAACTTCACTGACACTCGCCATTCTGTGACTCGGCCAGATCACAGAATGGCCAGTGTCATACTGTGTGTGAACACCGCCTTAATGGAATTCATCAATTGCCTACTTTATAGGTTCCATTATGTGAACTTAATATTATTTTTATTCCTTTATAGTCTATAAGAAATAATGGATGCAATAAAGGACTTTTTCGAGTAAAATATTTGTTTTGCAGTACAACTTTGTCAAATCCCAACTATTGTTCTATAATATCACCTATGACCAGTATATTACATGTCAGCAGAGATGCTATTATCCATAGATGACTTTACTATGTACAGTAGGGGAGATTTATCAAACATGGTGTAAAGTGAAACTGGCTCAGTTGCCCCTAGCAACCAATCAGATTCCACCTTTCATTTTCCAAAGAGTCTGTGAGGAATGAAAGGTGGAATCTGATTGGTTGCTAGGGGCAACTGAGCCAGTTTTACTTTACACCATGTTTGATAAATCTCCCCCAGTATTTTTATGCCAAGTCTAAATGTAGCTGTCAGTTTAAAGGACGGACCAATTTAGCGCACGTAGTACGGAAGTATTTCTGCGGTCACGTGAGAGGAATAAATCAATGCTCTTAACTTAATTTAACAATTAGAGGGTAATACAGGGAGTAGTAACTTATTGACAATTATTGAGCCGAATCGCAGCAGCTTTTATTTATACGACCGATTCACAAAGAGCCAAATATCTATTCTACTTGGCATGAAAATACATTGAACGCCAGCGGCTTACATCAGCAGAATGGTTAATGCAATTTAAACCCATTCTCCATTTCTCCCATGCATTTGATAACTCTTGAGAGATCCCCCGAGTCTCGCTTATTATTGATGGGCTGCGACTCGCTTTTTTAGATGTCTGACTTGTATTAATTTTCCAAATGAATGAGAAAGTTGGGAAACAAAGGTATAAATGTTAGAGAAACACAGGCACATATATTTGTCAAAGCAGCGACGGCCGTCAGACGGCATTATTTAACATGTAGGGTACCAGAAGGTTTTCTTTTATGTATAATAATAGTTCTGAAAAAAAATTATAATGCCATTGGTATATATATATATATATATATATATATATATATATATATATATATATATATACAGGGCCGGTTTTAGGCTAAGTGAGGCCCTGGGCAAAATTAAAAGTGGGGCCCCAAAAAGGTACCATGTTTGCTGTAGATTGGATGTGGTGTTTCGTCATTCATTTTCACAGCATAGTTCACAGTGTGAATTCTGTAGCGTAAAATCTTCAGCAAACATAGTACATGTAAATGTCCCCTTGAAGATACGTTCTCATGGAACAAGTTAGCTGCGGATCTCACGCTGCAAGTTTCTCAGCAAATCCGCTGCGATACTCTCTGGCCCTGCATTCTGAATATCTGCTGCTAGCATGTAGTGACCGCCATGTTTACCTAATTACCTGCCAGTAAAAATAATAAGGCTGCATTCCCACGTTCTGTGATCCATTACGTGGAATGCATGTACCGGAGTCCCCCCGCGCCCGGGGGAGAATGTATTCATGAGCGCCGCGTTGTAGTAACAGCACCGCACGGCTGATTCATTACAGCGCGGCGCTTATGAATACAGTTTCCCCCGCTCCCAGCATCTAATTACAGATACTGCCCGGGCGCGGGGGAACTCCGGTACATGCATTCCACGTCCGTGATCCGTTAGGAATGCAGCCTAAGGAGCAACTGCATACCTGCCCGCACTCCCTCGTCACGCTCCTCCAGGAGTCTCTGGGTCTCTGCACTCAGCCAGTGTGCTGTCCTGCAGCAGCCTGTGATTGGCTGAGCGGCCATCAGTGAGCAGGACTCGGGCAGGTAAGCACGAGCAGGTACGCTTGGGCTGGTTATTATTTTTACTGGCAGCTAATTAATTAAATATGGCCGTCACTACATCCTCATAGTGGAATGAATATCCATTGTAAGAATCCAGGGCCATTGACTATAATGATACTGAGTATCACAGCGGATTTGCTGAGAAACTTGCAGCGTGAAATCCACTGCGAACTTGCTACATGTGAATGCACCCCAAAGGAGATTTGTTCTACTTCGTACAAAGCAAAACTAATCTACTTTGCTCCTCTCTAGTACCTGCATTAGATGGTTTGCTTGGCAGCTGTGCCACATGGCGTGCAGCAGTTTCTCTACATACCTAATGTCAAATTGGGCAGAAAAGTGCTGCGCTGCACAGCGGTATTGTCACTTATCTAAACCTCTGACATGTCACTGAGAGACCTGCTGAAATTGTCAGTTATAAGTTGGTGAAGCACGCACTAGTGCACTTCACTCCCTGGCTGATTCACTCACTCCACAGACTAGAAATCAGACCTTGGAGCCGGCCAGGGAGGGGCGCACACTGCTGCACACATCACCCATATATAACTGGTGATCGCCATGGGTCTCTGAATGACATGTCACAAGATAAGACAAATGACAGCACCACTTTAATACCTCAATATATTATAAATATAATACAATACACCTTACACAGTGTGTGTGTGTATATATATATATATATAGTGCCACTTCCTATAATACTCATGTATTGAGGACCTTTACATTTACTCCATATTGAGGTGTTACTAGCCAGGTGCACTACATTGTATTATATCCACTACGCATTGTGATGTTTACTTGTACATGAGAACACAGACATACACAGTGTCAGGCTATGTTCACACAACGTATGTTTTGTATCAATCACGGCTGTTGTTGCAATTTGCAACAATGGCCGTGATTTATACAAAATACACGTTCTATTGAAATTAATGGAATCCTGGCCGGAGTGTATACACATAGTACATATATATACATACAAGTGGTATACACTCCAGTCGGGGTTCCATCCGGCCCAGTAGCGAAATTTGGTGGGGGGCAAGGGGGGCGGTCGCCCCCGGGCCCACTCAGACAGGGGCCCACTGAGGTCTTAGACAGTTAATGCTGTCTGCAAAAGCTATTGCTTTTGCAGACAGCATTAACACGTCAGTAGTGGCCGGAACTGTATGCGCTCGCACTCCTAATGAGCGCATACAGTTCCGACTGGGCCAGGATGTGATTGACACAGCATCAGGAGCCATTGGCTCCTGGCTGTGTCAATCATTCTTGTGGCCGGAGGCAGCGTTATGCCTCCAGCCACAAGAGGCTGCGCTCCGCATCCGCACACGCCCCCCGAACCGCCGAGCCCACCCCCTCCTTTATACCTCTCTTGCGACCGCAAGCACGGTCTTGCTTGCGGCCGCAAGAGGCAATCTTGCCCCTGTCTGATGCGTCGCTCCCTGGGGGATTCCCAGGGAGCGCACGTATCAGGAACCTTGGTGCGCGTCGCTGGGACTTCCTGTACCGGAAGTCCCGGCCTGGGCGCACACTCAGCTTCCGGATGTGTGCACTGCCCGGGAATCCCCCAGGGAGGGACGCATCAGCTGGGGGCAGAAGAGAGGACAGCAGCGACGGGGGAGCGCTTGTTAGGTGAGTTGTGTGTTTGTTTTTTTTAATCTGCTGTGCAGGGGGCAAACTATAAGGGGGGATACAGGGGGGGAACCATCTACAAGGGGGGAATACAGGGGAGGGAAGCCATCTATAAGGGGGGAATACAGGGGAGGGAAGCCATCTATAAGGGGGGGGGGGATACAGGGGGGGAGCCATCTATAAGGGGGAATACAGGGGAGGGAAGCCATCTATAAGGGGGGATACAGGGGGGAGCCATCTATAAGGGAGGGATACAGGGGAGGGGAGCCATCTATAAGGGGGGGGATACAGGGGAGGAGCCATCTATAAGGGGGGGGATACAGGGGGGGAGCCATCTATAAGGGGGAATACAGGGGAGGGAAGCCATCTATAAGGGGGAATACAGGGGAGGGAAGCCATCTATAAGGGGGGGATACAGGGGGGGGGGAGCCATCTATAAGGGGGGAATACAGGAGGAGCCATCTATAAGGGGGGAATACAGGAGGAGCCATCTATAAGGGGGGATACAGGGGAGGGAAGCCATCTATAAGGGGGGATACAGGGGGGGAGCCATCTATAAGGGGGGGGGATACAGGGGTAGCCATCTATAAGGGGGTAATACAGGGGGGGCATCTATAAGGGGGCAATACAGGGGGGAGCCATCTATAAGAGTCAGCCTACCCACTAAACAAGGGTGTAAAGGGGCCAATACAGATGTGCAGTGTGTAGAGAGATGAGGATGGTGACAGAGTGTGGAGCCTAATATGTATGTCTGGCAGATTCTGTGGATTCGTGGCTCGGAGAAGTTCTCATAACGGCCCAGGACAGATGGAGAAGATGATGAAAAGGGAAGAACTCTGATCAGAGAAGACGTCCCCTGTGAGTCACTAAATATATCTGCACTGTAATGTATATGGTGTGTAGAGCCTGTGTAGAGCTGGGGCTACTGCTAAATGACTTGAAGAGGTGATATTGCTCTGTGTACAGTGGATTATTCAGTTGCAGCAGTGGTGTTAGTCAGTATGTGCTGGTATTAGTCGGTATGTGCTGGTATTAGTCGGTATGTGCTGGTATTAGTCGGTATGTGCTGGTATTAGTCGGTATGTGCTGGTATTAGTCGGTATGTGCTGGTATTAGTCGGTATGTGCTGGTATTAGTCAGTAAGTAGTGGTGTTATTTGTTACTTGTAATCTGGTACTGTGTTTTATTGGATTTAGTATAGAGGATTTAGTCAGTAACAATATGGTGGTGATGGTAGTGGTTGTGGCGATATTTCCCCCTTGTATACTGGTATTATTGGTAATACCATATATATATACCAGTAGCATGCACTTGGTCGAGGAAGGGGGGCTCCAGGTTGACAGTCTGCAGCCCTCAGGGTATGCTGGGAGTTGTAGTACAGTAGTACAATCCTCCGATACCTGCCGCTGTAGACAGATGTATTGCTGGAACTTCAGGGCTGATGGTTGTCACCCACAGGTTGCAGCCACCAGGAGAATCAAACTGAGGACAAGAGTGGTGCTGTCTGTGGAAGAAGGCAGCTATATTTTTCTAATGTTAAGCACTTTTACTTTTTTTATGGTTCTATATTCCAGATGTAGAAGCCTCTTACACGGCTCTGTATCCTTATTCACTATAAGAAATGTAGAAGAATATTCCCTTTATTATTCAAAAAAATCCTTGTCACCTGCTGGGGTTCCCTATGGGTAACGTTGGTTGGGGGCCCACTCAGCCTCACTCGCCCCCCCTAGGCTGAACCCCTAGCTACGCCCCTGATCCGGCCACACTAAAAACCCACAAGTCAGTTTTCTGCGGTCGCAGAGAACCTGTCAGTGCACACAATGGAGCGTCTGGCTCTGGCCGCATGCTCCATTGTGTGCAGCGGTGAATTCGGATGCAGGTGCACACAGGTGCGCCCGCGTCTGAATTCAATAGAAGTGAATATCCAGCCGATACTGCAGTACCATCCGGAATGATCTTCAGAAACACCGACCGTTCTGTGATCCAACCGGGCCACAGAACGGCCGGTGTTATACTTAGTGTAAACCTGGCCTCACACATACAATCTCACACATATTTAAACACACAGGAATCACGGCAGCTGCAGGGGGCCCCCTGGGGGATGGGGGCCCTGGGCAACTGCCCTCTTTGCCCCCCCTAACGCCGGCCCTGTATATATATATCTATATATATATATATATATACATATATATATACAGTATATATTATATATATTTGTATTGGTTCCTTTGGTCGGCATATTGGGAGATGCCATGAAAAGCTACCAACAGCTAGTAATTCAGCACTTGGAATGTACTCTAGATCTTTTAACCTCTTAAAGGGATATTCCCATGTAGACGTACATTTCTAAGGGCCCTATTACTTGGAGCAATAATGGCCCGGATCAGACTGATCGTGTCAAATGGTCTGACACCAAAGTCATCGACAGCCGACAGCTACAGCTTCAGCCGTGGCTGCAGCTTCAGAGCGGTCTCTGAGTTGACAGGCCACTCAGCCAATCACTGACCGTGGTCCCAGCCAGTGATTGGCTGAGCAGCCTGTAGGTTCAGAGACCGCTCTGAAGCTGCCACTGCAATGCCGGGAAGCAAGCAGAGGGCAGAAGGCCAGGAGCGTTATGACGTAATTTGTTAACAGCTTAGGGCAAGAATGCACAGACATTGCTAATCATGTCCGTGCAGCCCTTGCTAAACGATCATTGAACATTTTCGTGATTTACGTAACTTCCATTGACTTTCACAATCAAAATTCCAAATTCACCTATCTGTATGTTTTTGGAGTGTGGAAGAAAACCCACACAAACACAAGGGGAACATCCAAACTCTTTGCAGCTGTTGTCAGTGGAATTTGAAACCAGGATTCCAGCACTGCTAGGCAATAGTATTAAAGCAGTAGCTGATAGTATGGGCACCAACCGGCATTGGAACTAGTGCCGATCCCAGTCATTTAACCACCTAGATAATTGTGGCTCTCAGGGCTCTGTCAAGTCCCACCAGTCTGTACAAGGACTTAAAAAGTTGGAGAAATTGCTCATCGCTGATGTGCTCCACTGCTTTCCTGCTCAGTTTCCTCAGCATAAGTTCAGGAGCCATCTCTGCCTAGTCATGCAGACGTGGAACCCGTGCACCTGGACTTGCCACTCCTGGCCAGCATTGACGGATCATGAGTATGGGTTATTCCTCTATATTGTAAGTTATCGCAACTGTAGCCAAGGTTGTCAGAATTGCCCAGCCATGTGTTTTGGACAGGTCCCCTCCAGGTAGTACCCATGCTACAAGCCTTTAAGGGGTTGTCCAGCCAAAATCTTTCAAATCAACTGGTGTCAGAAAGTTATATAGATTTGTAATTTACTTCTATTAAAAAAAATCTCGTCTTCCCATACTTATTAGCTGCTGTATACCCTGCAGGAAATGTTTTATTTTCAGTCTGACACAGTGCTCTCTGCTGACATCTCTGGCCGACACAGGAACTGTCCAGAGCAGGAGAGGTTTTCTATGGGGATTCAAAAAAACACTGAAGACTGAAAATAAAACATCATTTCCTGCATGACATATAGTAGCTAATAAGTATGGGAAGACTAGAAAAATTTTTATAGGAGTAAATTACAAATCGATATAACTTTCTGATATCAGTTGATTTGATAACCCCTTTAAGTACAAGTCTTCTTACTATAACTTTTTCAAAAAATGATTACCTATTCTCAGTTAATCTGTAAATGTGGGACACTAAAAACCTCTTAAGGGTACAAACCCACTTGACGTATTTGCTGCGTGAATCAGTCTTAAAAATAAGCAGGCAAAACGCAGGTTGGCTTTATACAATTGTTCTGCGTTAAAATACGCAATTGCGTGTGAAGCTACGTGCGTTTTTCGCACAGGTTGTTAACAACTGATGCTTTGCTAACAACAAGCTTCACGCTTCAAAAATACGCAATTGCGTATTTTAACGCAGAACAATTGTATAAAGCCAACCTGCGTTTTGCCTGCTTATTTTTAAGACTGATTCACGCAGCAAATACGTCAAGTGGGTTTGTACCCGGGGGCTGGGTTCACACTATGTATATTTGAGGCTGTATTTGGTCCTCATGTCAGGTCCTCATAGCAACCAAAACCAGGAGTGGATTGAAAACACAGAAAGGCTCTGTTCACATAATGTTGAAATTGAGTGGATGGCCGCCATATAACAGTAAATAACGGCCATTATTTCAATACCACAGCCGTTGTTTTAAAATAACAGCAAATATTTGCCATTAAATGATGGCCATCCACTCAATTACAACATTATGTGAACAGAGCCTTTCTGTGTTTTCAATCCACTCCTGGTTTTGGTTGCTATACAGCCTCACAAATACAGCCTCAAATATACGTAGTGTGAACCCAGCCTTATAAGGGTGCGATCATACGTACAGGATCTGCATAAGATTTGATTTGCTTTGAATCTGCAACTTCAAATCTGCGCCATCAAATCTGCTGCAGATCCTGTACATGTGAACGCACCCTAAAGGGAGCTTGTTATTAAAACTAACTCACAAGCTCAAACCACACCTTGTGAACACAGTCACTAAAAACTATTGTACTGTGACTTTAAAGAGACTACAAAGTAAAATCCATTGTTTTACAGTTATCCCGGAGTCTGTGTGTTCATACCTTGCACCATCACATTACAGTGGGGATACTAAGGGTCCCAGAGAGAGATACTACCAGTCCTTAGCCCCATGACAACTGCCACAGTGGTACCGCAATACCTAGTGTATCATATAACACCTTGCACCCCGGGTCACCACATAACCATTACCTTAAAGGGGTTATCCAGCGCTACAAAAACATGGCCACTTTTCCCCCTCTCTTGTCTCCAGTTCAGGTGTGGTTTGCAATTAAGCTCCATTTACTTCAATGGAATGGAGTTTGAAACCCCACCCAATCTGGAGACAAGAGAGGGGGAAAAGTGGCCATGTTTTTGTAGCGCTGGATAACCCCTTTAAAGGATATGGTCCGGCAATAAGAGGGTTCTCCACTGACCGCCTATCCCCCTTTGGAAGAGTCCCATATACATGAAGTTGTATGGAGCTGGAATAAAGTGTTTTTGTTGTTGTTGTTGTTGTTTTTTTGTATATTCACAAACCATAACATAAATTTGTATCTTTTCATACTTTGTATTGTCAGAAACTTTATGTACGCATAAGATATAGCGCGCTCTGTGCAGGCAGCAGCGGGACGCGCACAATAGAAAGCACCCAGGTGACTCGGGAACATGATAAATAAATGTGTTCTTGTCAGTGAAAATCTGTCATAACCAACACGGAAAGCGGCTTTATCTCAGCCCAACGTGGCCACTAAAACTCTAATTCTTTTGTCATTTTATGCATACGGAGGCTAAAAAATAGGTTCCATAAAACACGCCGGCAGAGGAGAAATAGAAATTTAAAAAGATAAAACTGCGGCAATGTTTCAGGATTTATGGCGGAGGAAGGAGAGAGGCGAACGTAGGCGGTCATAAAGGAAGCTTATTTTTCCTCACATCTCATTTTTTATGCCAAAACACACACTGTGCAGTCCTAAGATGGAGGACCATGGTTGTGGTGAGTTAGACGTCCCCTTATATAAATGCTATCCCTATTATTATTCAGGGGAATGAGCCATATGTAATGAATGTCTACGCTGTGTCATTTATTGGTACATGTTCTTGTGTGCAGTTCTGGGTTTTACAAGACCTGCTCGTAGGAAAGTAAGATTTCACTAGGCCGCAATAGTTAAATGCATTGATCTGGTTAGAAGGCCGAAGCCAATAAAAAATTATATTAGTACAGTAATAAGCGTCAGAAAAGACTATATAAATAGTCTGTGTTCCTCTCCTGTCTTAGGATAAAGACTTGAACAATCAGACAGTCCATAGCAACAGTGGTTGCTATGGATTTTTAGGCCTGATGACTCGATTGAAACTGTATGTTCAAAGAGATATTGATGACATGTGAACAGCTGGGGTCCAGTCACTATGACACTCCAACATGGGAGCAGTGATGGTGTGGAGCTTTAGTGGTGCTGTTGCCCCTTATTTAAAGTGATCAGCAGGGGCAGAGGCGTAACTTGAAGCTGATGGGCTCCAGTGGAAAGTATGTCACAGGGGCCCTCAACTGTATTGCTTCATTCTTAGTACTGGCCTCCTCATATGGGAGACTTTAAAGGGGTTATCCAGCACTACAAAAACATGGCCACTTTTCCCCCTACTGTTGTCTCCAGTTCAGGTGCGCTTTGCAATTAAGCTCCATTTACTTCAATGGAACAGAGTTTCAAAACCCCACCCAAACTGGAGACAACAGTAGGGGGAAAGTGGCCATGTTTTTGTAGCGCTGGATAGCGCTGTAGCGCCCCTATAGCTACACTCCTGAGAAGGGGTCACTTCTAATCAGATATTGGTGTATATAGGCAAAATGCCATCAAGGTATTCAAGGGGTTGTCAGGAAGCAAGTGCTTAGTTGCCATGTTTTTATGCTCTATGATGAGTTAATACAGAAGAGCCTCTGTTCAGGATCCTTTTCCTGATCCTTAGGAAAAACATATATTTTTGTTTTGTTTTATTCCAAAACAGCACCACCCCTGTCCTCAGGTTGTTTGTGGTATTACAACTTAGCTCCAATCACCACAATAAAACTGAGCTGCAATACCGCACACAAACTGAGGACAATAGTGGTGCTGTTTTTGGAAGAAACTATGGGGGAGATTTATCAAATCAGATTCCACCTTTCATTTTTCAAAGAGTCTGTGAGGAATGAAAGGTGGAATCTGATTGGTTGCTAGGGGCAACTGAGCCAGTTTCACTTTACATCAGTTTAATAAATCTCCCCCTATGTTTTTGTTATCCTAGATAACCCCTTTAAGCCAGCATATTGCTATACAATGAATGTATTTTGAACACTGACACTTATTATGTCATTTTGGAGGAAGTGACATCACTGTTGAGTGACCAGATGGCCATATGTCATGTCCCAGTACAGAAGTCACTAATTAGTTTACCACCTGTCAGAAAGTAACTCTATCAGGTGCTACACCAATAGTTGGAAGCTGCTGTTTTCTGATCCAGCCACTAGGTGTCTCACTCTCCCCTGTGCACAGCTGCAGTGTATAATGTTTAACTTAAAGCGTAACTGTCATTTCAGGGCCATTTTTCTGAAAACATTAAATATCAACAGTACAAGCGATTTTAAGAAACTCTGTAATAGGTTTTATGTACTAAAAGTTTCCTTCTGTACTGGAAAAGCAATCTCCCAGCCTCCCCCCTCACATCAAATGAAGCAGGATTTCTGTCTCCATTATGTGGCTATGGAGAGGGGAGGGGTTGTTAGGAGTGACTGAGCACGGAGGATTTCTGCAAAGCACAACACCCTGCAATCTTCTCTCAGTAAGTTCCTAGATAAGCACTGACCTTTCTGACACCTGAATTTAGCGTTTTAGGTGCCCAGAGAGTCTACAAACAGCTGACCTTCATGTCACCTCTTCCTGCTCCCTCATCTCCCTCAGCCCCTCCCCCCTCCATAAGGATAGAATGGAGAGAGCAGAGCCCGTCTTCACTGGCTTCTCTGTAATGAAGACGTGTTTGCCTGATAATGCACAGATAAGAAGTCAGGGGGGGAGGCTGGGAGATTGCTTCTTGAGTACAGAAGAAGGCTTTTTTGGCTGATAAAACCTATTACAGAGTTTCTTAAAATCGCTTATACTACTGATTTCTGCAATAAAAAAAAAAAAAAACATGACAGTTATGCTTTAAGGGTAGCTTCACACACACCGTATCACAGCAGATTTTCGCAGCAGATCCGCAGCTGATTTGATCTAAATAACTGAACACAGCATCAAATCTGCTGCAGATCCAGTGTGTGTGAAGGCACCCTAACTGTGTTATCTTGTGTTTAGCCAATCACAGGTGCAGACACTCTACTCTATGCTCCTCCATTCTCCTTTTTTCCTGTCACACCACCCTATATAGGATAGGGTTTTTTTCTGTTCAGTTGAGTTCAGTGGCAGTTGCAGTCTAGGTTTTGACCTAGTGGAGTACAGTTCAGTTTAGAGTCTAAGGCTGCATTCACACATTCCGAGTTCCGCATGGAACACGGACGTGGAATGCCTGTAACGGACTTCTCCCCCAGCCCGGGCAGCATTCGTAATTAGATGTTGGGAGCGGGGGAATGACAGAGCCGTGACAGAGGAATGACTGTAATGACAGAGCCGTGCAGCTGATTCATTACAGAGCAGCGCATATCTGTACAGTTCCCCCACTCCCAGCATCTAATCACAGATGCTGCCAGGCGGGGGGAGAAGTCCGTTACAGGCCTTCCACATCCGTGTTCTGTACGGAATGTGTGAATGCAGCCTCAGACCCCCATTATGCAGTGCTGTGCCCTTAGAAATGGGGTAACTGTGGGTTGGGACACCCTTGTCTATGCTGTGGATCTTCTTAAATGTCAGGACAGTCACCTCCTATAAGAGAGGAAGAGGGAGTGATCCCCAGTAAGCTGCTAAGTGCCCATGTATCTTACTGACAACTCTCATCCACTTGGGGGAATCTTCAGTGGGAGCTAAACCTAAAAAAAAGAAACCTAGGACTCGTACTAATCTACCTGGTGGTCTCCAAGCTGGTGGGGCAGAGGGGAGTAATATATGCAAGCCCATATATATCTATGGGTACGAGTGCTGTGACAAAACTGCCCCAAACCAGAAGCCCCCCAGCAGCCACAACCCCAGTGTGCAGCAGCCCAGGCAACGGCACATATACACTACGTAGCCATTGGCTGAGCCCTCGTTTAGCCGACAGCTATCTCTGCCGAACCGATTAGCCTATTCTCTGCATGTATTCTCAAAAGGAGGAGAGGACAAAGCCGCTGCCAGACTTCTTTGGTGGCTTATTTCCTGGACAATAAAAGGATCCAGCAGGTTAAAACCCAACTGTCCAGTCCTTATCTTCTCTGACATCGGGAAGAGTCAAGAGGCTACGGTATATATTACTATGTTTCTCCAAACATAAGGCAAGGTCTTATATTATTTACCTATTTGTAGATTTGGCCGGAATCTGCTGACTCAGGAGGTAGCACTTTGGAACAGTATTTGGGGTGGGCGGATTTTGTCCTGCCATGGCGGTTGGTAGCAGTGCTGCGGGGCACTTGTCCAGGACGGTTGGAAGCTACCATATGCCTATTCATGACATCATAACCTAGTGCTGTATAATGTGTATAGATAGATAGATAGAGACAGCTGATCTAGAGCTGAATATTCATTCATAAGATGGCAGCATACTATAAAGGAGATGTATAGCCAGGGATGATGGGAATGTATTGCTCACACTAGAAGGTAATACAGTTCACGGCAGGCAGAAGCCTCAGCCGATTCTCTGCTCTTCAGCATTCTATGTTCTTCCCTCTAGATAGCCTGCAGCTCCATGATCCATAAATACTTTCTCAATGGACCTCGCTGTCACTTGGGATATGAAAAGTCTAAAATGAAATACCTGCAGGCTGCAATTTTTTTCATTGCCGGCTCACTAAAACTCCGGCCCCTGACAGGGCGCTAGGTGAGGCTGTGAATGAGGTTTATTGTGATGCGGTTCAACTACAGACACCATATACTTCAATGAGGACAGTGATGGGGTGGAGTACAGACACAGTGCATTCTGGGGAAATAGATAGATAGATAGACCTGGTGGGCAGGACACGACAGTAGAATTTCTGCCATTGGGGGCTCTTACAGGGGTGTTAGCGGCACTGCACTTGGACCGTGTAACAGTGACAACTCCAGCTAACAACCCATGGCCACTAACACCACTCTAAAAGGGGCTCCTAACTCTGTCGGAGCATCGGCATCCCAAAGCATCCACTTGGGGACAGGCCAGGGGGCATATGCCACCCTGCTCATGGGCCAGCCCACACCTAGTGATGCTATTTCCATGCACATCGCCAGTGGCAGTTGGCCCACAGATGGGACTGACCCATCTGGCATTTGCCGGAAATGCCATATGGCCACTTAATCCCTGCAAGGGCCCCCTGCAGCACTGCCTCTGATGGATAATATAATAGACAATCCCATCTTAAGCGACTTGTGCAGAATTCATGCAGGTGAGCAAGTTATTGGATAAGGCACAGTACATGGTTGTGTGCCCTGCAGCTGTGTGCAGACCTGTCTTGGTCATGTAGCAGATACAGCTCTGATACCTGCACTGTACCAAGTCTTGCAGCTGTGTGCACATCACATGACAAGAGAAAGAATATATACCCTGGAAGCAAACAACAAAGGTTCCTATTGAACGATGACAAAGGTCTTGAAAAACTAAGGGAAATGATGCAAAAAGCTTGTTGGTAAACTAACAAATAGGAAGAAAAAAAAAAACATACTTACCTAGCCCTGATCCCCCGCAGTTCCTGTTCCAGCTCTGTCCAGTCCCCTGATCTCCTCTCTTTCGAGCTGAACATTTGCCAGCAGGCCAGGCCAGCACAGCCAATCACTGAAGGAGACTGAACATTTCAGAAGCAAGAGACATGATTGGGGACCTAACAGGACCTGCAATGGACTGAGGTTAGGGAAGTATGGTTTTTTTTTTTTCTGTTCTTTTAGGGGCTTTTTGGGCATGTTTATTATCTTAAAAATGTGGGGTCTTGTGCAAAATAAATTTATTTTAGTCATTTTCCCATAAGAAACACTTGTTTTTTTAGGCTTTTTATTGTTTGTTATCCATAAAACAGGTAAACAAAAACAGGTTAAAAAAAGAAAGGTTAAAAAAAAAAAAAAAAGTGTAAACATAGCCTAAAGCACAATTTGCTGGCGTATGTGGACTCATACGGTTGTTTGCCAAAGCTGACATTTACCTCGAGTCTGGCCTTAAAGGGGGTAGTTAAAAAAAAAAAAAAGTTCCTAATCAACTGGTGTCAGAGATTTGTAATTTACTTCTATTAAAAAGAAAACTAAATTCTTCCCGTACTAATCAGCTGCTGTATGTCCTGCAGGAAGTGGTGTATTCTTTCCAATCTGACAGTGCCCTCTGCTGCCACCTCTGTCCATGTCAGGAACTGTCCAGAGCAGCAGCAAGTCCTCATAGAAAACCTCTGATGCTCTCCAGTCTGGAAATAATACACCACTTCCTGCAGGACATACAGTAGCTGATAAGTACTGGAAGACTTGAGTATTTTTTAATAGAAGTAAATTACAAATCTCTGGTTTGACCAGTTGATTTAAAAGAAATTTTTTTTTGTAAACTACCCCTTTAATGGTCATTATAAACAATGGTCACCAGTCTCCTACTAGTAGTCAGCCCTGCCTGGATATTAAGTGACTGCTATTTATGCAATTATATAAAACCTTATTTCCTGCACCACCATATTAACAAAGAATTCCCTAATAAGGTATATGAAAGTGAGTTTTTAAACTAGACTATCCCTTTAATGCATAGTAAAAAAAAAAAAAAAAAAAAAAAAAAGGGGGGGGAAATTATAAGGTATATATAAATACTCTATCGCCACCTAGAGGAGAAACACTATAATGCTGTTAAAGCAGACACTTATATTACATCTAGGCACAGTTCACATACAGAACTTCCTTTTTATCATACTACATAAAGATGATAGACACGGGCAATGGGCACAATTTAATCAATGACTTGTAATATCAATCACATCCATGAAATTAGAGATGATCAAATTTGCAGTAATAATGAAAGAAATCGCTTTGTTAGCTCAGCAGTCGGCTTATCGGCCTTTAAACTTCATGCCGTCCCTCTCTGGGTGCCTGGAAAAGCTGGATCCAGTCCTGGGAAACTTCTCCCAGATAACTGTCAATCATTGCTCACTACACTGTGCTGCAGCGCTACTGACACAGGCTGATTCCCAAAGTGGCTCAGTAGCACTAAATTTAAATAGCCCACCCATAGCTCCATGTAATGCTCAAAGCAAGTAATTACCTGTTTCCGGAGTCGTTTTGGGGCTATTTTTCCCAGACTTATCCCCTCTGGATGCAAAAAAGTGAGCTAAACGAAGTCCACTCCGTCTTGCTCTTTCCTCCTGGTCCCCACCTTCAGAGACATGGATCACGTGTCCTCCCCTCTCGTCAATGGGCAGGGTTAATGATTATAACCTTGCCCCCTGAAGCGACAGGACATGTGACCCCACTGACATCATCTTCAGTGGGCCGTGCCTCCCATCATATCTCCAGTTACCCACTTGGCACCTCACCCGACACGCCCCCCCAGCAGGCATCCCCCTTCCCCCAGACCTGGATAAGACAATGTACCCACTACCCCCCCAGGGCCACAGCCTCCTGCCGCTCCAGATGAAAACTTCAGTGCTGCCACTAAGTCTGGCCACTAGATGTCTTCCTTCCTAGCAAACTGATGCCCAATGCCGTGAATTCTGTCAGCAGAGACCAGGACAGAACACAGGAATTGAAGGCGGGGCTTAGATAGTGCTGCATGCAGGAAAAAGCCTGGACATGTGGAAATGCAAGCGTAGCCCATCTGTCTCCTCCAGAGTCCTTCACACTGTGCCTAAAAAAGGTGAATCAAAGCTTCCCCATCACTGCCCCATATAGTTTAAGGAGATTATATAATTAGTTTGGCTGTCCAGGCATGATGGGAAAATAAATAAAAGTTTGCAAATAAAGAGCAACAGACAGTTCAATAAAATGCATTAAATATTTATTCAGAAATAAAAAAAAAAAATAATTGGTTTTTGAAAGACATTTATAGATTTCACATCGTCATCACCTGACGACAAAAGATGCAATACTTTATGGTCACATCCTCATTTTTAAAATGAATAGAAAACTAGTGAGCTTGCCCGTTTGGTTTGACAGGAAGGGGGCAACATAAAAAGCACCTGATCGATAATACAGACCAAACAAAACACTAATATGGCAGGGTTGGGTTGACCTTTTGTTGGTGTGAAAGCTTCTAAAAACACTAAGTCAAGGTTATGGAAAAAGGTTAAGACTATCAAAATAATGGAGCTAAAGAAAACATTAAAAATTTCTAACAAACTTCATGGGTTGTCCAAGACTGTCTCAATTTTCACCACTGCCCCCTCTAATATCTCTAGGGTAGTCACACGACTAGTGAGCCCCGCCATGTCCCCAGGTTTGCTTTCTGTCATCAAAACCACAAAAAAGCTTAGATGGGCTTACAAAATTGGAGTCTCGGACAATCCCTTTAAGGTCTACACATTCAGCATTCCTATATGGTGCATATATCAAAAGGCACTAAGTTTCCTTATCTATTTTTTTTACATTGAATAAGGAACATATTAAAGTTTAGAAGTGGATTTCATAAGTCCCTTCTTTTGAATATCCTATAGATCTACTCCTTGGACCACCTGTGATAAACCCCAGTTAAAAAAGGTGGAAATAAAAATAAAGTGGATCTATGGGGTCAGTTGCCCAATCCAATGCACTTAAAGGGTGTATTCACACGTACCGGATCTGCAGCAGATTTGATGCGGTGTTCAGTTATTTAAATGAAATCTGCTGCAGAAAATCAGCTGCAGATCCTGTACGTGTAAACACACCCTAAAGGGGTAAGAAAAACTGTTGGTTTCAGTTTGGATATGGTATTGCAGCTCAGTTCCACAGGTGTGACTGGAGTGGACTTGTAATACCACACACAACCTAAGGACAGGGGTGGCGCTGTTTTTGTAAGAAAGTATCTGTCTCTTTTTTCAATCCTGGATAAACTCTTCAAACTTTAAATCCTGGCTATTAGTGACTATAGTGTAGTGTTTATAAGCCAACAAATTCTCATACAAATATCATTGTTTCATGACCGAGTGACTAAAGGAATCCCAATAATATATATTTTTATGATTAAAAGGGGTCTATCATAACTACCACCAACTTATCCACCCGGTCGCTGAACCATCTGCCACAGTTTAGGTCTATGTATGTGCAGGCGAAGCACCAACCACTAGGGGCTCTCCTAGAGATTTCCAGTTAGCACCTGTTGAGATTTTAGATGCACATGGACATTCACACCAAAAAACTGGCTCGTAATATACGTTGGAGTTGGCAACCCCTCTATTAACCGCTAGCTATGCGCATGAGGTATTGATTAGCAGATGTATCGGTCAGTAATCTTGGGTTTACCAAGTATGACTTTCTTTCAACCCGAGGGGCTAGGACGGACACAGACGTCCCCAGCTAAGCGCACCTTGAGAGCTAAGGAACGGCTGGATACATTGGCATCCAATATACCCAGCACTTGTCCCTGCACCAGCTCCCATATACATTAACATTGATTTTGCGAATAATCAACCAATGTTAAAAGTGTTATCCCATAATAAAAAGAAATGATCGATACTACAGATCAGCATCTGATCTGTTTGGAGTTGATGACTAGGACCTGCGTATCCTGAGTAACGCGACGGTAGAGCACACGCACACATATACCACCAATCCAAATCACTCGTAATGGTAAAGGTATCTGCTATATACAGTCCTAAAAGGAGTTAATGGAGCAGCAGTGCATATGTTCAACCACGGCACCACTCGAAGGACGGGGGACCCCTGTTCCAAAGAGCAAAGGATGTTCCAGCAATAGGACAGGTTATAATCTTGGGATAACCCCTCCTTAATCCAGTGTGTGTCAGCATCTTGATGCAGGATGGAGGGGAAGAGAATCAGATCAGAAAGGTAAATGTATAAGGGCTACATATACATAGAGACATGCTGAGCCCGAACCCAAAAAGCTTGTCTACCATGCACAAAACTAACACATAAGAAAATGCTATAGATCAACAAAACAGTATACAGGGGGTCCTTGGTATAAGTATACAGTCCGCAATATTGGATCTTACTTTCTCCAAACTAGATTTATAAATTTTCTTGTATCCTTAGTCTATATAGAATATCCATATAATCATCCCCAGTTGAAGCATCATCATTGGCATACTGATCTTCCATACAGTAGCTGATGCTTTGTTGACCTATTATACTAGTTTTAACCTGCCCTATAATGAATATTTTACCTATTCTCCTCCATGTAAGAACGTAGAGATGCAATAGTGTCAGAATAAAGCATGGAAAGCAGTCTAAGCTCCAGAAAGCCCCAAAATAACCCGACAATCCTTTGCTATTCGTAAAAAAAAAAAATGTATACAGAAACAAAATTAAAATCCAAAGTAAACATAGTATCTCTATAAAAGGGTTAGGGGAATTTTCTAAGGCAGATATCTAGCAGGAAATGAGAATGGCGGCAGTGAAAATTAATAAAAACACAGTAATTAAAGGGGTTGCCCAGGCTTAGAAAAATTTCACCACTTTCTTCTAGAAACAGCACCACTCCTGTCCTCAGTTTAGGTGTGGTATTGCAGCTCAGTGAATGGAGCTAAATTGTAATACCACACACAACCTGAGGACAGGGGTGGCGCTGTTTTTGCAAAGAGGTAGCTGTGCTTTTTTTTTCCTTCTCTAATCCTGGAAACCCCTTTAAGGGTGCGTTCACACGTACAGGATCTGCAGCAGATTTGATGTCGTAGATTTCAATCTGCAGCAGATCCACAGCAGATTTGATGGCCCAGAGTTACTTTGCATTGAATCTGCAACTTCAAATGCGCGCCATCAAATCTGCTGCAGATCCTGTACGTGTGAACGCACCCTAAGGCAGTTTTAAGCTAAAGCTCAAAGGCAACTCCCATGTCATAGTTCACCAACCTGTGGGCCTGCAGCTGTTGCAAAACTACAACTCCCATCACTGGTGGGAGTTGTAGTTTTGCAACAGCTGCAAAGACAAAGTAAGGGAATTTTTTTTCCTGGGATAAGAGAAAATTTTTACCTATAGGGGTCAGAAAATTCTCTTCTGTTTTTCATCCCTCTAAGTTAAAAATATTCTAGAAAAAAATGTAGAAAAAAAAAAAGTTGATTTGTGCAATCCCTATACCCATAAGTAAACAGTAATGTACAGATGCAAGTTTGTGTTGACCAAAGCTCCCATAAAGTCCTAGTCCCAGTGTGACATCCGCAATGATATGCCATAGACCAAAATATAATATAACAGAATTGAATATTGACCTATTTAAACCCAGAAGTCAGCAAACTGTGGCCTCTTAAGCTCCCAGCATGCCAAGCCAACAGCTGCTTAGCTTATGCTGACAAATGTAGGAGAACCATTAAAAACGATAAAAATGACAGAAGTCATTATTTAAAAAAAAAAAAAAAAAAAAAAAAAAAAAAAAAGCAGCGTTTTGTGTATTAATGCTTCGGATGTACGGGTGGATTCTCGAAATAATCATGAAAAACGGAGGTCGGGTGTGGAACAGTCTAATGGTCGTCAGTTTCCTGATGCAGCGTCACTTGATTCAAGTGTGGCTCAGAGACAGATCCGATTCTCTTATAAATTAAGCATGGAGATGTTGTAGTGTAAAAAGGTACTGAAAAGAGTCCATTGGGTAAACGGTGTCCTCCCACCAGGGAGGGGTGGAGTTATCTCACGCCGGTTCGGCAAGTCATCCATTCAAGACCTTGACATAACCTGCAAGGAAGGAAATAAAAGTTATATTATACAAACCCTTTTGTGTGTAATAAAATTATATATATAAATATATATATATATATATATATATATATATATATATATATATATATATATATATATATATATATATATATATATATATATATATATATATTAGATAGATAAGCAGATCGAGAAAGCGAATGGAGATGAACTGTAATACTGCACACACCACTCCGGTCATCAGTTTTGGTGGGGTTTTAAAACTCTGTTTCATTGAAGTGAATAGAGATGAACTGTAATACCACACACAACCTAAGGATAAAGGGAGGTGCTGTTTTTTGCGAGAAAGTTATGTCCTCTAATGCAGTAAGTAGACATGAGCAAATCGATCATCTAAACGAAGATAAGAGCTTTGTCTGATCTGTGCTCCACTCAAGATGGCTAACTGACAGTGCTCCTCCGCTCCCTGCTGCTCCACCCCAGGTGCCGGGGAAAAACTGGATCTAATCCTGGGAAACTGTGAGAAGTTTCCCCAAGATTGAATCCAGCTTTTCCCAGCATCCTGGGAGGAGTGACGGAGTGGAGCAGCGCTGACAGGCAGCCGACTTGAGTGAAGTACTGATCAAACGAAGCTCTTCGCTTCGTTTAGATGAGCGGTTCACTCATGTCTATTAGAGGACATGACTTTCTTGCAAAAATAGCACCTCCCCTATCCTCAGGTTGTGTGTGGTTTTATAAATTCATCTCCATTCACTTCAATGAAACAGAGTTGCAAAACTCCACCCAAACTGACGACAAGAGTGGTGCTGCTTCTGCCAATATTTTGACTGGACAAACCAGAATTCTAGCACAGTTTAAAGGGAATATGTCAGCTGCAATTCACCGTCGGTTAGATAGCTGGTAATGCAAGGAGACACATGGTACTTTTCATAGATTAGTCTGTGCTTCCAAAATACAAAATTGCAAGTCTCATAGCTGCGCTGTGCGTACAAATTGTCTTCTGGTGCGGGATTTGTAAACAGAGCTCTGGGAAACCAGAGACAGGAAAGGGGAGAGGAGTTACAGACCTCAGCAACTAGGGAATGCCTCTTTCACGGGAAAATAAGAGCTTATTTCTAAATTCTTTAAGCACAGACCAATATATGAAAGGTACCACGTATAACTAAGCCGATTATCAGTTGTCAGCCTTCCTAAGAACACTCATCTACCCAACAATTGGTCTGTGTAAAAGGACCAGCCAATGTTGATCGTTCATTTAGAGCAGAGATGGGGAACCTTCGGCCCTCCAGCTGTTGCAAAACTACAATTCTCATCATGCCTGTCCGGGCATGATGGGAATTGTAGTTTTGCAACAGCTGGAGAGCCAAAGTTTCCCCATCCCTGATTTAGAGGTTTAATAAGTCGTCCCAGATGTGCCCGCTATACTTACCCCTCTCCTGTGAGTGCACAGCAGGACTGGATATGCCACGGATGATCCTTTATAGAGCTAAGGGTGAGGTATTTGGAGATGTCGGCTGCCGTCATGCATCCTTTCATATCTTGCTTGTTTGCGAAGATAAGAACTGCCGCCTTCCGTAAATCCTAAAGAAAAGCAAATTTACACAGTCAGCTATATATCGACTCTGTAGACAAGTTACCTAAATTAGAGAAAAACATACACGGCACAGGCAAAGTTTGTTGACTTTTTTCACACAGGCGTCATGGCTCAGCTTTCCTGCACTTTAGTTACCAGGCTGCTCGGGTGTCATTGAGGTTACAGTGTATCATGATATTTCTTGGTGTGACAATACCAGTAATAAAACTCAATTCATGGAGCTTTGTGCTACACGACGTGATCCACCCAGGACGACAGAACATTGAGACATCAGTATCACATTTCTTCTGTAATAAGTCATTATTCTCCTCTGGAATGAAGCCTTTATTAGGATCGTTCAAAAGAAGTTTCTCAGTGCTACCTCAATATAGGCCACATTACAGAACGGCTCCAGGACACAAGAGCCCGTGACTACGGTCCTTGATGCAATTTTTAGGTACATTAGTGTAGGTCATGGATTCTTCCTGATATATACCTGTATGCACCCAGCCAGAGTGTTCTGTCATAGTCCCTCATGCTCTTCTATGGAGACACTAAAATAGTATATACCCGCATTGACTATTTGATCCCATTTTAAAGGTGAAGTTTGATGAAAGCTTTTATTTAAGTATAGTATTGTCCCCCAAAAGTTATACAAATCACCAATATACACTTATTACGGGAAATGCTTATATGCTTTTTTCCCTGCACTTACTACTGCATCAAGGCTTCACTTCCTGGATAACATGGTGATGTCACTTCCTGGATAACATGGTGATGTCACTTCCTGGATAACATGGTGATGTCACAACCAGACTCCCAGAGCTGTGCAGGCTGTGGCTGCTGGAGAGGATGATGGCAGAGGGATGCTCAGTGTCCCTCCAGCACCCCGTGTCCCTCAGTGTCCCTCTGCCATCTTCCCCTCCAGCAGCCACAGCCCGCACAGCTCTGGGAGTTGGGTCGTGACATCACCATTTTATCCAGGAAGCGACATCACGATGTTATCCAGGAAGTGACACCTTGATGCAGTAGTAAGTGCAGGGAAAAAGCACTATATAAGCATTTCCCGTAAAAAGTGTATATTGGTGATTTGTATAACTTTTGGAGGGCAATACAATACTTTAATAAAAAAATTTCACCGGACTTCTCCTTTAAGTGAGAATGTATCTAATGAAACTAGATGCGACTGGCTATAGTAGCCAGTGTTGAAAGGGACCTGAAAGTAAAGTAAAGGCCAACAGGTAACCCAGGATGTTTTTGAACAGACCTATAGGGAGATTAGTTATGTCCTTATAACCTTTCAAAAGGGTTACCTCCACTCCCAGTAAGGGCCAATTCATATGTCCGTAATATACGGTCTGCACACAGACTGTATACTACGGACCAGACCTCGGAACTCCTGGCATAATCATTCATGAGGTTGCTGGGAGCTTCGAAAGAGTCAAATCTTCAAGCTACTATACTGATACAGCCATGTCAGTACAGGAGTGCAGAGATTTAACAGTTTGAGTGCTGTAATATAAACCACCAGACAACCGCCTTAAAACTGAGACTGAGGACAGCATCTACCTCTACCAATCCCCCTACTGAGGACAGCATCTACCTCTACCAATCCCCCTATGTAAGTGCACGTTTTAAATATGGAGAGGCTACTAGACTACATGTAGATTTTCTAGTGATCTATACCCTGTGACCCGCCGAGATCGTCAACGATCACTGACATGAAGGGGCAGAAGTGTTCAGATATAATAGTATTGGCAGCGAGCTGGGAACGAGGAGCAAGCGAGCGCCTATATCTCTCTTTGCTCCTCTCCATCGCCCTGTGTAATAGGAGCTTTAGAAGCTGCAAACACATGACCCAGTGCTGTATCCTACCTCATGAGCCAGCATCCTGTAGAGCTCCTCTTTTGTGATGGAGAGTCTCTCTCGGTCAGTGCTGTCCACAACCAGGATGATAAACTAAGGAGAAATAATACAATTAGATCTTAACCAATAGAACAGCAGCAATTACACTACTACCTTTACTGAAAGGGTAATGTCTGAAACACTGACAGGTCCGGGTGCCGAGATCGACAATAATCACTGACATGAAGGGGCAGAATTTTTCAGATGTGACAAGGAGAGAAGGCAGCTCTCAGATGAGTGCTTCTGCCCCTTTGTTTCAACAGTAAGTGAGGTCTCAAAACTCCCCTCCACCAAACCACACAAACTTGTCAAAAAAAAAAAAAAGTTACGATTTAAAGTGGATCTGGCTCTGAGTGTGTAAACACTTTTGAAGCATCTATTACTACCTATTGCGCCATACATATACACAACAGAGTGTAACCATTCCCCACCAACAAGGTGTCAGCAGATACAGATTTCTCCACACCTAACAGACACTAATGGGGCTACTTTAGAGTTCAGACTGCTGGGGGGGGCCCTCACTGATCCCTAGTTAAAGTGGTTGTCCAGGAAAAATTCAGACTTATTCTTGCAGCAGCGGGGGCCATGTCAGTAATGTATACTTACCTGTCGCGCCCCCCCCCCCCCCGCCACTGGCAGATCTCAGGCAAGATGTTCTTTACCACTGTTTTTATAACCTCCAAATGATGTCTCATTCCCATAGGAAATAGCCTGTCAGCATTGGCTATACTGAGCCCCCATTTGTGGTGGGAGCGGCAGGTCATTGGATGTTTTAAAAATGCTGACAGCAGCACAGAGCAGGCGGCCGAGGAACGGGACATGTAAGTATACATTACTGAAGTGTCCGCCAGCAGCATGATTTTTTTTTTTTTTTTACCAGACAACCCCTTTGGGAACAATGACACCTTCGTATGTTTTCCCCACTAGACAAGGCCATGTGCAGGACGTGCAGCTCTGATCCTTCATGTATTGTAAGGTGATGGTACAGTCAGCGTAACCATCTGCTTTACAGCATTGCATACGTTTTAGTATTCTCACATGCCAGATGCATTATTAAAGCTCACAGTTCACGGTGCTGACGCAGAGGCTTGTGAGCTAAATGATTATGTAACTGGCACAAAGGGCTTCACACATACAGCAATACATACAATGCTCTTTTATTCATAGGGACTATAGATCATGTAAGTGCAACATTTTTCCCCGAGCTCCTATGACAACAAAGCCGTCTGTCAGGAAGATCAATCAGCTGATGAGCTGCAATATACACGAACACAATTATCCACCAGAAGGTTTACAGGTCACATGACGGAAACTTTAAATAGAGAAGTGTCAGACAGATCAAAGGCTTCTAAATGGGAGAAAGTGATCAGAGCCTCGTTATATTATAAGGAAAACTCCCATAGCCCAGCAACTACCTGGTCCTATTAGAACTGGATTCTCAAAAAAACAAGAACTACAACAGGAAAAATACACCATCCTGTCTGAACATCCAGCTTTTCTAGGTTCCTGAACGACAACCCTAGTTATATTGTGATAAGATTCCCATTTAGGAGTCAAGGAAAGCTGGGTGACCCATCAAGTCAAAAGTTTTGACATGACAAGTTTTCAGTGTTTAGACCATGACCCCGAAACACAAGTTGGCAAAAGTCCGCACAGCGCACACTACATGCCGACTACCAGCTCACAAGATACAGTACAACCAAAAGAGAACAAGCTTCATGCAAACTCTTCCTGGCTCGTTCTTATCGGTTGCGGTCTGAACACTCAGACACCGACAGATCAAAACTTTTGACATCTCTAAGTGGAGGCAGTGACCCCAAGTTCTCTGTACATATTAAAAAAAACAAAAAAAAAAAAAAAAAAAAAAAAAAACCATGGTAAAGGTAAAGTTTGCAATGTTTCTGATCCTATCAGTGTTAATCTAATATGGCCCAAAAAATAAAAATCTCAATTTTTTTTTTTTCAGTATGGTTGATTCAAACCTCGATTTTGCTTTCGTTTTGGAAGCAGAAAACTTTTCTTCTTGCTGGCACCTCAGATTCTATTTTACTTGTTTAGGCAGAAACTATTACTTTACATAGTATCAGTGCCCCCATAAGACCTTAATAAGTAGTTATGCCCAATATTTGCCCTCGTAGTACAGGAGGTCTTCTGTGCATCCACACAGTAGTTAGGCCAATGTGTGCATCCATGCAGGTAGCCCCTACCCAGTAAGTAGAATCCCCTTATACCTCTCCCCCAGGTTGGTAGTCCCTCTAGAAGTAAGCAGAATGCTGCCTATGGCCACAAGAGTGGCTGCCGGGGCAGGGAACCAATGGCTGCTTGCTCTGTCAGTCCACAGAATTTAACTATAAAAGCTCATTAGGAGATTGCAGGAACAGAGTCGGGTAAGCCTGGTAGTGTCCTCCTGCTCAACACTTTATGTACTGCAGTGTGTGAAAATTGAGTTGGTGAATAAAAATAAATCTAAAAATGGTCAGACCCCCGCCCCTAAGGGCAAATCAATTTGAATAAAATTACCCAGCCCTACTTGGGACTATTTGATCGTCTATTTTGCAGATCTTGGTCTTAGCAGAATATTGCAGACAATGTTTAACTTTCCACTAAAGCAATTTTCTCAGATTAAGCAGCAGGCCGAGACATACTGTAGCTTTTCCATGACTTTTAATTCTCTGTTCCACCCAAGTGAGCCAATAGAGAAGTCTGAATGTAAGGCAGAGTGGAGAAGCCTGCCAGAGCCCTCCAGATGAAGGCGTCACTGCCAGTTACCTCTGTGTTAGAATAATAGGTGTTCCATGACGAGCGCAGGGATTCCTGGCCTCCAATGTCCCACATCAAAAAGTGGGTATTCTTCACCACTATTTCCTCTACGTTGCTTCCAATGGTCGGAGAGGTGTGAACCACTTCATTCATTAAACTGAAAGAAAAAAAAGGAAAAAAAAAACAACAAAAAAAAAGAAAGCGTTAAAGATTGCCGACACAGTCAAGTCATAACACAGTGGCCATGGGGCGGTATAACTTCTGAAAGTAAATATTAATGTTTTTGAGCCAAAGTTAGAAGTGGATCCAAGATGAAGGAAAAGTATATAGGAGAAGCAAACAAAGACTGTGTGACTACTGCCTGAAGAATTTTCCAGCATCATGTGCTCCTGTAGATAAGGATATGCGTGTATGGCGGCCAAGCATATTCTACTGAACCAGCAGGTCCCATTGCATTCCATTAGCTTCTAAAATGCTCAACATTTTTGACACATGATCATAATTTTGCACTGGATTCTTTTGGGCTCCTATCGCTCTCAAAAATTTTCTGTAAGCTATGTTGTCACGATTATCTGGGGCTGTTTTGGAGCCATAAATGGATAATAAAAAAAAAAAAAAAAATTACACATACATACATACATACATATATACATATACATATATATATATATATATATACATATATATATATATATATATATATATATATATATATATATATATATATATATATATATATATATACACAAGGCTGTGTGGACCAAAACTGTGTGCTGTTCTTTGGTATATCTGACCAATCATGCTTTCTTTTGATCTCAGATAGCAACCTCATGGCCTGTTCTAAGGGTCCTTTAGGAGCCATGGTTTGTCAGCCGCAACCAAGCGCACTGCCTTTACATGGCACGACAAATCAAGCTGCATGACTGATACTTGTATGGTTTGTGCAGCCCTAGAAACTGATAGCACAGATACTTCCTGAGGAAGCAGTGGCAAAACAACGCTGGAGTAAGGTGGTAGGCCAACGGACTGGGACCCTGCACATATTTTGGTAACACATTGTTGGCATGTGTATAGGGAGGATTATGTGTATAGGCTGATTATTATCTTCCAACCTGCTGAAAAATTGGCCGTCCACTGCAATGCAAAATAAAAAATAAAGTTATTTCATGCCTGTCCATGCTCCCTGGTGTTCTCCTGGCTTCGTCTCTCCGTCCACAGCCGTCACTGGAACGTCAGAGTCAGTCTCTTAATTGACAGACCGCTCAACCAATCACTGGCCAAGACTGATCATCACTGTAGCCAGTGATTGGCCGAGCAGCCTGTCACTTCAGACACCTGCTCTGAAGTTCCAACGGTAGCTGTGGGAAGCGAGCAGAAGCTCGGACAGGTACGTACAAACTATACTTTACACTTAAAAAGGCAAAGGTTGCACAGACATCGCCAACAATGACCGGGCAGTCCTTGCTGAGCAATTATCGAGCCATGTCACAGGCTCTGTAAGTGAGCGCTATCAGCAATATATATATATTTTTTTTAAAGCGTTTAGACAAGATGACAAAACGTTATAAAACGCTGTTAATGCAATTGTAACTGCAAGTAAATAAAAAAATTATATAGATATAAAAAAAATTTTGTTCGCAATTTGATCATTGACACGCTTACACCAGAAGATTTCCCTTAAAGGTTCTCTGGAAAAATTTATAGGGCTCCTGTGCAGCTCCCGGCACAAACCATTTGGGCTGATTGGCTCCCTTTAAGGGCCTGTGTGTAAATTGGAGCTGTATTCTCAGGGGAGCTGGTTTTTGTTCATCCTGGGCCTTCTGGTTCATAAATTGCACCAAAAAGATTGATTCCTCCCCAATTCACATTGGTGTACAGATATTACTAATGTAATGTAGATGCAGGTCCCGACCCAAACAGGCCAACTACTCAGCTATTGCCGCAGTCCTTGTTATAAGGTCACTGAATAGTGACTTCATGTATATTGCAGAGGTCAGTGTGTATATTTGGGGTAATGGGTAATACTTACAACTGGTAAAGGATAGTGGTTTTCCCTGCATTATCCAGGCCGACAATGATCACCTTGTGCTCTGCAACGAGAAACAGAACAGATTAGGAGATGGTATCCACCATAGACCACTCATTTCTATACAAGGTAATTGAAGATTACAGAATCCTATACCGATAATCTGGAGCTACAACTCCATTCAGCCGAATATGTTTTTGCAATAAATCCGCAGCGTTAATTCCCCCTTTAAGTAACGCAGTCTCTCACCCCGAGGAATGGCATCAGCGTCTCCAAGACGCATAAACGTCCATGCAGACGATATATACGCACATAATTACATCAATAAAGCAAGAATGATTACATTTACCTACAAGCTGAACTATGTAAACAATCCAGTGCCAAGACCTGCATTAAGACAAGAGGAGGGAGCCAAGTGCGTTACACAGAGATAGAGAAGCCATAATGGACAGACGAGACGTCAGAATAACAGAGCGGACGGACCACATGCCAGCGCCTGTAACAATACGTCTGACTGCTAGAGAAGGCAGATTCTACAGGACCTATATTTAAAGGGGCACTAGGGAGTTTTTTTTTCTCTTACAAATCAACTGGTGTCAGAATTAAATTACAAATCTATATAGCTTTCTATTTAAAAATCTCAAATCTTCCCATACTTATCAGCTGCTGTATGTCCTGCATGAAGTGGTGTATTCTTTCCAGTCTGACACAGTGCTCTCGGCTGCCACCTCTGTCCATGTCAGGAACTGTCCAGAGCAGGAGAGGTTTTCTATAGGGATTTGCTGCTGCTCTGGACAGGTCCTGACATGGACAGAGGTGGCAGCAGAGAGCACTGTGTCCAACTGTAAAGAGTACACCACTTCCTGCAGGACATACAGCAGCTAAGTGGGGAGTGAAACGCATTACAATAGGCTTTTCCCAGCTTGTTACCTAGATTGGCCAGGGTGTTACCAATAAGACCCCCTGCTAATCATATCACATGTAAAGTTTCTATTTAATGAAAAGGTCTATTTAAAGCATTAACATAATGCTCCAGTGTTTAAATATTGCTGCTGCATAATTTCTCTGATGCCCCCTGGTGTTCTTTTGATCCCCCCTCAGATTGTCCGTCTAATAAGTCCACACACCATTCTCCATTACCCTTCTACCCATTATGGGGGTGCAAGCTTTGCGTTTAAGCACTCTGTGCTCCTCCCTCTCATCGTGTCACTCTCGTCACTATATATGTTATGGGGCGACTGGACACCTAATCGCATGAAAAACAAAGATCCACGTAAGGTAAAGCATGACATAAGCCGCCACATCACCGGCAGGGAGGATCCTGACTCACCACCTCCGTGTGTAAACATAGCTGTAGAGATAAAAATCACAGCCGCCTATGTACACGTGATCACTACTAAGGTCTGTTACCTGTACACAGCACATACACATCCAGCCGCAGGTACCAGGTGATCAACTAAAAATTTAAAGTGGGTTACAGGGGGATTAGAAAACCATGGCGGCTTTATTCTAACACACCATCGCGCCTATTTCCAGTATTGCAACGAAGCTTCATAGAAGTGAATGGTGATAATCTGCAATAACACATACAACCTGTACACACAGGAGTGGCGCTGTTTTGGGTATCTCTTTAATCTAGAGCATGTGAGTTGAATGTCTGCCAGTATAATTGACAGGGAAAGATCTCAATTTGACTATCAAAGGGGAGGTGAACAAACGTAGGTGCGGAGTAATGTGCCAGTAGCAGTCACAGCGCTGCAAAGGAAGTGTCACAGCTCAATTTAGGATGCGTTTCCAGGCTCAGGTCCAGCTTGAATAGTAGTGCAAAGTGATCTACAGACGTCTCACGTCAACAAGAAAACCCAACAGCAAGGAGCCATGTACACAGCTAGTTCATGAGAAAACACCCCTATTCATGCATTACAGTGTGGCCGCCATGACTGCCCGCTGCTAGACCAGTGCCGAGATACGCTATGAATCTGTAATGTGCGTGAAACCACCCCCCCCCCTTATATCCCATAAGCGGCCACTAGCATTAAAAGGGTACTCCAGCAAGAATCTATTTTTTTACAGTCAACTGGTGTCAGAAAGTTATTTAGATTTCTAATTTATTTCTATTTGAAAATCTCAAGTCTTACCATACTTATTAGCTGCTGTATGTCCTGCAGGAAATGTTTTCTTTTCAGTCTGACACAGTGCTTTCTGCTGCCACCTCTGTCAGAAACAGGAACTGCCAGGAGAGGTTTTCTATGAGGATGTGCTACTTCTCTGGACAGTTCCTGTCTTGGACTGAGGTGTCAGTAGAGAGCGCTGTGTCAGACTGAAAAGAAAACATTTCATGCAGGACATACAGCAGCTGATAAGTACTGGAAGACTTCAGATTTTTTAAAGGGGAATAAATTACAAATCTGTATAATTTTCTGAAAACAGTTTATCTGAAAGAAAGTTTTTTTGCTGGATAAACCCTTTAAGGCCTCATTGCACATTCGTATATATGGTGACCTGAACTTCCAGATGAACAGAGGACCTTGCCGCTGCGGGTGACAGGTACACTAATACTTTATACATTAATGCTCATTTATACATTAATGCTCATTCATATCTAACTTTGCCAGGACAGTGCCCATAGCTATAATGCACCGGCATACCTTTTTCCCATAAGGAAGAGCGTATTAGACAGCTATTCTATACTGGCTTATAGAGAGTGGAAGAACAAGCAGCTTACACAATGGTGCGACCTGCAGCTATCCTATTACTGAAGAACAGCCAGACAGAAACCTGAGACATTTCGCCTGTAACAACGTATGACTAACACAACCAGGTGTCACCGCCAGATCGGATTATCGCACACGTACTGAGGCTAGTGTCTGCACCGATTGGGACGTCTCATAAGCCTAAAGCTGGCCGCACAATGGCTGGAGGAGTCTATTCCATCTGATGTGCAAGATGTCTGATCCCCATAAGATATGTGTATATAAAGGGGGGCGGGGGGAGATAGGGTGTGATGAATGGCAACAAGTCCAAACCCAGGTCCTGCATTACACAGAGATGACTGCTAACAGGGGAAACGTTATGGATATTCTAAGAGGTGGAAGTTTGCCAACTTAGAGAGCCTCTTTATGCCTCAACTTGATAGACAAGAGCCGTCTGAGCGCATAAAGTATTAAAAGAAAAAAAAAGTAAAAAAAAAAAAATATATATATATATATATATATATATATATATATATATATATATATATATATATATATATATATATATATATATTATATGTTGCCGTAAATGATCGAATCCAGGGATTTGAGCAAATCCTGGGAAATTATGGAATGACTGCGCCGTTCCCTCATTTCCCTAAGGATTTAAATGCCTGACCCCGTTCAGGGAAACGATGAAATGATCGAGGAGTCGCCCCGCTCTATGTTTGGCAGCAGAGGCGGACGGGGGGAGCAGATCAGCACAACACCCCAGCAGGCGTATGGCGGACAGGAACTCCCAGCAGGCATATGGCGGCAGGGAGCAGAGCGGCACACCTCCCAGCAGGCGTACAGCAGCGGGGGCTGATGGGGAGCGGAGCGGACAGGCCGGGGGAGCAGGATGCGCGTAGCAGGGGAAGCAAGCAGAACTGGGAGCAGAGGGGGGGGGGGGGGAAGCAAAGAGGCAATGCGGTAAGCAAATTCTATGTCGCAGGGGGAAATGATAGAATTCAATCCATCATTTCCCTGAAAGGGGTCAGTAATTTGAGCAATTCCCTAGGGAAATGATGGAACGGCGCGGTCATTTCATAACTTCCAGGGATTTGATCAAATCCCTGATTCTATCATTTCACTGCAAGTGTGTGTGTAAAAAAAAATAATAATAATAATAATATATAAAATATATATAAATATAATCAGTGGTGCCTTGGATTACGAGCATAATTCGTTCCAGGACTGTGCTTGCAATCCAAATCCACTCTTAAACCAAAGCAAATTTTCCCACAGGAAATCATTGAAATGCAGACAATTGGTTCCACAACCCAAAAGTAATGATTTAATATTCTGAACAACATGTAAAACAAATAAAAAAACAATGAAAAACAGCTGAATATGTGATATTATAAGTTACTGTACAGTATAGCAATCAGCATGTGGTGTGTAATGTATAGTAAGGGCATAAACCTGAAAAACAGCAGCAGTTTGTAGATACAGGATGGAACTGCAGATCCCCATAATGCAGTAGTGTAGTACAACAGGCTAGAATAGAGAAGCAGGGCTGCTGTCAAATCTGTGTGATCACATGACAGTAATGGGGAAGAGGGGTGTGTTCAGCATGGAGCAATCAGGACTGACAGAGACTGCAGGGAGCATGAAGGCATGAGCAGAGTATATGTGGGCACAGTATAGCAGCGCTCTCTGTCCGGGGAGAGAGGGGTTACAGCTATGGAGAGATTACCTCCACAGTCCTGTCCCCTGATGTAAGCCACAGCCTGAAGTGGATCTGCTATGATTTGGAAGGTGAGGAAGACATCCTTAGTCAGAGTACAGTGCTGTAGACCCCGCTATGCAGGCCTTGCCCCTCCCCCACTCGCACTCCCACCCAGTACAGGGAGCTCTTAAACCAAAGTAATGCTCTTAAACCAAGTCACAATTTTAAAAAAATGTGAGCTCTTAAACCAAGTTACCACTAATATATATATATACACACACACACACAGACTCCCTTCCCCAGGTAGGTTCTCACTTACTGTGTATCTCCGAAAATAAGACCTAGCATCATTTTGCAGGCTTTTTGGAATATGCTTGAAACATAAGCCCCAGTTACCGTCAGCTGACCAGATCCCTGATGCTGGGTGACTTAGCAACAGCCAATCAGGGCCAGACTTGTTATGCCCCCCCCCCCCCCCCCACTTGCTCAACACAAGCTGCAGGGGAGGCAAGAGGGGCAAGAAGAGGCACAGTAGGGGAGACTGAATATGGAAAGGGACGGTACATGGGCCAACTACAAAGGTGGAGGGAGGTATACGGTATGGAAGTGCATGTCTACAGTATGGGGGGGGGGGGGGGAAGTATACAGTATAGGGGAACTTACAGTATAGGAGCCTAACAATAGTGGGACATACAGTAAGATGGCTGACTACCACATAGAGTGAGGCTACAGTGTACCATGTCTCTTTACAGTGTTTTCAGAGAGAAAAAAAAAAATAAAAAATTTGATTATATTAATATATATATATATATATATATATATATATATATATATATATAAATAATATTACTACTGCTATTATGCTTATGTCTTTAGAGAAACACAGCGTCATAAACTACTTATTACCCTTCAAGGCATAAAACATATAGATGTTATTTGGTTAAAATACTGTGAAGGTATTCTTACAGAGCTGTAACCCAGGCCGACAGTCACGTCTCATAGATACTATTACAGGAAAAAAAAAACACGACCTCCATCTGCAGCGCCACTCCTATAGGCTGGCGGTGCCTGGTATTGCAGCCAAACATTATTAAATCCAGTGAAGCTGTGCTGCAATACCCGACCTGACCTCTGCAAGGGGGTAGCACTGTTTTGTAGTCATGTACAACCCCTTTAAAGGGAATTTTAGTATAAATACAGAGAGAGAGAGAGAGAGAGAGAGAGAGAGAGAGAGAGAGAGAGAGAGAGAGAGAGAGAGAGAGAGAGAGAGAGAGAGAGAGAGAGAGAAGACACTGTATAAACAGCTATTAGGATAAATTATAAAGTGTAATAATGTTTCAATAATAGTTCAGTAGAATTCACATAGTAACTATACTGTATCTCATTGTTTTACGACCCAGCTGTTGCAAAACTACAACTCCTTCGGCTGCCGGGCATCATGGGAGTTGTAGTTTTGCAGCAGCTGGATGGGGCAGGAGCCGCAGGGTGACGGCTCTTTGTTCGCCGCTCGCAGACACTTGCCTTGGTTGCAGAAGAAGTTCCACAGCTTCGCAAAGATGAGGCCCATGCTGCTAGAGGCCACAGCCCAGTGTGACAGGACCCGCCCGGTACCGGCTCTCTCCGCCTGTCAGGCCGCAGTCTCCATCCACCCTCACGGACTACGAGACTCTTCTCTCCCACACACAACGCTCAACAGCTGGCTCCACCGCTGCGTACGCTCTGCACGTACGGCCGGCTCACGTCATGACGTTTTGACATCAAACTCCGCCTCTTTAATGCCATTGGCTAAAAGCTACCTTTTTATTTTCAGCCAATCGGAGATTGGTTAACATAAATGCTTGCTGAAGAAGATGCTTTGTGATTGGTTGATTTGTCTATCCGTCAAAACTACATCTTCCAGTAGTATCGCAACCTCTCATTTCCCTATATGATTGGCGTATATGACCACACCAAAGATGGCCGCTAAAGCTAATCATACAGAAACTGAACACTAGGGGGAAAACTGATAACCTGTAAAGCACTTCTTTTCTATACTGGTGAACGGGGTAATAGTGCACATTTCTGTCTGCTGGCTACGGGCTTAGCCTCCCGTTTATTGGCTAGGAGGATTGGTCTTCAGAAACATGGCCGCCGCAGGAATACTCTATGAGTTAAACTGAAGACACTGAATATTTATTGTTTATTTTTTGTTTTAATCACGTTGGCTATGAAGAGGCACATGTACTGTGTATGGTCAACTGAAATCCGGATAACAAGATTGGGAAGGTTTGCTATGAAGAATATTTGACCCTTGCTACTATCCGTACCCAGGTACTGCTAAAGAGGAGTGGCTAATGTAGATGCCTTTGGGTTGTCACTCAATTGACTGCTGTGTGTATGTATCCCTATAGTTCAGACTATACATTTATATGTTCTATAATGCTAGTCTGGGACCTGTAGTCCCACAGCAGATGTGTAGTGTCATTTTACTATATATTGCAGCTTTTAATGGGATTGCTCATATCTTTCACAATGTTATGAAATTGAGTTGGCACTCAGAAGTCTGGGAAAGTTGGGTTATTAACCTATGGGAGATGTAATTGACGAGAACCCAGCTGCAAAACCTTACCTGCTTTACTGTGATTTGTTGAGGTTTTGCAATAGGGTTATTGGCCAAGCTGTGTCACAGTTAAAGGGGTTATCCAGTGCTACAAAAACATGGCCACTTTCCCCCTCTCGTCTCCTGATTAGGTGGGGTTTGGAACTCTGTTCCATTGAAGTAAATGGAGCTTAATTGCAAACCGCACCTGAGCTGGAGACAAGAGAGGGGGAAAAGTGGCCATGTTTTTGTAGCGCAAGATAACCCCTTTAAGAGGGGTCATCCAGGATTAGAAAAACACAGCTGCTGTTTTCAAGAACAGCGCCACACATGTTTTTAGGCTGTGTGTGGTATTACAACTCGACTCCATTCACTTCAATGACACCGAGCTGAAATACCTCACACAACCTGAGGACAAGAGTGGCACTGTCCCTGTATTTCTAATCCTAGATATCCCCTTTAAAGGGTTTTACCACTTAAAGTATTTATTAAAGATGAGCTAATCTACTGTAGGAATAAAGCAAATTGCTTCATTCCTGTCTGTATTCTGTTTAACAGGCTGCGGGCTTTGAAGTCTGCTCCACACTGTGCCGCTCCTCCTCGGGTGCTGGGAAATTTCTTCCAGTTTCCCAGGACTGGATCCATCTTTTCCCAGCACCTGGGGAGGAGCAGCATGGAGCGGAGCAGACTTTAAAGGGGTTATCCAGCGCTACAAAAACATGGCCACTTTTCCCCCTCTCTTGTCTCCAGGTCAGGTGTGGTTTGCAATTAAAGGGGTTATCCAGCGCTACAAAAACATGGCCACTTTTCCCCCTACTGTTGTCTCCAGTTCAGGTGCAGTTTGCAATTAAGCTCCATTTACTTCAATGGAACGGAGTTTCAAAACCCCACCCAAACTTGAGACAACAGTAGGGGGAAAGTGGCCATGTTTTTGTAGCGCTGGATAACCCCTTGAAGCTCCATTTACTTCAATGGAACTCAGTTTGAAACCTCACCCAATCTGGAGACAAGAGAGTGGGGAAAGTGGCAATGTTTTTGTAGCGCTGGATAACCCCTTTAAAGCCCACAGCCTGATGTGCAGAATGCAGATATGGCTCTGTTCACTTACAGGACAATTCACCTCTGTTCTTGCCATTAGTGGGGGTCCTGGCAGTCGGACCCCCGGCCATCACACGTTATTATCTCCTTACTTATGGGTAGGTGACAAATGCTTTTAGTAGTAAAACCCCATATGAAACAGTTCTACATTTAAAGGGTTACTGTTATTAAAAAAAAAAAAAAAAAAAAACTTTTGGCACATCAAAAGTATTCATCAGTCAGGGTCTCAGTGCTTAGACCCCTGTGATCTGTAGATATAGCCAGGAGAAGTGTATGTCTGTGCCCTTCACTCCAGCACTTGATCCATCTCATAGACTAAGGCCCCGTTCCCACTGAGGAAAGGTAGCGGAATTCCGCGACGGAATTGTCCGCCGCGGAATGCCGTTAGCCTCCCGCTCATAATGGGAGTCTATGGGAGGCGCGCTTCTGCCCTGTCCGCGCTGAAGAATGAACATGTTCATTCTTCAGCGTGGACAGGGCAGCAGCGCGCGCCTCCCATAGACTCCTATTATGAGCGGGAGGCTAACGGCATTTCGCGGCGGACAATTCCGTCGCGGAATTCCGCTACCTTTCCTCAGTGGGAACGGGGCCTTAGGGTATGTTCCCACTATGGAACACGCGTGGAAATTTCAAGCTTAAGCCGCACAGCGGACTCCACTTAAAGTTCCGCCTGTCCCATTGATATTCTGAAGTTCAATCTGCCGTCTGCCAAAAGAATTGACAGTGTCAATTCTTTGGGCGGATAGCGGCTGAGCTTCAGAATATCATTGAGTCAATTGGACAGGCGGAACTTTAAGTGGAGTCCACTAGAAATTTTGCGCCTGTTCCTTAGTGGGAACATACCCTTATAATGGAGACCGATGGCAGCAACAAGCTGGGGATTGAAGCCCATAGCCTGTGCGCTTCTCCTGGCTGTATGTATCGATGCCTCATACATACATACATAGGTATTCCCCCTAAGACCATTGCTTTATAACAGAGACTATACTCTGTATATACATAACCTATAGGCCACTGCATGAAGGCCATATAGCTCCTTATTAAAGTCTGCTTTACATATGTTCAGAAATCTGGAGCCAATCCATATGGGAACACCCAATACAATGGGCTGGATGAGGTGCACCTGGTGTCGATTTTGGCACTCTAAAGGTTAACTCCTAATTAAAGGGGTACTCCAGCAAAAGTCTTTTTCTTTTAACTCAATTGGTTTCAGACAGTTGTATAGATTTGTAATTTACTTATACAGTGGTGCCTTGGATTATGAGCATAATTCGTTCCGGGACCGTGCTTGTAATCCAAATCTGCTCTTAAACCAAAGCAAATTTTCCCATAAGAAATCATAGAAGTGCAGACAATTAGTTCCACACCCCAAAAATAATGATTTATTTTTCTCAATTACATGTAAAACAGATGAAACAAAGATTAAGAAACAGCAGAATATGTGATATCATAAACTACTGTACAGTAATGGAGAGGATGGAAAACACAAGAGCTGAGAGAGACTGCAGGGAGCATGAAGGAAGGAGCAGGACAGATGTGGGCACATACATGCAGCGCTGTGTCCGGGGAGAGAGGGGTTACAGCTATGGAGAGATTACCCCCCACAGTCCTGTCCCCTGATGTAAGCCCCACCCAGAACATGGAGCTCTTAAACCAAAGCAATGCTCTTAAACCAAGTCACAATTTTGAAAAACTGTGAGCTCTTCAACCAAAACGCTCTTAAACCAAGTTACTTTTAAACCAAGGTACCACTGTATTTAAAAATCTCAAGTCTTCCCTTACTCATCAGTACAGTATGTCCTGCAGGAAATATTGTTTTTCTTTCAGTCTGAGGGCAGGTTCAGACTAAGGAATTTGCGCTGATAAAATCCGGCATATTCCGTTGCTCATACACACTCACGGCCGCGCACTTTTCAGCCGGCTCCATAGACCCCATTCTATGGGCCGGCCGATTCCGCTATCCGCCAAAAGAATTGACGTGTCAATTCTTTCGTCGGAATCCGCCCGTGCATAAAATGGTGTCTATGGCACGTACGGAGAGGTGCGTGGCCGTGAGCGTGTACAGGCAACGGAATCCGTCGGATTGTATCCGCACAAATTCCGTACAGTGCTCTCTGCTGCCATCTTTGGCGGAGACAGGAACTGTCCAGAGCAGGAGAGGTTTTCTATGGGAATTTGGTGCTGCTCTGGACAGAGTACACCACTTCCTGCAGGACATACAGCAGTTGATAAGTACCGGAAGACTTGAGATTTTTAAATAGAAGCAAATTACAAATCTGTATCACTTTCTTAAACCAGTTGAAAAAGATTTTTTGCTGGAGTAACCCTTTAAACGTGTCCAGATATTCGGACGTATGTGAATCTGTCCATGTGTGTGTGTGTTATTGCGTGGGTCAATAGGGGGGAAGTGCATGCAATGTTATGTCGTGCACACATAGCATTGTAGGTATATGGTATATGCCATCACCTATATATGATATCTCCCTGTGATCTTGCGGGTTTATTAGTACAGTGACCTTAGGCATGACTACTAATGATGAAGGTGGCCATTCATTGTTATGCTTGGACAGGTCGGATATGCCATTGTGGCTTATCCAGGGGTCCCATGCCAGACGCCCACCTCTATGATGAGTCCATATAAACACGAAGGGGGAGATTTATCAAACATGGTGTAAAGTGAAACTGGCTCAGTTGCCCCTAGCAACCAATCAGATTCCACCTTTCATTCCTCACAGACTCTTTGGAAAATGAAAGGTGGAATCTGATTGGTTGCTAGGGGCAACTGAGCCAGTTTCACTTTACACCATGTTTGATAAATCTCCCTTCATGTGTCTCCTTTAAACAAAAAGGCAGCTTATGCGTTTGTCCTAACAATTTCCGTCCCCATTGAGTATGTGCGGTGGGTCCTTTGTTGTTAGGCGCTGCGTGACTGATGGTCGCCGTCTCTCTTCTTCCTTTGGCTTTCAGAAGTTAATTGCTTCTCCGGCGTGAAATGTCATTCTTCCCGAAGATACGTCTGAGAAAGGAAGTGGAGGATTATCTGCGTCATGTGTACCACAACAACGAGGTGCGTGAAAAATTACAGTATAATGTGTTTCAGATAATTAAAGGGGCAGTCCGGCCCTAAGCATTGATGATATTGTCATAGGCATAACTGTTCTATGAGCTGTGTTTGTCCGAGACTGAAGAAAAAAACGGACCCCTTACAGCATAGCATCATAATAATATTGTGTGGGTGTCTACTACTATATACCATCCTCTACTACACTGGTGTCAAACTCACGGCCCTCCAGCTGTTGCAAAACTACAATTCCCATCATGCCTGGACAGCCAAAGGCTGTCCAGGCATGATGGGAATTGTAGTTTTGCAACAGCTGGAGGGCTACGAGTTTGACACACCTGAACTAGAACATACATCTACCACGCAGCTCCCGCAGCCGGGATCGGAGATAGTACAGGACTCAGCTATGCTCTGGAGTCTGAGCATGTGCACTGCAGGGGACAAGGGACCCCTGTTCTGGTGATCACACCCCACCAAACCACTAACCTCTGGATAGATGGTAACTTTGAATCTTAGGATAATTTATTTAAAGGGGTATTCCTATCTTAAGACGTTATATAACTAGCTGATCATGGGGGTCGCGCACATTACGGTCTCATTGTGTTTGTATCCATGGAATACCAAAATTCCAGATTAAAGAGGTAGTTGACCCCCCAAAAAATTCTTTCAAATCAACTGGTGCCAGAGATTTATTTATCAGCTGCTGTATGTCCTGCAGGAAGTGGTGTATTCTTTCCAGTCTGGAGAGCAAGAGAGGTTTTCTATGGGGATTTGCTGCTGCTCTGGACATTTCCTGACATGGACAGAGGTGGCAGCAGAGAGCACTGTGTCAGACTGGAGAGAATACACAACTTCTTGCAGGACATACAGCAGCTGATAAGTACTGGAGGACTTGAGATTTTTAATAGAAGTAAATTACAAATCTGTACCACTTTTTAGGCACCAGTTGATTTGAAAGAATTTTTTTTTTTGGGTGAACAGTGGACCTCATCCAAGATCTGGAAAGGACAGTCGTGACAGGTACACTTTAAAGGGGTTAGTTGGGTAACAAAAACAATATTCTAAAGGATCCCCCTTCCCAATGCCACCTTATATCTAATATACATGTATAACCTATCTTGCACGCTTTCCCTGTTTTTTCCCCTCATAATAACCCACTCCGGACATCTAAAATCATCGTCTCTGTGTCCTCTCTGACAACACACTGTTCCCTCTTCCCCCCTCCCTTTGTAGACACAGGACATATGATCTCCTCTCGGGGAGGTTGGGTTACCTGTCTATTGACTTATAGCCCTATTTCACGGAACGATTATCGTTCTTAGACTTGCTCCAACGACCGCTCGTTAACGAGCACTTAACGATTTTTTTAAGCGAACGATAACACATAATACGTGTGAGACCGTGAACGTAGTGTAACGATTTTTTTGCGGTCGTTACATCGTTACATGGTTGTTTAAAACGTGGGGAAATGTAGGTAGACATTTTCAAGAACTGAAAGATTTTTTATTCAACGAAAAGATTAGCAAATTATTGTTGAAAGACCAACGATTTTTTTTCGACATGTTGAAAAAAAATAGTGAACGACTCAACGACGATTTCGCTATTTCGTCGTTAACGAGCGGTCGTTTGAACGATTTTATGAACGATAATCGTTCAAAAAAGTTCCGTGGAATAGGGCCTTTAGTAACTCGGCCCTCCAGGAGACATCACCTGCACATGATCACAGCTAGTGAAAGTGCTCCTTCCATAGACTTACATGTGTCCCTGAGCCGAGGTTTCTGTAATATGAAAAGTTATAGTTGTAGGACTCCGTACACCAGCTGTGTCTCTATAAGAAGAAGCCCTATCTTCCAGGAGTTACTGATTCTTGTATTGTTTGGCGTCTTACAGCTCGTGGCCGCATTGGGCGTAGATGAAGCAGAGAGCAGGTTCGTTCGCCTGCAGAATCATCTGTCCCATCCACCATGTTTTACCACCGTCCGTGTAAACACAAGACTGACCTCCATAGAAAAGGCGAAGCAGCTTCTTAAAGAAGAAATACACAAGGTTAGTCATTTATGCCTCCTAGTCTTCTCCCAGTATTGGACTATTTCCACAGATTCCATTCTCTCTTTATATTGGAAACCTATGGCCGCCAGAAGTGTTACTTACTAAGATGTTTATATGACATTTTTTTCTTTGAGTCGGTGTGAACAGACCTCCAGCAGCTCTAAATATGGGGAACTGCCAAAAAATCTTATAGTCTGTGTCTAGGGTTAGGGTTGTGTGAACACAGCCTTAGCGATGGCATTTATTGGCTGTAAAGGACCAAAATACTATTATTTAAAGGGGTACTCCGACATCAGGAAAAAAAATAAACCTGCTGCAGAAGCATATAGCACTGCTTACTTGTCTACCCCAGTTATGAAACCACCGAAATTCCATTTGTTTTGAGGCTGTTACTTGTGTATTTTGCGGTTGTACTTTCTGGTGGAGTAGTTACTCAGTACTACAAGTCCCAGAATGCATCAGTGCATCAAGGACATTGCAGCACCTGCCCGTCATTCAACATTAGGCTGCGTTCACACACAAGTCTCATCGCAGTACCGCAGCGTATTCACAGAAATAATACAGTACAGCGATGAAGTGATGCAATGCGTGAGCACAGCCTGAGGCCACGTTCACACTACGTATTTTTACAATAAACAGCGGCCGATGTTTATACAGCGTCTGAACATGGCCCAAGGCAGCATAGTGTCCTTACTCCTTGATTTCCCCAAGGCTGTGTTCGCAGATGATGTTTTTGTTTCGTGTTTTCCCACTATCTTGTCGCTAATTGCTCAGTTGCGGTAACAGGTAAGATAGCGCCATTTTGCAGCATTTAGGTAAAAATTGCAGCAAAAATGGAGCAATTTTACCACAGTTGTTCAATTCACGGGGAAATGGGTGAAAAAGTGTGGTGAAACTGCCATAGGGAGTGTGAGGAGTAATAACATCAGGCTGCCTATTACATAGCCTGATGACTGTGTGTAAGCGAGCGCTGATCTCCAAACTTTTTACACAGGGGGCCAGTTCGCTGTCCCTAAGACCAGTGGAGGGCTGAACTATATGCTGCTGCTATATGTGGTCCGCAGGGAGCTGTTGCAGCTGGAGGATGGTGCTAACGGCAGCCATGCCGAGACTCTGTCTCTGCCCATGAGGAGGAGGTGGAATGGAGGATCATACTGCTCATCTGTCTCTGGTCCGGGGCAGGAGCATTGGGGGTGGCTAAGGATGGTGGAGTTGTAGTTCTACCACAACCACACAGGATCATGCTGAGAATTGTTGTTCTACCAAAGCCACACAGGAGCATACTGGGAGCTATAGTTCTACCACAGCCGCACAGGATTATGCTGGAAGTTGTAGTTCTAGCAAATCCACACAGGATCATGCTGGGAGTTGATGTTCTACCACAACCACACATGAGCAGTAACACACACTCTCCATTCGCACACACACACACACACACACTCCACTAACACACACACACTCCACTAACACACAGACATGCACACAGGGCCGGATAAATGGCCTCAGGGGGCCGCATGTGGCCCGCGGGTCATAGTTTGGGGACCTGTGTCCTAGATCGTTTACTCCATCTGATCCCAGCAAATAAAAGAATGCCATTTCTGGGTTAGATCCCCCAGGCCTGGTGTATACAGAGCAGCTGGCACAGTATGTTGGGGGCTGTGTGCGTCTCTATACGGGGCGGCGTGTGTTATAACATTAGTCTTTTACGTCCCAGCGTCAATTAAGAGATGACTGGAAAGTGCAAAGAATTAATCTGCTTTCCAGCTATAAGCCGCATTGTCCCGCTCACCGGCCCTGCAGAATGACATTTAATTTGCCAGCTTTTTATTTGTCTCTTTTCTAGGTCGAACATAAGGGCTAAAGCACTCAGAATCCCCGAGCAATGGGAGCAACGTCCATCTAGTGTCTATAGTCAGAGCTGTGCGGGGGGCAGGGGGAAGGATACAGGGCAACTTATACAGAGCTGCCATATATAATTATAGTGTATAAGACATAGTATGTTATATCCATGGAGCGCCTACTGCTGTCTGCCAGGTCCATAGTCAGATATTATCCTATGCATGCCAATGACACATTCTATCTATCTATCTATCTATCTATCTATCTATCTATCTATCTATCTATCTATCTATCTCCTATCTATCTATCTATCTATTTCCTATCTATCTCAGTATTCCCTTCCCATTCCCTGATACAGATATTTGTCTTCCTACTCTCCAGCAGTTCCCCGGCGTCATCATCCCTGTCCATCCTCATCCTCAGCTTAGCGACCTCTTACTAATTCCCGTCATTGGGCCAAGGTTAGTGCGATGTGTTATGTGTGATCAGCGTCTGTACATGTTATTTCTCCTCTTCATTACATTACATTACAGTTCAGTCTTGTTATTAAACATTTGACCGGTGGCAACATTTCTGGCTGTATGCGAGTTCACTGAGGATAGTAAACAACATAAAATATTATACGATTTAAGGGCTATGGATATCTTTGCAATGATTTTTTTTTATGTTTTCCAGGCCTTTACCAAGGGGCGATCAGTGGGGTGGGGACACCCTGACCATTCAGCTATTTCTACAGTGCAGCAACCCCATTACACAGCATAGTGGCCAGGCCTGGGTAGTGCAGCTCAGCTTCCATTCATTTAAACAAGGGCTGAGCTGGGGCAACCAGTACACTGTGGGCAGAGACAATGACTGTGCAGTGTCGGGGCTGTGCCAACCAGCTGATCAGATCAGAAATTGATGGCCATTGATCATATTAGAAAAAAAAAACTGTTTAATTTTGCCTTCAAGAAACACAACAAGAAATAAGTCGGCAATTTAAAAAATAAAAATAAAAAAATCAGTGCAAAGTAATCACAATAGCTTGAAAAAAAATCCTTAAAGTGACTTTTAATAGAATGCTGCCCTTATTAAAAAAAAAAAAAGATGAGCATAACTCAAGCATGCTCGAGTCCGATCATTCGGCATTTGATTAACGGTGGCAGAGCTTATATAACACATTGTAGAACCTGTGCCAGCAAAGGTAAGCAACAATTTTAGTAAAGACCTCTAGAGAAAATGTTATTCTATCCGTAATACACACAAAACATACAAAAACAATTAAAAATTTCCTCAAAAAAAATCCTCAAGGAGATCCATTACCCCTGAGACTTCTGCGTAACCAGTTTTCCTGCCTTGATTTCTACTACAGGAGAGCTCTGACGCAACATCCAGTACAAGTGATTGTCGGAGCGCAGTGTGGCAATGCCGTCCTCCGTGGGGCCCACGTTTACTCCGCCGGAATCCTCTCTGCTTCTAAATGTAAGATCAATGAGGGGATCTAATACAATGCTCAGGAGCCCAAGTGTTGCAGGGTCCACTACTAGCAGGCAAGGCTGAAGCTTGTATGTCGCATCTACCCTGGATATGTTTGCCCTTGTTATCCTCTATTCTGTGGATATAGGAACTGCCCCTTTAATTTTTTATTCACATACATATCAAAAAACCAGGTTAAGAAAATCCTATAACTTTATCCCATGTGATGTCATTAAATGTTCTTCTCATGTTAACCGCAGGGATGAAGGTGGGCGACAAGGTCTCTGTTTACTCAGATATCGAAGGACAGTGTAAGCGGGGGGCCATAGAGTTTGATGGAACCAAAGTTTTCATCGGGAACGGGATTGCAGAACTGAGTCGCTCGGAAATCTTCTGTTCAAACATCCCGATAAAGTAAGTGATAGTATCCGTCTCAATGACCGCTTAACCACTGCAGAGCATTATTCCTTATACATGCCTGTCCTGTAATGTAGACTAACTTGTAATGTGTCTATTTTCCATGATCTACACCTACCAGTATAAGTGACGTCCGCATGTATGTAAATATAACTCGGCAAACAAATAGGATTTGTATTTTGAATAGTTGTGCCCTGCAGGCAGTGTATGTATTTTTTTTTAAGGTGATGTCACCTCGTCTATATTTTCTCACACTTGCATGCTTGTAAATGCCCAGCCCTGCAGACCTTATTGTAAGACAAGTCAGTTTGCTCACAAATTGCTTTTTTACTAATACATATAAAGGGAAACTTATAAACTTTTCTATATCAACCAATCCGCTTGTGTGGTGATTTGGGGAGGGCACACTGCCCTCTGTTGCTGTCATGATGTGGGGAGAACATACTTCCCCCTGCTGGTGTGATGATTTGGGGAGGACACACTGTCCGTTGCTGATGTGATTATGTGGGGGAGGACACAATGCTCCCTGCTGGTGTGATGATGGGGGAATGACACTCTGCCCCCTGCTGGTGTGATGATGAGGGAAGGACACAGTGCACCCTGCTGGTGTGATAATGTGGGAAGGAGACACTGTACCCTGCTGGTGTCATGATGGGGGAGTAACACTCTGCCCCTCTGCTGGTGTGATGATGTGGGGAAGACACACTGTCCTCTGCTGTTATTATGATTTGGGAAGGAAACACTGCCCTCTGCTGGTGTGATAATGTTTCCTGATGGTCCGATGGTGTGAGAAGGACACACTGCCCCCTGCTGGTGTGATGCTGTAGGAAGGACACACTGCTTCCTGGTAGTGTGATGATGATGACGGGGTGCATTGTATACAGGCGGCCACTCATAGTAGTGATACGAGGGACACTGACAGCTCAGTGATATGTATCGGGCATCCTGCAGCCGCATGCCTCTTATGGCTTCCAACTGCAGGTTAAGGCTCCCCCAACACACAAGGGTCTCCCAGGAATGTCTCCTCCAGATTATAACACTTCCTTGGTCTGACCGAGCCCCACATTATCTAAGCGAGTAACCTTTATTCCAACACCTCACTATTGCTTATATTGGATAGTACCATAGATTCATGGAGCGTTTGTTAAAGAGATGGCAGCCATAGGTTACTGTTACTCATTTTACCTCTTGTTCTCTTTTATAGGGGAAAAGGCATCAGAATGACAGAACCCGTGTACTTAAGCCCGTCCTTTGATAACGTCCTTCCTGAATACATCTTCTTGCAGGTAATGTTTACGTATGTTTCAATGTTATATTAGACCTAGTTTTCTCACTTAAGACACATATAGCATATCCAAAGGTTATGCCATAAATGTCTTGATAGGTCAGAACCTAAGTTATCGGGAGAACAGAATCAGGCCTGGTTTAAAGAATGATGGTCAATGGTCAGGGAGCCAGTCTGCATATGTGCATGCCCCAGCTGCTGTTCGGTGCCTAAATAGGTGTTCCCTATATAAAGACACAAAATGTATGATTTCATGGTGACACTAGTGCTGGGTCATCAATCCAAGCCAATGAAAAGTCTGCTTACTGCTGCCCCCTCTCACAGCTGTCTAATAAAGGGCGAGAGACTGCAGCTGCATCTCCCTCCTCCTTCTCTACTATTCATTATTTTACTCTTATAAATTTATTCCTAGAATTTACCATCTGCCGTCGTTGGTCACGTTTTAAATCCTCAGCCTGGTGAACGGGTGTTGGATATGTGTGCCGCTCCTGGAGGAAAGACCACTCACATTGCCACTCTCATGAATGACCAGGTAATCTAAAATCTGGCTAATATTTTTTAAACAGAATAGATCAGCCGATGATTAAATTGATATTGTCACCCCAGTTTTCCTGTATAGTGTTATCAGTTACAGCCAGTGTCACTTAACCGGGGCTCAGCATCCATTGAGCCCCCTCTTCCTGCCTAGGTCCAGTGCTATTATCCACGCTCCCCCTGTGATTAGGCAGAAAGAAGGGGTTCAACGGATGCTAAGCCCCACCTTAGTGACACTGTCTGTAACTCATGGTGCTAGTAACAGCACACAGAAAAGCAGGGGTGACAGTATCACTTTAAAACTTTCAGACACCTTCAAAGGGCAACTTTTTAAATTCTTGCTTTAAAAAAAAATTTGAAAATTTTTACAACATAGGTCTTTATTAAATGTTTTGCTTACTGTTGCTTCTGTAGTTTGTGAGCTTCATTTCTCTTTCTCTACTTGTACAACAGCCTGTAGCTTTAGCTTTTGGTGTCCAGGCATGATGGGAATTGCAGTTTTGCAACATTTGGGGGGGGGGACACGCAGGTTTAATACCTGTGTCCTATATGATTGTTTCATGCAGACCGCATTGTATGTGAGCTGTCCTCCAAGGATCCTCACCTCCCTTCCACTATTTGAGTTGGTGTGTAACTCCAATTTCCCTTTCCTCTAACACTGATAGAACAAAAAGTTCTTTGAGTAGCAGCTAAATGATAGGGAATTTTTAATGAAGACCTCTCAGAAAATGTCTTCATTTAGGAAAGAAATCAACACCAGTCACCACAAGGGTGTCCACAACCCGTGTCTTCTCTATATTTCTGAAAGAAGTTCTTTCTGAAGAATTTCTGAAAGAACACTTTCAGCCTGCCATTCCTACAGGTCCGGTTAGGATTTCCGTTTTTTTATGGCAACTTATTTGTGTGTCTTTAGTATTAGCAATATAAACCTTGTGGAGCCCACAGTGACAGTCTCCTCTGAGGATGCCCTGGTAATTTATTCCCTTTTTTACATACAGTGACTAAACCCGAGTGAGTGTTCCCATACTAATGCCGTCATTTGTCTAAACATACCTCCGTTTCAGCGTGATCCCTGCGGTTTGGTAAAGCTGCGCAATAAATAATTAGCTACGTTTATTTGTGGTGATTATATCCTTATGAAAAACGGCAATTAACATTTTACTGGATGGCACAGCGTGGAGTTATTGTTTGGCGGTATTAATTTCATCCATGTTGTGTCTCCTCTGCTCGGCCTGTAATGCGGTAAATGCTCACTATGCAGGGTCTGTGGGGACGCTGTTAACCATTTGCAGACATAATCTGATTTTAGTAATTCTTACAGCATATTTAGCACTATAATAAATACTCAATGTGTTGTTTTTTTTTTTGTTTGTTTTTTTGTGTTTTTTTTTTGCGGGGGGAGTAAGCATATTCCTTAGATTCCAGTAGCCTTTAGTTTCCTCTTATTTCCTATGTTCTCTCTACATGTTCAGAAATGTTTTTAGTCTCCATTAGATCAAATATAAGATAGGGAGGAGGGGGATGCAGCTTCAGTGATTGTGTGTCAGAATGCTGTAGAAGGGAGGAGGGGGATGCAGCTTCAGTCACTGTGTGTCAGTATGCTGTAGGAGGGAGGAGGGGGATGTACCGTATTTTTCGGACTATAAGGCGCACCGGACTATAAGGCGCACCTCCAATTTTAGCCTGCTAAGCCATCTAGGTTCATATATAAGGCGCACCGGACTATAAGGCGCACCGCATTATAGTGTATAAGTTTGGCGGAGGAAGCACGGAGGAAGCTGGAAGCCTCTCTCCCCTTTGCCCGGTCAAAGCAACATGGCGCCGGAGTCCCTGTGGCTCCCCCTCCCTCCTGCTCATATGCCGGCCGCGGAGCGGTGTGGCAGACTGCTCCATCACACACAGCATCAGCGGGGACACACAGGGAGCCCATGGCAACCCATACTCTTCCCTCATCTGACAGAGGTAACAATCGGAACAGCCTCCCTGCAAATACCGGCTTCCCCGGACCCTTGCCGGGCTTAGCCGCAGAGCCGCAGCATCAGTTCCCCTCTGCCTCCACTCGGGCTCCCCCTCCCATTCGGAATGCAGACAGCTCCTCAGCACAGCAGCGCTCAGGCCCTCTTCTGCATCCATTTCTGCCTGCCTCCGCTCCTGTTAAGTCCTTGCCTGTAGAGGATCCCTTTGACAATCTGTGCATCCCTGACACTCAGCTTACTACTGCTGGAGAGAGCGGGACACCTTGAGAGCGGGACAGCAGGACAGGCCTGCGGAGCCATGGGCCGGGAGTCCAGGTGAGGGAGCGCTGCGCTGTTCTGTGTGGCGGCGAGATGTGAGCTCGGCAGCCTATCTGCGCCATGGAGGCCGGATCTATCCCGGTCCATATATAAGGCGCACTGGACTATAAGGCGCACTTACAATTTCTTAGAAAATCATAGTATTTTAAGTGCGCCTTATAGTCCGAAAAATACGGTAGCTTCAGTTACTGTGTGTCAGTATGCTGTAAAAAGGGGGAGGAGAGGGATGCAGTTAAGCCACGGTGTGTGTCAACATGCTGTGAGAGGGAGGAGGGGGGTGCAGCTTCATATACAGTGTGTGTCAGCATCCTATGATAGGGAGTACTGGGATGCAGCTTTAGTTACTGCGTGTGTCCACATGCTGTGAGAGGGGGTGCAGCCTCAGTTACTGTATGTGTCAGCAACTTTTGAGAGAGAGGAGGGGATGCAGTTTCAGTAACTGTATGTGTCAGTAAGCTGTGAGAGGGAGGAGGGGGTTGCAGTCACTGTGTGTCAGCATGCTGTGAGAGGGAGGGAGAAGCATTAGTCACTGTGTCTGTAACCATACTGTAAGAGGGAGGAGAGGGCAATAGAGAGAAATCAGATTGACTAAAGCAGGGATGGGGAACCTTTGGCCCTCCAGCTGTTGTAAAACTACAATTTTTATCATGCCTAGACAGCCAAAGCCTTGGCTTTGGATGTCCAGGCAGGATGGGAGTTGTAGTGTAGCAACAGCTAGAGGACAAAGGGTTTCCCATCCTAGGACTAAAAGCTCCTATAAATATAAGAAAAGAGTTGGTCCAGCTGGAGGCCCTTCCGACTCTTCCCCCAAAAGAGGATCAGGCATGTTGGATGTCAGTTGCATGTTTTTCTTTTGAAGAGGTGTCTGGCAGCGGCTTAGGTGCATACACATGGGAGAGAGGTATAGAAACAAGGAGATGGGAAAACCCTTACCAGCCGCTTAATTACTGATTATAATAGAGAACCGCGTATTATAAGATCCTACATGTAAGAATACAACATGTAATAATGACTGTACAGATGACGGCTCTGCTCCATAGGGAGAAGTCATTGCAATGGACAAGATAGCCAACAAAGTGGAGAAGATAAAGCAAAACGCATCTATGCTACAGCTCAATAGCATCCAGGCGTATTGCTATAATAGTACTAAGGCCGCGGCGCACGATGGAGGTGACAGTAGTCAAGGTGAGATGGGATTTTTCTCTTTGGCTAATATAACATTATGTGGTGTCCATCTGGACATGTTGGGTCCTCCAGAATGAGAGACACTCTTTGTAGTCACTCTTTTTTGTGCCCAATAGATGAGGTTGTTGTGCCCCCCCCCCCCAGAGTTACCTATCTGTTCCTTGTACCTGATGTATTGTCTCCTGTGACTTGCTCTCACCTTCCAGGTAGCGGTCCTCCATTCCCACCAGAATCCTTTGATCGTGTACTTCTAGACGCCCCGTGTAGTGGAATGGGACAGAGACCTAACATGGCCTGTGCTTTATCCCTGAAGGAATTAACCTCTTATCAGCCGCTGCAACGTAAACTCTTCAGCACCGTGAGTCTCCATGTTTTTGATCTCCGTGAGTCGCGTCTATGTCTGCTGCCGCCGTCTCGTATGTTCCTGGCAGGTCACATGTCTTGTCTGAGAACGCTTATAATGAGCCAGTTCCCTGATATCATTACATTAATATGTGTACCCCAACAATATGTCATCTGATCATCAAGAAATTCTAAAAGCAGCTGAGAAGTTGTCGCCCATTGCACTTGGAAAATATGTTATCTTGTTAAAGTGTCAGTCATTTTATTTTTATTGCAGAAATCAATAGTACAGACGATTTTAAGAAACTTTGTAATTGGGTTTATTAGGCAAATCTGCCATTATCTGCATTCAAAAAACTTTCCCCAGGTTCCCCCTCCCCCCTTTCTCTCATTCACTGCTCATTATAAGGAAATCTCGACTCGTTACATCAGTCAAGTCCTGTGTAACCTATGGAAGGGGGAGGGGGAGGAGGGAGATTAGTCACCAGCAGAGAGCAGAGAACAAATGATTACACAGTGGCATCTGTATGAAAGCCTGTATTCAGAGATCAGAGAGGTCAATGCTGACTTCAGAGGAGATAGCCCAGTGATGTAGCTGTAAATTAACTCTTTGTTGTCCTGTTTTGATGCCTCATCTCCCTCCACCCCTCCCCTCTCCATAAAAAACAATGAAGAAGGGGGGAGAGCTTCAAACTGCTTTTTCATGATAAAAATGCATTTTTCGGCTAATAAACCCAAATACAGAGTTCATTAAAATCGCCTGTACTATTGATTTCTGCAAAAAAATGTAAACGACAGTGACACGTTAAGATTTTTTTTTCTTGCATCAGAAAGGTGGAGATTTCATCCCTTGTATTGGAGGGGGAAGATGCCATCCCTTGTATTGGAGGGGGAAGATGCCATCCCTTGTATTGGAGGGGGAAGATGCCATCCCTTATATTTGGGGGGGGGGGGGGGTCATCCTTTGTATTGGGGGGGATATCTTCCCTTGTATTGAAGAACGGAAGATGTCATCCCTTGCATTGGAGAGCGGAAGATGTCATCTCTTGTATTGGAACAGGGAAGATTTCATACCTGGCATTAGCAAATGGGGGGAAGGGGGAGATGTCATTCCCTGCTTTGGAGGGGGGAACATGTTGCCCCTTGCATTGAAGGTAGGGGGAGGGGGTAGTCATCTCTAACTAAAATATATAACTAAAATGTAGTAATACATAGTTTTCAGTTGAATGAAGATCCATCCACGTAATAAATGGAGAGCCTGCAGTGTCTAGGTAACCGCATTGGCTCATAGTTGGGCGTCCCAAGCAGCTGACAAGAAATTTTACTAAATATAAATGAAGGAATAAAACAGAATATGCGATGTCGCTTCCATTATTATTACAATTTATTTCTTTTCAGGCGGTGTCGTTATTAAAACCCGGCGGCACGCTGGTTTACAGCACATGTACTATAACCTTATCGGAGAATGAAGAACAAGTGGCCTGGGCCCTGAGGACGTTTCCCTGCCTCCAGCTTCAGGCTCAGGTAACAAAATATACGGGAAACCCACTGGATCCGACAGACCCCACTGACCCCCCCCCATTAGACCAAACATAGTCACAAGTAGGTTATATTCAGTCCATTGCTAACACACAAAGCGGTATACTGTAATCCCTAAGACCCCTAACATATGGATCAGTATGAATAGCATTACTGCTGTATTGCTTTCATCCGTGGCACCTGCACATTTATATCATTTGTTTTGGATGTGTTGTTATGTTTTTTTTTTTTACATTTGGGCCTTTGAGACCAATGCAAATACAGTGAAATATACACATACCTCCATGCCAGTATGCTGATGTACATGTTGAAAGCATGGTCCAAACTTGTAGAGTCGTAATCCTGTGATCGTCTAAGCCCCACCCTCTTGTCAGCCCAACCTCCTCTGCTGTCAGGTTCCCCTCCTGCTGTCAACCCCACCTGCTTTGCTGTCAGTCTCTTCTCCATCTGCTCAGCTGTTCGCCTCACCCTCCTGCTGACAGCCCAAGGCTCTCTGCTGTTAGCCCGCCCCTTCCTGCTGTCAGCCCGCCCCTCTCTGCTGTCTGCCCACCTCTAGTGTTAGACCCACCCTCATTGAAGTCAGCCCCACCTCCTGCTGTTTACCCCAACCGCTCTGCTGTCAGCCCTACACCCTATGCTGTCTGCCTCACTTGCTCTGTTTTTAGCTCCACCCTCCTGCTGCCAGCTCCACGCCCTCTGCTTTCAGCCCTACCTTTTATGCTGCCTTCCCCACCCTCTCTGAAGTCAGCCCGCCTCCTGCTGTCAGCCCTCCCCCTCTGCTTTTAGCCTTTTTTCTGCTTTCAGCCTCAGCCCCTCTGTTGTCAACCCTTCTTGTCAGCCCCACCCCCTCTGCTGTCAGCCCCACCCCCTCTGCTGTCAGCCCCACCCCCTCTGCTGTCAGCCCCACCCCCTCTGCTGTCAGCCCCACCTCCTCTGTTGTCAGCCCCACCGCCTCTGTTGTCAACCCTTGTCAGCCCCACCCCCTCTGATGTCATCTCCACCTCCTCTGTTGCCAGCCCCACCCCCTCTGTTGTCAACCCTTCTTGTCTGCCCCTCCTCCTCTGTTGCCAGCCCCACCCCCTTTGCTGTCAGCCCTACCCCATTTGCAGCAGTTTTCCATAACTTTTGGCAACATTTGTTAGACCTAGGATAGGCCTAGGGTAGGCTCCAATATGGGTCTTCAACAAAGCCTATGACAATCTAATGCAGGACCCTCACATTGGAGGAGAAGGAATGATGGGTGCCGGATTGTCCCCCGATGAGCTGAAGCTCCTGCAGAGGTTTGACCCTTCCCTCGCTGTTCTATGTGACCACAATGATGGCGACCACGACGATAAGGACCGGACTCCTCATGCAAACACGGACACCATTGGATTCTTCATCGCAAAATTCGTGAAAAACAGTTGATCCGTCTTTTAACGTTTGTTCCTGTGACTGTACGGCGTGCGGGTGAAGCCGTGCATCCTTCAGGTGGTGGAGCCGTCGCCATCTCACTGTTACCACGACAACTAATGAAGGTCCCTGTTGCCATAGAAGCAGACAGTCTGCCAGCTGTTCATTTTGCAATCAGCTACTTCGGCGTCCGCAGGTTAAAGGAATTACTGGGGGGCTTCATAGGGGCCGCGGCTAGTTCTCTGCACATCAATACAATACATCCAGGGGATTTGTCAAGGACAAAGCAAAATTCGGTTTTTAACATAAACAAACACTGTTTACATGGCGGCCGAGGTCCTGACCGCTAATGGAATAAAACCTTGTTATAATAAGCTTGGCTTATACTTTTATAAGGGGTTTTATGTCAATAATGTTCTAAAATGACTAAAAATTAAATTAATAAAATTTTTAAAAAAATTGTTACTTGCTTCCTATTTATTGTGCAGAAAAATAATGATGCAAATCTGAACAATAAGAGGTATCGCTATGTTCAAAAATGTTGCAAATGTTAAAATATAAAGTTTTATAGATTAAAGGGTTTTTCCAGAATTAGAAAAATGTGGCCTCTTTATTCCAGAAACAGCACCACCCTTGTCCTCAGTTTCGATGTGGTAGTGCAGCTCAATTCCATTGGAGTGAGTTGTAATACCACAAACAACCTGAAGATAGAGGTGGAGCTGCTTTTGGAAGATGGCAACTATGTTTTTCAAATTTATTTAATTTTTCATATATATATATATATTTTACTTCACTGTTTTTTTTTATGTTTTTTTTGCAATATATCATAAGCCTATGGCTGTATCCATGTTTTCCAGGCAGTCCTAGGGCTTCATCCAATTTCTCCCACCACCTATAGTCAAATGCCGTAAATTACTGTTACTGTATATTTTCCTCATCTCTAGTTCTATTAAAAGTACATCTTGTCCAACAAAAAAACAAATTCTGTCAATGGAAAAATAAAAAGTTATTGCTCTTAGGAAGGGAATTATAAAAATTCATTCTCGGCACTCACCATCATGCTTCATAAATTTTTATTGTAGAAAAAAGTCCATCAAAAAAAATACATACAACATCAACAGGACGTTTTGGGGTCAAGCCTCCCTCAACTGTCTTGACGCCGAAACGTCCTGTTGCCGTTGTATGTATTTTTCTGATGGACTTTTTTCTACAATAAAAATTTATGAAGCATGATGGTGAGTGCCGAGAATGAACTTTTATAACACTACTGGAATTTTTTCTTTTTGCGAGCACCACCCTAGGCACAGAAGTGCCGTCTAATAGCCTTTTTTTCCTCTTAGAAAGGGAATACCCCTTTAATTTCTTAACATATCCGGACTTTATTTTTCTTATACAGAACACCAATCCCTGTAGAGTTAAATGATGAAATTCTCACCACCTGCAGCCACCACTAGGGGGAGCTTAGAAGCATACCGCGGGGGGCGGAGCGAGCCAGCGATGTGAGCAGACGCGTGGTGCTGGAGCTCCGTCCTGTAGCCTGCAAATCAGCCCATAATTAGCCTTCCCGGCACCCCCAAAGATTCCCCCTACACATGGGGAAGACCCCCAAAGGCCGGCAGCAGCACCCCGTACCGGAAACCCACCGGAGGAGCCGTACCCAGACGCTGGACCGGTTCCTAGCTCCGGGGCCCAGCAGCACCCTACCGGACACCCCGTCGGAGGCTGAGGCGGTCTCCACCCGCCAGACACGGTCCCCGGCTCATCTTACCTCACCGCCGGACCCGCCGGTCACGCATCCGCTCACCCCTCTGGAACAGGCGAGTAGAGGTCCTCTGACGCGCTCGGCTCAGCAGGGAGGAGGAAGACGGGCGCCATCTTGCCCACGTGTCCGGCGCAGAGGTGCGGGATCCAGACCGGGCATTTCCTGGCTGCCGGCTCGGACCACCAGGCGCTCGCAGGCCTCCTCTCCAAGGACTCTCCGGGGGGCGAACTTGCTGAGTCGGGTGAGTGGGGGAGGCTCGGAAAACGGCAGGTCCCCTCAGTCGGCTCTTCCTGCTGGAGAGGCGCCATCTTGCCTGCGGCACTGCTCTCCCGGGGGACACACCGCAGTCACCCCGCAGCCCCTCTCCTCCTCACAGAGACTGCCTACCCTCCACCTGGCTGGTCCCCCTGCGGCTTCTCTCACCCCAGCTCCAAGACAGCTTACCCCCACAACATCAGGGGGCATATTGCTTACTGAGGAGGCCCACTTCCCTGTGGCTGGAGCTGCTCCCCTCCCCTCCTCTATCCCTGTCTTGCTACAGCCAGCCATGTCTGTTGCCCCTCAACCTCATGAGGAGGGGCAGGCTGGCACTATGAGGAAGAAAGCACCTAAACAGCCTCCACCCCAGCCCGCAACCAGAGACACTGCCAGGGATGCCTGCCCTGATACTAATGACTGGCAGACCTCCAGAGACTCAGACTCTGACTCCTCTTTGTTTGGCCCGCAATCACAGAGAGGCATGCATAGACTTCTATCTCAGCTACCAACCAAAAATGATTTCCAACTGCTGATAGCCGAGGTTAAGGAAGCGTTTAAAACCGAAATCTCTGAAATTCGCAAAGACATCCAGCACATTACTAACCGAGTTGAGGGTGTTGAGGAAGAACATGATGCCACTCGGGCCTATATAGCCCAATTACACACCACTGTAGCGGCCCAATCATCTATGCTGAATGACGTGCAACGCCATCTAGAGGATATAGATAATAGAGGACGCCGCAATAACATCCGAGTCCGGGGTTTGCCGGAAGCGACTCAGGCTGACGATCTTCCGGACACTTTGGAAGCCATATTTAATACAATTCTGGGGGAACCCGCTTCCCACAAGATAAAGTTGGACCGGGCCCACCGGGCTCTCCGGCCTAAGTCAGCTAACGGCAACCCGAGAGATGTGATATGCTGCGTACACGATTTTGCTTTAAAGGAACGCATTATGACCAAAGCACGTTCCCTGAAGGACTTTGACTTTGATGGAGCGCCTCTTCAGCTCTTTCCGGATCTTGCCTGGGTCACTCTACAGAAGCGGAGATTTCTACGCCCCCTCCTGCAAGTCCTACGGGATCACCAGGCAACGTACCGCTGGAACTTTCCTTTCTCCCTGACGGCCAGGAGGGACGGCAAGTCGGCCACTCTACGTGACCTGGAGGACCTGCCGCATCTCTGTGAAACCCTGGACATCCCCCTTCCGCAGATCTCTGAGTGGGTGATTGCCCCACCTCCTCCACCCCCGCCGGATGAGGTCTGGCGGCCTGTGCGACAGAAGCGTCAGAGGCCTCATCCCCGAAACCCTTCATCACCTCCTTGAGCGGCCGCTGATGACAGGCTACTTCCCGTCCACTTTTGGGGACTACCCTTCCTCCATTTCCCTTGTTCCCATTTTTTTCTCCTGATGCCGGGACCTTTGCCACACCCCTGATGGGCTGTACTTTTTTGCCAACTATGAGCTACAAAGCTGCAAGGACGGAGTACCCACACTGTTGGTTTCCGTTTGCTGTGTGGTTGCTGTCTTTAGTTCTCTTCTCCCTCTGGGCTCATTGCCTGGCTCCCCCGCTTCCCTAGGAGCGTTTGTCCTCTGTCCTTTCCTTCCCCGAACTCCTTTTCCTTGGTGACAGAGGAAGGACCTATTGCTCCCACCCATGCATTTTTTGCATGGGTTTTTGGCTCACAGCCACTTTTTTCCTTTATGGAAGCCCTTGTTCTTAATTGATTTTCTGTACCAATGTGTTTTTTTTTGTGTTTATCGTGTTGTCTTTTTCGTCCCCTCCCTCCATGTCTCTCCCACTGTTGTGTCCCCCTCCTTTTTCCTGCAGTTCTGGAGGTTGCTGCCCTGGTTCGCCGCTGTTCCTGACTTCCCACTACCTGGAGCCCGTTGGATGGGGTCTGGTGAGTCTCACTGCACACGCATTGTACTCTCCCCCTACACTTCTTATGGCTAAGATTGTCACACTTAATGTTAAGGGACTAAACTCCAATCTGAAGAGACGCCTGCTCCTGCAGGAATTAAGATCTCAGAAAGCTGATATAGCATATATACAGGAAACTCATTTTGATGCCTCCGCCACCTTTAACTTTGCCAAACACTCATATCCACTAGTTCACTCTGCCTCTATGGGCTGTAAACGGGGGGGTGTAGCCATCATGGTCTCCCGGACCTGTCCCCTACAGGTGGAGACGACCTACTCAGACCCCGGCGGTCGATATGTCATAATCGAGGGGTCCATCCAAGGCAGACCTCTACTGTTATGCAACATCTATGCCCCTAATAGGAAGCAGATTCCCTTTCTCCGCGGGGTCCTCAGGCGCCTCTCTCGATACCCTCCTTCGCCATGGATCCTAGGAGGCGATTTTAACCTCCCTTTTTCTGAGGTGATGGATAGGCACTCGATCTCTGGCGCCCCACCCTCCCCCGACCAGTGTCGGCTTTCTACTGAGTTTCGGAAGCTAATCCGACAACACAGTCTCTTTGACCTATGGCGCATTGAGCACCCTGGGGAGAAACTTTTCTCCTTCTACTCCCACCCTAGGCAAACACACACGAGAATTGATTATCTCTTCGGCAACATCCCTACAGTGCGTTTGCTCAAAGGTTCAAATATCGACCCCATTTCTTGGTCAGACCACGGACCGGTTAGCATCTCTCTAGCTTCCCTACTGTCCCCTATTCGCCACTGTCACTGGCGTCTCAATGAGTCGCTATTGAAAACGCAGACTCTAAAAGATTCTATCCAACACTGTATTGAGACCTACTTTGCTGAGAATGAAGGTTCGGTCTCTGCCCAGTCTACCCTGTGGGAAGCCCATAAGGCGGTTATTAGAGGCCACTGCATCGCCCTGGGGTCTAGAGGGAAGAAGGATAGATTAGAGGCTATTAAAGAGACCAAATCAAGGATTAGTGCCTTGGAGGCTGCTCTTTCCTCCCGGCCATCTGTCCGGGGTCTGCGTAGACTGATCGCGGCCAGAGCCAAACTTAAAGACCTCCTTACACACAAAGTGGAACGCTTGCTCCTGTTCTCGAAGCAACGCTTCTATGAGAAGGGGAATAGGGCTCATACCCTGCTGGCACGTATGCTAAACGACCGTTCGGCTGCTCAGTCTCCGCAGGCCCTTAGGGACCACCTGGGCCGTACCAAATTTCACCCTAAGGACATATCCTCGATTTTTGAGCGATACTTTTCGAAATTGTATTCTTTACCCTCTTCCCTTCCTTCTGATCCTGCAGCGAGAGCCAGACAAATACAAGCCTTCCTTTCACAGTGTGGACTGCCCACACTCTCCCAGGAGGCGGTTGAGCACTTAAATGCTCCAATCTCCTTAGAGGAGTTATCTGGGGTGCTTAAGGATCTTCCTTCGGGACGCTCGCCGGGACCAGACGGATTTACGTATCTGTACTTTAAGACCTTTCAGGAGCAGCTCGGCCCGCGGCTAGTATCCCTGTTTAATTCCTTCATGGAGGGCTCTGAGACTCCCCCCCCCTCTATGCTCCATTCCCTGATCACCCTTATCCCCAAACCTAACAAGGACCCGCTAGAATGCTCCAGCTACCGGCCCATTGCACTGCTCAATGCTGATCTGAAGATTTTCACGAAAATCTTGGCCAACCGCCTTAATCTCTGGCTACCAGGATTGGTGGATAAGGACCAAGTGGGCTTTGTGCTGGGCCGACAGGGAGCGGATAACACTAGACGGGCTGCCAACATTATAGATGCGGTTAACTTACAAGCGGATAAAGCCTTGATACTAAGCCTTGATGCGGAGAAGGCATTCGACCGCCTTGGTTGGCCCTTCCTTTTTGAAACTCTTCAGACTTTTGGCTTTGCAGGTCCCTTTGTTACAGCCCTCCAGGGGCTTTATTCCCGCCCCACGGCCTCCATTAAAATGCCTCACCAACTCTCGAGAACTTTCTCCCTTCACAATGGGACCCGCCAGGGCTGCCCCCTGTCCCCGCTACTGTTTGTGCTCTGCATAGAACCTCTGGCGGCAGCCATCAGAAACAGTACGGATATCCAGGGGGTACACATTAGGGGTATGGAATACAAACTGATGCTGTTTGCTGATGATGTCTTACTTACCCTAACTAATCTACCCACCACTCTCCCGAACCTCCATAAATTGCTCCAAGACTTTGGGGTCTTATCTGGGTACAAGGTGAATACTGCCAAGACGGAGGCTCTTCCATTAAACTTGCCCGAAAATGAACTTCGCTCCCTCAGAGCCAATTTCCATTTCCGGTGGTCCTGCGACTCCATCGGGTACCTGGGTATCCGCCTCACCTCCTCATATTCTTCCTTGTACCTAGCTAATTATCCCACGCTCTTCCGAACTGTGAAATCCCTCCTATTGTCCTGGAATAAACATTTTATCTCCCTACTAGGCCGAATAGCGGCGGTTAAGATGACTATCCTCCCCAAATTACTATATCATTTTGTGACATTACCAGTAAAAGTCCCTATGCGGGAACTAAAAGCGATCCAAACCGCCATTTTCCGGTTTATATGGAACTCTAAGCGCCATAGAATCCCCAAAACTGTCATGATGGCCAGTAAGACTCAGGGGGGGTTGGCGACGCCTAATATTCTGCACTATTATTGGGCAGCGCACCTAAGGGTTATCCCATCTTGGTCCTCCTACCATGCATACAGCAAGTGGATGGCAATAGAAAGGAGGTGGCTGGCCCCCATACACCCAAATTCCCTCCTGTGGCTTCCTGACCCTGTCACCCCCTTGCCCCGATCACTCTTAGGGCCTATCAGATTCACTAAGCATATCTGGGACACTTGCTCTAAGCGATTTCAACTCTCTTCCACAGCTCCCCCCCTGGTCTCTTTCCTTCTCACTCCGGCTTTTCGGCCGGGCTTGGAGTCCGTGGTGGTACAGGCTTGGGGTCCTCGAGGACTCTTTCATTTTGCGGATGTTGTGAACCCTCTGACGCGCTCCCTGCTCTCTTTTGACGATTTATGTGAGAGACGGGCTCTGCCCACCTCGGAGCATTACACTTTTCTGCAGTTGCGGCATTTCATGTCGACGCACATAGGTAGCACCACGGTCTCTAAGCCCACGGCCTTTGAACAATTGGTCAGAGCCGGCCCGGGTGTGAAAGGTCTTGTTTCCGACATATATAAGATATTGGGCTCACCAGTAAATGACTCACCAGTCCGGCACGCATACATGACTAGGTGGGAGACGATCTTGGCCAAACCAATACCCCCTGAGCACTGGGAAATTATTTGGGACAGGGCGGCTAAGTCTTCTCCATGTGTTACCTACAAAGAAACCCAATATAAATTGCTAATGTTTTGGTACCACACCCCCGAGTTGCTCCACAAACTAAACAGATCCATATCGCCCCTGTGCTGGAGGTGCCATACTGGGGTGGGGACTTTATACCATGTTTTTTGGGAATGCTCTGTTATTCGGCCTTATTGGACCACCGTATGCGAGGTATTTTCCTTAGTATTGCAACACCCCTTTCCACCTGACCCAGTGTCTTGCCTCCTTAACCTGACCCCTAAGTCGGTAGGAAAGAAATCCACCAAGCTGCTCTTGCAAATGTTGACGGCAGCTAAAACCTTGATCGCTAGACAATGGAAGTCAGTTCTCCCTCCCTCCCTTACTGACTTGGTAGCGAGGATTAAGGAGGTACGAACGATGGAATCACTGACGGCAAGGCTGAATAATAGTGTGGTTGCCTTTGAGGCTGTATGGGCCCCATGGGATGGGTATTGTTCACAACAGGGTTATACCTGATGGACTCCAGAACTGATCCCCCCTCCCCCCCTCCAACCCCCTCTCTACCTTCCCGATTCCTTCCCCATCTCCTCCCCCTCAACTTGTCTTTGATGTCTTATTGTCTATGTACGTCTTCCCCTGTAGGTCTTTATGGTGTTCACCTTAGTTTGACTCCTTGACCTTTTTTGTACTTGCGGTTTTGAAACATGTCCACGATTATACTGCATACTGCAGATTGCTTTATACTACCGCTGTTTATTGTGCACTGCATTCTTTTACTGTTTATATGAAAACTTTAATAAATATTACAGTTATAAAAAAAAAAGAAGCATACCGCATACAGTGTTCATATTGGGTTTAATATAATAATTGTATGCAGTACACTCCTCTAAATCTTCACATTTACTTTATTCCCTTTTGTCACCATAGTCCAAATCTTTGATTGTTGTTCTGTTTACACCCTGGAGCTAAAATCCAGCGTTGCATTGAGTTTATCCTTTTCTGTAGGGCGGACAGGGAGACATGTATATGTATTGCACAGAAAATAGTTAAATAAACCAGGAATCATTTGTATGTAATGCTTTTCCTGTAAGGATGCCCTATGAAGGAGATTGTCTGACAAAGGCACCTTGCCTCCCTCTAATAGTCTGTGCTCATATGCGGCGGTAATGAATCATACTTCATATCATCCATATCAATGTAAATTTCATTTAGGCAGGACTCCAAGTCCATGTGTAATAACCTGCGCCATGGCCATGGCGTAGCTTTATTCCAGATTTATTCATCAGCGCCTTTAGCTTGAAGGAAGTTACACAGTGAGGAAAACTTCAGAGGTCACTATGTAGGTCTGGACAGTACAGGTCCCCATATACCTTATCATTTTGTCGGCCATACCCGCAGCTCACAGCAGGTTCGGCCTTTAGTATAAAGTGTATGGGGCTCTCCTGACTGACCACCGACAGATGATGTCTGTGGTGATAGGGGTCTAATCGGATAATCACTGCCGGACCCCTTTGTTTTGGGAGAGATAAACCACAGCCAGAGCTTTCTGTCCCCATAGAGAACACAAGAACGATCGGCCGTGACAAACCTTCCTGTGTTTCGGTTGAATGCAAGCGATAACCTTTTGACTGTCAGTTATTGAAGGTGTATGGGAGCCTTAAAGAAGCAAAAATAAGAGGGGTAAAACGTTTGACATCTCTATGTTATGTTCAAGTTGTGTTTTTTAAAGGGGTTGTCCAGCTCTTTCAAATCATCTGGTGTCAGAAACTTATATAAATTTGTAATTTACTTCTATTAAAAAAATCTCAAGTCTTTCCATACTTATCAGCTGCTGTATGTCCTGCAGGAAATACTGACACAGTGCTCTCTGCTGACAACTGTCCAGAGCAGGAGAGGTTTTCTATGTGGATTCATAGAAAACCAAGACTGAGTTCCTGTCTCGGGCAGAGATGTCGGCAGAGAGCACTGTGTCAGACTGAAAATAAAACAACATTTCCTGCAGGACATACAGCAGCTGATAAGTATGGGAAGACTGGAGATTTTTTAATAGAAGTAAATTACAAATCTATATAACTTTCTGACATCAGTTGATTTGAAAGAAAAAGATTTTCGCTGGACAACCCCTTTAATAACAGTAGCCAATTAGATTATTCAAGTTACCTCCTATTTCCCCCCCCCACCACACTTTTTTTCATCTGACCGCTGTGATTGTCTATGTGTGTTATATGTTTTAGCAGAACACCAAGCCTCTGCTGTAGCAGAATTATTAACGGCCGGTGTTGTCTCTTCGGACATAGTGCTCCGTCTTAGTGGCGTACCATATGGTTTGCTGTTTTATACGTCTTATATACTGCTACTTTTTCTTTTTCTGTAACCGATGTATTTGACAAATTTAGATCAAGAATGTTTAAAAAAAATTATGCAAGTTAGAATATTTAAAGGGGTACTTGGAAGACATTTTCCTTTCTACCTAACTGTGCTCAGGGTGCAGTTAGGTAGAATAAAGAATAAAAAAGAACTATACTCACCCTCCTTGCTCCCCCTACTGCCACCACTGTCTCCCTGTTGTAAGCATCTCTTTCCAAGGGCCTTCCTGCTCAGCCATTCAGGGGCAGAGGTGGACATCACTGATTGGCCAAGCAGGAAGGTCCGTGTGCCAACTCTGACACAAGAAAGTCCAAAACCAAGACAGTTGAAGTGGTGGGGAGGGTAAGTATGTATTATTATAATTTTTTTTTTTTTTTTATTAAACCGCACCCTGTGCACAAAGATGAAATTCCCTAATGCAGTGATATAATAAAATCATTTGATAAAGTTTGTCATTATAATCACTAATGGAGGTCGACTTTAAATAGTATGTTACAAGTAGATAATTGTGGAGAATACTGATGTGTACAGACTCCACTACACAATAATACGTGTTGGCAGATGGAGAGGAGCCGATGAAGGGCACAATGGCCATAAAGAGGGAAACAACACAAGGTGATGAAGTCCTTGGCAAGTTAATTGATTCTAGATATGAAGGATAAAATAAATGACGGACATTGCATTAGTGAAATAAGATTATGGCATGCTCCGGGGCGCTGGACGGGAGGGACGGCTTCTGTTTATTGAGGCTTTTAGCAAAGAGAAATGTTGTACTTCAAATTATTTACATGAAGTTCTGCGTCATATTGTAATGGTGCAACATATTTCATAGTGACGTGACCCTGCAGTGATATGATAGGTGCTAAAACCAAAATGCTGTACCATTAAAGGAGACCTGGCAGTCTTCTGGACGTGCCCATCACCTTATACTAAAGTTGGTCAAACATACTACCGTCAGGTCAAAAGAATATGGGGCCTCCAAACTCTCCACCAACAGATAATAGATTTCCACCACCCTTTTGTTCTTGGAGGGATAAGCCAACACCAGAGCTCTCTGGCTGCGGCTTACCTCTCCTGTCCCACATTAACGTTTAAGCGTGTGTATGAGGCTGTCAGAAGAGATCTGATTGAAAATGTATGGCCACCATTAGCAAATACTTGTATCCCCCTTTAAATAGACAAGACAGTTCTTTACCCATGTTCTCTGTGAGCTACCTATACGCCTTATAATAAAATCAACCAAACTCACCGCCTTCTAGTCAAAAGTGTATGGGGGCCTCCTGACTCTCCTCCAACAGATATCGTTGGCGGAGAGAAGAATTGGATTTTCACCACCGATCCCTTTGTTCTTGGTAAATAAGCCAGCTGAGCTCTCTGGCTGCAGCTTATCCCTCCTAGATCTATGTGCATGAGGAGGTCTGGAGATCTGATTGACAATATATGACCACCTTTAGTAAATTCTTGTATTTCCCTTGAAATATTTATTACAGAGCAGCATTTCTTAGAACTGCACATTGTGCTGGTCCTCTGTTCTCCCTCCTGGAAATGTATTAGTGAACTGGGAATTAGTATTTGCCTAGTCCAGGGGTATGTCCATACATTCTCTGGTGCTGTTCAGTCAATGCTGAGAGTGGGCGGCTGTGTAGGTGCACAAGAGGAATAGGAATACTCATATTAACTTATTTCCAGGAGGAATAACAGAGTTCTAATCAATATGCTTATAATGGGAGATACAAGTATTAACTAAGGGACGATGAGTAATGTAAACGAGATCAGCGCTCGCTTACAGACTCTTTTACATGGCTCGACTATCGTGCAGCAAGGTCTGTTTATCTATCTTTATCGGTAGCAATGTCCATGCATCCCTTGATTTAGAAGTATAAAAATACTAAAGTACATAATACCTTCCACGTTCCTGGGTCTCTTCCTTGCTTCTGTCCATTCCCTGCATCGGCCGGTGGTCTCTGAAGTGACAGGCTATTCAGCCAATCAGTGGCCTTAGCTGTCTTGGCTAGTGATTGGCTGAGCAGCCTGAAGTTCCACCGGCCGCTGCAGGGAGTGGACAGAAACAAGAGACCCGGGAGTAGGAAATGTATCTATGTACTTTATTATTTTCTTTACACATTCATCAGCTATTCCACATAGTGATGCGTTCCCGGCAGCTGATGATTTTTAGGCTTCGTCCCCGCTGAACAAAACTAGCGGAATTCCACGGCGGATGAACATGTTCGTTCTTCAGCGCAGACAAAGCAGGAGCGCGCGCCTCCCATAGACTTCCATTACGAGAGGGAGGCTAACGGCATTCCGCCGCGGACAATTCCGTTAGTTTTGCTTAGTGGGAACGAAGCCTAATGGTGGTTTTACACGGAGCGATAATTCGCCCAATCGCACGATTAACGATTTTGAATGAACAATTTTTTTTTATAACGATCGGCGTTTAGACGGAACGATACATCGTACGGAAAAATCGTTTTGCGATCGCTTAAGCCTATCTCACACATAAGGGGAAATTGTTGAAAGAATGTTTACACTGAACGATCTGCGAATTTTTTGCCAACGATCAACGACGATTTGAGAACATGTTGAAAGATCAAAATGAACGATTTTTCGCTCATCGCTTGATCGTTCGCTGCGTTTACACGTACGATTATCGTTCGAATTTGATCGTTATCGTGCAAATTCGAACGATACATCGTTCTGTGTAAAACCACCATTAGTCAGGACCTAAAGACCTGATCAGCCGATGATCTTTGTCTTTATTACACAGAGCAATGATCTGCCAAATCAGTCTGGTTCCATGTAATAGGGCCCTAAAACAGACCTGAGAGCTGGCAGATCCGCTTTACAACATACCTGAAGGACTGCAGTTAAAGGGGTAATCCAAGCTTAGAAAAACATGGCCACTTTCTTCCACATACAGCACCCCTCCTGTCCTCAGTTTGGGCGTAGGGTTTTGCAGTTTAGTTCCATTGAAGTGAATAGAGCTGAATTGTAATACCACACATGACCTAAGGACAGGGGTGGTGCTCTTTTTGCAATAATGTAGCGGTCGTTTTTTCTTTTTTTAAATCCTATATAACCTCTTTGATTCCAAGGTCTCCTCCTTCCCCTTTCTTAGACTTTTATGGCCTAAAAAGATACAAACTATGTAGGGCCAGGACCCTGAGGAGCACTGGACCAAAGGCTTTCATCTGAGCTTTACTCCATAGACTGTAATAAAGTGATGCTTAAAGGGATTCGTGAAGTCGGCATCTGCCCTGCCGATAGCAGATTTGCTGAAAATTCTGCCATATCGTAGCATCCTAAAACATAAGGGATATGGCTCTATGTAAAGCAGCATTTCCCTTTGATACTCATTGACCCCGGGTTGTGACTTGTGGGAGTAGATGTAACGTTTAGCCTCTATCCAATCTTTATTATATGGAGGTTCGCTTTACTGTATAGAACAATGGGAGCCGTGATATAACAGGGCAAATATATCGTGCCCCACCGTCAGCTGTTCTATTCGTGTACGTGTGTTTTTCAGGCTGTTTTAGTCTGTCCATTAACTCCCATTCGTTTTAGACTGGCCAGGTCATACCAAAGTCAAATCATCCTATAGGAACCATATGAGTAATCGGTCTAGCTACGTATGTAACCTAATAACTAGTACTGGAGTGGCCAAATTAAATAAGGCCCCTTAAGTGCGCTACACATCTCTGCCAGCCATGTTGGCAGCTGGAGGGTCTAGCAGATGGCGCTAGATGGCAGGGATGTGAGTATATATATATATATATATATATATATATATATATATATATATCATCAAGCATTGATTTTTGGAAACAGAAATCACAGATTCACACATTTCAAGTGCACTTTCGGTTCTTAAAGGGAATCTGTCAGCACCTGCACTGGAACTGAGGTGCTGACAGTGTAGTGTAGGTGTGTGTGTGTCTTTTTGTGTATGATTTGCCACATTCCTGTCTCACACCTGTGAACCAAGTGTAAAAGAGGAGCAGTGGCTTGGCTTTGTGCCGCACTCTGCCACGCCTCACCACTACTTCCTCCTCCCTAATGCTGCTGCATATTTACATGAGTCTGGCCTCCCACTCCGTGGAATAGGAACGGCGGTAGCAGACCACTGCTGTATGCTATGGGCTGCTCGGATGATCTTGCGATCACCCGTGCAGCCCCCTGCAGCTAATAGCGCTCGTTAGCTCCTGTCAGTCGGCCCGTGGAATAGGGTATTTAGGGTCCCCCTGATAAATGTGATTGCGCATGTTCCAGAGGTACACTCACACATGCTGTGCATCTCAACCAGGCCCTCAGCGTGTGTGTGCAATCGTGGTTATCAGGAGCGCGGAACTGGAAATCAACGGCACAGGCGCAAACTGGCCAGTCATTGCGCACAACCCTTGCCTGCAACGGCGCATGCACTTAAGTAGGTGACGCCAGGCTGGAGCGGGAGTCCGAACACCGATAATTATGCAGCAGAATTAGAGAGGAGGAAGTTAGTGGTGAGGCGTGCCAAAATGCCGCACAAAGAATGTGGCAAATCTACTGAACGGATCGCTTCAAGAAAGGTATTATACATAAAAAGACACACACACCTACTGTACACTGTCAGCACCTCGGCCCCGGTCCAGGCACTGACAGATTCCCTTTAATAACATCGTGTTCAATGCGCAGTGTTTGATTTTACAGTACAGCTAGAGTTTTTTTTCTAAAGTTCCAGACAACTTTTTTTTAATATGTGTTTAAGGTCTTAAAACTTCACACATGTTCATTGATGTGTAACTGGAACTGACCGGGCTTTACAGGATCTGCTGCTGTTTGAAGTCTGCAATTGAAGGGTTTGCCCAGGGTTAGGAAAAGAAAGCTGCTCTTTATGTTCCAGAAACAGCCCTAGTCCATGAGCTATATCTAGTATTGGGCTATGTTCACACAGCATAACAGACTGGCCGTTGCGTGACCCGGACGGTCTCTGAAAAGATCATCCCTGCTGATACTGCAGTACCAGCTGGATGATCTTTCAGGCCGCAATGTTCTGATGCGGGTGCATCCGTGCACGCCCGCATCAGAACTTTCCACTGCACGCTATGGAGCGAGCAGCCGGATCCACTCCCTCCACAGTGTGCACTGACAGGGTTTTCTGCGGCCGCTATTCAATGAATAGCGGCTGCAGAAAACTGATATGTCAGTTGTAAACTATGTGTATACGCTCCGTCCGGGATCCCATAGACTGAGAGATAACGCATATTTCCTCAATAATCACGGCCGTTGTACAAATTTACGAAAATATACGTTGTGTGAACATAGCCTAGTGGTATATCCCTCTTCAGCCTCACTACCGGGTACAGTTCAGAAGAAATAAATAAATCTATCACCTTCAATGTTTGAGATATTTTTTTTGGGGGGGAGGGGGGGCTTTGGACTTCTTTTCAGTCCATGTTCTAAGATTCAATCACATTGCTTGTTTGCCTCTTAATTGCAAAAGAAATCAACTTTCTAATATTCTTCATTAAAAATTTCTTACCATTTTGCTGATGTAGAGACTGCGCCATTCCTGTACATAGTTCACTGTGCAGCTTCTGACCAAGATGATACGTCAGAATGCCCCTAACTAGTGATGAGCAAACTAACGTATTGTTACAAATCTGAACGTTCGGTAAGTTTGCTAATCCTGCTTTCCACTCAGGGCTGCTCTCCACTCTGTGTACAGTACAGCATGCTGTATTACAGTGTGTGGAGTAGAGTTAGCAGGGGGTGGGGGAATTCTCCCAGGTTGTATCATTGGAAAACTTAGGGCCTTATTACACCAACAGATATCTGACAGATTGTTTTAGCCAAAGCCAGGAACAGACTGTAAACAGAGAACAGGTCATAAAGGAAAGCCTGAGGTTTCACCTCTTTTCAAATCCATTCCTGGATTTGGCTGTAAAAAATCTGTCAGATAAATCTGTCTGTGTAATGGGGCCCTTACAGTAAAACTGTTTGTCATGGGACTAGCTCTGAGAGAACGGCAGTGATTGGGAAATAAGGAAGGGATTACAAAGGAATATTTTAAGTGCTGGAATACCCCTTTAATTTTGCTAACTTGTGGACATCACTGCAGAATATACCTGCTGTCCATAATATAAGCACATAGTAGATATTTCCAGTCCAGTTATCAGTGGTGGTATTACACAATGTGAGCAATATTCTAAATATAGAAATACATACAGCAAGATTCCTTTAATCTGGCAACACTGGTACCTGATATTTGCTGCATTATCAGACTGTTTGGTTTTATATATATATATATATATATATATATTGTGGACATGTCACTGGTAAAGTGCTCGAGGGGATGTACATCTCACCCAGGTTGATACACAGTGTGAGATGGTGAGTCCAGGAGGCATCTGTGCTCAGCAGTGTTATGCTGCTGAGCTATTATTTATTATTGCCGGGCCTGGACTTACATGGAATGGCAGGTAGGTTTTGGTAGTGGGACTTGCCATTCCCTCCCCCTCGATCCAGTGTGGGTTTTGGGATCAGGTGAGCTCTGATCCCAATCAGCCTGAGAAGGCAAAAGCTGTGCTCAGTGGACAGGTCTCTCTCTCAGCCAGGAGTGAACAGCCTGCATGCTGTTTGGTGAGAGCTGGGAAGACAGCCGCTGCTGGGGCCTGTTCACACCCCGCAATACTGATCACTGAAGTGCCAGAGAGGTAACCTGCTGTATTAGTAAGCGCCCAGACGGGCAGGACTTTTTGTTTTGTTTATTCTCACTGCACAGTGTTGCTGTATTTATGTTACTGGACTGTTTATGCTACAAATAAACACCCAAAGCTGTTTTATGAGCCCAAGTTTGCTGCCTGAACTGTGTCCAAACACACCATCCCCCGGGAAGATCCCTACAATTGGTGCTGCGGAGCGGGCAAAACGGTTGCTAGGGGCAACGGTGTGCATCAACTTGGCTACAGCTGCTTATGTCCTGGGTGAAGGCTGCGGCTTCACTCCAAAAACAGTCAAGCAACATGGAGGAGATGATGAAGCAGTTAATGCAAGTGAATATGCAGCAACAACAGGCTCTGACAGACGCTAACCTACGCCATGAGCAAGCATTGGCCGCACAACAACAGGCATTGGCCGCACAAAAACAGGCTCAGGCAGCCGCTAAACAGGATCAGGCAGCCGCTAATCTGCGCCATGAACAGACAATGGCTGCACATCAGCAAGCAATGGCTCAACAACAGAGACTTATTGAGCACCTGATAGCAAAGCAAGAGGCGTCTGCAGGTGCTAATCCCCAGCTGGTGGCAGCAGCCGCGCCAGAGACTTTGTCTGTGAGAAGAGCTGTGCAGTGTGCGCTGCAAAAGATGACTGCTGATGACGATGTTGAGGCCTACTTAACTGTCTTTGAGCGTGTGGCTGAGCGAGAAAAGTTACCCTCCACTGAGTGGGCAGAGGTCATTGCTCCCTATTTAACAGGCGAACCTCAAAAGGCCTATTATGACCTCAGTGAGCAAGAGGTCAAGGACTATGCTCGGCTAAGAGCAGAGATACTCGCCCGACTAGGAGTTACTGCTGCTGTCCGTGCCCGGAGGGTCCGCAACTGGAGCTACAGTCTGGACAAGTCAGCGAGGTCCCAGATGTACGACCTGATTCATCTGGCAAGAAAATGGTTGGAGCCAGACACCTCTACTCCTGCCCAGATCCTAGAGAGGGTCGTGATGGATCGCTACCTCCGTGCCCTTCCTGCTGATCTACAACGCTGGGTGGGACAAGGCGACCCTAAGAGTGCCGACGAACTTGTCAGCCTTGTGGAGAGGTTCCAGGCGACCGAGGACTACCTCCGTGATGTTCCTGCAGCACCGTCACCTCCCCGGAGTGCCAGATCTGTGCCATCATCTGGTAAGAGACTTCCATCTATTGGGGGAGTGTGGAGGGGTGCTGATAGAGGGAAGAGCGCTCAGGAGGTGTCTCAGGGGCAAAAGACTGGTGGGGGACCCCGGTGGCTAAGTGGCCCTAAAAAGGACTCCCTGCCAAGGAGACCAGGCCCTATCCAGTGCTGGAGATGCCACGAGACGGGACATATGTCTGCCCATTGCCCTCTTACCTCTGAGCCCATGGAGTGTGACGCTAGCCGGCGTCAGTCGCTATTTGCGGAGCCGTCTTTTGTTGCAGTCACTGGACTAGAGACTGAACCACAAGTCTGCAACATTACTGTAAATGACTTTCCTGTTAAGGCGTTGCTGGACTCAGGAAGCCTTGTCACCCTGGTGCATGCCAGCCTGGTGACTGGGGACTTTGTGCCAGCAAGACATATGAGTGTGGTATGCATACATGGCGATACAAAGGTTTACCCTATAGTACGGGCTAATGTCGGGACTGAACTAGGTGCTGTACAATATGAAGTGGGTGTGGTTAAAAACCTTATGCATAATGTTATATTGGGGCGTGATTTTCCTTTGTTCTGGGCTCTATGGGGAAAACAACAATCCCCTGAAAGGAGTGAGGAGACCCCTAAGCCTATTGCATTACCCACGGTAAATGATAAAAATGTACAGGAGGAATATGATGCTTTTCCTTTGCAGGTCCTGGCTGGTGAGGAAGAGGCTCCTCCCACTGCGCAAAATGTTCCAGACTTAGAGGTGTCTAGGGATAATTTTGGTACTGCACAATTACAGGACCCCACTCTCAAAAATGCGAGAGAGCAGGTCACTGTTATGAATGGGGTACCTCAGGAACCAGAAGCTGAGAGAAAGTTTCCACATTTTTCTATGACTAATGATCTCTACTACAGAGTCACTAGGATTAATGATGAGGTGGTGGAACAGCTTCTGGTGCCTAAGTCGTACCGGCGTCAGGTACTCGACATGGCCCATAATCATGTCCTTGGGGGACACTTGGGGACAGATAAAACACAGGAGAGAGTCCTCCAGAGGTTTTATTGGCCTGCGATTTATGCTGACATAAAAAAATACTGTGAGTCGTGCCCCACATGTCAGCTTAGCGCTCCAGTGTCGCATTTCCGCAGCCCGTTGGTTTCGCTCCCCATCATAGAGGTACCTTTTGACCGGATCGCAATGGACTTGGTGGGTCCCATTGTAAAGTCGGCTAGGGGACACCAGTACATTCTAGTGGTGTTGGACTACGCGACCCGCTATCCTGAGGCTGTACCCCTAAGAAACACTACCTCTAAAACAATTGCACGGGAATTGTTTTATATGTTTTCCAGGGTGGGGATCCCCAAGGAAATCTTGACTGACCAAGGTACACCATTTGTGTCAAAGGTGATGAAAGAGCTATGCAAACTGTTTAAAATCTCACACCTACGTACCTCTGTATATCACCCACAGACAGACGGGTTAGTGGAGAGGTTTAATAAAACCCTGAAACATATGTTAAAAAAAGTGGTGGAAAAGGATGGTCGTGATTGGGATCACTTACTACCTTATCTGATGTTTTCTATTAGGGAAGTACCCCAAGCGTCCACAGGGTTCTCTCCCTTCGAATTAGTCTATGGTCGTCACCCTAGGGGTTTATTGGATATAGCGAAAGAGACATGGGAAAGTGAGTCCACCCCATACAAGAGTGTTATAGAGCATGTAGCACAAATGCAGGACCGTATAGCCACTGTAATGCCCCTAGTAAGGGAACACCTCCAGAGGGCGCAAGAGGGCCAAAGCAGAATTTACAATCGTTCTGCAAGAATCAGGACATTTAGCCCAGGTGACCGGGTCCTCATACTTGTTCCCACAGTAGAAAGCAAATTCTTAGCAAAGTGGCAGGGTCCCTATGAAATTGTAGAGAAGATCAGTGAGGTCAACTACAAGGTACACCAACCAGGTAGAAGGAAGCCTTTCCAAGTTTATCACATAAACTTGATCAAGCCCTGGAAAGACAGGGAATCCTTGGTGGCGACAAAGCCTGTTGGTCATCTGTCACCACCAATCCCTCCGGTCAGGATTGGTGACACCCTATCAGTATCCCAGAAGCAGGAAGCTAAGGAGTTCCTGCAGAAAAATAAAAACAAGTTTTCTGACCTTCCAGGGCGTACGCATCTCATTAGTCATCATATTGAAACTGAGCCTAGAAGCAGAGTAAACCTTAAGCCCTATAGGATACCAGAAGCCCGGAGGGAGGCGGTATCATCCGAGGTAAAACGTATGCTTGACCTAGGAGTCATTGAGGTGTCCCAGAGCGAGTGGTCCAGCCCGATTGTGTTAATCCCAAAGCCCAATGGAACTTGGAGGTTCTGTAATGATTTTAGAAAGTTAAATGAGATCTCCAAGTTCGATGCCTACCCCATGCCCAGGGTAGATGAGTTGATAGGAAGGATGGGTAATGCCAGGTACATAACTACCCTCGATCTCACTAAGGGCTACTGGCAGATCCCACTCACTCCTAAGGCTAGAGAGAAGACTGCATTCTCCACCCCTGATGGGCTCTTCCAATATGTAGTGATGCCATTCGGGTTACATGGAGCCCCTGCCACTTTTCAGAGGTTGATGGACTTGATTCTGCGACCACATCGTGGTTACTCTGCTGCCTACCTCGATGATGTGGTCATTTTTAGCACGGATTGGGAAAGTCACCTCTGTAAGGTCCAGGCGGTGTTAGATGCCATAAGTGATGCGGGGTTAACCATCAATGCAGAGAAGTGTGCACTAGCCTTAGAGGAGGCCAAATACTTGGGCTACATTATTGGAAGGGGGTTAGTGAAACCACAACTAAATAAAATCGAGGCAATACAGAATTGGCCTCAACCCCTCACAAAGAAACAGGTCAGAGCTTTCCTGGGTATTACGGGCTATTACCGAAGGTTTGTGCCAAATTTTGCTTCAGTTGCAGCCCCACTAACTGACCTGACAAAGGGTGCAAAGTCCGCAATGGTGACATGGACTCCAGAGGCCGAGAAGGCTTTTCAAAGCCTTAAGTCTGCCTTGTGCCAACACCCTGTGCTAGTTACCCCTGACTTTAGGCGAGAGTTTCTAGTACAGACAGATGCCTCTAACACAGGGTTAGGTGCCGTCCTCTCACAGGTTGTGAATGGCGAGGAGCACCCGGTGATGTACTTGAGTAGGAAGCTATCCCCGGCCGAGAAAAACTATGCCATAGTTGAGCGAGAATGTCTGGCAGTGAAGTGGGCCCTAGAATCCCTGAGGTATTACTTACTAGGCAGGAGATTTAAGTTAGTGACAGACCATGCCCCCCTAACATGGATGAAAATAAACAAGGAGAAGAATGCAAGGGTGACTAGGTGGTTTCTGTCCCTACAAAACTTTAATTTCACTGTGGAACACAGGCCAGGGAAATTACAGGCAAATGCTGACGCCCTATCAAGGGTACACTGCCTGTGGGGACAATACGCTCAGCCCTCCGGTCTGAAGAAGAGGGGGGGGATATGTGGACATGTCACTGGTAAAGTGCTCGAGGGGATGTACATCTCACCCAGGTTGATACACAGTGTGAGATGGTGAGTCCAGGAGGCATCTGTGCTCAGCAGTGTTATGCTGCTGAGCTATTATTTATTATTGCCGGGCCTGGACTTACATGGAATGGCAGGTAGGTTTTGGTAGTGGGACTTGCCATTCCCTCCCCCTCGATCCAGTGTGGGTTTTGGGATCAGGTGAGCTCTGATCCCAATCAGCCTGAGAAGGCAAAAGCTGTGCTCAGTGTACAGGTCTCTCTCTCAGCCAGGAGTGAACAGCCTGCATGCTGTTTGGTGAGAGCTGGGAAGACAGCCGCTGCTGGGGCCTGTTCACACCCCGCAATACTGATCACTGAAGTGCCAGAGAGGTAACCTGCTGTATTAGTAAGCGCCCAGACGGGCAGGACTTTTTGTTTTGTTTATTCTCACTGCACAGTGTTGCTGTATTTATGTTACTGGACTGTTTATGCTACAAATAAACACCCAAAGCTGTTTTATGAGCCCAAGTTTGCTGCCTGAACTGTGTCCAAACACACCATCCCCCGGGAAGATCCCTACAATATATATATATATATATATATATATGAAATTATTTTTTTTTTTTTGCTGATTTTTTTAAATTTTGTTGACACGGCCACCAATCGCTATGTTGAGAACAGTTGCTCGAGCCCTAGTCTTAACACAGTTAAAGGGGCTATTTAAAAATCTTGAATCTTCCAGTACTTATCAGCTGCTGTATGTCCTGCAGGAAGTGGTATATTCTTTCCAGTCTGACACATTGCTCTTTGCTGCCACCTCTGTCCATGTCAGGAACTGTCCAGAGCAGAAGTTTTCTAAAGGGATTTATTAATGACAGTTCCTATCACGGCCAGAGGTGGCATCAGACTGGGAAAAAACATTTCATGCAGGACATACAGCAGCTGATAAATACTGCAAGTTTTTTTTTTTGTAGAAGTAATTTCCAAATCTGTATAACTTTCTGAAACCAGATGATTCAGGGGAAAAAAAAAACAGAACTTGCATTCACTAGGGTATGATTTTAAATTTCACTAGCACAGTGTCATATACAGTGGTACCTTGGTTTAAGAGTAACTTGGTTTAAGAGCGTTTTGGTTTAAGAGCTCACAGTTTTTCAAAATTGTGACTTGGTTTAAGAGCATTGCTTTGGTTTAAGAGTTTCCTGTACTGGGTGGGAGCGCGAGTGGAGGAATGGCATGGTCTGCATAGCGGGGTCTACAGCACTGTACTCTGACCCAGGAAGTCTCCTTCACCTTCCAAATCATAGCAGATCCACTTCAGGCTGGGGCTTGCATCAGGGGACAGGACCGTGGAGGTAGCTGTAACCCTTTTCTCCCCACAAAGAGTGCTGCTATACTGTGACCACATATGTCCTGCTCATTCCTTCCTGCAGTCTCTCTCAGCCCTTGTGTTTCCCATCCTCTCCATTACTGTACAGTAACTTATAATATCACATATTCTGCTGTTTCTGAATGTTTGTTTCATCTGTTTTACATGTTATTCAGAATAATAAATCATTATTTTTGGGGTGTGGAACATATTTTCTGCATATCAGTGATTTCTTATGGGAAAATTTGCTTTGGTTTAAGAGTGGATTTGGATTACAAGCACGGTCCAGGAACGAATTATGCTCGTAATCCAAGGCACCACTGTATATATATATATATATATATATATCGGCTAAGAATTGGTTCTCCTTTCTCACAATCCTTCTAGTTCTGCGAGTTCACGTTTATATTTGCAGATTTTCTTTCGCTGCCAGATTAAAGAAATTTGACTTCAAATATTATTCGCGTTTGATTTGAAAAATAGGAAGAAAAAAAAAACTTGCTCGATTTATTGGAACATCATTCTCTTGTTTGTTGTAGATGTCTACATGTTAAGAATAACATGTTGTTGTTGTTTTTTTTTTTGTTTTGTTTTTTTCACAGCCACCGTTTTGTAATATAGCATAATAAATAAATAAATCCATTTAACAGTCCGACATGTCTACAGAAACCTACAGTCCAATATCTACAAAGGCCGTTTTGAAGTATATACAAATGCTTACAAATCGGGTTCTCGAAAATAAACATACTTTCCACAAATATGCATATACAGTATTCAACAAAGCTTAGATTGAAATCTTTTTTTTTTTTCATTGAAAAAAATAAATAAAATAAAATAAAAAATATAATTTTACCAAAGTGTTATCATCAACCCAAAAACTGGAATTTCAGGACTTCATAATGAGTGGTGTCGATGAAAATGCTGCTTGGCAATGATAATACTCACCGGTGCAAGTGTATATGTCTAATATATATATATATTTTTTTTCTTAAATATCACAGATATAAATATAGATATTTCTGTATATATTTACAGCTATGGTTATTAAATATTCAGGGTTTTTACAGGGAACCATAAAGCATCGTAGTGCCGACACACAATGGAGGAAGCCATGTTGTAGTATTGAGAGGGGAAAACTTATGTTAGGGTCCGTTTACACAGATTATCTGGCAAAGATTTGAAGCCAAAGCCAGAAACAGACTATAAACAGAGATCAGGTCACATTTTTTTCATATCCATTCCTGGCTTTGGCTTCAAATCTTTGGCAGATAATCTTTCTATGTAAATGGACCCTTAAGTGCCAAATCAGGAAAAAAAAGGTCATGTTGATATAATTTGTGGATTCTTTGACTAATATGGTAGGAAAATTGCATTGTGACCCCCTTGCTAGGCTTTACATTACCGGCGGTAAGTATATTTTGTTTGCCCTGTATCTGACTGCTTTAGGTCACTGTGATCTGTTGTTGCATTTAGGGCACATCTCACTCACACCCCCTCCTCCACATATCATCTGCCCCAAAACAGAGTCACATGACCCACATACTGTAATGAAGTCTATGGTTGCAGTAGAGCTTAGATGAAACAGATGACACTTCGGGAATAGTGGTGGTTACTGTTCATTATGTGGACAGAAAGTAAAGTAAGATTTCACTGCTGTTAGATTTGGCGGATTCATTCAAATGTTTCGGTTATTTATAAAAACTTTTGACATGTCTAAAGTCTTAATTGTTCGGGGTCTCAGTGCTGATATCCCCAATAGAGATGAGCGAACCCCGAAAAAGTTGGATGCAGCCCTGAGGCTAAGGCTATATCCATGTTTTCCAGGCAGCCTTAGGGCTGCATACAACTTCTTCAGCCACCAGTAATTAAATACTGATTATTCAGGTTTTATGCTGCCCGAACCAGTCATCAGGGTGGTGCCACTCAGCACCTGACAGCATGAGTTCAATTTCCCTACTGTTCGACACCCTCCCTCGATTAAATAGATCATTTAAAATAGAGTCATGATCACACAAAACCTGTTAGGATCTGATGACATTACACCGAAAAATTTAGATGGTTTGGAACATCTTTTTTTTTTTTCAAGAAGAGTAAAAAAAATTAGGTGATCAGAAGGTTTCCTGCTGTTGCGGCATCCAGTGATCGGCTACAATCTGTGGGGAAACCTAGCAGCAAGTGTTCAGTTTCCCTACAGCACCACCACAGGGGAAATGAAGCATTACATGTGGAAGCATTGCTGTTAGGCCCCAGGGCCCGGGTGTGGATGCATCCTCTGCACCCCCTATAGTTATACTCTGTTAAAGACTATTAGGTCTGTCTACATATTGGCTGCCTCCACTGTATGCCAGGAGCTACTGTTTGTATGATTAGGGCAACCAATAGTCCTCCCAAACCACTTTGCTTCCACCAAATTTACCCATGCACTATATATTTTTTTATATTTCCCACCTCCTATAATGGTGAGGACCCTCCAGTGGGATCTCACGTTTATGCCCAATAATTGAAAATAAAGATAAGATTTTGCTGCCAGTAAATCCATTCCTTCCCGGATGTAAACATCCCCATTGGCAAATGCAGACAAGTACTCCTGAAAAATGTCAAAAAGCAAGGGGGCATTTACACGTTCCCTATATATGGACACAGTGCTATGAACTGGAATCACAGAATCAATTAAGATCTTTGCACTACAGTACTGATATCGCCGCAGGGCTGTGTCAGTACAGTAGCACGAAGAGTTAAACTGATTCGGAGCTCCCGGCATCATAATCATGATGCCAGGAGCGCCGCATTCTGTTCCGCAGCACATCGTTCAAGTATATGGACCGTGCACATCTGAATGCCCCCTTCGTCCTATCTTATAAAGCAGGGACTTGTCAGTGGTTTTGCTGGGAGGGGTCCAGGTGCTAATGCTAACACTTGCCCCTTGGGTTGTGATTGGCTCTGCTTGGAGGGGGTAGCTATGTGCAGAATCATAGACTCCTATTTGTATAGCACCACCCATAGACAAAGGAGCACAGCCTTCAGCTGATCATTTTTGCCCCTTCAGTGATCAGTGGGTGTCTCATCAATGAAAACTTACGTCAACATTTTTAACAAGTGCTTTTTAACATAACTCTTGTCTGAGTTTGCTTCTTGTCCAGAAACAGCTCCAGTCTTTGTTTATGGGTTGTGTCTGCTACTGCAGCTCATCCCCATTCAAGCAATAAGGCTAAGCTGCAATACCACAGTCCAAGGACAAGGGCGGCGCTGTTTCTCAAAGAATTTTCCCCATAATTCTGAATAACCACTATAGGGTGCGTTCACACCTGCCATTTTGATGCAGCTTTTTAATGCTGTTATTAAAGCCAAAGTAGACTCTAGTAGATTCTACCTCTGTCGTTTTTTTAAATCTACTTCTAAAACTGCATTAAAAAACTTAATCAAAGGTGTGTAATATCTTCAAAATCTAGTTTAAGTTTCTTATTTTAATCACATGAAAATTTTCTAAGGTATCAATTCATTTGTTGCCCGCATTAAAGGGGGTTTCTGAATAAAAATGTATATTTTTGTTATATCCCTTAGTGTGCACTATAAATCTCTGTCTACATAACGTCAAAATGACAGCCATCTTTAAAAAACGCCATCATTTAGAAGTTGTGTGAACATAGCCCACAATAAAAGTCTGCATACTCACCTACACTGACTCCTCTGCTGTTGCTGCTGTCAAGTCTTCAGTCCCTGCTTCTTATTGATGGTAGAAAAGTGCCTTATCAAGAGTGGTTAGCTATGTAGGCACAAAATATCATCCAAAGGAGAAGACTGCAGTGGGTGCCATTAGACTAGACAGGAGCAACAACAGGGCAACTGGGGGAGGTGAGTATCTTTTTTTTTTTTTATGTATTTTTCCTAGAAAGCCCCTTTAATCTTTGGAAATACCCCTTATAACAGTGGTTCTGCAATAAAATAAATTACATACAGATAATAGTAAAAGGATGACCTAACTATCAACAAATCAACCACTTTTCTGTTTTCGTTGAACCCCAGTAAAGTAGCCGATTCATATATATATATATATATATATATATATATATATATATATATATATTCTATCGGAAAAAAAATTAAAAGAGTCCTACCATTATGTCTCCATGCTAATTCCAGTCACTGACTATTAAAGCATGATGTAAAAACGTACAACGCTGTACAGTCAAACGATTAACCATGCAGGGCTAAGAAAACAACAAAAACATAACCAACATAGAGAAACGTTACATAGAAAATTCATCTGAAACATTGTGAGTATAAGGCAATATTTAACTCTGCTCTCAAACGTAGACGACGGGAGGCCGGAAAAATAAAACTAACAAAAAAAAAAACATAAAAAATAAAATAAATAGTGGCTTTGAAATCAACATTCAAAGTAGGTGGGTGCATTCCAAAAATACAAAAATAAATGCAATGTTTTAGTAGTCTCTTCACAAGTCTGATATCACTTTTGCAGCCACGACATATTATTAATATAGAGATCTAACAGTGCAAAAGTGGAACACATATGGAAGGAAAAAAAAAAGGTGAAATCACCATTTTTATGCCCAAAATAGGTTTCTTCTAAAAATAGGAGGTTACAAAACATCATCACTTGCTTTAGAACAGCAACAATATCTTGATGGCAACATACAGCATTCAAGTGGTTGTCACAGAAAACGGCTAAACACATGGTTTGGTAACAGATCTGTAGAGGAACCATGGCAATTCAAAGTGAAAAGAGTAAAAAGAAGATCCTATGTTGGTGCCGTATCGGCAATAGCCAAAAAGAAAAAAGGAGAAAAAAAAAAAGGAGAAAAACATAGAAAATACAGAAGGGGACGCTAGATGTTTTACAGCATAGGTTCAAACAATTTTGTAAGGGTTCTTGTACAAGATCGGAAAAAAAAAAGTCAACACATAGAAAGGTGTCGAAAGTTACTGACGGATGTAAACATCCCGGTTCCACTCATTATCGTTGCGTTTCCTGGAAACCTCTCCGTCCCTTTCGCTATGTCGTTCTCTTGATTTGTGACGACTGCGGGGTTTGTTGCATTCGTTGTGGTCCTGCTCCCTGTCTTGTTCGTGTGTCCGATGTCGAGACTCTTTGTGTCTATGTTCACTACCTCCGTGGGATTCGTCTCTATGGTTGTGATCCCGGTGGGATTCCTGAGGATCAGCATGCTCGGAAGAGTAATCGTCCTTTGGCTCTAAGTAAACGGAGTCTCTGTTGTCTTGTGTTTCGTTGTCAAATGTTTCCTGCCTGGAGAGGCCTCGGCTTACTCCACTTCGATGATTGTGGTGCTGCGCGGAAGATCGGTGCTGAGACTTTCTTGTCACTTTCTCCTCAGAAGGTGCGTCCTCTTCTACCGACCCGGTCCTTTCTGGTGCCGGAGGGTCATTTTTCTGTTCTACTTGGGAGCCCTGAGGATACATTACCAATACAACATAGGTTAGACAAAATTATCTTGAACATTGAAGCTTTTTCCAACCCTAACCATAATATTTTGGGTATAGATCTATTAATCATCATCATATTATGGATCCACATTGTACAGGTTTTGTGATATGGTACGTATACAATTTTATGGGACCATGCTCTAACTTCTTGTGACTCCTAATTTATTTTTAATTGTATGCCATAATAAAGGGGTTTTCTCCCCTCCAAGCATTGCTTCTAGTGAAGAATACCACTCAGTACAGAAAAAAGGGGACTCTCCTTTGCTCATATAATAAACATTCAACACCACTATTCCTTCAGTGCCTTCTGTTTCACTCAAGCTCTGCTACATCCATTTGTTTCATTACTGTAGCTGAGTCATGTGACCAGCACTCAGGCCACCAGAAAGTTTGTATGTGTCTCAGGAAATGGTCCCTCCTAAGTCAGCTGACTTCCCGTAAACTACCACTCCCAATCCAGTTCTATTTTTATACTGTTGCTGGAGCACCAGGCATGGCGGTCATGCAGGTATGCTGAGTGCTTGATTTATTGTATATCATCTCCGTCCTCGTGACCAGTGGAGTCTGGGTGGTCGGACTCCCAGCCATCATCTATGAATAGGACATAACAAGCCCAGATGGGAATACCCCTTTAAGATGGTCCTATATATAATATTAATGTCAGCCAAACTACCGATTTTGTTGGGACTATCCAGGTCTTTAATGTGTATGGAGGTCGTCCAACTTTCCCCCAATGGAAGAGATCAAGGATTGGGCAATTAAATTCCAGAACTTCATACACTTTTGTTCAAGAGACATATAAGCTGCTTCCATACTTCCCACTTCATATTTAGAACCCATTCTACTATGCTATATGTATAATACCTACGGGGGGGATATCTATTGTGTATTTCCAGCTTTAAACAGGCCATACAGAGTAGAAAGCTGTCAGCTGACTTCTTTCTTCCTTTACCTCCATACAGGGGCGTAACTAGAAATGGCTGGGTCCCATAGCAAACTTTTAATTGGGCCCCCTCCCAACTGACCACAAACCTGTCAAGTGTAGTCATAATGTTTAACATTCAACTGCAAGTGCTCGTCAGGAATGCTTGAAGTTAAAGGGACATTTGCAGCATCCAGGAGGTGCTGCAAATGATGACGACTCAATGGGCTCAGTGTATTGCAGGAGTGGGCCACTGGGCCCCCTGATATACACCCCTGATATACATATGGAAACACATAGCTACCACCCTATACACTGGATGATCAGCTGATTCCTATTAAATCAGCAGGGTTGGATGACACATCAAATGCGTCAGGCTGAGATTAGTCACACATCATTACAGAAAGAACTGGGTCATGATTCTTCGGTCATATTAACAAACGTACATATTCCATTTCTTTCTTGATTAAAAACAATAACTCTTTTATAGCTCCACCAGACTCCATTATGGCAGCACTAAAGGTAATAAAGATGAAAAATAACCCAAATGGAATTGTTAGAGCTAACAGTGTTACTAGGGGAGTGTTTAGGCAGCGGGAAAATGTAGATAATGACTCTTATAGCCCCATTGGGACTGGGCCAAACGCAATAGCTCATCTAAAAGAGATAGCGAGCCAATGTAAGCAATGGAGGGGACAGCTACATGACCACCCCCGCCCTCATTCTACTGATGGCCTATCCACAGAATGAGCAGTTAGTAGGGTACCAACAACCGGCACCCTATCAGCTGTTCAGCAGAGCCATGGTTTCTTACACGGGACGATTATCGTTCAAAAAAATCGTTAGATCGTTTGGATTTGAATGATAATCGTTTAGTGTAATGGCAGACAACAATTAAACGACCAACGAGAAATCGTTAGTCGTTTGATAGAGTTTGGACCTATTTTTATCGTAAATCGTTCGCATGGAATAAGACGTCGTTCGGTCGTTCGCAGTAGCGACAAACGCAATAGCGATGACAAGACGACTGCAAGAACCATCATAAGTAACGATCATCGTTCCGTGTAATTGGGCGAACGATTTTAGGTCGTTCGCAATAGCAGTTGTTTGAGATCATTAAGTGTTGAAAAATCGCTTTGTGTAATAGTACCCTAGGACTGCACAATGTAAAGGGTGTTGGCAGGGAAGCTAGGTATTGTTACCACGCTGGTCAGCTACTGATCTCTATTCTGTGGATAGGCCATCAACTGGTTTTAGCCCAGAAAAAAGTTATAAAGTTATACCACAGGTGAGGTACAATGTTACAACTGAGACGCTTAGTGGGGCTGGGCTGCAATATCGCACAGGTGTGGTGCAGCCATGTTTTCTAAATCTGTACAAGATTTTTTTTTTTTTTTTTTTTTTTTATTGATTAGAGCTTGAAACTGAACCATATTGCCTGAGCTGTTTAAACAGCATTTAGAGACATGACATAGACAACAACAGTCAACAACAGACAGGAGCTGCCCCATCAACATGAATAGAAAACTGTACTTATTCTCCACAGGGAGGGGAAGGCTGAGCTGTGGGCATCATATATTGTCTTCTTTATCTAATGGTGTCATCTTTCATTGTAATGTTATACAGATCACTTTACAGCAGCCTCCTCCTTATCATCACATACAGAACAGGAAGTATCAGCTTATTTTTAGCCTCAGTGATGAGAATAAAAAACTGCAAGATTTCAGGATTATTTTATAATATAGATAGTAAAATGGTAAATTAGAAAAAACATCACCAACAATTATTAAACAATCATTTTCTGGCGACACGTTCCCTTTAAGTCGTCACTGTAAATGAAAAAGCTGGAAGTCATGTTTAGTCTGACATATTGTCTTTACCTGAGCATTGTGGATTTGCTAGAGAATTGCTGAAGGCAAAATGCCAACCTTGTATATGGCGCCTGCACTGCACTAAAACAACAACACTGTATGCCCTACCTTGTTTCTGGTGCCTTCACTGCACTAAAACAACAACACTGTATGCCCTACCTTGTATCTGGCGCCTGCACTGCACTAAAACAACAACATTGTATGCCCTAGATGGAGCCATGCACACAACATACATTCACAATCAGTCATATTACCTGTGCATTCAAGGCTGAGGAGGGGGTTGCGGGAAGCGTTGCTGTAGTTAATGTCCGGGATAAGAGCGCATTTGGTGGGTTGCTGCTGGGTAGATGGGTCGCCTTCCAGTAGGCTTCTAGATAGTCCGCTAGATGTTCACACGCGTCTTCAAGTTGGTTTTCATCTAATATAACATCAAACATTTCCTAGAAAACATTGTTATAGAGGGTTAGTAAGGAAATCACATGATCACAGTGATACCCGGCAGTTTTTGTCATTCACAGCACATAATGGTGGATTGGCAAAAGGGAATTACCGTGGTCAGTCTCTAAAGGACGTGTGCATCTTCACTTTTAATTTCAACCTATATTGTCTCCTATAATAAATATTGTGAGTGAATTAAAAGGGTTTTCCAACGCTACAAAAACATGGCCACTTTCTTTCAGAGACTCCAGTTTGGGTGCTGGTTTTGTAACTCAGTTCCATTGAATGGAGCTTAAAGTGACACTGTCACCCCCTTTTTGCATTATGACGTCTCTACACAGGTGTAATGGGTAAATTTAGCAGTTTTCATACCTTATGTTATATCATACGTCATGGTGCTTGTTCAAGTAAAAAGTGATCTTTATCAACTGCAGATTGTGATAAGTGTGCGGGGCTTAACTGGAACAGCGCCACTTAGCCCCGCCCACAGCACCACCATTGGCCCTGCCCCTTCATGATGTGATCGGCACATAGGCCCCGTCCCCTCGACACCCATTGGTATGGGCTGACCTAGAGGGGGTGGGGCCTAGACCTTTAGGCCAGCCTGTTCCAATGGTCAGCAGGGGGCAGGGCCTATGTGCGTATGATGTCATGGAGAGGCGCCCACTTAGCACAATCTGTAGTTGATAAAAGATCACTTTTTACTTAAGCACCATGACGTACAATATAAAATAAGGTAAGAAAACCGCTAAATTTATCTTTTACACCTGTGCAAAGAAGTCAGAATGCAAAAAGGGGGGGACAGCGTCACTTTAACTGCAAACCACACCTGAACTAAAGAGTGGTGCTGTCTCTGGAAGAAAGTGGCCATGTTTTTGTAGCTCTTGATAACCTCTTTATTGAGAAGCCATCAAATGGGGTTGTCTTATGTTCAAACGCTTGCACCCATTGGAGGAGCCTCTGTACTCTACTGGGTCAGTCTACTGGATAATTAGTTTTCTTTGATAGACAGAATTGCTACAAAGTTTACTAGATGGGGTGGAGAATTTTTGATAGAAAATTGAGCTGTGTGATTCTCCCAGAAAATGTGACCCATAACTACATCCTCGACACTGTCCTCAAAACTGTGCTATTCATCCTTAGGCTATGTTCACATTACGTGAACACCCTGGCGTTCCGTGACCCCGGCTGGGTCACGGAACGGCGGGTCTCTGCCCGGATCATCCCGGCCGGTACTTAAGTACCGTCCGGGTGATCTTTCCGGCCGCGGAGCTCTGATGGGGGCGCATCAGAGCTTCCCATAGCCCACAGTGAAGCAAGCGGCCGTAGCCGCTCGCTTCACTGTGTGAACTGACAGGTCTTTCTGCGGCCGCAGAAAACTGACCTGTCAGTTTTTTCAGGCGCCGCATGGGATCCCGGCCAGAGCGCATACGATGTGTGTACGCTCTGGCCGGGAAATAAGACTATGTTCCACCCCTGAAAACTACGGCCGTAGTTTTACATAGTGTGAACATAGCCTTAAAGGGGACCCTTAAAGAGGACCCTTAAAGAGGACTCTTCATGTTGGAGGTGGGTTTGCAGCTTGCAGCTCAGTTCTATCAGAGTAAATTAAGTCAAATTGTAACACACACACAGAAGCTGAGGACACGGGTGGTACTGTCCTTGCAAGAAAGTAGGTGTGTTTTATTTGAATCTTGGATAACCCCTTTAAAGTTGTTATCCAGGAAAAACATGGCTACTTTCATCCAGAGACAGCACCACTCATCTCCAGTTTGGGTGCAGGTTTTGAAACTCAGTTCCATTGAAGTGAATTGAGCATAATTGCAAACCACACCAGAACAGGAGACAAGGGTCGTGTTGTCTCAGGAAGAATTGAGTAGAGATAAGCGCAACTCCAGTACGCTCGAGCCCGATCATTCGACATTTGATTACCGGGGGCTGAAGAAGTTGGATGCAGCCCTAGGGAGCCCGGGAAAATATGGATACAAACTATGGCCTATGGCTGTCTCCATGTTTTCCAGGACTACCTAGGGCTTCATCCAACTTCTTCAGCCACCAGTATTCAAATGTCGAATGATCGGACTCATCTCTAGTAGTGATTCATCATACATAAGTATATAGGAAATGTAAAAAAAAAAGGGAAAATTTTAAATTAAATAGTCTACTCATCGGCCTTTGTATTCATATTGATTTGCTGCGCTCACTTAGTTTTGTATAGTCTTACATCATATTGGCCGGCTATACCGCTACATGAGAACCTGCCACCTGCCCGCCGCAGAGCCAGCCTGTTATGTGATGAAAAATTCATGAGACTGTACCCTATCAATTCACAGGGGACGAAGACGAGACTGAGACATAAGGACAATTACAAGTAGGAGCCCCATTGCTAAATGAATCTGCTTTCTAAATTGCTTTTTTCAAAGATGGATCTCCGAGCAGGGAACTCGGCAGAACCTGGAGACCTCATTTTGCATGGTGGGATACATGTGGCCTGCTAAGCCCATTGTACCATTGATTTCAGATGTTGATTGCTTTTGTGTGATGGAGAAAGAAAATTTACACTGTATTAAAGCTATTCATACATGGACTGACGTCTCACCAACATTGACTGTAGGTGGCCTCCCGAACCCCTGCTGTCCAATGGTGGTGGATACGAAAGGTGGTCAGCTCGAAAAGGAGTATTCTTGGATCTTAACTACCTAACCTTAAAGTGTCACTGTCATATTTTATTTTTTGTTTGCAGAAATCAATAGTCCAGGCGATTTTAAGAAACTTTGTAATTGGGTTTATTAGGCAAATATTCCATTATCTGGATTCAAAAAGACTTTCCCCAGCCCCCCCCCCCCCTCTTCTCTCTCATCCACTGCTCATTATCAGGAAATCTCGACTCTCTAGGGTACAAACCCACTTGCCGGATTGCGATTCCCTGCTGCGATTTTGTCTGCAGCCCTCCCCATCAACCCCCTAGCCGCCGGACATTATACATTACCGGGTCCCCGTTCCTGCTTGCTTCGGGGCTCCCGGTGTCTTCACGGCCCGCCCGGCCAATCAGTGCGCTGCGGCGGGGCAGCTCACTGATTGGCCGGGCGGAACGTGCCGGGAGCCGAAGCAAGCAGGAGCGGGGACCTGGTAATGTATAATGTCCGGCGGCTAGGGGGTTGATGGGGAGGGCTGCATGATCGCCCCCCGCACCCCCCGGCCGCATGATCGCCCCCCGCACCCCCCCCCCCGGCCGTACGATAGCCCCCCGCAGCCCCGATCGCCCCCAGCCCCCGGCCGCATGATAGACCCCCGCACCCCCTGGCCGCACAATCGCCCCCCGCAGCCCCCGGCCGCACGATCGCCCCCCGCAGCCCCCGGCCGCACGGGCTGCGGGGGGTGATCGTGCGGCCGGGGGGCTGGGGGCGATCGGGGCTGCGGGGGGCTATCGTACGGCCGGGGGGTGCGGGGGGCGATCGGGGCTGCGGGGGGGGGGGGGGCGGGCAGGATATACATTACCAGGTCCCCGTTGCTGCTTGCTTCGGCGGCTCCCGGCACGTTCTGCCCGGCCAATCAGTGCGCTGCCCCGCCGCAGCGCACTGATTGGCCGGGCGGGCCGTGAAGACACCGGGAGCCCCGAAGCAAGCAGGAACGGGGACCCGGTAATGTATAATGTCCGGTGGCTAGGTGGTTAATGGGGAGGGCTGCAGACAAAATCGCTGCAGGGATGTACATCCCTGCTGCGAGTTTCTCTGCTAATGAAAGTATAGGGCTGGGATCTGCAGCGAGTCTCGCTGCAAAAACGCAGCAAGGAGACTCGCTGCAGATCCGGCAAGTGGGTTTGTACCTTTAACATCAGTTGGGCCCTGTGTAACCTAAGGAGAGGGGAGGGGGGAGGAGGGAGATTAGTCGTCAGCAGAGAACAAAGGATTACACAGCGGGACCTGTGTGAAAGCCGGTATTCAGAGGTCAGAAAGGTCAGTGCTGACTTCAGAGGAGAAAGCCCGGTGATGTAGCTGTAAATTAACTCTTTGTTGTCCTGTTTTGGTGCCTCATCGTCCTCCACCCCTCCCCTTTCCATAGAGACCAATGAAGACAGGGGGGAGAGCTTCAAACTGCTTTTTCATGATAAAAATGCCTTTTTCAGCTAATAAACCCAATTACAAAGTTTCTTATAATCGCCTCTACCATTGATTTCTGCAAAAAATAAAAAATAAATTAAACGACAGTGACACTTTAAATTAAGACTGTACATCAATGTCAGAGCAGAACAAGTTATCTGGTTAAAGCTCAACTCATGTAAGTGAGTAAGGATGGTCTGCAGTACCCAGCCACATGCATAGGGATGTAGCACAAAGATTCAGGGAAGACCCATCCATCTCCTAAACATTGCAGAGGTTATCCCCCTTATAGAGGTTACTAAGCACCATAAAATCATCCAGCAATGGTTTATTAACTGTACATAGAGTACTAATATGCTTCTTATTGGTGAAGGTTATATGTTTAAAGAGGTCTACTAGATACTCTGATGATGAGCGCAACTCCAGCATGCTTAAGTCCGTTCGTTCAGCATTTGAATACCGATGACTGAAGAAGTTGGATGCAGCCCTAGGGAGGCTGGAAGCATAGATATAGCCTATGGCCTATGGTTGTATCCATGTTTTCCAGGACTCCCTATGGTGTATTCTTTCCAGTCTGGCACGGTGCTCTCTGCTGCCAATTCTGTCTGAGACAGGAACTGTCCAGAGTAGGAGAGGTTTCCTATGGGCATTTGCTACTACTTTGGACACTTCCTATTCTCTTTCTTTAAAAGAAAACGATATTCGCCAGAGTACCCCCTTTAAAGTAACACTAAAGTATACAAAGTAACAAAAACACAGAAAACATGTATCTCTTCTTTTCCATTATTGTATTCAAGCTCCTGAAACAATCTGTCTAGGTGATAATCTAGTCCCTGGACTTGGGTTCTTCGCTATTATATATAAGCATGGATGGTGGAGCTTGGCTACAGAGTGGCTTATTCAGCCTGTTATACACAGGGCAATGCAGGTACAGTAAGTGTCCTCCTCACAGTTGATGCCACCTGCACACCATTATTTTTTAAACATATTTCTCACATTTTTTAAAGACAAAAGAGTGGAGGAGGGGAAGACAACAGAATAGAAGACTCACCGGAGGGCACTGTGCTAGTTTGTCAGCTGCCACCATTTGGACATTTAGATGTTTTGCCTGAGATTTTCCTCTTGATTTTATCAACCTCTGTAAAACCTGAAAAAGTACATTAAAAGATGAAAATATTATTTTAAGAAAAAACCTTCAGCCGTTCTCCTAATATGCAGGAGAATAGGATTTTTGCCACATCCCTTGCCCCGCCCTCCAGCTACTGATTGACAGGTGTCTGCCTATACACAGCATGGATAGATAACTGCCAATCAACAGCTGGTGGGCGGAGTATTCTGCTTCTCATGAATATCCAGGACTACTGGGCTCATGCACATTATGGAGAGGACTACTTATTGTCCATGTTATTCAGGAGGAGATCTCTGGATCAGCTGCACAGAATAATATTAGTGATACATCATTCTGTTCAGCTTCTCTGTCACTGGACAGCATAAACCTACTGACAGAGTCACTTTTCATAACTTATTGTCCCACCAATAGCTTTTTACAGTTTCTCAGTATTCCCTCCCGCTCCTGAGATACGTGGAGCTACAATTTGTCTGACAATTGTGTTAATAGTCAGATGGGTGTGAACCTAATTTTAATAATGGGAGTGGTTATCAGTTGTTTATACAATCAGGGATTATACAGTCAGGGGGTTTGAATTTTTTTTTACAATGGAGTCGTGTCCATACACTTACCTTTGGGGAAGAAATCTTCACATAGACTATTATGGGGGCTAGGGAAGTTTTGCTAAGCTGCGTTGGATGGTTTATGGTGTCGGCATCTAGAACTACGAGCTGCAGCGTCCTCGCTAATTCAAAGATCCGCTCAATTTCACTCTGAACTTCCGCTGCCAATTAAAAAAGGAAAAAAAAGTTACTTGTGCATAACCAATAATAAATCCTATTACTTCTGAGTACAGGAAATAACAGGGGGATTTATCCACTTAGGTTTTTATACTCTTTTACGGCTGACCACTCTCTTATCTCCATGACATGCTGCACACAACCAGATGAGGGTGCCAGAGTGTTATAAAAATACGCACACACATCCTTGGTGCACCTTTCCCCTCTCGCAGCATGGCCCTAAAACAAGAGAGAGAAGCTGCATCCCCCTCCTACCAAGAACCTTAAGGATAGCCCATAGATGCACTGTTTGCAGTGCATTTTGGGAAATAGTACTTATCAGGTTGTAGAAGTCACTTTGCGACCCTTAAGAACAGGCGTTATGTTATAAGAGAACAGCAATGTACCCGGTAGTTTTGTAGCAGCCACAATGAGCCCGGAAATAAGGACATGGCTGGATAGATGACTTAGCAGAATAACATAGTACATAGGTGACTTGTGCAATTCAGGCCTTTACCATAATGGCAGCAGATATATGTACCAACCAACCAATATTTGTTCTTGTATAAAATAAAGCCAACCATATAACACATCAACAGTCACAAGAAGGGGAAGCCCTGAAAACACATGCAAAATTAACCTGAAAAGCGCTGAATATATATTTGTAACAAATTTTAGTACTGACTGCCTTAATGGAGCTATTCATGATTTCAAAAGGCTACTTTCTTCCAGAAACAGCGCCACTCTTGTCCTTGGGTTGTGTCTGATATTGCAGCTCACTAAAGTGAATGGAACAAAGTTGTAATACCACACACAACCTGGAGATAGGGGTGGTGCTGTTGAAGGAGGAAGGTGCTGTAGGGGAAGCTTTGTCTATAATATATGGATGGCCGAAGCCCACCAGAGCAGGATTGCTCTCAGAGAGTGATTCTTTTCACTTTTTCTCTATGACAGGGATGGGGAACCTTTGGCCCTCCAGCTGTTGCAAAACTACAATTCCCATCATGCATGGACAGCCGAAGCTTCGGCTGTCCAGGCATGATGGAAATTGTAGTTTTGCAACAGCTGGAGGGCCGAAGGTTCCCCATCCCAGCTCTATGATGTTGGTAGACATAGTCCATGATGCCCCCTAAACTTCTGACGTGTCATCTAAGTCCAGGGCTAAGTGTTTAGACCCTGACTGATTGTTAGAATGAGCCAAAATAAAACAACCTCCCCATGTAAGTCTATGGGACATCACTATCACATGTAGCACTAAAACTTGTAGGCGAATATATTGCCAAAATAGAGCTACAACAACAGACCTGAATAATCAATCCCAGAACAGGACGGTGAACTGCATGTTACAGTAACTAACAATAGATGGCGCTAGACACAACGTATTTCTCTGTCATGTTTTTACTGTTTGTTTTTTTTTTACTTATTGGTACCAAACAGATATTTCAGAGCATGGTGGGAGATGTAGTTCCTGATTCAATGGGAGTTTGAAGTCAATGGGTCTGAAGGTTTTAGGAGTCATATTAAACACATAACACACACACACAGACACAATGGGGGAGATTTATCAAACTGGTCTAAAGTAGAGCTGGCTTAGTTGCCCCTAGTAACCAATCAGATTCCACCTTTCATTCCTCACAGACTCTTTGGAAAATGAAAGGTGGAATCTGATTGGTTGCTAGGGGCGACTGAGCCAGTTTCACTTTACACCATGTTTGATAAATCTCCCCCAATATATTAACACTTTAAGGGGTTGTCTAGAGAAAATTCATTGATAATCAATAGCTGATCTGTGGGGCGCTGACACCCGGGACCCCCACACAGCATCAGAATCAAAGATTCTCTTTGTTGCCCATAGCAACCAATCACAGTTTAACTTTCATTTCTGTTCAGGTAAAACGAAAGCTGAGCTGTTATTGGTTGCTATGGGCAACAAACAGAACACAAGTATAGGACAGGGCCATATATCATATATAATGGAGAACCTGTGGCCCTTCAGCTGTTGCAACACTACATTACCCATCATGCCTGGACGGCCAAAGATACCACTTTGGCTGCCTAGGTATTAAGGGAATTGTAGTTTACCAAGAGCTGGAGGGCTGAAAATTCCCCATCAGTGGAACAGGCCATCAATAGGTTAACCCCTTTGAACAAAAATTGGCTGGGACTTGTGTTCGTAATTTGCATGACTACGTGGATCCATGAGTACTTGAAGTCTTCTTTTCCATTAATTTTTAATACTGAATTCTGCTGGTTCCCTGGGCATTGCGGCAGCGGCCATGACACAACTGGAGATGCTGTCTGATTCCAAGGGCAACCAGCAGAATTCTGGGGAAGCCAAGTACATAAATGGGGAAAATGAGGCAAGGAAATTTCACGAGAATGACTGCCTAATGCTCGATGTTATACGCATCCCCACAGTGTTCAGAGGGTTCACAACGTGTCTATGAATCACTTCACACACAGAAAACAATCCAAGCACAATACAGTGTATCCAGTACATACCAAAACCATCTGAGATGGGTGGGAGGGCATTAATGGAGAGAATAATGATATAAACCAAGGCCATTGAGAGGAACACATGTATATTGAGGGGGGAGATGACAGGTGCATGTATGACATGGGGGACATGGGGAAAATATGGCAACCAAACAGAATATAAATTATATTTCTATAGTCACTGTTAGGAGCCGAGCTGAATCTACATATATAATATACAGGCCGTCAGTTCATTAAAGGGGTTATCCAGGTTAGAAAAAGCACAGGTACTTTCTTGCAAAAAACAGTGCCACCCCTGTCCTCAGGTTGTATGTGGTATTACAATTCCTCTCCATTCACTTCAATGGAAGCTGCAATACCACACCCAACCTGGTGACAGAAGTGGGGCTGTTTCTGAAAGAAAGCATCCATGTTTGTCTAAGCCTGGACAGCCTCTTTAAGTAAAAGAAGTTCTGCTTTCCAAATGTTCCCATTTCAAGGAGGCGTCTGGTGTGACTAATTTCCTATTTTTCCGGGTTAATTGGAACACATACAAAGAGTATGACTTTACAAGACTAAATGAATCAATGGCTCTGCCTAGAAGTCATGCTGAAACGTCCCCGGGAGGGGCACTACTATACAGGGTTTTTGGATAGGGCGCTTCACACAGGGTCCCACAATGCCCACATTAGACCATGTCACTGCTATGGTAGCAGAGAGATCCTGAAACTGGACCACTGGAGTGGCAGGGAATTTCTTACTATTCTAAAGAACCCCTTTAAATTTAAATGCATGTGTAGTCAGTATTCTATCATTTAAAGTGTAACTGTCATTAGAGAAAACTTTTGACATCTAAAAAGTTTTCATCAGTGGGGTCAGGCAGGGTGCTGAGAACCAGCAGGTTGAAGCTCCACACTGTTTCTCCCTGATGTTGCACACTCACTCCATAGACTTATACTGTTCATAAACTTATAGTGATCATAGACTTATAATGATCACAGGAGAGTATCTGCTTAGTGAGGGATCTGATTGCTGGGACCCTCAGTAATTACAACCCCAAGTGAATACAGTGGCAGTGGACATGCTCAACCACTACTCCATTTAATCTCCATGGGGCTTCTAAACATAGTTGAGCACAGAACACGGCAAAATTTGTAAGTTCTAATACTTTACTTAGGAAACAATTGACCTCTTTTCTTGTGATCGGTGGGGGTCCCAGTGTTTAGATCCTTACTAATCAACCAGTTATCCTGTGGATGGGAGCTTACTTTGTTGGATAACCCCTTCCAGAGACAGGTGAGCCCTAGACTTGAGTATATTTGACTGTTCCATATATAGTGAATGGAATGGCAGCTGAGCTTGCACAATGCTACTCCATTCACTTGTTGTTATGATCAGTGGTCGGAGCCCTGCATACTTGTCGCTAGAGAGCATGCATGGGTCGGATTGCTCGACATGTAGGGCTCCATCCAACTCCGTCAGCCACCAGTAATGAAATGCTAAGCAATCCGACTCAAGCATGCTCAGGTCACACTCATCTCTACTTATCTCTACTCCTGTGGATAGCTGATAATCTTGCCCTAACCCTATAATTTACCATACTCGCACACGCCATATACTATGAATAGATAATGTCTATTCTTGAGAACCTACTTGAAGTCATTGTGCCACACACTATTACAAAATTATTGGAGCAACACCCTGAAACAGCTGTCTGTAGATGGATACCTGGCCTTGGTTTTTCCCTTGTCATTACATTGACTTTTAGGGCCACTTGGTGGTTTTGGTGGTTGGGTCCTTCCCAAAGGAATATCTGGCTAGTCCTGTGTTTTGACTGTAATGGAGTATCCTGGCACTCACCAAATTCTTAAATGCTTGTTTATTAAGTGTCACATCAAGCAGGTACAGAAAGAGGACGCATTTCGGCCTATGGCCTTTATCAGGAGAGATGAAGGTCGTAGGCCTAAATGCATCTTCCATCTGTACCTGCTTGATGTGACACTTAATAAACAAGCATTTAAGAATTTGGTGAGTGCCGGGATACGACTGGGATCCATTTCTACCACGAGCACCTCCACCCTACAGAGTGCCGTCTTACTCCAATACTACTGTCCTGTCGTTAAAATTTTGTATTGCACAAATCAATAGTACAGGCGATTTTAAGAAACTTTGTAATTGGGTTTATTAGCCAAAAAATGAATTTTTATCATGAAAAAGCAGTTTGAAGCTCTCCCCCCTGTCTTCATGGTTTTCCTATGGAGAGAGGGAAAGGAGGCACCAAAACAGGAGAACAAAGAGTTAATTTACAGCAACATCATGGCTCTCTCCTCTGACAGTCACCACTGACCTCTGAGTAGCACTCTAAATAGCTCCCCCGCAGAGTAATGCTTTGTTCTCTGCTCTCTGCTGCCGACTAATCTCGCTTCTTCCTCCTCCCCTCCTCTCTCCATAGCTCAGACAGGATCCGACAGTCGAGATTTCCTGATTCTGAGCAGTGAATGACAGAAAGGAGAGGGGGGGGGGGGGGGACCTGGGAAAAGTCTTTTTGAATGCAGATAATGGCATATTTGCCTAATAAACCCAATTACAAAGTTTCTTAAAAGCGCCTGGACTATTGATTTCTGCACAAAAAAATTTAACGACAGTGACTCTTTAAATAAGGCTCCACGGACTCTTCTTTGCATATTACAAAATTATTGGAGTTTTCAAGCAGCCACCGGACTATATTCCCAAAGTCTATAGAAAACAAGTAGATGGTCTTGTCAAACATATTACTATAATAAATCCATAATAAGAAGGCAGGTATGAACTTACCTAAACTTGATCGTGTATTGGATCTCTCTATAATTGCATGTTTGCTTGGATTATTTAATACTGAACGTTTGGCAAGCGAGATGTCAGCGGTGACCCGAGTGATGGATATTCTGGAGAAAAATATATAAAATTTTTATAAAAATTAGACATATCAGAAGAAAAAAATAGAAAAAAGGCAATGACTTACTGTAGTGATGCCCATTTCATTTCTGTGGGTCTCCAGCTGTTGCAAAACTACAACTCCCATCATGCCCTGACAGGCCATGATGGGGGTTGTAGTTTTTCATTACAAAAGCTTCAATATGTCACCCGGATCTGAAATGATACCCTATTTTTGGAGCTGCTTTACAGAAAGCTTTAGGGAACCTTGATATATTGTTATTAGCCGACCCGTTCCTATTATCAGCAGGAACCAACCGAAAATAGAGCAGGGTACTTTAATTTTCCCCATGGTTATCCTTATCGAATAAGGCGCGGGCTAGAGATGGTCGTAAACAGCCTGGAGATGGCTGCCAAATGTGAAATACATGCTCGCCGTGTTCTATTTTCAGATGGATCCCGCTGATAGTGGAAGCCATTCCGATAATAACGTTTTATTAAAGCACATCTGCAGTCATCAAAAACCAAAGCTGTGCCGGGATCTGCTCTGCTTATTTCTTCCTTTGTCTACCGATTGTAGCTGGGTCTAAGAAGGAGCTAAGCTGCAGCCGCCATGTTGGCAACTATGGAGGTGTCATGTAGTCACACAGTCACCCAAGCTTTTTGGGCCTGCTCTCTTTTACATTACCTGATCTATAGTCATTCTGTGACCGCTAATAACTATATCCATGTTTATGCAATGATCTAAATGATAATAAAATTATAACATAAACTTAAATCTAAATTTAAAGGGATTGCCCAGTATAAAAAAAAAAAAACATGGCTGCTATTTTCCATAAACAGTGCCTATTGGTAAGGGCAAGTATGGCAGCACATTTCCATAGAAGTGAATTGGGTTCAGATAAAATATTTACAGTGCATACTAACAATGCATCGGCACCCATGTTTAATACTGAACAAACCCTTTAACCTCTTACCCTTTAAGGATAAGCAGTAGTGTGCGCACTATTTCTGGTCATTATATAACTTGTATATATCATTTTCTAAATGTTTTCTCCCTCTCTAAGATTCATCTTTAATGTTCAGTTCTACTTGAGCTAGTGGATGTATGCTAGCAGCTATGTCTCTATAACACCATAAAGCAGCAGCATGGCTGACATTGTAAAGCAGTACTGGACAGTGTAAGTTCCCATTCACATCTTGTTTTTCAGCCTGAATTCTGAGGTATACTTCTCCCATACATAACACACTCAGTAAAGAAGATCCTGCTCCCCTATTTCTCTGTAACACATCCACACAAGTAGCAGCACAAAGGACATTATAAAGCAGTACTAAGCAGCGTAAGTTTGTATTTACATTTTGTTTTTTTATCCTTGTTTTAGATACACTACTCCCATACACTGCTAACATAGGAAAAACAATCCTACTCCTTTATGTCTCCATAACACACCATCAAAAGCTAAAGCAGCATGTAGGACATTATGAAATAGTGCTGAATAGTATAAGGCCCCAATCTCAACTTGTTTTTCAACATCATGTCTGAGGTTTATGTCACTCATACACTGCATACACATAAAAGAACATCTTCTTCCCCTATGTCTTTATAACATTGTCACAAGCAGCAGCATGGATGGCAGTATAGAGCAGTACTGAGCATTGCAAATTCCCATTCATATCTTGTTTTCCATCCTAAAGGCTGAGGTAGAGTATACTCTTATACACTGCACACACAAAAAGGACAATCCTGCTTCCCTACGTCTGTATAGAACACCCTCAGAAGAAGCAGCACAGAGGACATTATAGAACAGTACTGAGCAATGTAAGGCCCAATTGACATCTTGTTCATCATCCTCCATTATGACGTATACCTTGGGATATTGTTATAAAGCTATGCTGAAGTATACAGCAGCACAACCATGCCATTTCCATATCGAGTAGGGTGGTTTAGCTTATATGGATTGTGGGGTCTGTAAAATAGTTTGATGAAACATAAGCTACCCAGTACACAGATGCACCAGATGTATTGGACTTTGATAAATTTGGCAAATTCTCAGACTGTCCAGTCTAAGTTTACACTGTGTAAGAAGTAGACAGTTTTAGTAAATCTGGCCGCCTGTCTTCTCCCATCTCACTGACACGCCAGAAGATAGTTCAGGGTGAACGTACACTTTAAGGAACAAGGTTTCCCTTCCTGGCAGCCCAGCAAGTATTCTCTACTTGATGTTATCCAGGTCCGCACAGCGCAGGCTGAAAGCATGACCGCTATTCCAAATCCTAACAGAATGCTAACTAACCAGTGGAAAAAATCTGACTATGACAGCGACTGTGATCATCCCAATACAGACCTTACAATGGACATCCATAGACTGCTGTGTATCTGTCCAACATACAGAACATAGACCCATACTGAGGCTATGTGGCATAAGTTCAGTGTATTTTTTTCCACTTTAAATAACCTATTACTTACCGCCCTTCAAATCTGTGTTTTAAAAAGTCAAATAATGCTTTCTGCATCATATCCGTCACCTAAGGGGTTAAAAAAATAATAAATATTACTATTCCTGGCATAGTTATACCATTCCTCCTGGCAGCCATGACACTAAGCAAAATCGGGTCACCTCATGTAATTCTGTACTCTATAAAACAAAGTATCAGCTATAGACCGGCACAGCATGCTTTGTTATATGACGGGGAAGTAAATTTCCGTATCATTCCGGGATTGCTGGACTTAGTAGTGTAGGCAAATAAAATGGTTTCAGTGTGGGATGCTCAGCTCTGATAGATTCAGTACAATGAAAGTTCAGTAAAATTGTAGAAATAAAGCGGCACTCACCACCATATATGTGAAAACATCAGTGCTTGTTTATTTCATCTGTCCATGTCAACATTCAAAATTCAGCAGGTAAGACGCAGACAACTCATGATGGTAACAGGTTACCATCATGAGTTGTCTGCGTCTTACCTGCTGAATTTCGTATGTTGACATGGACGGAGAAAATAAACAAGCACTGATGTTTTCACGTATATGGTGGTGAGTGCCGCTTTATTTTTACTGTTTTACTAATTCTGTACTCTGTCATCCATTCTTTGTGTCTTACCTCATATCCTTTTAAAGAAGGCCCCACTAGGACTACGGGTCTCATAGAAGGCACTACATCGTAAGGAGGGATGTGCTCTGTCTGTACAAGGAGGAAACATGGGCAACAGAAACACAAGATGAAAGTGTGTAGAGACTGTTCAGTCCATTAATCTGGCATATGATAAATTAAAGAAAAAAATTCTAATTGTCCAAAAAGGTAAGAAACACGAACAGGCAGGTTTCAGAAGCCCTGGTCCCATTAGATATTGCTAACCAGGGAATAGGGCTTTTGAAGCCCTGCGGTTCCCGTCACATCCATTGGTGGCAGCAAAGGGGTTATGTGTGTATTTATTTTTCTTTTTACATTGAGTGGTAGCAGTAAGGGACAATACGGATGCTCTGCTGCCACCAATGACTGTATTGGAAACTTCAAGGTGTAATGTCCATTCTAATGCTAATATGGAGAGTCAGTATCTGCATGTAGCAGTGCTGGCAACATGTAACTGTGCTGCACCAGAGCTTGAATAGCCCTGCAGTTCCTGACACAGCCATTGGTGGCAGCAGAGTAGAGCCATTGCTGCCATTTAATGTAAAAAAACAAAAAAAACAACAACATATGTTTTCTTATTAGTAAGTTAGTCAATTCTCATATACCGATATGTCCCTATTGCGCACAGGGTGCTGAGGATGAGGGTAAGTTTCTTACCTTCATCCTCAGTGCCATTTCCATACAGTTTGTAGTTTAATTATGAGGCTAGTAAGGTGGCTTGGTGCACTGGAATGGGACTACCACCGCCAGTGCACCGATCTACTCCCAGACAGTCTGCCCCTTTTAATGCATATCAGCCGGCAGGGGGTGGGCCAGATTGGTGCACTGGGGGCGGTAGTTTGCCCTCCAGTGCACCAAACTGCCATACTAGTCTCAGGATTAAACTACAAACTGCACGAAACCAGTGCCAAGGATAAAATTAAGAAATGTACCTTCATCCTCAGCGCCCTGGTGCAATAGGGACATATCAGCAGGTTAGATTCATCTTCCCTTTAATAAAATGATATTACAAGAATACCACTTTAAGCAGCAGACTACATTATACGAAACTCCCTAATATCTGTGAACATTCCCAAAGGTGGACATGTAGGGGGAGATTTATCATTGTTGTGGCTGGGTGAATGCCAGGGAGAAGGCGCAGACTCGCTCGTTCTCCCTGGTGTACGCCTGCCATATGTCCTGCTCACCTGATGGGGGAGAAAGGGGGAGCGGCAAGGCGGCCTCCTCCCGTGCCTCATTTATCATAATTTACGGCGTAAATCATGGTGGAAATCTACACCTGCTCAGGCGTGCGTGTGTCTTAGTGAATCCAGCAGGGCAATTGGGGGCAGGGCCTAATTTATGCCGGTCTTGATAAATCGCCCCCCCCCTATGTGTAACAATATACTGCAAATCTTATATGTCATTAATGTATCCACAACAGATAACTTAACCCCCAAGGTAAGTATAATGTGAGAATCATTCAGATCACCTTTCACATTAACACTGAAATGTTTTAGACTTTAGTACCATGTTAGATTATAAAACAAAGACAGAAAGACAGACAAACAGAGAACACTAGCAGGAAATGTATATAAAGCACATAAAGCAACAAAAGCCATTTCTAGTCATTGGTATTTATATATCTAGAATAGGGACCCTGTGCTTCTATTGATATACTTGTTTCTTACCTTATGGACCGGGAGGGGAGAGAAGGGGCACTGTATACTGTATACTAATTATACATTTTTGGTATAAATCCCTATGCTGTGATATCGGTTTGAAGGTGGTGGAAAGTTTATCACACTAATAGTTGTCTGTATATAGGGAAGGGCAAGACTTGGAGCTCTGCATCTAAAAGCTTCTGTTAAGAAGTCTGGATCTGGTTTGTTTCAATAAAATTCTCAGCTGCTGAAGACACAAAAATCTGTGTGTGAGCTTCTCTCTCCGTCTCCCCCTCCTCCCCCCCCCCCTCCCTTCTGAGACAGCTGATGTAAACAAGTGACTGGTTTTATTTGCAACATTGTAGCTTCTATGTAACGCTGAGAGAGTTATTCTGAGGTCAAGCTGCTATTGAACTCACTGTGATTAATCCTCCCCGAATTACAAAGAAGCTACAATGTTGCAGATACAGCCTGACAGGGACGTGTTTACATCCGCCGTCTCAGAAGGGAGGGGGAGGAGGGGGAGACAGAGAGAAAAGCTCACACACAGATTTTTGTGTTTTCAAAAGAAAGCAGAAGCTCAGAACTAGGGGAAGAACATATCAAAAGTTATGTTTGAGTGGAATACCCCTTTATGCCATGGCCACCCTAAATGACCTAGGATTATTTTATGTAAACCCATAACCACCCCAAACCACAACAGATATTGTGATTAACCCCTTCACCACCAAAAATTAAAAACTTAACATTTTAACAGATTTTCCTATGCTCTAGGCTATGTTGTGGGGTAGAGATGATATCACTGAAGACCCCAGTGACATTGCAGACCAGGATAAAGTTTGTACAGTCAACAAGGCCAATTGATATCACTGTTGACCACTGTACCATATCCTGGTGATGTCACTGACTCTTTATATATTATATAGCATCCTCCGTAGGGTATAGGTACCAGGTGTTCCCTGATCCTCATGATGCCCGCTGCCTTAATAAGCTCTATGTCACGATGGACTTACCGATTTTTGCTTCTGTTTAGCTACAAGCAGCATGAAAAGGAAACAGAGAACAACAAAGCATGCACGTTATTGACATTTAGAGAGACAAAGACGTCAAACAGGACTGGAAACGTGGCGCATAGCAGCTGTACAGATGGTGTGCGTCCAGGCCGGAGCTGGCGGTTACCTTCTTAAAAAAAGGCATTCGTTTCTCTCTCATGTGGGGTGACGTTAAACTGTTTACACTGGGTTTAGGGGAGCGATGATTGGCTGGAATTTCAATCTCTTCTGCCTCTAAGCCAGTGGCGTCTAAGTCTATGGCTATATACAGACAAATTGCGTACAGTTATCAGATGGATGAGAAGAAGAACATCATAACACATCATATCGTCTGGAAAGGAAAGGTCAATTCAAAGAGTACAAGAACAGAAGTTACTAAAGGATTTGATGGCCGCTTCTTGGGATAGGTCTTTGGTGTTTGATCGGTGGTGATGCAGACCTCAGGACCATCATTGATCAGCAGGACCATTGGCACTCTAGAACAAGCACAAACAAGTGGCTGGGCCTGATAACAGGAACAGGACTGAGCTGCAGTACCGGGAATAGCCACATACATATGTATGGCGCTACATCTGTTTAAAGACGGAAAAGATGTTCTGCTGATTGGATGGGTCCCGGTCGTCAGATGCTATCCTGAGAATTGGCCACCAATTTTTGTCTTCTGGAAAACCTATTTAAAGGGGTATCTGTATTCTTATTAGTCATGAATCATATATGACTTATAACAGAACACTATTATATAGCTACAGATGTGAAAACAGCACCACCCGCAGGCCTACTTTCTAAAATTGTCTACTGAAACCAAAATTTACATTACATTACGCAGTTGAAAAACATCTAACATTATCAAAGTGGAATACCCCTTTAAATAAGTTCATCAAAATAATAACACATTAATCTATCATGTTAAATTGCTTTCTATTTAATGTACATTTTCCAGATTAAAAAACAAACAAACATTTTCTGCTACTTCTTAAAGGGAGTGTCCAGTTTAGAAAACCCATTTTCATGTACCCTATTGGTAAGTTCTGATCATGAGTGAAAAGTAGTCACAAAGAGCGTCTCTCCATCTAGAGGACCTGTCCTTTAATGTATAACAGATATTAATGTGAATTGACACTGTGTAATACCTTATGTCGCCTGTGGTGTTGCTGCAGGGGGATTGAACACTTACAGATTACAACTGATCGCTGGGGGTAATTTGTTAAAGGGGTTGTCCAGCAAAAATCTTTTTCTTTCAAATCAACTGGTGTCAGAAAGTTATATAGATTTGTAATTTACTTCTACTAAAAAATCTCAAGTCTTCCAGTACTTATTAGCTACTAAAATGATGCAGGAAATGTTGTTATATTTTCAGTCAGACACAGTGCTCTCTGCTGCCACCTCTGGCCGAGACAGGAACTGTCCAGAGCAGGAGAGGTTTTCTTTGGGGATTCATATAAAACCGAGACAAAGTTCCTGTCTCGGCCAGAGATGTCAGCAGAGAGCACTGTGTCAGACTGAAAATAAAACATTTCCTGCAGCTCATTTAGTAGCTAATAAGTTTGGGAAGACTGGAGATTTTTAATAGAAGTAAATTACAAATTTATATAACTTTCTGATATCAGTTGATTTGAAAGAAAAAGATTTTCGCTGGACAACCCCTTTAAGCTTATTAAGTTTTAATAAGCTTATTGTCATGGCAGCTTTCTAGGGACTATCTAAAGCACAGAACCACTTTATTAGATATAATTTTCAGCTCTGCCCTGGGAGTATTACAGATAAAGGATGAGAAGTTGTGTTCCGCGGGGGTGTGGTCTGCCACCCAGCTTTTACCTTGTAGGGAAAGGACAACTCTGTCTGAAATATTTATACCCTAATTTCTATATTAGTTTAAGAACCTGTCAGCACCAAGCAGTGTGTATATATGTATACAGGGCGGCAGAGCAGGCAATGGGGAAACAGGGCAGGAAAGTGTGTGCATGGAGCTATGATAAAATATCTCATCTTCACACCCCCTAGGGTCCTAGACTTTGAAATTTTTACACTTTTATGAACTACTAAAAGGATTTACCATAAATGTTTAATATGTGAGAGTTTGATGGCTGGGAGCATTACAGATCCAGAGCACATGCCTGGCCATCTCAGCGATGCCCAGGAGACACATGATAACACTAAATGTCATGGATGGTATCTATCAATTTGTCAGCTTTATACCACCCTATACTCACTATCAGTCTATTGTATCTCATCTATGCTCATCCAAAGTCTTGAATGGAGCAGTATGGAGAAATTCCATATCCATGGATGCATGACTATAGCCATGGGCTGTCAATGACCTATTGTAGTACAGTGAGTGTATTATAGTAATATGCGAATAGTAGTATAGTAATTGTATCAGATCAGTCATGGCTGGTATAAGGACACAACAAGGCCGCAAGTAATCACTGTGAGGCCAAAAATCTAAATACATCTGCCATATGGTGCACAATATAGTCTTTTTATCCAATGCATGCATGCTGTTAAAGATGCAAACTACTTTCATCATTTTTGCCTGTTTTAAAGGGGTTATCCCCCCAGATTTTTTTCATCCCCAAAACAGCACCATCCCTGTGTTCAGGTTGTATGTGGTATTACAACTCGGTTCCATTCACATATATGGAACTGAGCTATAATACTACACAAAAACTGAGGACAAGAGTGGCGCTGTTTCTGAAAGAAAGCAGCCATGTTTTTTTATCCTGAAAAAATGCGAATTGGAGTAGTAAACATCAGGAAAAGCTAAAGGTCCAGATTTAGGGTCAGGCGAGTCGGTCATTGTTGATGAAGCTATAACTTACCAGATGATGGCGGAGTTGATCTTCTAGAGCTAGGTACCACATCGCCCAAACTGGAAGAGGAGTTTGCCCCGGTTTTACTATGACAGAGACAGATACAGTGATGTCACTTCCTGTAACCATCAATTACATGCAAACACATCTTCCCCAAACTAATAAAAGGCTTCATGAAATATCTGTCATCCTCCTCCGCCTCCATAAGACATGAAGTGCCCCACACTCTTCCAGTTGTAATACTGTGACTCCACATAGCGGAGATGACTTTCTGCGAGACCGCTCAATGCGAGACCGCCTCTTGATATGTGAATGAAACATAAGGAGCTGTCTGCCACTTTAAACCCCTGCCAAAGCGCAGAAATCAAAGCAGCCAAAAATAATCTGACCCCATCAGGGGTCTCTGAACTTCCCTACAACGCCGCAACATTTATTTCTGGGAAACAAGATGACTCTGGAAATATTATTTATTTTGTGAACCGGAACGTAGATGTTGCCTGTAAGAGTAAGAAACGTCAGCGACGCCAAGAAAGAAGGAAAATATACACCGAGCCGAGAAAAGCAAATATAATAAATGTCATACACGGTCTATTTATCTATCTATCTATCTATCTATCTATCTATCTATCTATCTATCTCCTATCTATCTATCTATCTATCTATCTATCTATCTATCTATCTATCTATCTCCTATCTATCTATCTATCTATCTATCTATCTATCTATCTATATCTAGGCAGACTAACTATCTAGGATATCAATAAGTGAGAAGACCACCTTAATTTTTGCCAGGAAGTCCTCTCCAGGAAGTGAGTAAGCCACCCAGCAGAATCCATACACTTACCTTGTATAGAATTTTCCCTGTTTTGCCTTTTGTTCATGCTGAAGTCTCATATTCTCGAGCTTCACTGGACTAGGGATAAATCCTATTTCACAGCCTTCCTTCACCAGGCGACCTATCCACCAGTCATTGTTAAATTTCTGAAAAATATAAAAAATATAAGATATATTATAGGCAAAAATCTGTTTAAGCTGCAGTCACAGTGCAGATAGAGCTGTAGAGTTGTAATAATAGGAGGTGCAGAAGTAGTATATCTATCTATCTATCTATCTATCTATCTACATCTATCTCCTATCTATCTATCATATTATAGTAAATCTAACGGCACTCCGGATATAGTGCAATCTATCTATCTATCTATCTATCTATCTATCTATCTATCTATCTATCTATTATCTATCTATCATCTATCTATCTATCTATCTATCTATCTATCTCCTATCTATCTATCTATCTATTATCTATCTATCTCCTATCTATCTATCTATCTATCTATCTATCTATCTATCTATCTATCTATCTATCTCTCTATCTCTCTATCTATCTATCTATTATCTATCTATCTATCTATCTCCTATCTATCTATTATCTATCTATCTATCTATCTATCTATCTATCTATCTATCTATCTCCTATCTATCTATCTATCTATCTATCTATCTATCTATCTATCTATGTCTCTATCTATCTATCTATTATCTATCTTCTATCTATCTATCTATCTATCTATCTATCTATCTATCTATCTATCTATCCTGTATATAATAATAATGATAATAACAACAACAACCACAATAATAATAATAATAATAATAATAATAATAATAATAATAATAATAATAATAATAATAATAAAGTAACCTAAAAAACTACAAGCAAGATCCTGGCAAACATTAATCTACTGAATAAAAGCTAAGTATAGGGAATCTTCCATGGATCCAGACATCAGCAGATATTAGTATTCTTTGAGGGTCTCACCTCTTTGACGTGCAAAAAATCTTTAGCCTCAAATGAAACAGCCATTCCTGGAACTGGAACCTCGTCATCATGAGCCGCGCTGTAGCCAACATTCGTCCGAACGGCAAATGCAACTGGTTTGGTCTGGAAAAGATAAGTAGATACAGAGATATTTAATGCAACAAATGAAGCTATGACCTAGAAATTAGAGTTGTCAATCATGGCTGAGAGGAGGGGCTAGGAAACCCCACACTCAGGGCACCTAACCAACACTTTCCATGGAGGCTGCAGGATGATTGAAGGAGTTCTAAGCAAAATTTATTCTCCAAATAGGTGATGAATATATCAGTGGGGATGCAGACACCAAGCTGTTATTTGCCATGGTGAAACAGAGCAGGAAGCAGACAGCTCCATACATTGTGTAGTACAGTGAAGGAGAGCTGAGCTGCAGTAACCCTGCATGACCACTACACAATGTATGGAGCTGTCTGCTTCCTGCTCTTTTTCACTATGTATACTGATGCCATGGGGTGCGAGGATCCCACTAATCTGTATTGATGATTCTGAACCAGGAAAAGCTCTTTAACCCCTTCACGACCATTGGTCATTGATGCATCAATGCCCAGGTCCTTTTAGGACATCAGCTTATGGGACCATAGTGATCCCATACGCTGATGTCCCTATGTCTGCCCCCTCTCCTCTGTGCCCTGCCGCTGTTACTATCTTGTGACAGCGGCAGGGGAGAGAGGGGAGGGGGCAGAGCGCACGCCCTGCCTTCCCTCCCTCACCCTGCCGGCTTCCATAGCCAGGAGGCTTCCGGTTTCCATGGATACCATCAGGGCTCACTTCGCAGAGCCTCGATGGATAGCGGACAGAGAATGCTGTGGTCGTGCTGACCGCAGTATCTATAGGGTTAACTCTCAGCACCGTAGCACATAGTTGGGACCCGCCACGGATGACACAGACGCAGCTCCTGCGCCTGTGTCATCCTGCGCCGTAAATTAACGTCGCTGCAGCATCAGGCATAGGCTGCAGCAATGTTAATTTGCTGCCCAGCGGCAAGAGGAGGTTAAGCAATGATTTTTTTTTTTAGTCATACAAGTTGTATTATTACACTACCGATTCTTTTGACATGTTACTTCCGACCTTTATACAGCTGTTAGCACTTTTATGGCTCAGAACTGCTGACAGATTCCCTTTAATTAATTAAATATTCTTCAAGTGCCGATCTGCAAGATCGGCGCTTGTTGTCTGGGCCGATAACACAGCTTGATTATCGTTTAAAAGGGGCTGCAGGGACATCATTAGCAATGTCCGTGCAGCCCTTGCCCTAAACTGTTATACATCACCTCTCCATGCCCCCTTACTCTATGACACCATCTTGGTTAACACAGAAGATAGAAGTACTCAGCCCTGAGCATCTTTCTGCTTGTCGAGGTGATCAGTCAAGGTCACAACACTCAGAACCCAACAAATCAAAACTTTTATCACATCTCAATGATGTTTTTTTAAAGTTACAGGTAGACTTTAAAGGGGTATTCTGCTCAAAAAATAACTTTTGACATGTTGCTGCCCATAGGGATAACAGAACAAACAGTATTCTTAGCTCTCCGTGCTCCCCTGGTGTCCTCCTACATCATCCTCGGAGTCCCTGTTGAGCCATCCCGCCTTCTGAGATCGACTCGTCTCTGGGTGACAGCCCGCTCAGCCAATGACTGGCCGCAATGCTGTCCCTTATCGGCCAGTGATTGGCCGAGCGGGTTGTCACCACCAGACGAGTCCATCTTGGAAGTGGAGACAGGAATGCTTATTTTTGTAAAACACTGGCGGAGCGCAGAAAGGTAAGAAAACACTGCTAGTTATTTAATCTCCATGGGCAGCAATATATCAAAGTTATGTTTGAGCGGAATACCCGCCTTAAAGTGCCACTGTCGTTTAATTTTTTTTAAGAAATCAATAGTAGAGGCGATTTTAAGAAACTTTGTAATTGAGTTTATTAGCTGAAAAATGAATTTTTTATCATGAAAAAGCAGTTTGAAGCTCTCCCCCCTGTCTTCGTGGTTCTCTTATGGAGAGGAGAGGGGTGGAGGGAGATAAGGCACCAAAACTGGACAACAAAGAGTTAATTTACAGCTACATCACCGGGCTATATCCTCTGAAGTCAGCACTGACCTCTCTGACCTCTGAATACTGGCTTTCACACAGGTCCGGCTGTGTAATCCTTTGTTCTTTGCTCCCTGCTGGCGACTAATCTCCCTCCTCCCCCCTCCCCTCTCCATAGATTACACAGGGCTCGACTGATGTAAAAGAGTCAAGATTTCCTGGTAATGAGCAGTGAAGGAGAGAGAGGAGGAGGGGGGGGGCCTGGGGAAAGTCTTTTTGCTTGCAGATAATGGCATATTTGCCTAATAAACCCAATCACAAAGTTTCCTAAAATCGCCTGTACTATTGATTTCTGCAAAAAAAAAAAAAAAAAATGACAGTGACACTTTAATTGTTAGCAATCTGCAGAATTATGAACACAGCTCTGGAGTATAATGCAGATTGCAACTCAGGATCAGTACAAGGTAAGTCACGTAACATAGTTCCAAGTGACTCAGCTTGCTATTTAGATTATAACTACATACAAACCGATGGATGTTCTCCAAATATACAAAAAAAAAAAATGGATGAGATGAGGGTGAAATTCTTACAGTCAGATCCTAAATAATCCACACTGTTCCTTAACATCCAGTAACAGTCCATGACATGTCACGGTAGATTCATAAGATAACCTCCTAATTTATTTCCTTTGACTTTATTTTAAGTATCCCGCAAGGTTTTTTCAATAAACACTTTTCCAAAAAGACATAACTCTTCAGCCTTTGCGAAAGTCGACTCTTTCTAAATTTTCGTAAAACTTTCTGGCAACAAATGTCAAACACAGAAAAAAAAAAAAAACCTTCTATATTTAGATGGGAGATTCCTGAGAGAGTACAGAACAGGAAGATTTGCATAATAGAAAATAACATCTAAGAAGGTGGGGGGTGTTTTTTCTGATAAGATATCGTATAATAAAACGGGTCTATTAGGATTTAGGGTTCTTTTAGATAAGTCACAGCACAGAAGCACAGACAAGACCCATCTGATTCGGAGACCATGTGGATTAAACACACAATCAGTCCTACCAAATTAGGAAATGCTGAACTCTCGGCTAGTAGTGAGATGAGAGGAATCTGCTATAGAACGTCCATGACATGAGAATAGCAGAGGGATAGCATGTAACATCGTATAAACATGTATAGAACAGCCACCTAACTAATTCTAATGCTACATGGAAAATGAGAAAAAAATATATTTTTCATAACTACGTCCGTCCTATAGAAGTATGTGCATGGTTTATAATAACTCCTTTATTTATATAGCACCAACTTATTCCATAGTATAGTACGTGTCATCACTCATATCAGTCCCTGTCTCCATTAGGGCTCACAGTTTTTGGAATGTGGCTGGAGCACGCACGGAAACGAGGAGAACATACAGACTCCTTGCAGATGTTGTCCTTGGCGGGACCTGAACCCAGGAACCCTGTGGAAACCACTCGGCCATGTTCAGAAGCCACATAAATACAGGTATTTTCTTAAAATGGTACATGATGCTTTTGAAAATATTTCCTTCCGCTATGTGTATACAACTCCTATGCAGACCTAAGTATCTCCATGGTTACAGACTACAAACACTGAGTAGTCAGATCCTCTAGTCATACTCTATGGGGGACATTTATGAAAGTCCCGCCCGAGGCGTAAGCCAGGGAGAAGGCGCAGCATTGCCCCTTTTCCCTGGTGTGCGCCTGCCGTATCCCCCGCTCGCCCGATGGGCGGGCAGGGGGGGCTCGGAGGGTGCGGCAAGGCGAAGAAGAGGCGTTGCCTCCTTCCACATCTCATTTACCTTGATTTACTACTGCTCATGATACAAATCTACACCTGCACCTCTTAGTGAATTTGGACGTGGAAAAGGGGGTGGGGCCAGACTTTATATCCCCCCCCCCTTCTGTCTACCACTTTTTCTCAAAATAATCTATTTTAAAGTAGTATTATATTGAAGAAAAAGTTTTACTCACCTACTCCCAGTTCCCTGTAGGTCTTGTTTGTTTTTTTCTGGTTCTCCATTGTTCTTCTGTTCTTCTTGCGTCAGTGACAAAAGGTTGAAACAAGACTTGCCCTCTCATTGACCACTGCGGTGCCCTATTTTACCCAGTGATTGGCTGAGGGGGCAGATCCTAGTCCAAGCTCTTGTCTCTGAGGTTAGAAGTAGAGACAAGTTTTGGAGGAATTTAATGTGTTACACCAAAAGCTGCAGGGAACCTGGCTTAGGTGACTATAGATTTTTTCTTTTCTGTACATTCCCAGCAATACATTAATTTTGTAACCACACCAGAATCTTTTAATTCCTTTAACCCCTTGTAACCTCACTGGAATTCCCCTTTAACCATTTTAACCACAGTGGAATACCCCTTTAACCCCTTGTAACCACCCTGGAATACCCCTTTAACCATAAGGGGGCATATGCAATGGTATGACCACTAAGGGGGATATCAGCAGGACATGTCAGAAGTTTTGATTAGTAGAGACCCCCCAATCAGGTGAACAAGCGGCACTTTCCTGCTGTCAATTATATCTGTGTGGAAAGCCTCATAGACTTCTAATGGAGCTAACCAGATGGAGATCACTGCAATCTGAAAAGTGAAATGCTTTACCCCATTCTCATTAGTGGGGGCCCCAGCAGTGAGACCCCAACCAATACAAACTATGTTTTTGGGGGATTTTCGTTGACAAACCACTTGTACCTTTGGATAGCTGCTTTTAATCCAAGATCTGTCCTGGGGTCTGTTCGGCAGGTGATGCAGTTATTGTCCAAAAAACAACTTTTAAACTTGCAGCCCCATGCCAAACGGGAGTATCTGTGCCCAAACTTTGCACCACCCCTCCGTCCCTCCTCCCCACCGTCTTCATCATTAGGAATGCCACTGGAACATTTTCTCCATGCTGAACATTTGCACAGGTGCTTAACGATCCAGCCCATATGCCGGGCTGCCACAGGTGGGGAATAGGAGACAATCTGCCTGGAGCATTCCTAATGATGAGGAGGGTGGGGAGGAGGGACAGAGATGGTGTGCCAGCCTAAGGCATACACAATCTAGGCCACGCCCGTAGGACACGGGGCTGCAAGTTTAAAAGTTGTTTTTTAGGATAATAACTGCATCACCTGCCGAACGGACCCCAGGACAGATCACAGATTAAAAGCAGCTATCTGAAGGTACAAGCGGTTTGGGGGGGTCAGATTGTGAGTAAAGAATCGCTTTAACATAATCTAATAGTAAGTCAGGTCTTTTGGTTTAGAATAATAATAATAATAATCATAATAATAATAAATAATAAAAAAAAAACTGAAACTGAAGAAGCGCATATGAAGACAATAGTCTCCTAATACACTCAGCAAATGTAATAGTCATTGATTCACCGTGTTCCTAACAAGACAGACTATTCCTTATTTTGCTGCTCATTATGACTCCAGGACAAGACTCGTAATACAAGGACATAGATTCCTACATTCCTGACAATGTTTTCATATAAGACCACTCTAAGGAATATAAATCAAGCGTAGCGCTGATACTCAACACAAGCAGACTTGTCGAACAATTGGATTCGCAGTTGAACCTGATCTTTCGGCATTCGACCACCAGTGGCTGGAATTATTGGATGTAGCCCTAGGGAGTCCTGAAAAACACGGATACGGCCACAGGCCATAAGCTATATCCATGTTTTTCTGGCAACCCTAGGGCTACAACCAACTTCTTCCTCTTAAACCTTGTTTAGTCTTTTTACATACTTAAAGCTTTGCGATCTTGACCCCCTTTCTCTTCTGTCCTCCAGACTATACAGATTTAAGTCCTTAAAGGAGAAGTCAGAGCAAATAAAGAATAATCAGAATGGGCAGGGGGTGAGGAGAACATAATAAAGACCCTATCCATACAGGTCTCTCCAGAACTGGACACAGTATTCCAGATGTGGTCTCACTAGAGCTCTATACAGCAAGATCACAATCTCCCTCTTCCTACTGGTTATACCTCTAGCAATACAGCCCAGCAAACCATTATATATATATATATATATATATATATACATACAGCCCAGCATATGATTATATATACAGCCCAGCAAACCATTATATATATATATACAGCCCAGCGTACTATTATATATACAGCCCAGCATACCATTATATATATATATATATATATATAATATATATAGAGCTTGAAAAAAGTCCTTACTGATAGGACTGAAACGTCGCTGCTGTTGTTTTTGATTCATGGAATAAATCACTTTTTGTATTCACTAAAGACATCGGAGTGCCGCTACAATCTGTTATATATATATATATATATATATATATATATACAGCCCAGCATACCATTATATATACAGCCCAGCATACCATTATATATACAGCCCAGCATACCATTATATATATATATATATATATATATATATATATATATATATATACAGCCCAGCATACCATTACATATACAGCCCAGCATACAATTTGCTTTCCCTACCGCCTAGTTGCACTGGTGACTCATTTTAAAGGGAATGTACCATCAGGCCCCAGCTGAAGCACTGGAGGCGGGCCGACCCACCCCCAGTGGGAGGAACCCCCCGCCCCTCTATGATATGGCTCCCTTGATTTTAATAGAGACGTGTCATAGTGGGGCGGGGGTTTCCTCCCACTAGGGGTGGGTCGGCCCGCTTCCAGTGCTTCAGCTGGGGCCTGATGTTACATTCCCTTTAAATCTGTCAGAAATCACTACCCTTCTCTTCTGAAGTCTTTTCCAACAATATGTCATAGCCATAAACTTCGCAATAACTCGGCCATACATTCATTTAAATAGCTGTAATACTACATGTTTCCAGTAGTGGCCACTATAGAAAGGAATAAGCCAATGGCAAAATCAATAATTTTTAGGGGGGTGGGATTTTGACCCATAGTCGTGGTTATAAATTTTAAATATGCCAATGATTTGGCCATTAAAGGGGAACTCCGGATAAGGAAAACTTGTTTTAAAAGTTATTTTAAAAGTACATTAAAAGTTATATAGATGTGTCTATATAATGTATTACCGTATCTGTACGGTTCTGCCACACTGGTAGCTGATAGAAATCCAGGAAGTGAAGAAAAATGACCTCTGTGCCAATTCACATTGTCTCCTGCTCCTTCTGCTATACCCCCTTAGGGGACAAAGATTCCATGCCTCTGTCTCACATTGTGTGTGTTTGCTGAGCACAGACTGATGATGCAGAGAGGGGGCAGGGTGTGATGTCACAGGAGGCAGGGCTGGATCCCCCAATCCCCTGAGTGATTCACCATCTCTGACCGGCCAGAAGCAGCTGCTGCAACTTCACTGATTGTGCCAAAGTCTGAAGTGAAATTAGGGCTGTGTTCACACATGTTGGAGAGTCATTGCAGTCCTGCAGCGTCTTCACAAAAATGATGCAGTAACACAATTAAACAATGGTAAACGGCAGAGAGGATCAGAGCCAGCACTGCCAATCCCGCCTGGAGAAAAAACGAGGTATAACCTCCCATGTAAGATAATATCAGATAAAGTCCTTATTGTGGGGATCAAGGTCAAAGACAAAAGATGCTTGATCATAATTTGTGCGTCGAGATGAAAAGAAATGTTTTCTTAAATTAAATTCCAAAAATTCTTTACTTTATTCCAATATCGGCATTATAGCAAGTAACAGGGAATGAACAGGGAATGGGCAGGGTGGAGGACTGTAATGAATAGCTGAGGAAAAGCAATGCATTCTGGAACCTGTAGTTCTGTGTACAACTGCTCAACCAGGAAGTACAACCACACGATACAGAACAAAAAAACCTCAAAACAAATGGATTTTTGGTAGTTTCAAAACTGGGTTACACAGGTAAGTAGTGCTATTTGCTTCTGCAGCAGGTTTATTTTTTTACCTCTACCTGGAGTTCCCCTTTAATGGTAAGAAAGTTGTGTAAAAAAAAAAACATAGGTTGTGGATTTCCACATTAAGTCAACAGGTTGCGGATTACACGTCTATTTTGACATGGAGTCCATGTCAGAATTCACATACACAAATTAAAGAGGAACTCCTTCTTCAAATGATCTAGTATCAGCAAGTTAAATAGATTTGTAAATTTCTGTTAAAAAATCTCAAGTCTTCGAGTACTTATCAGCTGCTGTGTGTCCTGCAGGAAGTGGTGTATTCTTTCCAGTCTGACACAGTGCTCTCTGGTGCCACCTCTGTCCATGTCAGGAACTGTTAAATTCAGAAGATGTTTTCTACTGGGATTTGATACTGCTCTAGACAGTTTCTGTCACGGTCAGAGGTGGCAGCAGAGAGCACCATGTCAGACTGGAAAGATTACAGCACTTCCTGCGGGACATACAGCAGCTGATAATTACTGGAAGACTGGAGATTTTTAAATAGAATCTATATAGTCTATATAATATATAATAGTTGATTTAAAAAAAAAATTCTCTGGAGTACTTCTTTGAGACTTCACAGAATGGTAAATTGAAATAAAACCTAAAAACGACAAAAAGTAAGACCTGAGCATCGGTAACAGAACCTCATAAAGTTTGGCATGATTGCTCTCTTTATTGAGTCTGCGATCCCTTGTTTTCCAGGTATATAGTAAGCTCCAGCTCTGGAAATAGCATCTACGTCACCGGCCGTGGAAAGATTATTCATCTGACATATTTCAAAGGATGAAACCTTTGGACTCCGACTTGTGAGAGCGCACAGCGTGCTAATTTTTTTTTTTCCTTTTTTGAGCTCTTATTAAACCAACAGTTCAAAAACTTCTCCATAATACAATAGTCTTAAAAAAAAAAAAAAAAAACTCACCAAAGCAAAAATAGACCTAGAAATATTTCTCTGGGGCATTGATGATGCATTGCCCGGGTATAAAAAAAAAAAACAAAAAAAAAAACAGGTTATTATTTCTGTTCTGCTAAACTGACACATAAAGAAATTGTTTCCAGGCAGCTCATAATGTAAGATCGTCTTTTACTGCCTCCATCCATAAAAGTAAGTCGCCAGGTAATACGACATTGAGAGTGCCCCGAGAGAAAGCACTCACAAAACTCTTACCATAAGGATATGTTACCTAAAATGAATTGCCTAAAAGATTGCATTAAGGAAAAAAATATTTAAAAAATTATCTATTTTTTTTTAACAAACAACTCCACTCTTGTCCTTAGGATGAAGCTGGTATTGCAGTTTAACTCCATTCACTAGAAATGCTTAACTGCCGTTCCAAACTTGGCCATTAGTGGCGCTGTTTCTCTGACAAGTTTCAGTGAAACTGTTTACAAGCCTGTGGGCCTCCAGCTGTTGCAAAACTACAACTCCCACCATGCCCTGACAGCTGAAGGCGGATTCTTGCTTAGGAGACCATTGAAAGAGAAGAATTTATTAAAGGGGTTTTCTAGGACTGAAAAAACATGTCTGCTCTCTTTCAAAAACAGAGCCACTCTTGTTTGTATGTGGTATTGCATCTCAGTTGCATTGAAGTGAATGGAGCCAAGTTGTAATACTGTACCCAACCTTAGAATAGGGGTGGAGATGTTTCTGGAAGAAAGCAGCTACGTTCTACTAGGCTAGGCTTTTTTTTTTTTTCGTGCAAAATTTATTGATATCCTATCTTCAGGATAGTTAATCAGTATGATATTGGTGGGATGCAGTTTTGTGTGCTGTGATACTGATTTGGGGTACAGTATACCCCAAAGATGTAAAAAAAAAAATAAATAAATAAATTACATACACGCATTACATATAACACTATTTAAATTCTAATTTAAATTCATTTCACTGCAAAGAGAGTCCAATTCCCATCCATCAACAATGACCCGACAATCAATTAAAGAGATTTTAATTGAAGACCGGTAGGGGTCCAATTGCTGGGACCCCCTCCAAACCGCAAAATGGGTTATAAATATAGGATTATATATTATATATATATATTATATAGATTAATCTGCAGGACATTCCAGGTTGGGAGCAGCGGGAGACCATCTTACAGTGTTCTTAGCCATTAAAAGAAAAAATAAAACTCAAAACAAACTCCCTTAAGGGGGGTTTCTGGGAATTTTTCAGGACCCTTTGTTTGTTTGGTGGAGGTTCAACAAAAACAGAATCTACAAGTGGCAGCAAAGGGCCACATGAACAATCCAGCAATCGCTCATGTGGCACGTCCAACAAAATGGTCGTGCCTTGTCATAGGCTCAGTAAATGAGTGCTGATCTACAAGACTGGTGCTTGTTTACAGAGAGTGCTGGGCCGTGGGCTCAGTAAACGATTGCCATTCTGCAAGATTGGCACTCGTTTACGGAGAGTGTCGGGTCAGATAACAGGCTCAGTAAATGAGTGGCTATCTACAAGACCGGTACTCATTTACAGAGAGTGTAGATTGTGTAATAGGTTCAGTAAACGAGAGTCAACCTACAAGATTGGTGCTCATTTACAGAGAGTGTTGGTTTGTGTGATGGGTTCAATAAACAAGTGCCAATCTACAAGATTGGTGCGAGTTTACAGTGAGTGTTGAGCTGCATAATAGGCTTAGAAAATGAGTGTCTACCTACCAGACTGGTACTTATTCACAGAGAATGTCCGTTGTGTAATGGGCTCAATAAACGTGTACCAATGTACAAGACTGGAGCTCATTAACAGAGAGTGTCCGTTGTGTAATAGGGTCACTAAATGGGTGCCGAACAACTGCTGATCGACAAAACTTTTGCTCATTTACAGAAAGTGTTGGGTCATGTGATGGGCTCAGTAAACGAGTGCTGACCTACAAGACTGGTTATCATTTACAGAGAGTGCTGGGCCATGTATTAGGGTACTATTACACCAACAGATCTGACGACAGATTATCTGCCAAAGATTTGAAGCCAAACCCAGGAGTGGATTTGAAAAGAGGAGAAATCCAGTCTTTCCTTTATGACCTGTTCTCTGTTTATAGTCCGTTCCTGGGTTTGGCTTCAAATCTTTGGCAGATAATCTTTCGTCAGATCTGTTGGTGTAATAGTACCCTTAGGCTCAGTAAATGAGTACCAACCTACAAGACTGCTGTTCGTTTACAGAGAGTATTGGAACACGTAGGCTCATTATACAAGTGCCGACCTACAAGACTGGTGCTCATTGATAGAGAGTATCGGACCACGTAATAGGCTCAATATACAAGTGCCGACCTACAAGACTGGTGCTCGTTTACAGAGAGTATCGGGTCATCTAACAGGCTCAATAAACGAGTGACGACCTACAAGATTGGTGGTCACTAACAGTGTTGAGCCATGTATTAGGCTCAGTAAATGAGTGCTGATCTACAAGGTTGGTGGTCACTTATAGAGTATTGAGCCATGTAATAGCCTCAGTAAATGAGTGCCAATCTACACGTCTGGTGCTCGTATACAGAGAGTGTCAGGCCATGTAAATTTCATACAAATTTCTTAGAGTAGTTCGAAATCCTTGCCATTTCTAAATGTAGAATTTCTAGCTAAATATTTTTTAAAATAGTTTTTATTGATTTTTTCATAAAAACCATCAAAAACATTTCCACGTAGGAGAGTAAGGAGTCGCAGTGAGCAAACATTAGGGAGAGGGTGAGAAAAAGAGCAGTAGAATGAGAAAATCAACGCAAAATACTTTCATGAAAGGTTTGGGAAAATAACCAGACAAACTGAAATAACCTGCGTAGATGACAGTTTCCATATTGGGTTCTGTGATCTGAGTCTGATGGAACCAAATCTTGGGTATAACCAAAGGAAAGGGGGTAGGAGAAGGAGGGGGGAGGGGTGCCCGTGGGTCTTCAGTGCTCTGAGAAACTGCTCTTCCGATAGTAAGTTACAACTAGAGATGATCGAACAGGGCCGAGGTTCAGGTTTGTACGAACCCGAACCATCGGCATTTGACTCCCGCTGCCTTCCCGTTCCGTGGGGGAAGGTAGAGACAGTCCAAATACCGCCTGGAAAACAGGCATACAGCATAGGTAATAGGTTGTATTCCTGTTTTCCAGGCGGGATTCGGGCTGTCTCCATCTTCCCACGGAACGGGAAGGCATCGGGAGTCAAATGCCAATGGTTCGGGTTCGTACGAACCTGAACCTCGGCCCTGTTCGATCATCTTCAGTTACAAGGAGGGGTCACCAGCGAGTTTATGGTTGAGGCACCAGGTCGTCTGACTGAAGGTTCGTCTTATTTGTTCTTGGATTCTGTTGGACAACGTCACAATGAAACTTTCCCAGACCAAGAAGAAGCTTTCCACTCTGTGTTCTTTCAGTATTGCCGCTTCCACACAGTCCATCCAGAATATAAACAAGAGCTTGTCAAGTTTACGTGACCAGCTAAATATCTAACAACACAACACAGCAACCTACAACCTATAGAAGCTGCTATAGTTGCATCTGGACACTGAAGGTTAAGAAGTCCAAAAGATAAAGAGCTCTAAATCTCATCATGATAGTTGGACACCATATTGGTAATTTTGTTTTGGGATCTTCAGGTTACTCTTCCAAGACAAGACGAGTGCTATTGTTTTGTGTTTGTGGTCTTTGTATTATTTTACTGTTGCCTTCTTCCAATAGACAATACCGTCTCCATCCCCCACACTAGGGACATTCTTCATGAGGTCTATAATTCCATTATCACTCAGTGACTGATATACTGAAGGTACCGTATTAACTGCAGATGTTCCCATGTTTAATCCCTATAAACCACCTAAGCCGTTCACTGATCTCTGCATTTGGCAGAAAGGTAAAGGCAGCACACCTTTAGGAGCCTCTATAAGCTTGGAAAGAAATTTAGCCCCTGGCCATTGGGTGCTTAGGACCATAAAAGAACTGTGGGATCAATGATTCGTAGCCGGGGCCAAAAGTGCTTCAAGGTCTGAGGCAAGTGCAAACACTATCTTTATGAATGTACTATGCACAGCTTCAGGTCCTTCAGCTGTTGCAAGACTACAACTCCTACCATGCTGGGAGAGCCACAGGTCGGGGAACACTTCTCTACCATCTCATTCTCATGACTTCATTACTTCCATATGTGAGGTCGCGAAGGTCTCGAAGAGGGTACCAATGTTTGACTATTGCTATAGTAATGAATACTCAACATAGAGTCTGAAACAACGTGCGTGTCCTTCATACTTTACATCCATATTTACAGCTGTATTTGATTTGTATTTGTTTCTGCAGTATAGGAGAAAGTCACGATAAAACCACAGATTAAAAAAAAAACAACACAAAAACAGATGGTAAAAATCAAAAGGGACACAACACATAACACAGACCTAAATATGGACATAGACAGAGCCAATAGGCTGTATATGTATATTATGTGCCTGTGATTTTACGCTGTTGGGTAAAGAAGCTGGATATGAATGAGAAAAGCTTTCAAGGGGTACTCCAGCGAAATTTTAAATCAACTGGTGTCAGAAAGTTATACAGACCTGCTGTACCTCTGTCTATGTCAGGAACTGTCCAGAGCAGTTGCAAAGCCCCATACAAAACCTCTTCTGCTTTGGACAGTTCCTGAAATGGACAGAGGTGGCAGCAGACAGCACTGTGTCAGACCACTTCCTGCACGGCATACAGTAGCTGATAAGTACTGGAAGACTTGAGATTTTTTAAACAGAAGTAATTAACAAATCTGACACCATTTTCACTGAAGTACCCCTTTAAGATTACAGTCAAGTTATAGTCCAACACTGCTTGTTTGTCAGCATGTTTACTTAAATTTTAACTGACCTACAGATGGGTAAACGGTCACTGTCCTGTCAAACAACTCCTTATATATCTGTAAATCACTTAGTTTACCAAAAAAAACGACTCAAGTCTGCAATCTACCGTTTACTGTCTGTTGTTAGAGGAAACATGTCTCTAGTAACTGCTAGAGCAGGACAGAACACAGAAAGTGGGAGGGGCTTGACATGTGCTATGTGCAGCGAGAGCCTCAGAAAGCTTGGGCTGTGCACCTAAGCCTTTCGCCCTGCTCAAGATGATCCATGCTACAGGTAAATTAAAGGGGTCCTCTGGTGGGGGGCATTTTTTTCCTGGGACCGGGGAGGAGGTGGCTGAGGGAAACGACGTCCACTAACCTCCCCGGTTCCGGCGGTGGGTCCCGCATCGCGGCGCTCCGGTCCCCATTTCCCGGCCGCTTCCTGGTGTCTGACGCGGGCACGAGACGATACGTCTCAGGTCCGCTCAGCCAGTCAGTGACAGAGGCGGGATCTGAGGCGGGACTTGAAACGGATCCCACCTCCGTCACTGACTGGCTGAGCGGAGCTGAGACGTCACGTCTCGGGCCCGCGTCAGACACCAGGAAGCGTCCGGGAATCGGGGACCAGAGCACCGCGATGCAGGACCTGCCGCTGGAACTGGGGAGGTGAGTGGACGTCGTTTCCCTCAGCCACCTCCTCCCCGGTCCCAGGAAAAAAATTCACCCCCGCTGGAGTACCCCTTTAAGGCTTCCCTCTCATATGTCACCACCCATAAAGCTCATGGCAGCTTTTCCTTATGTAAATATCACTGTACCTATTGCTATATTTCCACAGTGCTGCAGTGTAATCTCATCTCTCCCCCTCTCTTTGGCTTAATAATATCATCAAAAGCAGCAGTTCAGTGCTTAGAATAACCCTTTCTTCCTCCGCCACCTATAGTAGCGTACTTTGTATATCATCTGCCAGCACAAAAGTAGGCCATTCTGTACACTTTCACCAGCATTACCTGATGGTATAGCAGAGAGAAGTTTACACTGTGCTGGGATTGGACAGAGAACTAAGGGAAGTAAATCCAGATCAGTGCAAAACAGGTATATGATGTATCCCCATCGTACATTGTACTCTGGTGTTCAGAGATGGATTCTCTGCTTCAGTGACCCAAAAAACAGCTGTTTTTCATAGGACTGTCCAACAATGTCCTTGGATTTTGTGGTATGGAATCTACAATTATAAAAGAGTTAGGTTTATCCCTTGCATACGTCTATGTAGAAATACCTGCAACTAATAAATCTAGTTTTCTAGAATCTTTATTCAGGCTGAACGCTGACTCATTTCATAGCACAGTGGTCCGCTGACTCATTTCAGAGAAGACCCGGTTCTTTTTAGGTCACATAGTAAAATCCACAGAATAAAAACACTTGAAAAAAAATTCAGACAGATCAGTTTACGTACAGTGTTTTTGGATTTATATCGGTATACATAGTCTAGACATATATGTGCTCCACGTCAATGTGATTATATGTATAGTCACCATGATCTGTATTTATTGTTAAACCAAGGAACAGATGTTCTCTATGTATCTGAACCCAACACTAGATGAATGATCCTTCACAGACGTCCACGTGTAGATGACATCAGAAGCGGTTTAGTAATGTAAAGCCTGACAGCTATAGGACTACGGACTGACGTCACTGTATAGAACACAGTCTGCAACCTTGTCATATATGCTATGTTATATGATACAAAAATCCTGTGAGACACTCCAGCCCTCCTAGCTTTACAAAATACGTAAATAATATACTCAACTATTCATTACTCTCCTTTTATTTAGTTTATGGGTTCCCAGTTCAGCCGGAGAATCGCTCCGGATATCCTTTTGGGGTTGATTATGTTGTTCACCAACTCTATACATGAGTTTCATGGCCCGAACATAGTCAACTAAAGCCGTCCCCTGTCTTTCTGGTTCCCTTCCGTCTTCTCCATGTCTGACCCCACATCAGTCACTTGGAAATAGGGTGTAATTCTTATTTGTTGAGACCCGAGTAATCTATTAGACTTATAGAAGATATGTCCTGGTGTACAATAACAGCAAAGATCACTATACATACACATGTTCTGTACGGCTGGAGAGGGTTTCACACTTAGTAGACCAATGGAGCCATACAGTATGTATTCAAGGCTAGATACATTCTAGCTATACATTAGCCTATGCTGGTGCCAGCCTGTACTGTGACCTACTGCAGCAGGTCCCATTCACTTTATTGGGCCAAATACAGTCAGCCAGTGACAATGTTTGAGCCACTTCCCGCAAGTATTTTCTTACTTAGCAGGAATCGGTAGTGTGGTTTGCTGCAGTGGGAAGAGGAGCGATGAAGTGTATGGTGCCCACTGAACTTTGCCCTGGTATATGTTGCCACCCCCATTTGGCCAGGATTAGAGATGAGCAAAGTTTTGTACAAGGCCGAGCCATCAATTTTTAAATCCTGCTGTCTGTCCGCTCTGTGGAGAAGGTGGAGACGTCATACATCAGTGTATGGCTGAATCCATGTTTTCAAGGTGGTCCTTGAGATGTATTCCCCTTCTTCATGGAGCGGGCAGACAACGGGATTCAAAAGTCGGTTTCTTAACAAAGTGCGTTTTGTTAATTTCTAGCCAGGCCTAAAATGGAAGTCAGGTTCTAGGGACCATTTGTGATAGGGCCGGCATCAGCACAGGGCTTACCCCGGCAAGTGCCGGTGCCCACAGTGCCTCTAGTGGCCCAGAGAGGGAGAGGGGCCCAGTGTTCTAATGTTCGGCATGCTCACAGAAGACGGAACAGAACCTACACAGAGACAGAAAAGGTTGAAGAACCTGATCACATGACCTGAAATGCTGAGTGTGTCAGTGTCAGTCAGTCAGTGTCTGTGTCAGTAATGTGTGTTTGTGTATGTTAGTGGTGTCTCAAGTGATTGTGCACAGTGTGTGGATGATGGGTGCATAGTGGATGAGGTGCCCACTGAGGCGCGATGTCAGAGGCGTAGCTACCATAGATACAGGGTAGTCAGTTGCTATGGGGCCCATGCAGGAGGGGGGCTCGGGGGAGTAGGTAAGAGTGTGTGTGCTTTTGCTTACCCCCTTATGTACTGCAGTGTGTAAGTGACCCAATGTTTACTTACATGCTGCAACACGAAAAAGGGTTAACAAGCAGAAGACAGAGATCTCTGCTTCACTGCACTGATAACCTCTGACTTCTGTTCTCCAGCTGCTGCAATCAAGTAGGAAAGGAAAATGTGCAGAGCTCAGGGATTATCAGTGCACCAGCAGTAAAGTATATATATATATATATATATATATATATATATATATATATATATATATATATATATATACACATACACAGTGCTTTGTGTTGTGTGTAGGGAAGGAAGGCCCCTCAAACGCCCCTGCCCGATGGCCTGCAAAAACCTGGAGCCGGCCCTGATTTGCAACCACAACTCATCATCTATATAAAAGACTCCCCCTACCCCTATCCTAAAACTACCACATTGCCCTGCAAAGATTTATTTTTAGTCCCTCTATAGTCTATGGCCTCCCTATAGAGCTGCGAGGCCCGGACTCTACAGAGAACTTAGCATGGTCATTTTGGTCATCTAATATAGTTTTCGGCCCAACATGGTAGATGAACCTGAATTCGCAGTTGCCTCGTTGTGTCACTGAATATTCTAGAAGTGCGGCCGCCTATGAAACAACATCTCGACACGACCGGTCTGGGAATTGCACCAATCACAAGTGTACATTTACTTATTCATAGAAGCATCCCGACGCTAAGCTGCCAATGTCAGTCTAGATTCAGATCAAGAGACAGTAGACGGCAGAGCCAGAAATAGCCCTGGTGACGCACAAGCAACGTTCACTTACAAACAGGCCTTTCCTTTTATCCGGCTTCTGCTATTATACGCTAATATTCATCAGCTTCTTTTTTTACTTGAAAGCAACGGTGGAGAATAAAAGGTGTTACGTTAAAAATAGACGGTTATGCTGTGAACTTGAGGAGCTGCCCTGCAGTAACATCCCGAATATTCCTTATCCGTGTCTCCACCGAGCCAAGGGAACAGATGGAAACGGTCACTGACCAGAAAGTGGTTTTACAGCCGCTCACTTTATGTCGCCACATGTTTTTCTCCTACTTGACACCGTGTTCAATTTTTTTTTCCAGTTCTCTTTATAGAAGAGTACTGGAAAAAAGTATAGAAAACTATAGATGCCAAAGAGCACACATGCAAAAAAAAAAAAAATCAAAAAACTTCCATTAAAAAAATCTCTAGTCTTCCAGTAATTGTCATCTGCTGCATGTCCTGCAGGAAGCGGTGTCTTCTTTTCAGTCTGAAGAAAAGGAGAGGTTTTCTATGGGGATTTGCTGCTGCTCTTGACAGTTCCTGACATGGACAGAGGTGGCAGCAGAGAGCACTGTGTCAGACTGGAAATAATACAACACTTTCTGCAGGACATACAGCAGCTGATAAGTACTGGAAGACTGGAGATATTTTAAATGACAAATCTCTGCCGTTTTCTGACAACAGTTGATTTGAAAGATAAAAAAAAATGAGGGAGCACCCCTTTACAGGGGTTATTCCAAGATTGTGACTTCTCATCTACTCACAGGATCATCTGGTCGGCAAAATCTGATTGGTGGTGGGTTGATCTCTGGGACCCCCAATGATCATGAGAATGGGGATCCGCCACATGCAAATAAATCAGCATGCTGCCGCTTCATCGACTTGCTATGGGACTGTTAAAGCTATGTGCATCGATCCCACGGAGGTTAGTCCAAGACTATGGCTTATTTCCTATCTGCAGGATAGATGAAAGGTTTCTGATCAGTGGGGCCTCACCTGTAAGGGTGCTACTACATGGAACGATAATCGTCTGAATCGGTTGTTGTCATCGGCTGATCGTTGATATGGGTTTGGACCTATAATTGTCGGACACAGCCTGCGCACCGCTACGTGTAATAGCAGAATACATTACCTATCCATGCTGCAGGGCTCCTCTTCTCCCCGGGTCCCACTTGCTCCAGCTTCAGAGCGGCCTGTCTGAGCTGACAGGCCGCTCAGCCAATCACAGGCCAGACCGCTGTGGCCAGTGATTGGCTGAGCGGCCTGTCAGCTGAGACAGGCCGCTATAAAGCTTCAGCGTGTGGGTTTGGAAAAAGGAGCGCAAGAGGAGCCCTGCAGCATGGATAGGTAATGTATATAGTTAAAGCAAGGGCTGCAAGGACATTGGTATCGATGTCCATGCAGCCCTTGTTAAACAATTATCGGGCTGTGTAATAGGCCCAGTAAACGAGCGCCGATCTAGCAGATCGGTGCTCGTTTACAGTCATTATCGGGTTCCCATCGGCCCGTGGAATAACACCCTAAGCACCCTCTAAGACTGATATCCTGATCCCAAGAACAGGGTCCTTTGTGGGCATGCTCATTGTCACTCTATTTACTCAACATGGGACTGAAGGTATCCAGGAACTGTACTCAGCTATGACCATCAACCCCAAAAAGACTAAATAGACCACCACTCCATATAAGTAAACAGGGTATCCTGCTCTTATGATCAATGTAGGTATCTGCAGTGGGATCCCCTTCAATCACATAACCTAACAAATACCCCTTTAAGCAAATAATAATAAGCTTTCTGTATGCTTTGGTAAGCGTAGGACCTTTGGACTGGATTCCATTGTATCTGATCCAAGGACCCCATGTTTGCAAGAATTAGCAATAGTTTCCCATGCCCGGTCTTGTTCTTCTAGCAGAAGGTCATAATAAATAGGTTTTGTGTGAAGACCCCATAGTTGGGTTAGTAAAAGCCTCATGTACGTCAGAATGGTATTTTATCACTTCATGTATAATCCCTTTAATTAATCATGTTGTCTATTTCCCCAGCCTGAGTGCTTCACTTCTCCATAAGTAACACTGCACCTCACTGGACCAATGAAAGATTAATAAGGTACATTCGTTTCTGTGAACAGGCACATCGCTCACATAAAACTGTAGTTCCTGTAATTTTCTATGTGATGTTATATGGAGGCATGCCATGTTATGGAAGGATTGTTTCCTACATGCACCATCTGGTTGTACAACCGCCTGCACAGGGCTCTGCCAGGTGTATAGGAAGCCTCATGGCAACTTTTTTGTTTTTTATTTCTTAAACATATGTGCTCTACTTAAAGGGGCTGTCCGTTCAGGAAGTTTTTTTTCAGAATGCCCAGGGAAGGGGTGGGTGAAAAGACAAATTACATCCACTTACCACTCTTGCTCCCGCACTACTGCCGCATTCTACCGCTCTGGTCCCCGGTGTGCAGCCACTCCCAGTATTGAGACATGATGTTTCTGCCATGCAGCAGCTATAGCGGTGACCCAGCTCTGCCGCTGAATGAGTGAGGGGGCCTGCAACAGTGTGTCACAATAGCCGGAAGCATTTTGAAAACAAAAGCCTGTGAGTCCTGCTTCCCCGTCCACTCATAGAGAACGCCTGAGAGTCCTGCTTCCCCTAGCCACTAATAAAGAAAGCCTATGAGTTCTTGCCTACCCACTCTTAGACAAAGTCTGTGTGTTCTTCTCTCACAACATATAGAGAAAGCCTCTGAGTCCTGCTCCCCCCTCCACTCATAGGAAAAGCCTGTGAGTCCTGCTACCACATTGACTCAAAAAAAGCCTGTGAGTCCTGCTTCCCCATCCAGTGATTTCTTACCCAGTCACTCATAGAGAGAGTTTATGAGTCCTTTACTACCTACTCTATTGACAAAGCCTGAGTCCTGCTTCCCCCACCACTCATAAAGAAAGCCTTAGGGTACTATTAGACAGGCCGATGGGGGCTGATAATAACTGTAAACGAGTGCCCATCTGCTAGATCGGCGGTCGTTTACTGGGCCTATTACACGGCCCGATAATCGTTTAACAAGGGCTGCAGGGACATCGTTACCGATGTCCTTGCAGCTCTTGTTTAAACTTTATATATTACCTGTCCAGGTTGCAGGACTCCTCTTGTTCTGTGCTTCTCCCGGGTCCACACGCTCCAGCTTTAGAGAGGCCTGTCTCAGCTGACAGGCCGCTCAGTCAATCACTGGCCGGGACAGGCCACTCTGAAGCTGGAGCGCTCGGGAACCGTGGAGAAGAAGACCGCAAGTAGAGCCCTGCAGTCTGGATAGGTAATGTAAATCGCCGGTCGCTGACCGCGCACCGCTATTACAAATAGCGATGCGCGATCGGCGCCCGACAATTATAGGTTCAAACATATATCAACAATCAGCCAATGATCGTTATCATTGGCTGATCGTTGTGTTTATTACACTCATAAAGAAAGCCTGAGAGTCCGGCTTCCCCCACCACTCATAGAGAAAGCCTGAGAATCCTGCCTCATATAATATCACTTGTGGGTGGAAAAACAGGACTCCTTCCCTCGCTGAAACATATCCACATCAGTGAAGTATTCCCCCACCACCCATAAAGAAAGCCTGAGAGTCCGGCTTCCCCCATGACCCATAGAGAAAGCCTGAGAGTCCTGCTTCCCCCACCACTCATAGAGAAAGCTTTAGAGTCCTGCCTCATATAATATTACTTGTGGGTGGAAAAGCAGTACTCCTGCCCTGACTGAAAAATATCCACATCAGTGGAATATTCTATTCCAGGAAAACCCCAAATATAAAATCCCATTAACAGTCCAGCTGTCTGGCAGAAGCGCTATTTGTGCCCCTCAGGAAGGAGTGCACCCCCTATAGTTATATCCTTGGAGACTCTCCAGTTTTATAGCAATATACATTTACAATAGAGTCTTTTAAGAAGTAATGTCCTCATAAAGCTCATAAGTTCAGGGTCTAAGAGGTCAGGCATGAGGTGAACAGCTTGGCAGTACTTCAGTATATTTTATGACCCTGTTAGTGTAGATCAGAAGCTACTGTTCCTTGTCGACTAAGTCCACATTATGCCAGTACATTGCTACCATCGTGTTCTTTTCCCATTACCTATATATCAGATTCCAAACGAATAATGCATAATATGCACATTACATGACGTAACACTGCACCAGGGAACCAGCCACAGAAAGATACAGAAAGGGTTACTTTAAGTAGGTGCATATCCTTAAAGGGATAGTCCATCTTATCCCATGGATCTAATCACTTTCTGTTTACTTTCTGAAACATGACTCTGCTGTTGCTATGCAGGCTGTTGCTTACAGGCTCAGTGGCCATTACATCCTAGAGACTGCATTTCAACTGAGCATGCCTGACCTGCCTTAGCAGGTCATTACTAAGGGCAACAGGTTATAAAAACAATGCAGGTGTGGTGTCCCACCACGGGTGAGGCTATTGGTTACACCCTTCACAAAATCCAGTACTTATTAGTGTAAGTGGTAATGTAGCAGTACCAGAGTTTTACCACTAGATGTCGTTGTTGTAAGTATGTATATCTAGATATTGCACAGCTGAAGGAATATAAAGGGTTATTGTTTTGTTTATGTGTCACATGGATCTGTACACCAGTGAGAGTTCTTTCTTCTCTTAACCTATCCTCTCACTCTTTACTTCTTTACACACACTCCTCACCCACTCACAGCACAGTTTACAAATGCTGTAGGAAGGAAGTCACATGGGTAGAGGAAGTGTGAGGTCTTGCCAGAGATTCTGTAGTGAAAGGACGCAAGACAGGACGCTCCCTACAGCAGTCAAGTTGGGCCCTGGCTCCTGCTAGGTCCCCAGTTCAGTGTGCAGGCTAGACGTAGAGCCGAGCACATGTATCTAGGCACAGTTTCTCTTCAAGTAACCGTATTCCACACTATGCAGTGTTAAGTCACTACTGGAGACAGGGGAACAGCTTTGGTGGTAACAGTTCGGCCTCTTTGCTCAACACTAGTTGTGAGGCCTCCATACACATTGGACAGTCAGCAAGCGAATTCAACAGCATGAACCTCCCCCCTCTACCCTCTCTGCTGTGGGAACCAAACATTGTTAAGCTCCACCTCCTTAAATAAGCTCCACCCCTTCAGCAATTCCCCAGGCAAAAACTGAACAGTTCTCTGTAGGGTTTCTTAAATACTGTTTCGACCACATTCCGAAAGTCCTGCAGACTGACATTGAGGGCAAATGTATTGCAGGTCTACTTTTATTATTTATTTCTAGATTTAGTGGTCCCTTAAGGGATAATCTTGAGGAGAACACCATAAAGACATGTGAAGAGTTAAAGGCCATTCAGGCTCCATTGGGAATTCTGGGAAGAACGCCCTAAATGCAACGACCTAAAAGCATGAACGGCCCATAAATCTCCACGTCTTTATGGTGCTCTCCTGAAGAAGACGCATCACCCATTTGGTCCCACTTATAGTCAAACTTTGACTTGAAAGGAAAGCGACCTCCAAAGGTGGCACCAGAGAGCTGTTTTGCATAGTTTGACTGGAAGTCCATTATATTCCATTCTTAAATGAGAAAATCTAGGTAATCCTAAAGGGGTACTCTTTTCTTTCAAATCAACTGTTGTCAGAAAGTTACATATGAGTTCTATTTAAAAATTTCAATCCTTCCAGTACTTATCAGCAACTGTATGTCCTGTAGGAAGTGGTGTATTCTTTCCAGTCTGACGCAGTGCTCTCCGCTGCCACCTCAGTCCATGACAGGAACTGTCCAGAGCAGGAGAGATTTTCTATGGGGATTTGCTACTGCACTGGACAGTTCCTGACATGGACAGAGGTGGCAGCGGAGAGCACTGCGTCAGACTGGAAAGAATACACCGATTCCTGCAGGACATGCAGCAGCTGATAAATACTGGAAAACATGAGATTTTTAAATAGAAGTAAATAACAAATATATTTAATTTAGATAATTATTTTCACCAGAGTAACCCTTTAAAAAGTAGGGTTATTCAATGAAATTCACACTAGACAACTTAGTGCAGTTTGCATAGGAAAGGCTCTGAGAGCCATTTTTCCTTATTCACAGAGAATTTGTCCCTTTAGGAACGTAGCGTAATAGTCCAAATTTATATAAACACCATTTTTCTGCTAAAACATTTCCTGATATAAACCTTCAACGTTTACTGACTGCAGGGTTTGCTATTTATACACTGAACTCAATAACAGAACAGTATGCAGTGAGCACTAAAGCTCCCCCTAGTGGCGGCTGCTAACAAAAGAAATGCTAAACTCTAAAGGGGTTACAGGCCATAAATAATTAATAGATTGGTGGGGGTTGGCCTCCCTGCACCCCTGTCGTTCTGCTGTATAACACTTGTGTAGGTGCTGCAGCCTCTTCAAAGTTTATATCAGCTACAACCAAGTTCGTTATTGCAAGCTACATACATGTTGTAGCAGTGATGAAAAGTAACCCAACACAGTCCCATTCAAGTAAAGGGGACAACACTGCAATACCTTATAAGGCTATGTATTTTTTAAAGACAAGAATGGTCGTTGTTGTCGATTAAAACAACGTCCGTTCTTGCCTTAAAATAATGCACTGCATGGAACTCTATGGGGAACAAAAGCCATTGTTCACACACTCTATTGAACAAGAGCCGTTGTTCCCTTATGGACGCACAAATAGTTGACATGGCAATTATAATGCAGGAACAACGGTCATTATTTCCGCTCTGACCACAAAATGTCTGGCCGTTCCGACGGCCATACATTGTATGGACTTCAATGATTAATTGGATTACAAACAAAATAAAATGATGTTCCTTTTGCCGATATAGTAATATCGGCCGGAGGAACATGTCAAACAGTGGCCGTTGTTTGACATGGCAAACAACGCCCGTTGTTTATACGTAGTATGAACACAGCCTAATAGTACAGTATGATCAGCAGGGGTTCTAATCAATAACCTATCCTAAGGGTCTCATGTAATGGAGCCAGACCCACCACTAACAGCATTGACTTAGTGTATGTGCCCACTACGGAATCCCGACGGAACCCCCATTGCAGATTCCGCAGCTTGCACCCACTCGCAGATTCTGCCATCTGCCCGGAGAATAAGCGGGTTCATTCTTTGGACAGACAGCAAAATTTGGGAGCAGCGGAGATGCCACCAGAGTCTGCGAGTGGTTGCGAGCTGCGGAATCTGCAACGGGTGTTCAGTCGGGATTCCGTAGTGTGAACATACCTTTACTCCTATGGTTAAGCAGAGCAATGGAATCTACAACAAAGATGTGAACATGGCCAAAGAGTGCAGCATGACAACTATCTATATGGCGGGATTTTATTATATCTGCATATCCAGAAAGTCAGATAATCATATATAGTGATAGTTAGGGTTTCCTTCACTTGTTGGTGCCCCCTACTTTCTAGCAAACAGCACATGGGCACTTACCCCACATCTGCCCCCCTAAGTTCATGCTAATGCCCCTGATAGGATGACGACACATCTGTGCCTACCTGGCACCAAAGGAACCCTTTAAAGGCTTCTAGTTCACAGGTGTAAAACTCAGGCCCTCCAGCTGTTGCAAAACTACAATTCCCATCTTGCCTGGACAGCCAAAGCTAAAGCTTTTGCTGTCCAGGCACGATGGGAATTGTAGTTTTGCAACAGCTGGAGGGCCTGAGTTGCATATCCCTGTATCTAGTTTAAAAACATGATTGAACGGTTCAGGGTACAGATTACCTGAGCCGGGGGCATTGCTATATGGGGGGGGGGGGGGTAGATGTAGCCATGGCAATCTGGCTACTATTCTAAATGGCAGCTAGAAGGTGCAGATTCTGCACTGACTAGATGTGTATCATCTGCAGACAATCATGCCGAGCAGATGTAACGTCTACAACGTCAGGACGGATAATATATCACAGCATAACACTCACTATGGAAATGAATGGGAACAGAAGGAGAATCATCTTGCACACATATGAGAAGAGCGCAGAGACCACTCCCCCCCAGTATGTGCGTCCACGCTCCCCTTCCCCACACTGCATGACAACAGCGGGAGGCTGCACGGCCCCCCTGTCACATGCTGCTGTGAGGACACCATTCATCTCAGAGTGTCATCCACCTCTCCCGTCATAGACCACCATTTTACCCTTGGTTATCACTTCCACCTCTGGATTAGAAACATTGGTGATGACAGCAGAAAGAAAAAAATCTGCAATTACATTTTTTTTTATAATTAAAAGTATCCTTTGGGAGAACATGCATTTGTGTAATAGGGAACTGCATAGACTGCAATAAGGGATTCCCCGGGCGGCATGAGATCCTAAGAGGATCTCTTATTAGGTTTTACTCTGAAGGACTACAACATTTTCGAGATTTTTTATTTTTTTTTAAATTAACAGATTTGTAAATTACTTCTATTTAAAAATCTGAAGTTTACCAGTACTTAGCTGCTGTGTGTCCTGTAGGAAGTGGTGAATTCTTTCTAGTCTGACAGAGAGATCTCTGCTGCCACCTCTGTCCATGTCGGGAACTGTCCAAAGCAGTAATAAATCCCCATAGAAAACTCCTGCTCTGGACAGTTCCAACTGTCAGACTGGAAAGAATACACCACATCCTGTAGGACATACAGCAGCTGATAAGTACTGGAAGACTTGAGATTTTTTAAATAAAAATAAATCAGGTCTATATAACTTTCTAACACAAGTTGAAAGAAAATGTTCGCCAGAGTTCCCCTTTAAAACCAAGATGAAACCTAAAGGAAGTGTCTGGGAGGCGGTCTTCTCAGCTTTTTCCTAATCAGCTCAGTTTAATTGACAGATTACTACCTGTACGCACAGACCTGTCAATCAAGCCTGCCTAGGTGGGGAAAGCTGGATAGACCGCCTCCAGGACACTTCCCTGATGCCATGGCTTGGTTTTATACTATGGAGTATAATTTAGAGAGTCTGTCAGGAATTGATGCTGTCTATGGTTCAGACAGCAAAGGCTCCCTGTAAAGCAAATCTGTCAGCAGTTCTGGGAGCCCAAAAGAACTGAAAGTTCTATACAGAGGTCTGGGAGAGGAGTGTGATGATACAGGCTGCTGCTCTGGCAAGTGCCCAGGAGGAGGGATCTTAACTTTAGGAACTTTAAGGATTAAAAAGAAAAAAATGGGGGTTACAATCAAAAAATGGACACAGACTAGAAACACATTTCGGTATCTGAGTGATTATCGTCCACTCCAGGGGTAACAATACAGTAGAATCGTTCCTGGTGTCCTCCATGGGACTGGAATACGTCTGCATTCCTTTTTTTTTTTTTTTTTTTAACTGTATAGAAAAGCATAGATGACTAAACATTTTAATGCATTTTAATGCAGCTTCCCTTCCCTTCCCTTCCCTTTGGTCTGTAACCACGACAAGGGGGCACCCTCTACGTCTAGAGGAAAGAAGATTTCACCATCAGCACAGACGTGGGTTCTTTACTGTACGAGCGGTAAGACTGTGGAACTCTCTGCCACATGATGTTGTCATGGCCGATTCATTAAATAAGTTCAAGGGAGGCCTGGATGCTTTTCTTGAACAATATAATATTACAAGTTATGGGCATTTGATTTCCGGTGATACGTTGGTCCGGGGATTGTTCTGGTTGCCATTGCAGTCGGGGGGGAGTTTTCTCCCTGTGGTGGGACGATTGTCGTCTGCCTCATGGGGGGTTTTGCCTTCCCTGGATCAACACAGTAGAATTTCCCTAGGTTGAACCTGATGGACTCTTGTCTTCTTTCAACCTTGTTTACTATGTTACTATGTTAAAAACATCTATACAGCGTGGTAACTATAAAGTATCATAGATGAGTACCTCATATCTGAGGTATGTTTGGAAATTCTACTGACGTCTACACCCAAAGGAAGACCCCAAAATGAGGTAAGCAAAACGTAAGTCGTGAAAGCATTCATACTGTAACTATGCATATACACAATGTAGAGGCCTTAAAGGGGTACTCCGGAGAGAGAAAAAAAATCAGGTTAAGTGATGTCAGAAAGTTATATAGATTTGCAAATTGCTGCTATTTATAAATCTCAAGTGTTCCAGTACTTATCAGATGCTGTATGTCCTGCAGGAAGTAGTGTATTATTTCTAGTCTGACACAGTGCTCTCTGCTGCCACCTCTGTCCATGTCAGGAATTGTCCAGAACAATAGCGAATCCTCATAGAAAACCTGTCCTGCTCTGGACAGTTTCTGACATGGACAGAGGTGGCAGCAGAGAGCACTGTGTCAGACTGGAAAGAATACTCCACTTCCTGCAGGACATACGGCAGCTGATAAGCACCCCTTAAAAGGCTCCTTTATATGGCCTGCTCATTATTTCCAATATTCAGCCGATGTAAAAGGGACAATAATCAGCAGATTAATGAAAAAAAACGTTTGCCCGTCCATTGATCTTCTTTACAAACCTAAAAATCTGTATTATCGGCCATATTTCACCAAGTATCACCAATGTATCATCTAACTTCTCTAGACGCCTGGAGTCTAATTCAGGTTCGGACGAACATTGGCGAAACCCGAATTTCGGCAAGTTCAACCTATCCCCTGGATATAGATTGGTGGGGGTCTGACCACTGAGATCAGCACCAACCACTAGTCCTGTGTCCTTGGTTCGAATCGAGTGTCGGTAAAGCATGCATGCTCAGTCACCTCTGGCAGTTCCATAGCCTGAATGGAGGAGCATATCTGACTTCTGTCATATTCAATAGAGGGATATGAGAGCCCTGTTCTCCATTCTAGTCAGTATATTGAGTAGAGGAGGCCATTTTTTAAAGGGTTTAGTAGACATTTATTTAAAAATCCATACTCACCTTCCCTGTTATCCCTACTGCTGCTGCTGCTCCTCTGATGCGTGGCCCCTGCTGCTTACTCCTTCCTGGTCTCGAGGAGTTGCCCTCTTTGCCTATCACTGGTTAGAATGTCCCTGTCGTTATAACTTTCAAAATCTTAATCAACAGTAGATGTGATATAAAGCAAGTTTGCAATATACAGTGATTATTTTTTTGTTGTTGTTATCATGCTGTAAAACAAAGCTGAACTTACCAGAAATCCAGGTTCAACCTCCTGAGGGCAGATTTTCTGACTTGTGCTGGTTGAAAAAAAAAAAAACAGACTAAACACAGAAATTCCGGCCAGTACAGAGAGTCACGGCTCAATGTGTCCATCAATCACATGACTGCCTTCTCTCTGTGAGCGCACAGATGGCCTGGAATAAACTGGACTTCCTGTTTTCTGACTGTTTCCTGTTTCTTGGTAAAAAAAAAAAAAAAAAGTCAGAAAAACAGGAAGTGCCGTGTTCTCCATGATAAGTAAAAAAAAAAATAATGAGTGTAAATTGCAAATTTGCTTTATATCACATCTAGTGTTGATTTAGATTTTGAAAGTTATAACGACAGGTACACTTTAAGACACGTAAATGCCATTGACGATGATTGACTTGTATCAAGAAGTCATCATGATGCCATGGGTAGCAGGCACCTACGGCAGGGGACTGTGGCAGGTGAGTATCACCCCATTATAAATCTCGTATTTACCCCCGAATCGTATGCCGAAGAAGAACATCTCCTACAAATTTTCCATACACCCATACAGTCTGATTTCTATTAAGTCTCTGGGGATATTAATAGTCCAATGTCTGAGAAATTACCCTCCTCTCCCATCTGACAGTAAAATACAGTAATCCTGATAGAAATAGCCGGTTTGTAAAAATAACATGGAGCGTAATACATCTGCGGGCCACGAACAGCGCCGCAGATAGCGTCTACCCTCTCCATACGCTGCCATTCACATAGACGGGACGAGCCATCTCCGTGCCAAGCTCTCGCAGCTGCCCGACGGAGACAGGAAGCGTTCTGCGACAATCACCACCTTGGTGTGAAATTGCCCGGTAATTACAGGACGGCTCTCGAGAAATTGTCATATTGCTTCCCCAAATAGAACAAACCACTATTGGCGGATCAGGGGGTGGGGTGGGGGGGCTCGCCATGTATCCGTGCAACTAAAACACAAACGCTGAGCCAAATTTCCATAGCAACAAGGAGCGTTCCAGTGTTAAACAGAATGAAACAAATCTTAACAACGTAGGGCTGTGTCATGGCGGGGTTTATATAAGCCGGCGACATATACAGACTTAGACGTGTCACACATCCAATGGGTAGAACCGAATCCTGGATTTTATTGTCTTAAAAGAACACTTTGTCCTAAAACAAAGACTTGTTACCCAGCTTTCCTGGCATCCTGAATGGCACTGCTGTTTAATCATGAGGTCATACTGGAAGCTTAGGTAACATCGCTGTACAAATTGGCCATGTAATATGACATTACTATGGACACAATGATTTACAGAGGAACAGTCTATCTATCTATCTATCTATCTATCTATCTATCTATCTATCTATCTCCTATCTATCTATCTATCTATCTATCTATCTATCTCCTATCTATCTATCTATCTATCTATCTATCTATCTATCTCCTATCTATCTATCTATCTATCTATCTATCTTTCTATCTCCTATCTATCTATCTATCTATCTATCTATCTATCTATCTATCTCCTATCTATCTATCTATCTATCTATCTATCTATCTATCTATCTATCTCCTATCTATCTATTATCTATCTATCTATCTATCTCCTATCTATCTATTATCTATCTATCTATCTATCTATCTATCTATCTATCTATCTATCTATCTATCTATCTATCTATCTCCTATCTATCTGTCTGTCTCTTTATTATACAAAGAATACCATTAATTTGCTCAACCTGGATTAACCTTTTAATTATGCATTTGCACACATCTCTTTAACCTGACCCATCCTTCTAATATAAAGCATATAGAAGGCGACGGAGGCCACCTCCTGACTGTAGGCCCTGCGCCCGCTGTGCACCAGTTGTCTCCCAGTCAGCGTCTGTGTTAGTTTTACAGAGTGGCTCTGCCACCTAAAGTGAAAACATTTCAGACGCCGACGCGAGAAATAAAAAAATAAATAAAAAAAAGTCTTTGGCTTTGATGTGATTTCTTCAGCTTCTTCTCTGACAGCCATGCCAGAGGTAATAAATATTGTATAAAGTGTGTCCGTGTACCGCAGCCGGCATCTCTCGGCTCCATTCCCATAGCAACACTGTGCTAGATTTACTTGTATAGGAATAAATATACTAGTGCAATGTCTTCAGATCCGCTCTGTTTGCCTTATACCTCCAGATACCACCCATCGGGCCGTCTTCTACTAGCCGATACCTAGAAATACCGTGACAGCCGCTCTAGGCCGTATCCTACACAGATTGTCCCTGACATTTCTGATAGATTCCTTGGGGCCCAATGGTAGAAACGACTGTCAGCAAGAACGGCCCGCCAAAAGGAGTAGTAGACCTCAAAGTGTCATTGGGCCGATGTGAACATCCATACCAGTGTGTAATAATATATGTTATTCTATGTCCACACTATATAGGGGGAGATTTATCAAACATGGTGTAAAGCGAGACTGGCTCAGTTGCCCCTAGCAACCAATCAGATTCCACCTTTCATTTTCCAAAGAGTCTGTGAGGAATGAAAGGTGGAATCTGATTGGCTCAGTTTCCCCTAGCAACCAATCAGATTCCACCTTTCATTCCTCACAGACTCTTTGGAAAATGAAAGGTGGAATCTGATTGGTTGCTAGGGGCAACTGAGCCAGTTTCACTTTACACCATGTTTAATAAATCTCCACCTTCGTGTAGTGCCCAATAGATGTATGTCCCCGGAAATTTCAGGGTCCATGTGTCCCAATGACCCTATGGATGCTACAAGCGTACCTATGTTTTAGTATAACTTTTTTACTGTATGGAATAGTATAGTCGACCACACTGTTCTCTATAGAGGCGTTTATTAAAAATATTCGGAGCTGTATATGTTTTTTTTTTGTCAATAGGGCACAATGGGGCACATGCCCCCCTGTATTCTTATACATTGGCATATGTTGGGCCCTTCCTTGGAGGTATAGGTTAGGAAACATACCATATGTACACCTCCAATGGAAGCCTCTATTTTCACATAAGCATAATAGAGGCACAGGGTCGTAGCTAGAGAGCAGGGATAGGAAACCTCGGCTCTCCAGCTGCTGCAAAACTACAACTCCCATCATGCCTGGACAGCCAAAGCTTTAGCTTTGGCTTCCAGCCATGATGGGAGTTGTAGTTTTGCAATAGCTGGCGAGACAAGGTTCCCTATCCCTGCTATAGAGGGTGCAGGTGCATCTGGGCCTAGGAGCCTGAAGGGGTCCATAAAGTCTCCCTACCCCATATGAGGAGACCAGGATTTTACATGAAGCATTGAAGGCCCTTTGCACTGGGGGTCAATCGACTTCAAGCAACGCCTCTAGGGCCACAATTCGGTGCCTGTATATCAGCGAAATGTCTCGGCCTAACTGCAAGTCTAATCAGAGCGAAAATCCCATTAATTCAAACTTAAAATAATGGTAATTTTTTTACTAAATCATAGCAATTAAGAATTTTTTTGTAAATAAATTATGGGGAAAAAAATCTCATTCCAACAAAATGCTCCCTACTCCTCTATCACAACTGTTACTATAAGATTCCACCAGAAATTCAGATTTCAGTTTCTCAGTTTAACCCACAACCTTAAACGTCTTACAAAGTGATTTTCTCTTTGGAGGACTATATCATTAATTCAACTGCAATACTTAATTTCACCTGTGGAGGTGCTATAGGGAAACTGAAAACATTTCGCCATGTTCTTTGGATTACACAATATCCCTGAGCATCAAAGTGCTGGAATACCATGGAACAGCCTATTTTTTATAGGGCCCTTCTACTAAAAAGGGACTGTGCAAAGCAATGAAACAATCAGCAAGGAGACACAGTCTCTCCAAACCATCTATCCCAGTGGTTTCTCCCTGCCTCACCAGTTTTGATTAAAAGATCTCTCCCTATACTCAAACAAGGACAGATCTATCAATCAAGACTGGTAGGGAGAAGAAGCTGGGAACCACCCTTAGGCCATGTTTACATTTAGCATAACACCGGTTGTTCTGTGACCCGGCCTGATCATAGAACTGCTGTAGTTACTGAAGATCATCCTGGCCGGTACTGCAGTACCTTCTGGATGATCTTCATTTCTGCTAAATTCAGATGCAAGCGCATCCAAATTCACCACTGCACACAATGGTGCGTGCGGCCGGAGCCGAATGCTCTAATATGTGAACTGACAGGTTCTCCGCAGCCGCTATTCAATGAATAGCGGCTGCAGAAGACTGACATGTCAGTTTTTTGTGTGGCCGCTAGCGATCCCGACCGGAATGTATACTATGTGTGTAAGTTTCATATTAATCACGGACGTTGTTGCGGATTTGCAACAACGGCCGTGATTAATATGAAACTTACATTGTGTTGCCGTCTATGGTATCACGGCAGTGTATACACATAGTATACATTCCGGTTGGGAACGCTAGCGGCCACGCAAAAATAATGATTAATATGAATAATGATTCATATTAATAATAATGATCAATATGAAACTTACGTAGTGTGAACACAGCCTTAAAGTGATAACAACATGAGCCACTCTGATAGGTCAGGCAGCATTAAACTCTTGACTGGTTCCCTTTAAGGTCCAGAGTTAGATATAAACTTCAGAAATAAAACAATAATAAAGGCTCAAAGTTATTCTTTGCCAAGTGTCTTCTCCTTCCATTCCTCAACAACAATGCACATGAACTAAGCTCCCCTAGGGAAGTGAGTGTTTCACCCATGTGAACTTGGACACTTAGGGGGAGATTTATCAAACTTGTGTAAACTGGTTGTTAGGGGCAACTAAGACAATTCTATTTTACACCAGTTTGATAAATCTTCCCCTAAAAGTTCTAATAGTCTGAATACTGAACATAACCATTATACTCATATGCCATCAATTTCTGCTATAGGACGACGCCTTTATAAACTAACCCTAATCAAACCTTGCAGCCATACTCACAGGGGGCCACAGTGATATAGTAATGTATGATTAGAACGAAAAACATAGCAGAAACAGCGCCACTCTCGTCCTCAGTTTGTTAGTGGTATTGCAGCTCAAGTATTATTACCACACACGCAAACTGAGGACAGGTGTGGGCTCTTTTTGAAAGAAAGTGGCTATGCATTTTTAATCCTGGATAACCCCTTTAAGGAAACCCTTTAAGGCGGCCATACTTCTTAAGAGAATTTTATTTATTTGATTCTGCTTTCTCAAATGTAAAATTTCCTCATTCAAAGTCACCTAGCGTCTCATCTGAATGCCCCATCATTGCTTTCAAACCAGTAAAAAAACTCTCGCCGGGCGATGGTCTGGCATCACGTAAGCCGGCTATTATGTTCAGTGCCAGTTCTGTAATGCACCGGCAGACATGCTGATAACAATATGTCAGACGCTGTACCTTGGCTTTCTCCAGCTGTGCCTGGGCCTGCCGCTCCGCTTCTCTCCGCACGGCCTCCCTGTCTTCTTCCAAAGAGACATCAGAATCAGATGGACGGCTGGTATAGGAGTCCGCCGAACCCTGGGGTGCAGAAAGAGAAGGAGGTTATAATGGATGATGATAGGAACCGCCATGCTGAATGGAATAATACGGAATAAAGGCTGTCTGCAGCGGCTGCTTGGCTCCTCTCATTATTCGAGCTGTTTTGACTATTAATCACCAGGCGTGTAATCTCGCTGAGGAGAGATCTCTATTCCCCCCTGTCTCCCTGCTCATTTGTTCATCTCCGATCTGATTCCAGATCAAAACAGACTACAGAACACATGCTATTAAACAAACAGTTAAAGAGGCAAACGTACAACAAATGTGCCGTGTTGGCTGAGCGGCTCTGCTGTGCCAATCACTAGTCGCCGTCAGAGCCCCTCACTCTTTATTAGGAATAATCACTATTCTTAAAGGGACTTTCTATTTAAAGGGGTTGTCCAGTGAAAACCTTTTTTTTCTTTCAAATCAACTGATATCATAAAGTTATATAGATTTGTAATTTACTTCTATTAAAAAAAATCTCAAGTCTTCTTGTACTTATCAGCTGCTGTATGTCCTGCAGGAAATGTTGTTTTATTTTCAGTCTGACACAGTGCTCTCTGCTGACATCTCTGGCCGAGACAGGAACCGTGTCTTGGTTTTTTATGAATCCCCATAGAAAACCTCTCCTGCTCTGGACAGTTCCTGTCTCGGCCAGACATGTCAGCAGAGAGCGCTGTGTCAGACTGCAAATAAAACATTTCCTGCAGGACATACAGCAGCTGATAAATACTGGAAGACTTGAGATTTTTTAATAGAAGTAAATTACAAATCTATATAACTTTCTGACACCAGTTGATTTCATTGTAGAACTGGTGGTAGGAAAACCTCTGACTTTTATAGCTTTCTACAGAGCTGGTATAGGTTATGGTTCATAGGTTAAAGTTGCATGAGGATGCCAATCTTTTTGTATTGAAAAATTACTTGCTGACTTACATTAACGATCACCTACTGGTTTATGTAAGTTTCCAAATACTCTAGAGCTGGTATTGTCATGGTTAAAGTTGCATGAGGCTGCAAATCTCTTTCTAGCTAAAGCAAAGAAAACAGGGTGGTGTAAGTATCACTGGGTGCTCACTGGCACCATTGATCACCTACTGTTTTTTATAAGTTTCTATGTGCTCTAGAGCTGGCATTGTTGTGGTTAAAGTTGCATGAGGGTGCTCACTGGCATTACCGATTACCTACTGGCTTCTATGCGTTCTTATGTGCTCTAGAGCTGGCATTGTTATGGTTAAAGTTGCATAGGCTTGCATATCTCAGTGATTTTCAACCTTTTTTGAGCCGCGGCACACTTTTTATACTTAAAAAATCCCGGGGCACACCAACCAAAATGGCACAAAATGACACTAAAACAGTACATATTATACATATAGTTAATAATATAGATTCTAAATGTATTTATACTCACTCAGTGTGAAACCTGGGCCTGTTTTCTTCTCCCCCCTGTGCTTCTCTCCTGTGCTTCTCTCCACCATACTTCTCCCCCTACTTCTCTCCTGTGCTTCTCTCCACCATACTTCTCCCCCCTGCTTCTCTCCTGTGCTTCTCTCCACCATACTTCTCTCCTGTGCTTATCTCCACCATACTTCTCTCCTGTGCTTATCTCCACCATACTTCTCTCCCACCCTGCTTCTCTCCACCAAACTTCTCTCCCCCCTGCTTCTCTCCACCATACTTCTCCCCCCTGCTTCTCTCCTGTGCTTCTCTCCACCATACTTCTCTCTCACCCTGCTTCTCTCCACCAAACTTCTCTCCCCCCTGCTTCTCTCCGCTGTTTCTATCCCCCATCCCCATGTTTCTCTCCCCCATTGTTTTCTCCTGTTTCACAGGGGCACCATAGTTTGGGGAACTTTCCCCGCGGCACACCCGACCATGTGTTGCGGCACACTAGTGTGCCACAGCACACTGGTTGAAAATCACTGGCATATCTGTAAAGCAAATCAAACAGGGTGGTCTGAGTATAACTGGGTGTTCACTGGCATCACTGATCACCTACCGGCTTCTATAAGTTTCTTTGTGCTCCTGAGCTGGCATGGTTACGGGTTATTAAGCTAACAAAGTTGCAAGGTGGTGCTAATCTCTTTGTATTTAAAGCAAATAAAACAGGTGATCTCAGTATCATTGGGTGCTCATTGGCATCAGTGATCACCCATTGACTTCTATCGCTGCAGAGTTGGCATGGCTATGGGTTACAGCTAACAAAGGTTTAGAGGGATAAAAATCTCTTTCTATCTTAAAAAAAGCCATGGTCTATAGTAGACAGCCCCTTTAAGTATAATATACAGAGAAACTCCAGTGAGATGACCATCCAAAATTGAATTAAAAATAAGGGTGTAATAGATAGATTTCTCATTGCTATAATATGATTGGTGTAGCTGTCTATATATACAGTAGGGTGAGAGTATATACAGGTGTAGCCATCTATATACAGTAGGGTGAGAGTATATACAGGTGTAGCCATCTATATACAGTAGGGAGAGAGTTTATACAGATGTAGCCATCTATATACAGTAGGGTGAGAGTATATGCAGGTGTAGTGATCTATATACAGTAGGGTGAGAGTATATACAGGAGTAGCCATCTAGATACACAGTAGGGTGAGAGTACTATATACAAGTGTAGACGTCTATATACACAGCAGGGTGAGAGTAATATATACCGGTGTAGCCATCTATATACACAGTAGGGTGAGAGTAATATATACCGTTGTAGCCATCTATATACACAGTAGGGTGAGAGTAATATATACCGGTGTAGCCATCTATATACACAGTAGGGTGAGGGTAATATATACAGGTGTAGCTGTCTATATACACAGTAGGATGAGAGCAATATATACAGGTATAGCCGTTTATATACGCAGTAGGGTGAGGGTAATATATACAGGTATAGCCGTCTATATACACAGCAAGGTGATAGTATATACAGGTGTACCCATCTATATACACAGTAGGGTGAGAGTAATATATACAGGTATAGCTGTCTATATACACAGTAGGGTGAGAGCAATATATACAGGTGTAGCTGTCTATATACACAGTAGGGTGAGAGTATATACAGGTGTAGCTGTCTATATTCACAGTAGGGTGAGAGTATATACAGGTGTAGCCGTCTATACATACAGTAGGATGACAGTCATATACACAGGTGTAGCCGTCTATATACACAGTAGGGTGAGAATCATATATACAGGTGTAGCTGTCTATATACACAGTAGGGTGAGAATCATATATACAGGTGTAGCCGTCTATATACACAGTAGGGTGAGAGTAACATATACAGGTGTAGCCATCTATATACACAGTAGGGTGAGGGTAATATATACAGGTGTAGCCATCTATATACACAGTAGGGTGAGAGTATATACAGGTGTAGCCGTCTATATACACAGTTATATATACAGGTGTAGCCATCTATATACACAGTTATATATACAGGTGTAGCCATCTATATACACAGTTATATATACAGGTGTAGCCGTCTATATACACAGTTATATATACAGGTGTAGCCATCTATATACACAGTTATATATACAGGTGTAGCCGTCTATATACACAGTTATAAATACACAGGTGTAGCCGTCCATAGACACATCCTGGACACAAGAGCTTACAATCTATGCTCATTTGACACCTATAAGAACCATAGGACGGAGTTTACACACGACATAGACATTCCCTATAAGAGCCTCCGCCGCCGCCGACATCTGAGGTCACACCTCTTCCTATAGATCATTAACTATTTCATTACAATCCCATAGTACGTCACAACCGGTGACAGCCATCAAATCGCCATAAATCACCGTCCTATAGATATTTACCACCCCCCCACACAGATATTGTTGTCTAATACAGTACCCAGCTATATACAGCAGCCCCCCTAGCCCCTCCAGATATTGTTGTCTAATATAGTACCCAGCTATATACAGCAGCCCCATCCCCGCCACCTCTCCAGGTAAATAGACGGACGCGGCTTACACAGACATCAGAAGTCTTCAGTCGTCCTCCTTTGGTTCTCTTTAAGAGTCTGATCCAGGAGGCCTTCATTAGCCAGACGGGTTAGTTATTGTGCCCGGCGGTGGCCCCCTGTGCTGCACATCCTTCCCAAACAAGTGCACGGATTATCCTGAAGAACCGCATCGCCTTCCCTATCCATCTTTTCTCCAGGACCGAGCAGCTCGCATGGCAACTTGGACAAGAAGTAAAAGGGAGAGAGGCCGGGTCTCTGTCTCATTCCAATCCCAAGTGTCTGATCATTGGGAAAGACAGAGGTCATTTAAGAGAAGAAGAAGAAGAAGTAGCAGACATGTCTCCTTGTCATCATGAATGAGGAGATGCTGAGCACCAGGCATCCCTGTGCCAGGTGGATGCTGCTGCCGAGCACAGAGATGGAGGCTACATGGCTTCCCGATGCCTTATGGAAGGAGAATCAGGAGCCAAATGGATTCAGTGACATTTGCAAGTGCAAAGTTCAATCAATCTCTTTAGGGATCTGGTTGGGGGACGAGCCTGGCCTCACTGAGCATGCTCCGTCTCCTCTCCTTACGCACTTGCTCACATCACACAGGGCTGCTAGTCTTTGTCAGATTGCTATTCTGCATCTCAAGGGTACACAACATGAAAATAGCAAGAAGCTGGCAGGACGGGGCGGCCGACCATCCGCATCACATGTCACAGACCTGTCCTCCCGGAGCACCGCACACCAACACAGCTTACAGAGATATATATATATATACTGCTGCTGTAATCTAGTAACACATATATGTATATATTCCTGGAATCAGGAGATATGTGGTGTGTATGGAGAAAAGGATTAATAGAAAGATAATAGACAGGAGGTCTACCAAATATTGGATGGTATTATTATTATTATTATTATTATTATTATGTAACACCAAGGAGACATGAACAATACGAGAATCTATCTATCTATCTATCTATCTATCTACACATAAGTAATTCAGCAGCACTAGCGATGGTGTGCACGGGTGCCTGTTGTAGTCTTAACCACGGACTTCCTTATATATTCAAAGTAGATTCAATGGCACTCCAAGATAAATTGCAAAAACTCAGTGTTTTATTCCAGTGTCCAAAAGTAGTAACAGCACAGCAAAAGGCAACGTTTCTGTGGCCTCACGCCACCATTTTCAAATGGTGGCGTGAGGCCACAGAAACGTTGCCTTTTGCTGTGCTGTTACTACTTTTGGACACTGGAATAAAACACTGAGTTTTTGCAATTTATCTTGGAGTGCCATTGAATCTACTTTGAATATCTATCTATCTATCTATCTATCTATCTATCCATCTATCGTAGGTAGAATGATAGATAGATAGATAGATAGATAGATAGATAGATAGATAGATAATATAGATAGATAATAGATAGATAGATAATATAGATAGATAATAGATAGATAGATAGATAGATAGATAGATAGATAGATAGTTAGATAGATGATTGATAGATAGGAGATAGATAGATAGATAGATAGATAGATAGATAGATAGATAGAAGATAGATAGATAGGAGATAGATAGATAGATAGATAGATAGATAGATAGATAGATAGATGATTGATAGATAGGAGATAGATAGATAGATAGATAATAGATAGATAGACAATAGATAGATAGATAGATAGATAGATAGATAGATAATAGATAGATAGACAATAGATAGATAGATAGTAGATAGATAGATAAATAGATAGATAGATAGATAGATAGATGATAGATAGGAGATAGATAGATAGATAATAGATAGATAGGAGATAGATAGATAATAGATAGATAGGGGATAGATAGATAGATAGATAGATAGATAGATAGATAGATAGATAGACCGTCACCTCTGACATAAACTATATAACCCCTCCCCCTGTATCTGCAGTTATATAGCCACATAAGCCTGTAGAACACCTCAGCTGGAGGGAGCCTCCTCCCAATGTATCCCAGAGCTCTCCTCCTCCATCCTTCAGCATCACTTCTCCCTCCGCACATCCGTCAGTAATGTCTCCAGACAGACACGGGCCCTATTATCCTTAAACTTCATCCCCAACCACCTCATCCTGGAATACGGCCATAGCTGTGAAATCAATCACATGACCTCTAAAAACCCGGTGACCTCCCATGACATTACAGGCAGGGCACTCACTGGGCTCTGCTGTGCGGCCTAACAATGGGGATGGAGAGAAGAGCTCAGTGCAAGGCATCACATGCTAAGGGGTCACTATACACTATGGTAAGGCATCAATGGCATATACATTACACCACCATATATGTGTAACAAATATATGATATAGTGACATCTCCTCCTGAGTTCATTTACACAGAACATATACAAATATACTGACAGTCCGATAATCTGGCATCTGATAATCCACTATATCTACAAATCATTTGTTGCTATACCCCAGCTTTTATATGAAACTTGAGCTCTAAGCACCAAGTATTGTCAAGATCCTGTATTATCTCTACACTGGTGTCACGCCTTGCTGCACTACTATGATGATAAGGAGGAGACTGCTGGAAAGTGATCCCTAAACAACAGGAAGTCTCAGCTTAAATGGTGACTCCAGAGGGGGAAAAAGTTGTAAATGGGGAAAATTTGTAAATTATTAGGGAAAAAAAACAAGTCTTTCCATTTTTACATGGTGTTTTCTTCTGCCATGTCAGCAATTGTCCAGAGCAGGAGAGGTTTTCTATGGGGATCTGCTGATGCTCTGGACACTTCCTGACACGGACAGAGGTGGCAGCAGAGAGCACTGTGTCAGACTGGAAATAATACACCACTTCCTGCAGGACCTACAGCAGCTGATAAGTACTGGAAGACTTTTTTTCTTTTTTTTTATAAAAGTAAATTACAAATCTGTATAACTTTCTGACACCAGCTGATTTTTTTTTTTTAAATCTGGAGTATTCCTTTAATATTGGCCCTAGTGGCCGGTGTGAAAACGGCAAGATTTCAGAATTATAGGGGTACTGCAGCGAAAAATCTTTTTCTTTCAAATGAACTGGTCTCAGAACGTTATATAGATTTGTAATATACTTCTATTTAAAAATCTTAAGTCTTCCCATACTCCTCAGCTGCTGTATGTCCTGCAGGAAGTGGTGTATTCTTTCCAGCTGCTGCCACCTCTGTCCATGTCAGGAACTGTCCAGAGCAGTAGCAAATCCCTGTAGAAAACCTGTCCTGCTCTGGACAGTTCCTGCAGAGAGCACTGCAGAGAGCACTGTGTCAGACTGAAAAGAAAACATTTCCAGCAGGACATAGAGCAGCTGATAAGTATGGGAAGACTTACAAATTATTTACAAATTTACAAATCTATACAACTTTCTGAAACCAGTTGAAAGAAAAGATTTTCGCTGAATAACCCCTTTAAGTTATATTATTGATAGTAAAATGGAAAGGGAGACAGGGAGCTGCTGAGAAAACACCACACTGAAAATTAAAGAATACACAACTTCCTATGGAAGTTCCTAACACATTGAAGCCAGTACTACCATTGATAACACTATATTAGTAAGTTATATATCTTAGGATGATATTTTTATGTAAAAACAATGTTCTAATTCTGGAGTGCCCCTTTAAGGTTTAATGAGCCCTAATGTTATCAATCTTAAATAATACTTCCAGAATCAGATCACAATTTCTGCTCGCTGTCGTCTCCAGCTGTACCAAAATGTAGATTAAATATAACTCTTGGCATCATCCGACATTACTTCTGCCAAATATCTTTTTTTCCCCCTTTTATTCCCTCGGCCGTGCAGCATTTTTCCCGTCCTTTGTTGACAGATCTGGTCTCCTAAATGCACAATAGTTTAATTTGTGTAATATTTTCATTATTCAGGACATGATTTTAATTTCCTTAAAACCCTTTAGTGTCTGTGATGAAGACAGGACTGGAGACATATTTATTAACTTGGCGGCAGAAATGTCACTTTTCTCTCATTTTTGGAAGTGAAGAAAACTTGGAACTTCATAAAGTAAACAAAAGTCATCATCACATGGGTTGTTATTGTAATGCAATGGTCTCTATTCTAGTAGACTTTCGATGGTCGGTCCAATGGTCTCTATTCGTGTACATTTTTACTGTCGGTCCAATAGTCTCTATTTGGGTAGATTTTCAGTGGTCGGTCTATTGGTCTCCATTTGAGTAGACTTTCGATGGTTGGTCCAATGATCTCTATTCGAGTAGACTGTCAATGGGCGTTCCAATGGTCTCTATTCGAGTAGACTGTCGATGGGCTTTCCAATGGTCTCTATTCGATTAGACTTTCAATGGGTGGTCTAATGGTCTCTAATTGAATAGACTTTCAATGGTCAGTCCAATGGTCTCTATTCGAGTAGACTTTTGATGGGCGGTCCAATAGTCTCTATTCGAGTAGACTTTCGATGGTTGTTCTAATGGTCTCTATTCGAGTAGACTTTTAATGGGCGTTCCATTGGTCTCTAATCGAGTAGACTTTCAATGGGTGGTCGAATGGTCTCTATTCGAATAAACTTTCGATGGTTGATCCAATGGTCTCTATTCAAGTAGACTTTTGATGGTTGGCCAAATGGTCTCAGTTTGAGTCGCCTTTTCGATGGTCAGTCCAATGGTCTCTATTCTAGTAGACTTTCGAAGTTGGGTCCATTGGTCTCTACTCGAGTAGACTTTCGATGGTCGGTCCAATGGTCTCTATTCAAAGAAGATTTTTGATGGTTGGTCCAATGATCTCTTTTTGACACTTTAAGTAAATGTTGGCCAATGTCTCCATTTTCAGCAGGATTGGCTAGCCAACCAATATTTATGGGGGCCACCAGACTCTCCCCTGATAGAAGAAAAATTGGACAGTCATATTTCAACATAGCCACTCCTCTTCTCCCTAATGAAAGTGGCCAAGTTGTCCCTGTGTACTGGGGAGTCTGGAGGCTGTCAAAATGACTATTTAGCCAATAGTATATGGGTGGCTTTAGTCTAAGGATCCTATTACACAAAGCGACTTTTTAGTTTCCACTGATTAACAATAAATGATTGCAAAAGAGCGACCTGAAATCATTCACCATAATACATGGAACCACAGTTGGTAATTATGATCGTTCTTATACTTTACTATACGAACAATTAATAATCAACAATGCATCAAAAGATTTGCAAACAATTAGCGAACCAGTAACAATGATTTTATGGTCAGCACAAAAGATCCGATCAATGATATAGCGATTTTTTCCCCGTGTAATAGGGCCCTAAGTTCTAGATATTAAGTAGGAATACACTGGAAACAATGATGTCACCAGAATAATGATGTCACTCACTGCTAGAGATGATCAAACAGCGCTGATGTTCATGTTCGTATGAACTCGAACCATCGGCATTTGACTCCCGCTGCCTTCCCGTTTCATGGGGAAGGCGGAGACAGCCCGAGTACCGCCTGGAAAACAGGGATACAGCCTAGGTAATCACTTACCTCCCCAGTTCCAGCGCCAGGTCCCGGATCGCACCGCCCTGTTCTCCCATCCGGCTGCCGTTTCCTGGTCTGAGCCGCGGCTTGAGACGTGACATCTCAAGGCAGCTCAGCCATTCAGCGGCTGAGGCAGGACCCCGCTACGACCGCTAAAATGGCTGAGGTGCCTTGAGACGTCACGTTTCAAGCCGCAGCTCAGACCAGGCAGCGGGACGGGAGAATGGGGCGGCGTGATCCGGGACCCGGCGCTGGAACTTCTATATCCACCCCCTCCCCGGCCATACAATAAAAATGACCTTAGCCTGGAGCACCCTTTAAGTATAATAATAACTCTATAATAATAATAATAATAATATAAAACAATCTAATATCATTTGGAAGTCTCAGTTCACATATCTATTCCAAGAGGATTCATTTTTGTACCTTTACCGATGAAGCAATGGATATAAAAATGCATCGGCTGTTAATGAAAACAGCTGGATAACACTACAGGACATGTTTCCCTATCCGGCTTCTAGACCCACCCAACATCTCAACTGATACGCCATATGCCAAGATTGATGGCAACTGGATTGATTGTGGCATCGATTTCCCTCTGGTATTTTACAACCATGCTGAGGGATCGTGGAGAAATTTACTAAGGCTAAAAAAAGACACACGTCCATCTATTTCAGCATAATGTCCTGCTGTATTGATCCGGAAAAAAAAAAAAGACAATTTTCCTCATCTTAGGAAAACATTCCGTCCTGAATTCACTTCTGACTGTCAGAATAAATCTCTGGATCATCCACCATTAATCTTGCAACCATAACCTGTAATATTATTATACTTGAAAAATGTATTTTACTGTATATTTTTATTCTAGGGAGTTTCCATAGTGTCACTGCTCTTACAGTAAAGAATCCTCAATAATACTGCTATTGAGATCTTCTTTATTGTAGATATAGAGGACACCACCTAGTTATACTCCTGGGTGATCATGGCAGAGATCTCTGTACTGCCCGCTGATATATTATACAGAGTCCCTCAGCCATCTTTTTTTTTTCCCAAGGTAAATAATGCCAATAGTAATAATCTTTTGGGGTCCTTTAGTCCCCCCCCACCCATTCAATTTATTACTTTGGATGCCCTTTTGGATGTCTTTTATATTTTTCTTGTACATTGGTGACAAAAGCTGTACACAATATTCCACGTGTATACAGAATTACTACAATGATAGATCTATGGCCCTTTTGATGCCCCCCATGACCTAATCCGCCTTGGCAGCAGCTCCCTGACAATGGTTGCTACATAGGATGTTATGAGAAAAGATAAAAATAATTCTCCATCTATCTTTCTATCTCTATGGGGGAGACTTATCAAAAATGGTGTAAAGTGAAACAGGCCCAGTTGCCCCTAGCAACCAATAAGATTTCACCTTTCATTTTCCAAAGAGTCTGTGAGGAATGAAAGGTGGAATCTGATTGGTTGCTAGGGGCAACTGAGCCAGTTTCCCTTTACACAATGTTTGATAAGTCTCCCCCTTATAAATCTATATATATATATGGCTGGGGGTGGTTTGAAAAAAAAAAAAAAAAAAAAAAAAGAAGTTAAAAGAAGTCATACTCACCTCCACTAAGCCACCTGCTGTGCCGACACTTTCAGTCCCTGGTGATGTATTGTCCCCCCAGCCACTGCCCACTCAGTCAGTCATTGGCAGCAGCAGTTCTGTCTCAGTCACTGATTGGCTGAGTGGGCCAATGCATCACCAGTAAGTAGCAACGGTGAACAATGACTGGAAGTGCCAGCTATGTGGGCTCAGGGTAGCTGAGTATAACTTTTTTTTATTTTTACATTTTTATATTTTCTTTATCCCTATAGAAATCTAGTAGACTTAACAGTTATTAGAGAGTTGATTTCCCTCCCATAATTCCCAGCAGATCACAGAAGGCTGCAAGTCTCTACACATATTTATGACACTCGCCTCAGGGAGACACGTTACCCCTTTGGTCCCACATTGATGGTCTTTTGCAGCCAGCACCCTGTTCTATTCTGACCCGTGTCATGGATCCAAATTGTTATAGCCACAATATAATGGCGATAGCACTCAAAGATACTGTGTAGAAGGTACTCTGCAAATTGTGCATTGCCTTCTTCTACTCTTCTATTCTGACCAAGAGCAGCAACCGAGAAACAGATGGCTAATATCTTCTTCTGGAGAACTGTCTGGCTTGATCAGTGATATTCTAGATCGGCACTCGTTTACTAGACCTATTAAACGGTCTGATAATTGTTTAACAAGGGCTGCATGGACATTGTTACCGATGTCCTTGCAGCCCTTGCCCAAACAGCATACACTACCCATCCACGCTTTACCCATCCGCGCCCACATCAGAACTCTGCGGCACTAAAGGTCACTGCCGTACTGGCCGGGATGATATTTTCAGACACCGGCTGTTCCGTGACCTGGCCAGGTCTGAATATAGCCTTAGGGCCCTATTCCACCGGACGATTATCGTTCAGATTATCGTTAAATCGTTCGAATCTAAACGATAATCGTTCGGTTGAAATGCAGTTAACGATTAACGACCGAACGAGAAATCGTTGATCGCTTTATAAGACCTGGACCTATTTTTATCGTTGCTCGTTCGCAAATCGTTCGCATTGAATAAGACATCGTTCGGTCGTTCGCAATAGATACGAACGCAATAGCGAATAAATACGGAAGAAGAAACGATCGCAATTACGATCATAAGTAACGATTATCGTTCCATGGAAATGAGTGAACGTTTTCAGGTCTTTCGCAATAGCGGTCGTTTGAGATCGTTAATCGTTAACAGTTATGCTAACGATAATCGTCCGGTGGAATAGGGCCCTAACTCTCAGTGATAATCCTCTTAATCGGGTCGATTCTGCAGATTATTGATCCGTGTAATACTGCCCTTAGGGTAAGGCTTCTTAATGGGGCCACACTGACTTGAAGGGAAAGATACCTCCAAAAAGTGGCGTGAGAAATGTACTTTCTATATCCAAAACAGCTTTGACTATTGCGGCATGAGGAGAATTGTAGTTTTGCAACAGCTGGAGATATTCCTGGGTTAGATGCAGATACAATATACATTATTTGCCATTTACTACACCAGATATCACCAAAAGATTGAATGAGTGGCGATAAATGGTGCCACCTAGGCTTCCGCTATCAGGGCATGCTGGGAGTTGTAGTGGCACAGGTTTGGGATAGGTGGCTTAGAAATACTGGGGGAAATTTATCAAACATGGTGTAAAGTGAAACTGGCTGAGTTGCCCCTAGCAACCAATCAGATTCCACCTTTCATTTCTGAGAGACTCTTTGGAAAATGAAAGGTGGAATCTGATTGGTTGCTAGGGGCAACTGGGCCAGTTTAATTTTACACCATGTTTGATAAATCTCCCCCATTATATATGCAATATAGTGAATAAATGAAAGAAATACTGCATATAAAATACACAGCCACCAAGTGTACTAGAGTCAGATTTACATCATCTCCAGAGCCAAGTGCGCTGCTGTGAAGTATAATGGAGTTGTATCAGAATCGCCTCCTTGACTGTCACAGCAACCTCAGGCTTAATTATTACCAGGGCTGCTGAGAAATCAATCCCCACGCCGCACACACTCATTCATAAATTCTAGACGCCACGCGTAATTGGATGGAAATATAACCATTTCATTGGCTGAAGTCCCCTGTATACATCTGCTATATTAAAATCATACAATAGGCAGCTAACCAACCCAGAGAATAAAGGAAAGGAGGAGGATGATACAAGTCATATATATATATATATATATATATATATATCTATATCAGATTTATGTACTATAAGATGCACTCAGGTTTATATAGGAAAAATATTTAATGTTTTTTTTTTCTTTCAAATCAACTGGTGTCAGACAGTTATATAGATTTGTAATTTACTTCTATTAAAAAAAAAATCACAAGTCGTCCAGTACTTATCAGCTGCTGTATGTCCTGCAGGAAGTGGTGTATTCTTCCCAGTCTGACACAGTGCTCTCTGCTGCCACCTCTGTCCATGTCAGGTACTGTCCAGAGCAGGAGAGGTTTTCTATGGGGATTTCTTCCTGACATGAACAGAGGTGGCAGCAGAGAGCACTGTGTCAGACTGGAAAGAATACACCACTTTCTGCGGGACATACAGCAGCTGATAAGTAATGGATGACTTGAGATTTTTAAATAGACAATTTACAAGAGTTCTGCATAAATCAATTTTAACTCTTGAACTCTTGAAATACAATTTTGTGTACTTTGGGAACTTTTTTTTTCTCTCTTCAGATAAACTACAAACAAGTCTCCCTCCTGCCCCCTTGGAGGATTTCTGGTAGCTTCCCAAGTCATGAATCATACATAATTGTTTATGTGGACTGCTAGCACGAGTCCTAGGCTTCAATTGGAAACATATGGCTACCCGGCAGAATATTCTCAGAAACAATCAGCTAATGAAACGCGGCCTGACGACACCAGAGAGCGGCTCGCCTCTTGTTTAATGTACATTGACTTTTTACGTCCATCGCCTTCTACTCGGATGTCAACATATAGAATCCCAGTACGTTATTAGGACTTCAGCTTGAATTCCTTTCACCCTGGCCTGTAAATACTCAAATGTCATGGACTCACTCCAAGCATGGAAGGCAGAGAGGATTAAAACAAGTGCAGAACAAGTGACTTGATCGGACTTGATCTAATCTCTAGTCGTAACCAAGACCTGAGCCTCCAAGTGAGAATAAGGCTGGTATTACACGGCACGATTATCGTTCGAAAAATCGTTAAATCGTTCGGATTTGAACGATAATCATTTCGTGTAATAGCAGGCAACGATTAAACGACCAACAAGAAATCGTTGATCGTTTAATAGGATCCGGACCTATTTTTATCGTTTGATCGGTCGCTCATCGTTCGCACATCGTTCGGTGGAATAAGAATTCACAGCTGAAACGTACGCAATAGCGACGACTAAACGACCGCAAGAACGATCTTAAATAACGATCATCGTTTTGTGTACTTGGGCGAACGATTTCGGGTCGTTTGCCTTAGCGGTCGTTTAAGATCGTTTATCGTTAATCGTTAGTCGTCGGAAAATTGCTTGGTGTAATAGTACCCTAAGGGTCCTAATAACTGTAAACGAGCGCTTGTTTACTGGGCCTATTACACGGCCCGATAATCATTTATAACAAGGGCTGCATGGACATTGTTACCGATGTCCTTGCAGCCCTTGCTTAAACTGTATACATTACCTATCCATGGTCCAGGGCTCCTCTTGCGGTCCACTTCTCCCCGGGTCCCGCGAGCTGCAGCTTCAGAGCGGCCTGTCTTAGTTGACAGCTCGCTCATCCAATCACTGGCTGCGGCGGTCCCGGCCTGTGATTGGCTGAGCGGCCTGTCAGCTCAGACAGGCCGCTCTGAAGCTGCAGCGCAAGGGACCCAGGGAGAAGCATAGCTCAGGAGGAGCCCGGGACCATGGATAGGTAATGTATGCAGTTTAAGCAAATTGTGACAATTACTTGTGACAATGCGCGGTCGGTGCTCAACAATTATAGGTCCAAACCTATATCAACAATCAGCCGATCATCGTTGTCATCGGCTGACCGTTGTGTTTATTACAAGGAACGATAATCGGCCGGATAGGGCCGATTCGGACGATTATCCTTCCGTGTAATAGGGCCCTAAGTCTCTGTGCCGGCTGCAAGAATTCTTGTCTTTCCTGTGTAGGGTGGTCATTGAGAGACCCCCCCATATCACCAATACCACTGCTCTAACATCTATGGTGGTTTTTCCCAACCTGTGGCTCTCCGGCTGTGGCAAAGACTGTAAAGGACATGATGGGTAGTGATGAATAAACTTGGCAAAAGTTTGGATTCTGCATGTTTTCCAGGATTCCCCAAGGCGGCATCCAACTTCTCCAGCTGCTGGGAGTCAAATCCCGAGATCAGTGATCTGTTTCTCTTATGGCTCTACTAGGCATTGCTCCCACCTAGCCAGAATGCTGCTCCACATTGATGAGGGGCAACATCCCGAAACAGCTGTCTGTGAATGGATACCTGGCCTTGGTTTTCCCCTTGTCATTACATTGACTTATAGGGCCACTTAATATGGTGGTTTCCTTACAGAAGCCACCCCTAGGTTGGGTCCTTCCCGGAGGGATATCTGGCTAGTCCTGTGTTTCGAGACTTTTTAATGAGGCTCCACAGGCTCTTCTTTTGCATATTCATGTTTCCCAGGGGGCAATGCACCTAGGATTTCACTGCATTGAGCGCTTTCAGTAGCAGCCAGCAGTGTTATTGTTTGGCTGGTCTCCCTGAGATCAGCGATCTGTTTCTCTTAGAACATTCATGTTCAGATAAACTTTACCGAACCCAAACTTTCGGCAAAGTTGTTCATCAATAAAGATGGGCATAGTAGAGAACCACTGGCTGAAGGACATTGATCTATGCCATGGAACTTTCTTAGGTTTTTAAGTCCTTATATAAGAACATTACTGTAGTTGCCTGGAAACCATTAACAAGCTGCCGCTGACTGATGTAATTACAACTTTTCCCATTCCTATTTATGTTTATTTGTATACGCCTGTATTATTATATATAATTATGACTCGTGTTCAGTTATATACCCTGCAGCTCAGCTTCTCAACACATATTTAAAAAAAAGTAAAGCATATAAATACTAGCATCGGGTATTCATGTGTAAATGATCGGGGCTGCAGGGGGCATTCAAGTGTTAATGGGGTTATCCAGGCTTAGAAAAACATGGTTGTTTTCTTTCAGAAACAGCGCCACTCCTGTCCTCAGTTTTGGTACAATTGTGCAGTTTAGTTGTACTGAAGTGAAAGGAGCTGAATTGTAATACCACACACAACCTGAGGACAGGGGTGGCACTGTTTTGCCATGGTGCCGTTCAAATCCAGCGCGCACTCACGTCAGCCTCTGCTGTGACCTGTGTGCTTCTGTCTCCTGTGATTGTACGCCGAAAGTCACGCTTTACAATGGAAGCGCGTGACGTCCGTCGTTCAATCACAGGACACAGAAGAGGAGTCACAGCAGAGAATGACGTGAGTGCACACTGGATTTCAACGGCACCAGAACAACGGGACCAGAACAAAGCCGCGGTCACCTGCTAGGAGTATACATGCCAGCACCTAGAGGGTGGGACCAATAATATTTTTTTTGTAAACTGCTTCTTTAAATTAAGGTAATTTTTACGGACGCTCCCATAGACTTTTATGTGTGAATTAAGATTGCAGGTCTGTAAAACTTTGGACAGTGTGAATAGACCAATAGAAATCCGCAATTATGGATACATTTAGAGAAAGTGTGAATAAGTCCTTAAAGGGATACTCTAGAACTTCAGAAATTTCAGAAAGCTATATAGATTTGTACTTTAATTCTATTTAAAAATCTCAAGTCTTCCCATCCTTATCAGCTGCTGTATGTTCTGCAGGAAATGTTTTCTTTTTAGTCTGACACAGTGCTCTCTGCTGCCACTTCTGTCCATGTCAGGACATGTCCAGAGCAGGTGAGGTTTTCTATGAGGATTTGCTACTGCTCTGGACAGTTCCTGATATATACAGAGGTGGCAGCAGAGAGCACTGTGTCAGACTGAAAAGAATACACCACTTCCTGCAGGACATAAAGCAGCTGATAAGTACTGGAAGACTTTTTTTTTTTTTTTTTTATAGACGTAAATTACAAATCTTTATAACTTTCAGAAACCAGTTGATCTGACATAAAAAAAAAGATTTTTTGCTGGATAACCCCTTTAATACACACATTGATCTCCCAGCTTTATAAAGTATGTGACCTCCTGCCAGAGCAGTGTATACAGTACAGCTGAGACTCTCTATGTGCGGAGGCATTTATAACATGAGTTTACATTATTCTATATACACAATGTAGCTCAAGTCTAAAAGATTTCAGTGACGCTTAATGGCATTCTTACGTAGGCTATGTTCCCACTAGGAGAATGTGCCGTAATTTACGGGGAAATGATCATGATCATCGTTTGTGGCCGTCATTATCAATAGACGGCCGCCTTTCCTTTGCTAAATGACGGGACGTTACCGTAGTGGGAACATAGCCATACATACCCAAGCTAAACCTCCCATCACCTTGGAACAAATTCTGCTTTCCACCTTAATGTTACTGAATACCCCAGCTGATCCAGAGTTAGGGCCCTATTACACGGGACGATTATCATGCGAAAAGTCGTTATATCTTTCGAATTTAAACGATAATCGTTTTGTGGAATTGCAGGCAACGATCGAAAAATCGTTCGTATGTCATTGATCAGTAATTTAAATGAAAACCTAAAATTATCGTTAATCGTTCGCTGTAATTCCTCATTCGTTCGCTCAAGTTCCGCATTTGTTCACTAATCGTTCAGTGTAATTGCTCATTGTTCATTGTTTTCCTGGAATCAGAAGGAATAAACGATCATAGTAACGATCGCAAAAAGGATCACAGTAACGATCGCAATAACAATTGTAGTAACGATTGTAACTAGAGATGAGCAAACTGGGTTCAGGTTCAAGTCGATCCGAACCCGAACGTTCGGTATTTGATTAGCTGGGGCTGCAGAACTTGGATAAAGCTCTAAGGTTGTCTGGAAAACATGGATACAGCCAATGACTATATCCATGTTTTCCACATAGCCTTAGGGCTTTATCCAACTTCAGCAGCCACCGCTAATCAAATACCGAACGTTCGGGTTCGGATTGACTCAAGCATGCTCCAGGTTCGCTCATCTCTAATTGTAACTAACGACTATCGTTCTGTGTAATATGGTGAACGATTTCAGGTTAACAATAAACAATTTAGTTTGCAATCGTTTATCGTTAGTCGTTAAAAATCGCTCTGTGCAATAGTACCCTACGGGCCAATGGGGGCCCGATCAATAATGTAAACGAGCACCGATCTGATAGATAGGCGCTCGTTTACTGGGCCTATTACATGGCTTGATAATCGTTTAACAAGGGCTGCATGGACATCGTTACCGATGTCCTTGCAGTCCTTGTTTAATCACCATATATTACCTACACATGTTGCAGTTCTTCTCCTGTGCTCCTTCTTCCTCCTGATCCCGCGCACAGCAGCAACTTCGGTGCAGCCTGTCTGAGCTGACGGACTGCTCAGCCAATCACTGGCCAGGACGGCCACGGCCAGTGATTGGCTGAGCGTCCTGTCAGCTAAGACAGGCTGCTCAGACGCTGCTGCTGCGAGCGGGACTGGAGGAAGAAGGAACGCAGGAGAAGACGTGTTTAGGTAAAGCACGGTGCTTTTGAAATCGTCGGTCGCGTGCTGCGTGCAATAGCGATGCGTGGCGGGCGATCGACGATTTCAAAAGCATCGGTGCCAGATGATTTTAGGTTTGAACCTAAATAAACGATCAGCCGATGACACGATCATCAGCTGATCGTTGTCTCTATTCCACGGAGCGATAATCGTCCGAGCTCCGTGGAATAGGGCCCTAACTTTTCAGATTTTTGTCCATAGCTGGGGATTTTTTTTCGTTGCCAACACTGAATGTCTTAGGTTTTATTGAACTAGTTAAAGGCTGCCGGGCAGGATATGGCGTTGGGGGCTAATGTACGTCTGGTTAAACAGGGACTGTGCTAAGATCGCTTACAGGAAAACAAACCTTATTGATCTCCTTCCTCCCTGGTAACAAAGGTTATCAGAGCGGCAATCACTATCGGGCTGACAATATACGGGTCTACATCAGCACTCTCCTTAAGTATCCTGAACAAGAGGAGGGTCTCCTGATGTCTCCAGCCCATACTTCCTGGTGTTGTCCTCTTCTGTCATGCTGTTAACAGTTCTATTCAGCCATGTGTTAGATGTGCTCCAGGGTGCTCGGCCGCTATTACCGATACCACACAAGAGTTGTCACCCAGCGCAGGCCTCACAGCTTTATACAACATCTCTACACTGGAGAGAATTAGGCCCACAATGCAGTCTGTCAGCAGACACCAGTATTACAGTCTATCTGCAGACATCAGTAATATAATTCTTCAGCAGATATTAGTATTACAGTCTGTCAGAAGATTAGTATTACAGTCTGTCAGCAGACACCAGTATTACATTCTGTTAGAAGACATTAGTATTAGTCTGTCAGCAGACATCAGTATTACAGTCTGTCAGAAGAACAGCAAAACAGTCTGTCAGCAGACATCAGTATTACAGTCTGTCAGAAGGCCAGTATTAAAGTCTGTCAGCAGACAGTAGTATTACAGTCTGTCAGAAGACCAGCATTACAGTCTGTCAGCAAACATCACTATTACAGTCTGTCAGCAGACATCAGTATTACAGTCTGTCAGAAGGCCAGTATTACAGTCTTCCAGCAGACATAAGCATTACAGTCTGTCAGAAGGCCAATATTAAAGTCTGTCAGCAGACAGTAGTTTTACAGTCTGTCAGAAGACCAGCAATACAGTCTGTCAGCAGACATCAGTATTACAGTCTGTCAGAAGATGAGCACTGCAGACACCATTATTACAGTCTGTCAGAAGGCATCAGTATTAAGCCCCTATTACACTGTTAGGTCAGCGTTCGCTTGCTCCTCGATCCTATCTACATACATCAGTAATTCAATTTGTCAGCAGACGTTGGTATGACATTCAGTCAGGGGACATCAGTATTGCAGTCAGTCAGAAGACCCCAATACTGCAGTCTGTCAGCAGACATTATTACAGCCTGTCAGCAAACACCAGTAGTACAGTTCATCAGCAGACATCAGTATGACAGAAGACATCAGCAGACATTATTACAGCCTGTCAGACACCAGTAGTGCAGTCTGTCAACAGACACTAATAGTGGTTTGTCAGCAGACATTAGTATTACAGTCTGTCAGCAGACACCAGTATTACAGTCTGTCAGAAGACAATAGTAATACAATTCATCAGCAGACATCAGTATTAGGCCATGTTCACACATCTTATGAGACCGGACGTTCCGTGACCCGGCCGGTCTCTGCCCGGATCATCCCAGCAGGTACTTAAGTCCCGCCCGGATGATCTTTCTGGCGATAGTGTTCTGATGCGTGCACATCAGTGTGCGCCCGCATCAGAACCTCCCACAGCACACAGTGAAGCAAGCGTCCGGAGCCGCTTGCTTCATTGTGTGAACCGATAGGGTTTCCTACAGCCGCAATTCATTGAATTGCGGCCGCAGAAAGCTGACATGTGTATATGCTCCGGCCGTGATCCCATAGAAATGCAGGTTTCACACTGCATGTTCCACACTGCATAAAGTATGGCCATTGTTGCCGATGGCAACAACGGCCGTACTGTTACGTAGTGTGAACATAGTCTGTCAGAAGACACCAGTAGGGCAGTCTGTCAGAAGACACCAATATTGCAGTTTGTTCGTAGACATCATTATTACAGTTTGTCAGCAGACATTAGTATTACAGTCTGTCAGCAGACACCAGTATTGTAAATGGCAGATTCTAGGTTGCAACAAGATGACCCACTTAACAACTAAGTAGGTTTAAGTAAGGTAACAATTGTACAGGAAAACAGAAAAAAATGGTTCTGTATTCCTCCAATAGACTCTGTATACCTTTAATAGGTACAGCAGGGCACTATATACATCTATGGGTCTCATTGTATATCTTTATTACAGGTTGCACAGAGTCATAATAGGACCATGTGCACAAAGCCCTAGGCGGACCTTAAACATAGAATGGCTGTCATTCGGCCAACTTCTCCATTAGCATAGCTCGGCTCAGCTGAACAAATATATAATTTCTATAGATGGAGAGCTGGAGAGCAGCAGCTGCCGGACAATATCACACCACTTATCTCAGGGGAAACAATGCAAAGCTCAAATCCATGTTTACTTCTGTCCCCTCGATAGATCTGTGATTGTCTATGTTATTATCAGCTATACATTCTGTTTATCTAGAAATTTCTGTCCATTCACTAAAGATAGGAAGAATAGAAAGTGATCAGGGGCCTGGTAGGAACCCAGAAATGCAAATCAGTAGGGTCATCCCCAAGAAGAAGAAGAAGAAGCAGGGAACATCAGAAACATGTTGGTAGGGGCTGCAGCCAGATGAACTGTAGTAAACTTGCAAATATTATCATGACTTATCCAATATTCTAGAACAAATGATCCAATTCAGATTCAGTAACATGGAAGGGAATCGCTGTCCTGTCCACAAGAGCATGGTATCCAGTGCTGGACTGGCCCACCAGACCATTGGACAGTGCTCCGGTGGGCCCCAAGCTTTAGAACTTGAAATAACACTGATTGACATGTCTATTTTCATAGGTTCTTCATTGGTGGGCCCCAAGGATCATTTTTTCCAGGTGGGGCGCAGATACCCCAGTCCAACACTGATGGTGTGCATCCTGGTCACCAATGATAGTATTGCCAGGGATCGCTTTGGCATTGCCTAAAATGCTTAGGACTTGAAAGCAATATTTCTTCCTACTGAATGATCATTGGACTGTAGGGCTATAGATTGTACAATGGGTAACCAGGTTACTTTGCAGTGCTATGCATCTATGCTTTCTGCAAACGAATGTGACTGCATTGCAACAGTGTCGGACTAGAGTATCTGGGGCCCCAAAGAGGAAATTATCCTGGGGGCCCACCAATGAACAACCAATGAGAAACAACATGTCAGTCAGTGTTAGTGCAGGTTCTAAAGCTGGGGGCCCACCGGAGGTTTCTCCTGTCCTCTAGTGGGCCAGTCCGACACTGCACTGCAACATGCAAGTTGCTGCAACCGCAACTAGTCTCTACAAATCTACAGGCTCTGGGCTTATGGTCGCAACCACTTGCATTTCACAATGCAACCCTATTTTTATTTTAGCTGCAATGCCTTACTGCAATCTTTGGCCTCAATATATGTCGTACAGTCAATGGCGCCATATAGTCCTAGACTAACTGGAAACTTCACAGAAACTGTCCAAAACAGGAAAGGTTTTCTATAGGGATTTGCTTCTGCTCTGGACAAAGCTGGCAGCAGAGAGCAGTTTGTCAGACTAGAAAGAATACACCACTTCCTGCAGTGCATACAGCAGCTAAGAAATACTGGAAGACGTAAGATTTTTAAATAGAAGTAAATTACAAATCTATATAACTTTCTTACACCAGTTGATATGTTAATTTTTTTTTTACTGGAGTTCCCCTTTAATCCAACACATGAGATCTCTAGGACATAACCACTCATGCATTAGGATATTAGGGTAGGTTCACACATATACTCAGCTTCCACCTAGATACTTTAGTCATCTGGCTGTACAGAAACCTGACAGCTTCAGTATACTGTATAGAAGCATCCAGCTGAGATCGATAACATCACCACACTGTATAACATTGGTTTATGACCTTATATAAAGATTTATCAAACATGGTGTAAAGTGAAACTGTCTCAGTCGCCCCTAGCAACCAATCAGATTCCACCTTTCATTCCTCACAGACTCTTTGGAAAATGAAAGGTGGAATCTGATTGGTTGCTAGGGGCAACTGAGCCAGTTTCACTTTACACCATGTTTGATAAATCTCCCCCATTGAATGTACTCCTTCTAGGCCATTCTATCCTTCCTCCTCTACAGGAAAATGGCAAAATGGAGCACAACACGTGATGTTACCGCCATTATCACTATTCAGGAGACAACCTCTGTCCATGTGCTTGTAGAACAGCTTTAAAGGGGTTGTCCAGCGAAAATCTTTTTCTTTCAAATCAACTGGTTTCAGAAAGTTATATAGATTTGTAATTTACTTCTATTTAAAAATCTCAAGTCTTCCCGTACTTATCAGCATCTGTATGTCCTGCGGGAAGTGGTGTATTTTTTCCAGTCTGACACAGTGCTCTCTGCTGCCACCTCTGTCCATGTCAGGACCTGTCCAGAGCAGGAGAAAATTTCCGATAGAAAACCTCACCTGCTCTGGACAGTTCCTGACTCGGACAGAGGGGGCAGCAGAAAGCACTGTGTCAGACTGAAAAGAAAACAACATTTCCCGCATGACATACAGCAGCTGATAAGGATGGGAAGACTTGAGAATTTAAATAGAATAAAATTACTAATCTATATAATGTTCTGAAATCAGTTGATTTGAAAGAAAAAGATTTTCACTGGACAACCCCTTTAAGGAATGTATTAGATAACTGCATGGATAGTAATTCTCCACATATAATGCAACCCAGGTCATTCATTTTAGGGTCCCTATACACAACACTGCCGAGCCACAGTACTTTGTATCTACTGCAAAACCACCTGCGGTCACCACAGCTTGGCGGCACTACGTATTGGGAACTTCCAGTTATAAATCTATAATACACAATTACCAGTTATGCAATGATATGTCACTTTAAGTGGAACATATATGCAACATATAATCCTTAAAGTTAAAATTAGGATAAGATTGACGACTGGAGTAGTAGTCACCCAGACCTTGAATAATATAATCATCTACCACTATGATGCAAATGTATATTTTGCCCCTCCCCCCTGACTCCTATATATCTGATGCATAAGTGTCAGTCTTAACTGCAGCTCTGGAATTCTATTCATGAATAATTCTTTGTAAGCACAATGATATATATATATATATATATATATATATATATATATATATATATAATAAAAGTATTTGCTCGTGACATCGGATTCGTAAAAGAAGTTGCTTTGCTCTTACCTCGTCCGAATCCTCGCTGCCATAGAGGTACATTGCTGTAGTCCCCCCTACGCAAATAAACTATGAAGCCAGCACTTCCATCAGGCGAGAGACAAAGAGTTTTTGTTGTTGTACAGCTGGAATACTGAGATGTCCCTTTCCCACGCTCGGACCTCTCCCCAAATAAATACTGAGTATATATATATATATCTATCTATCCCTATATGTCAGGCTGCAGTCAGGCTGCGGTGGGCTCCGAGCTGCATTGCCTGGGAAGTATATATCCGTTACTGAGGGATGGGAGGATTACTTAGGAAAATAATGCAGGGTTCTGGTAAATGAAGGTGGTCACATGGGCCAGGGGACACAGCTCATTGGCTGCTCTGGGACTGCTGGAACTTTCACAGACTACTTCGAAGTCTTCCCCCTTTTTTTTTCTCTCCTGAGAGTGATGATAGACTCCAGCAACAACCACTGAGGACGATAGGGGAAGGAGCCAGGGACTCTCTGGATTATTTACTGTATATGTGATGTGTTTTATTAGGATAATTAATGTTATTGTTTGTTATTATTGTAACATTTATATTTGTAAATAAAAGAACTACATATGATAAATAAAGTGCTACTGCTATACAGGCAAGTATTCCTACCTATATTGTAATCCCATCCCAAATCATACATGACCCCATATCCCACTGTTTTATAGATGCACCTTCTGAGAACCCTTACAACTCTCGCTAACTGCTACAGGTGGTTGAGTGCTGGAACTATATATTCTCTATCAATCCAATAAGATTTACACCTCTGGGATTCACACTTGTCTTGACATTATCCCCCTTGTCCTTAGGGCCTTAAAGGAAACTCCTGCAAAATGTTTTTTTTTCTTCCCCCTTTCAGATCAGCTGAATTTAGAAAGTTATAGAGATTTTAAATTATAGAGTAATTTACATCTATTTAAAAATCTACAGTCTTCCAGGACTTATCAGCTGCTATATGTCCTGCAGGAAGTGGTGTATTCTTTTCAGTCTGACACAGTGCTCTCTGCTGCCACCTCTGTCCGATACAGGAACTGTCCAGAGCAGGAGAAAATCCCCATAGAAAACCTCTCCTGCTCTGGACAGTTCTTGACAGGGACAGAAGTGGCAACAGAGAGCACTGCGTCAGACTAAGGCTATGTTCACACAATGTCCAAAAAAGGGAAAAAAATATCCGCTGCTTTTTGTGGTTAAAAAGACGTCCGTTATTGCATCATTTTAATTGGCTTTACTAAACTGTATTGAAGCCTGTGGAATAACGGACGTCTTTTTCACACATCGTATTGAATGCGTCCGCCTCAAAAAACGTCCGTCATTCAATACAATGTGTGAATAAGACGTCCATTATTCCATAGGCTTCAATGCATTTTAGTCAAGCCAATTAAAATGATGCAATAACGGACGTCTTTTTAACCACATAAAACGGACGCTTTTTTCCTTTTTTAGACGTTGTGTGAACATAGCCTAAAGAATACACCACCTGCTGCAGGGCAAGAATGGGGCAGCACAGCAAGAAATGTAGAGTCCGGGACTGCCGTGCAGGTAAAAACAGTAAAGACGTGGGAGGCAAAAAGCAAGGTGTCAGGAGACTGAGGCAAGTTTGCTAAATGACTGTATGTGTAAAAATAATTAACTTGATGAGTCCTACAAGTATAACTATGTTATTTGTGATGGGAAAACCCCCTTTAAAAAGGGTTATCCCAATATTAAAAACCATCATCATTGCATGATTCATTAAAACAAGCAATGTTTACATGCTGATACACTGCAATCCAGTGAGTTCTGGTATTTGCTTACATAGTATGATGCCACCTAGTGTTCAAACTGTACAACAACATGCATGTCCCCCTGCTCACCTGAGGGCTGGAGGACACACACACTCAGTCACTCTCCTCTGATCACTGCAGAACAACAATACAAATAACTTGGCTTTATACTGTCAATATTATATCACACAGTATATACCAGGGGTAGGGAACCTTGGCCCTCCAGCTGTTGCAAAACTACAACTCCCATCATGCCTGGACAGCCAAAGCTTTAGCTTTGGTTGTCCAGGCATGATGGGAGTTGTAGTTTTGCAACAGCTGGAGAGACAAGATCCTCTACCCCTGGTATATACAGTACCTTAACTATTGTGAATCCTATCTTAGGCCGGGTTCACATTTAGTAAGACAGTGGCCGTTCTGTGACACGGATGTGAATGAACAGCCGCTGTCAGTGTAGTTCTGAAGGATGAACTTCACTTCTTTTAATGTAGAATGCGGGTGCATTCGAGTATGCCCGCATTCCAATTAACCATAACCGGGAGTGTATACACTCCCGCCTGGTTTCCATAGACTTCAATACGATCGGCCAATACCTGCAGTACCGGCCGGGATGAACTTCACAGACAGCGGCCGTTCTGTGACACGGCCGGGTCACAGGATGGCCGCTGTCATACTGTGTGTAAACCGGGCCTAAGGGGGAAGTTAATGGGACAATTCTATATTTTCCCATGTGGTCATAACCCTAATATTCAACAGGGGTTTCTATGGGTCCATTTACACAGAAAGATTATCTGACAGATTATCTGCCAAAGATTTGAAGCCAAAGCCAGAAACAGACTATAAACAGAGATCAGGTTATAAAGGAAAGCCTGAGATTTTTCCTCTTTTCAAATCCATTCCTGGCTTTGGCTTCAAATCTTTGGCAGATAATCTTTCTGTGTAGATGGACCCTTTTGTGCTTCACAGCTGAACTCTTTAGTGAACATTACTGAACTTTTTGTTCTACTATACTATTAGAGCTAATATTGCACAATCTCTTCTCTCCCATCGTAAATGGTCAGCATTTTAAGACTAACCCACAGCGTGTCACGGTTGTATCCTGTCATTTTTATTATGTAGACAAGGTGCAGTATTTTACAGCTTCCAGAAATGAAGGGAAGCCCACATCAGTAAGCGGCGTGTCGGCAATGTGTGGAATTCTGTGTCGGCTCAGAAGCTGTAAGAGGTTTTAATGTAAGGATTAAGTCTCTGCGTCTTATGGCGGCCGTGTGCTCCCAACCTCCCCCATAAGCCTACACATACTCTGACCAGCCAAGTCTACTTGTTTATTATAATAGAGGAAAGGTGATAGGCGGCTGCCAGACATAATAAAGCAGGGGTAGGGAACCTTGGCCCTCCAGCTGTTGTAAAACTACAACTCCCATCATGCCTGGACAGCCAAAGCTTTAGCTTTGGCTGTCCAGGCATGATGGGAGTTGTAGTTTTGTAGCTTTAGCTTTGGCTGTCCAGGCATGATGGGAGTTGTAGTTTTGTAGCTTTAGCTTTGGCTGTCCAGGCATGATGGGAGTTGTAGTTTTGTAGCTTTAGCTTTGGCTGACCATGCATGATAGGAGTTGTAGTTTTGCAACAACTGGAGAGTCAAGGTTCCCTACCCCTGCAGTAAAGGATCAACATCAATGACTCTCCTGCTGCCAACATATATATCAGATTATTTGTCCGATCCTGTCAAAAATAAGCAGAATCATCTTAAATTGACTGCGCAAAAAACATTCACTTAAAGGGATACTCTGGAGGAAAATGGAGACTGGTGTCAGAAAGTTATACAGATTTGTAAATGACTTCTATTTAAAAATCTCAAGTCTTCCAGTACTAATCAGCTGCTGTATGTCCTGCATGAAGTGGCGTATTCTTTCCAGTCTGACACAGTGCTATCTGCTGCCACCTCTGTCCATGTCAGGAACTGTCCAGAGCAGGAGCAAATCCTCATAGAAAACCTGGACAGTTCCTGACATGGACAGAGGTGGGTTTGCCTGACACCTATATAACGTATACAGACAGCTCATGCTGACCCAGCATTGGAAATGTTGTAGACATGAAGAGGAACCAAAAAGAGGGAAAAGAACTCTAGACTTCCATCTTGTACGTGACTGTGTCTTATGCTGATCTCCCTCTTACTATATCCCTGAAGCTGTTAATGTTCTGACCTTTGACTTTTAATGCTCCATCCTCCTGTCCTTGCCTTTGGCTACAGAAACTTAATTACTCTAAAACAGGATAAGTAGCTTATGGTTATTCAATTACCTCTTTTGCTTTGAAGAATTAAAGGGAAACTCCGTGTTTAGAGATCTTACTGTGTCCAAGCTAAGTTTTATCTACTGCTAAATGGGTCTTATATGTACAGTATCCCAGACTAATAGAGCCCTATTCCACGGGACGATTATCGTTAAATCATTCGAATCTAAACAATAATCGTTCGGTTGAATAGCAGTTAACGATCAACGACCGAACGATAAATCGTTGATCGTTTAATAAGAGCTGGACCTATTTTTATCGTTGCTCGTTCGCAAATCGTTCGCATTGAATAAGATGTTGTTCGGTCGTTCGCAGTAGTGACGAACGCAATAGCGACAAGACGACCGCAAGAACGATCATAAGTAACGATTATCGTTCCATGTAAATGGGTGAACGATTTCAGGTCTTTCAGGTTGGATAGTTTATCGTTAACGATTATGCGAACGATAATCGTCCCGTGGAATAGGGCCCATATATAATCCGTGTACTTCTCTTCTGACTGGAGGTTCCCTACAGTGTATCTTCTGTATTATAGATGATGTCCCCCCTTTGGCTATGTTCACACAACGTCTTTTGAGCTCCGTTAAAAATTACGTCCGTTATTTTGAGTCTAAAATAACGAACGTCATTTAGCTGCCCAGCCTTCCCAGCTGTTGGCACATTATTCTAGTTTGGTTACTAATTGGCCTTTGGATGCGGCTTAATTGAAAAGTCCATTGAATTTAATAGTAAAAACGGAGACAGAATGGTGACAAAAGAAAAACTGTGTGTGAACAACTAATAAAAAACGTCCGCTGTTTGCAAAAGATGTCCGAAAAAAGCAATCATTTCATTATTTGGCGTCCGCAGTAAAAACATCCGTTATTCAATACATTGTGTGCATTAGATGTCCGTCTTTCCATTGTGTTCAATGCATTGCCATTGCAGACAGTTAACGGACGTAATTTTAAATATCAAATTCGTCCGCCTTTTCTCTATTTTTGACGTAGCGTGAACATAGATTTAGTAAGATGGTCATACACCATTAGGCTATGTGCAGACTTAGTAAGAGACCGGACGTTCCGTGACCCGGCCGGGTCACGAAACGGCCACTCTCTAAAAAGATCATCCCAGCCGGTACTGCAGTACCGGCCGGATGATCTTAAGGGCTGCAGAGTTCTGATGTGAGCGCATCCGTGCGCGCCCGCATCAAAACTCCCCCACAGCACACTATGGAGGGAGCGGCCGGAACCGCTCACTCCACAGTGTGCACTGACACGGTTTTCTGTGGCCACTATTCAACGAATAGTGGTCGCAGAAAACTGACATGTCAGTTTTCTACGGCACCGCGAGATATCCCGGCTGGAGTGTATGCTACAGTAGGTGTATACATTCTGGCCGGGATTCTCTCAGAAGGCAGCACAACTTACGTTGTGTGAACATAGCCTTAGATGAATGTTGGACAAACCCAATGGGGGAGATTTATGAAAGGGTGTAAATATACACCTGGTGTAAACTGCCTACAGCAGCCAATCACAGCTCAGCTTTCAGCTCTGGTAAAATATAAGAGGAGCTGTGATTTGTTGCAGTGCGCAGTTTACAAAAGGTGTATATTTACACCCTTTCATAAATCTCCCCCAATGACTTTAGACTAGCTCCCAATAGCAGATGTCAGGGAGAAATGCATCTGATATATTCAATTTTCACTGCCCAGTCCTTTTGTTTTGAGGGGGATAAGTCACCATCAGAGGTGTCTGGCAGCAACTTCTCCCCTTTCATTGAGCTGACTGCTATCTTGAAGGGGAACTCTATACATCAGCCTGTGCCGCCTTACAGATGTCATGTTGTACTTAAACTAGGAAGGAGCTATGAATCGAAGCTGGTGAGGCAGGAAGAAGCCCCTACATATACTGCCAACACAGTGCTCCTACATATACTGCCAACACAGTGCTCCTACATATACTGCCAACACAGTGCTCCTACATATACTGCCAACACAGTGCTCCTACATATACTGCCAACACAGTGCTCCTACATATACAGCCAACACAGTGCCCCTACATATACTGCCAACACAGTGCTCCTACATATACTGCCAACACAGTGCCCCAACATATACTGCCAACACAGTGCTCCTACATATACTGCTAACACAGTGCCCCTACACATACTGCCAACACAGTGCTCCTACATATACTGCCAACACAGTGCCCCTACATATACTGCCAACACAGTGCACCTACATATACTGCCAACACAGTACTCCTACATATACTGCTAACACAGTGCTCCTACATGTACTGCTAACACAGTGCCCCTACACATACTGCCAACACAGTGCTCCTACATATACTGCCAACACAGTGCTCCTACATATACTGCTAACACAGTGCCCCTACATATACTGCTAACACCGTGCTCCTACATATACTGCCAACACAGTGCCCCAACATATACTGCCAACACAGTGCTCCTACATATACTGCCAACACAGTGCTCCTACATATACCACCAACACAGTGCCCCTACATATACCGCCAACACAGTGCCCCTACATATACAGCCAACACAGTGCCCCTACATATACCGCCAACACAGTGCCCCTACATATACCGCCAACACAGTGCCCCTACATATACCGCCAACACAGTGCCCCTACACATACTGCCAACAAAGTGCCCCTCCATACACCACCAACACAGTGCTCCTACATATACTGCCAACACAGTGCTCCTACATATACTGCCAACACAGTGCTCCTACATATACAGCCAAGACGATGCCCCTACATATACCGCCAACACAGTGCCCCTACATATACCGCCAACACAGTGCCCCTACACATACTGCCAACAAAGTGCCCCTCCATACACCACCAACACAGTGCCCCTACATATACCGCCAACACAGTGCTCCTACATATACTGCCAACACAGTGCTCCTACATATACTGCCAACACAGTGCCCCTACATATACTGCCAACACAGTGCTCCTACATATACTGCTAACACAGTGCCCCTACACATACTGCCAACACAGTGCTCCTACATATACTGCCAACATAGTGCCCCTACATATACTGCCAACACAGTGCCCCTACATATACTGCCAACACAGTGCTCCTACATATACTGCCAACACAGTGCCCCTACACATACTGCCAACACAGTGCTCCTACATATACTGCCAACACAGTGCTCCTACATATACTGCTAACACAGTGCCCCTACATATACTGCTAACACAGTGCTCCTACATATACTGCCAACACAGTGCCCCTACATATACTGCCAACACAGTGCCCCTACATATACTGCCAACACAGTGCTCCTACATATACTGCTAACACAGTGCCCCTACATATACTGCCAACACAGTGCCATATACCACCAACACAGTGCCCCTATACATACTGCCAACACAGTGCCCCTATACATACTGCCAACACAGTGCCCCTACATATACCGCCAACACAGTGCCCCCACATATACTGCCAACACAGTGCCATATACCACCAACACAGTGCCCCTACATATACCGCCAACACAGTGCCCCTACATATACAGCCAACACAGTGCCCCTACATATACCGCCAACACAGTGCCCCTACATATACCGCCAACACAGTGCCCCTACATATACCGCCAACACAGTGCCCCTACACATACTGCCAACACAGTGCCCCTACATATACAGCCAACACAGTGCCCCTACATATACCGCCAACAAAGTGCCCCTCCATACACCACCAACACAGTGCCCCTACATATACCGCCAACAAAGTGCCCCTCCATACACCACCAACACAGTTCTCCTACATATACCGCCAACAGTGTCCCTATACATACTGCAAACACAGTTCCCCTACACATACTGTAAGATGGCAGCACCCATAACAATGTATAAAACATGAAACAAAAAAAATTACAATCAGAAAATAGAAATAGATTATAATAAAATAACAATTTTAGTATATGACTCTTATCAGTAAAAGAACATTTTGATGATACATTCCCTTTAAGCCTTGAAGGATTTGGAACTGGGGCCCAGGCATTCCCCCTACCCCTCCACATAGTGCAGAACTGGTTTGTAAAAGCAGGAGATAAAGCAGAAGCCATCTCTAGCATTTCTAAATAAAGTCTTTCAGCCTCTAGTCTCCATCGCTGGCTATATTATAACCTGTATATAATCCCTCGCAGACACTCTCCATGCCGGAGGAAATCATTCCTAACTGTGCAGAACCCTTCTATAGTGCAAGCTATAATCCACAGGAGACAGACGGGGACATTGTGCACATTCCTATTTCATGCTATATTCTGTGTTCAACCTCTAGGACTGCGCATGAATGTGTAATCGTAAGCCTACTGCCTCCTAGCACCTCCTGTCGGGCACAGTGCGCTCTGCTGCCACCTCTGTTCATGTCAGGAACTGTCCAGCTCAGCAGAGGTGTTCTATGCGGATTTGCTACTGCTCTGGACAGTTCTTGACATGGACAGAGGTGGCAGCAGAGAGCACTGTGTCAGACTGGAAAGAATACACCACTTCCTGCAGAACAAACAGCAGCTGATAAGTACCAAAGGACTTGAGATGTAAAAAACAAATCTGCAACACCAGTTGATTTAATTTTTTTGGCTGGAGTACCCCTTTAATGCACTGTCCTAGGACAATGACCTTGTTCAAAGGGAGTCCTGGACCCTTATAGTCCTGATATGTGCAAACAAAACAGTTGGCCGCCCTGTATCCATACGGTCATTGTACTGGCTGGTTTTATATAGATTCTGTACAGCACTTTAATGTGGGCGCTGACTGTGAGTGTAGCAGGAGCCGCTCTCCACTATACTGGTAAGTGGGTGGCGTGGCATTGTGTTTCCTCAACTACCTCTAACTGGCTGGTGAGTGCAGGGTGCAGCGCCCTCTACAGTTTAAACAATTAGGGGTCAAGTCCCTCTCCATTGGCTGCCATATCTAAATTCCCTAGCGTGTTATGGGGTCAACCAACTACATAACAGCAGTATTTCTGTTTTATATTGACACAGGACATGGCTACGGCTTACATGGCTAACCAGTGTATTTTAAGGCGTAAAAAATATTTTTGCATGTATTTTCATTTGAAAAATTTTAAATTTGGGAAAATGCTCGACAGTTCGTATGTTGTTTAATTTTACAGCGGTTAGCAGCTGTAAGAATAACTGAACAGTTCTGCCCCCCCCCCCCCCAAAAAAAAGGTCAATGTTGTTTTGTGTGTTTTCCATGCTTTTCTACGTATAAAAATGTTTAAAAAAATGCTCCTGTAAATAAATGTGTAAATGTGTAAAAAAAAACAAAACAAAACAAAAAAACAGGATTGAAAATTAAGGCTGATTTTTCTTTTTTTTTTTTTTGTAAAACAACTGCCTCAACTACTTAGGGTCGTATAACACGGGCCGATCATTTTAGTAAACAAGTGCCGATCTAGCAGATCTAGCTCATTTACTGGATAATCGGGCAGTAAGGGCTACATGGACATCGTTAGCAATGTCCATGCAGCCCTTGCCAAACACCTGATACCTTACCTCTCCCCACTACTGGTCTCCTGTGCTCCGCAGCTTCCTGGTGCCATCGGATGCAGCATCTGAGCGGCCTGTCAACTGACAGGTCGCTTAGAGGTTGCAGCCACCGGGACCTGGGAAGCTGCGGAGCACCAGGACCTGGAGCGCTGAGAGGTAAGGAATCAGGTGTTTTGGGCAATCCTCAGCCATCGGCTGCATATCTCTATAACATGTAGCGATGTGTGGTAAGGGCCCGACGATTTTAGGTGCAAGCCTAAACCAACGATCAGTTGATGATCGTTCCATCTGCTGATCGTCGTTTCTATTACATGAAGCGATAATCGGACAAATCAGCCCAATTTGGCCGATTATCACTCCATGAAATGAGGCCCTTAGTGTGAACACGTCTTTATTTTGGACATAATATGGCTTTTTCTCTGTTCTTGGAGCTGCTTTTTTTGCATGGAAATGCTGGTAAATTGAAAGCAAATACTCAATTTGTATAAAACACCCATAAAACCTTAAATATGTTAAAAATATGTTTTTGGGAAAAAAAACAAAAAAACAATATGTAAAACAAAATAAAAAAAAGAGCAGTAAAATGCAAATTATGTCAATGAATAAAAAAGTCTCATTTTGCTTGAAAAACAAGTGTGTTTTTGAACCCCAAAATACTCAGTGCGAACATAGCCTTAGGAGGTACCTAGAATTAAAGATGCTCATATGCATCCTGTTGAGCTCTGTGAGATAACATTTGAACCGTCTGCCTGGAATCTTATTCTATGTAAGACGTACGAGCAGTACAGAAATTTTAGGCAATGCTCCTTTGATAAAATATACAAAGGGGAAAAGTGTCAGAAAGTTAGATAAAATTGTAATTTACTTCTATTTAAAAACCTAGTCATTCCAGTACTTATCAACTGCTGTAAGTACTGACACAGTGTTCTCTGCTGCCACCTCTGTCCATAACAGGAACTGACCAAAGCAGGAGAGGTTTTCTATGAGGATTTGCTCCTGCTCTGGACAGTTCCTGACATGGACAGAGGTGGCAGCAGAGAGCATTGTGACAAACTGGAAAGAATACACTACTTCCTGTAGGACATACAGCAGCTGATAACTACTGGAAGCCTGGAGATTTTTAAATAGAAGTACATTACAAATCTATAAAGCTTTCTGGTATCAGTTGATTTGAAAGAAAAAAAAAAACTCACTTCAGTTCCCCTATCACTGAGCGTCGATCCATGTGATTAGTGCCTGTTTAAATCGAACATCAAGCCAACATAAGGCCCTAAGGCTGCATTTTCCCACTGGGGTTACCACATGCAGCTGAAACTATGCCCCCATGTGGCCACCCCTTGTTCTTGATCAATCCTTGCAATACTGCACGGCTATAGGTGACTGCATAGGGGTGGGGGGTTCGGCCTCATGTGGCGACTGCGATGCGAGAACTTAAGAGTACAGAAGTCTGAAGCAGATCGTTCTACTTTCCACTAATACTCAATTTTCAGAATGAAAACCGATAATATCGCAGACATTCTGAACAAAATAGCATCTGGTAAACAACGTTGTGCCAGGGACAAGAAGAAACTTTGCGAAGTCTAAAAAGCCTTGTTATTTCCAACAATGAGTGGGCTAAAATACAGTAAATGCATTACAAGAATACAATCACATATACAGACATGTAGCAGAGCTGTTTGCGTCATTTTGATAATATGATAGTGATCTTACCTAGATCTGACCATGATCTGACCTACATCTGACTGATCTTCTCTCTGGGCCTTGCAAGCCAGACTAAACATGGTGTAAAGTGAAACTGGCTCAGTTGCCCCTAGCAACCAATCAGATTCCACCTTTCATATTCTAAAGAGTCTGTGAGGAATGAAAAGTGGAATCTGATTGGTTGCTAGGGGCAACTAAGACAGTTTCACTTTACACCATGTTTGATAAATCCCCCCCTCTCTACTCCTTCCCTGGTCTAGCCAGAAATAACTATGTTCACAGTTCTTTGACCAGGGACAAACTCACTGGTTTCGGATGGTTCCTGCCCTCTGGGAGCAAGGGGGCAGTGATTGGTTCTAACCCAGGGATAGGGGTTGATCGTGGAAGACTCCTTCCTTAGAATCCTCTTCTAGTAGAAGCTGTTTGATTAAAGGTTATGTGACCAATATTCCATGTATCCTGTACAAATAGAGATCACCAGTGGTGGCAGTAAAGAGCAAAGTGTAGCCCTTGCACATCATAAAAAGTGAACCAATCAGTATGATTGTGCTGATATGATTTCCAGCTATACAGTATAGATCTACGGAGCAGCTCCCCGAGGCTACATCTGTGGCGGTAGCTTTACATCCGAGAACAAGTAGTTCCAACAAAACACAGCAATCACTGAGCTCAGGGAGACCAGTGAAAAAAATCCAATGAAGTGCTCACTCTAGAGTTTCCGTTGATACATTGCCCCCTATAAATTTATATATGTAAAAAAGGGTCTGTGGAGCCTCAGTTGCCAGATGCCAGAATAGTCAGATGACTAGTCATGGCCGGCTCCCCGCCCAGATGACTAGTTGCTGCCCCTCTCCCGGCCTCCCACGCCCGTTTCAAACTACTTGTTCAAAAAAGGGGTCTGTGGAGCCTTGGTTGCGAGTCTCAAAACATGGGAATAGCCAGATATCCCTCCAGGGAAGGAAACTTGTTGCCAAGGAGTGCCTCCCAGTGGGGAAATCACCAAATGACACTGTTACACAGCCCCTTAAGTCCCACTCGGTTGTGAGTATTGGAACATAAATCGGGAAATACCAGGGTGGCCCCTTTTGTGTCAAAGTCTAATTCTGTTGGAGTATTGCAATATGTCAAGGGTTTTCCAAGGCATGCATCCATCCACAGACAGCTGTTTCGGAGTATTTGCCCCTCATCAGTGTAGAGCATGATTCTGGCTAACAGGGCAAAGAAAAATAGGGGCTACGTATTAGGGTGGTTTGGTGATCTCCCGACTGGTAGGCTCCCCTTGGCAACAGGTTTTCCTTCCCTGGAGGGACATCTGGCTATTCTCGTGTTTTGAGACTCACAACTGAGGCTCCACGGACCCCTTTTTTGCATATTTACATTTATTGGGTATAATGTATCAAAAAAGATCCTTGAGTGAGCACTTCATTAGGTTTTTTTTATCGATCTCCCTGAGCTCAGTGATTGCTGTGTTTTGTTGGTCTATTTTTTATTGTCCCCATTAGCCAGAATCTTGCTCCACACTAACGAGGGGCAAATACCCTGAAACAGCTGTTTGTGGATGGATGCCTGGCTTTGGTAAACCCTTGTCATGTCACAATTCTCACAACAGAGTTAGACTTTGACGGAAAAGGGGCCACCCTGGTGTTTTTCTATTTATGTTCCAATACTCGCAACTGAGTTGGACTTAATGGGCTACGCATCAGGGTGAGGCCCCCCTTGGCAACTGGTTTCCTTCCCTGGAGGCAGATCTGGCTATTCCCATGTTTTGAGACTCGCAAACGAGTCTCCACGGACCCCTTTTTTGAACAAGTAGCTCCAATCAACCGTGCGAGGCTGGGAGAGGGGCAGCAACTAGTCATCTGGGTGGAGAGCTGTCCATGTCTAGCCACAGCTCTATGCCTGACAGTGTGAGGATGATTGACAAGAGGGGCCACTAATGGGTCTCCCTTTAATACCTTAGCGTATGCAGAAATGGAAGTGCAAAAGACAAAACATGTCAGACCATACCCAGATAAAGACATAGACATTTAGAGAGATTCCTGAGCCACACTACAACTGCTCTAGTAGCTGGGAAACCGGTACTGGGACACTGCATAAGATCAGTGATTCAAAATAGTTGCCACCTGGTATTCAGGTTATAAGCTTTGAAGTATGTCATAAAGAGATAGATAAAAGATAAATGGATGGATAGATAGGAGATAGATAGATAGATATATAGGAGATAGATAGATAGATAGATAGATAGATAGATAGATAGATAGATAGATAGATAGATAGATGATAGATAGATGATAGATAGATAGATAGATAGGAGATAGATGATAGATAGATAGATAGATAGATAGATAGATAGATAGATAGATAGATAGATACATAGATAGATAGATAGATAGATCGGAGATAGATAGATAGATAGATAGATAGATAGATAGATAGATAGATAGATAGATAGATAGATAAAACAAAAATCCACGGCACTCAAGAAGATCAAGAAAGATGTGGGTGCCAACCTGCGTGCCAGGGAGCCTTCAGGCAGTTATATAATCCAAAGAAAAGCAGTGGCACTCCAGTAGTAAAAAAACGTGGAAAATTTATTCACATCCCAAAAATGAACACAGCGACGTTTCTGACCACAGCAGTGGTCTTTTCTCAAGCTCAAATTTTCCATGTTTTTTCACTACCTGGAGTGCCACTGCTTTTCTTTGGATTAGATAGATAGATAGATAGATAGATAGATAGATAAATTTGGTAGAAACGAGTGGCACTCCAAGTCACACCGCAGTGGGTGCCAGCTGATATGGTTCCGACCACGAACTTCAGTCCATAAAATAATGATGATCAGCGGCACACCAATCCCGTGAAAAACTGAATTAATTTATTGTTCAAACCTCAGAACATTCAAAATATGCAGCACAGCAAAGCACGACGTTTCGGCGGGGTGTCCGCCATTTTCAAGTGCAAATAAGTGAACTCAATAGCAGGTTTAAATAGGCACACAACCTTGCAATAACAAATGTGATAGGTGCAGAAATCTGTCAATCAAAGTAAGGGGCCAATAGGTCCATAGTGGTAAATTAGCAGGGTCCAGGTGAGTGCATTAGTGACAGAGTGAAATACACTACTTAATATACAAAACAAAAAATATATACAGTAAGAGAAATCACTTGAATTTAAACAGATATACGAGTAAATGAGTGAGTCATTACAATCGGGTTCATGGAGAGAAAGATGCCAGCAGAGAACTAAGATCGTTCAACAGCGTGGTAAGTAAAGGTACCGATAATGAGATGACAAGCTGCCATTCACATAGTGCGTATAGCACAGAGTGCAAAATGATTAAATCGCAATGTCTTTACTATGCAGGAATACAAGCCACGGCCGGACCACTCACGGGTGAGAGGCTCCGCCGATCCTCTTCCAATTGTCCGCGAAAATTACGTAGTGTGAACCCGCCCTAAGCCAGAAATGTCAGCAGAGAGCAGTGTTTCAGACTGAAAATAAAACAACATTTCCTACAGGACATACAGCAGCTGATAAGTATGGGAAGACTTGAGATTTTCTTAATAAAAGTAAATCACAAATCTATATAACTTTCTGACACCAGTTGATTTGAAAGAAAAAGATTTTCGCTGGATAACCCCTTTAATAAGATATTTCTGATCTGAGAGCAGGCACATTAATACCTGCTGTTCCCATATAAAGATCTACCAAATAACTCTTATACAAACAGCAGAATGTTTAACATACAATACACTTGATCTAAGAAATTATACGGACGGCATCGGTTATCAGAGCTCTATGACTATAAAGAGAAAAGCATTGCCTCAGGATGCAGCAGTTTCCGGGCCTTGTCTAGGTTAAAGGGAGCGTTTTATACAATTAGGATAAGCTGCAATATCAGACACAGCCTATAGGGGGAGTAGTGCTGTATTTGGAAAAACTGCAGACCCTTGCTTCTGATAAATGTTTCATTTGCAGCATACGCTACAAGGAATATAAGTTGCAAAACCAAACAGAATCCCTCAGCAAAATCCCTCTGACAATCCTCTTTAAGTGTTCTTTTAAGAGTGCGTTCACACGTACAGGATCTGCATCAGATCCGCAGCAGATTTGCTGGCCCAGAGTTACTTTGCATTGAATCTGCAACTTCAAATCTGCGCCATCAAATCTGCTGCAACTCTGCTGCAGATCCTGTACGTGTGAACGCACCCTACACCTACAGGATCCGCAGCAGATTTGCAGCAGATCCGCAGCAGATTTGATGGTGCAGATTTGATGCTGTGCTCAGTTATTTAAAAATCAGCTGCAGATCCGGTAAGTGTGAACGTACCTTAAAGAGGACCTGTCACCCCCCCCGTGTCGGGGTGACAGGCTCCCGACCCCCCGTTACAGTTCCCTATACTCACCTCATCCCGCCGGGTCCCGCTTCCTGATCAGGTCGGGTCACGGAGATATGAGCGCCCGAAGCCCGCACGCTCACAGGACAGTCCGATGCCCATAGAGAAGGACGGAGCATCGGACTCCCCATTCATTCTCTATGAGCATCGGACTCCCCATTCATTCTCTATGAGCGTCGGACTCTCCTGTGAGCGCACGCGACGGGCTTCGGGCGCTCTAATCTCCGTGACCCGAGCTGATCAGGAAGCGGACCCGGCGGGATCAGGTGAGTATAGGGGGCTGTAACGGGGGGTCGGGAGCCTGTCACCCTGGCACGGGGGGGGGGGGGGGGGTGACAGGTTTCCTTTAAAGGGGTTTCCCGATCATGTAACTGACTAATAAATGGTAAATAGGTAAATAAGGGTATTTTATGTGATCTTTCAAACTTTCCCTTTTCTTCCAATACTTTAATACTTCCAATATTTTACTTGCCCCACTTTCTGTCTAGGGTACATCCTGTAACTAACTTCCTGTTCCTGCTGTACACTCTAGCTAGGAATTTAGCCAGTTCTATCTCCCATTCACTACACTTTCTTGACTCAGGGCCATCCCACATAGTGGGAGGGAAATAGAATTGGCTGAACTGTGAACCAGAGTGTACAACAGGAACAGGAAGTAAAGTACGTTACAGGGTGTACACTAGACAGGAAGTGAGGTAATGTAGAAAACACAGCAGACAAAACACATGAAAGACGATAGAAAGGTAGTCAAATAACTTTGACGGCTGTTGTTTTGAAATAACGGCCATTATTTGTCAAAAAATGAAGGCCATCCACCAAATTTGAACAGTGTGTGGACAGAGCCTTTCTGTGTTTTCAATCTACTCCTGGTTTTGGTTGCAATATGAAGACCAAAATACTGAGCAAAAATACTGTGTGTGAACCAAGCCTGTCAGTGTAACAGAGGAACGGTGTGGTATTACACTGAACAGTTAGTAAACGGATGTGGAATTACAGCGAACGATTAACCAACGTTTAACAAGGATTTAAGGGCCCTATAACACGGAGCGATAATCGTCCGAATCGGGCTGATTCGGACGATTATTGTTCTGTGTAATGGAGACAGCGATCGGCCGATGACAACGATCAACGGCTGATCGTTGGTTGAGGTTTGGACCTAAAATCGGTAGGTGCCGACCGCGCGTCGCTACCTGTAAAAGTGATGGGCGGGTGATGGCTGATGATTGCCCAAACACCTGACACCTTACACCCTCCTGTTCTCCACAGCTTCCCGGTCCCGGCAGCTGCAGCGTTAGCTCATAGGCTGCTCAGCCAATCTATCGTCCTGTAATTGGATGAGCGGCCTGTCAGCTGACAGGTCGCTCAGACGCTGCAGCCGCCGGGACCAGGAAGCTGCACAGCACAGGATTGAAGACTGGGAGCGGTAGGGGGGTAAGGTGTCAGGTATTTAGACAAGGGCTGCATGGACATCACTAACGTTGTCCATAAAGTTCTTACAGCCCTTATCGGGTCGTCTAATAGATCCAGTAAACGATCGCCGATCAAGCAGATCAGCGCTTGTTTACTAAAATGATTAGACCCTATGGTCCATTTACACGGAGCAATAATTCGCCCAATCGATCATTTAACGATTTTGAAGTGACGATTTGGTTTATATAGCGATCAGCGCTTAAAAAAAAATAAGAAAAAATAAGAAAAATCGTTATTGCGATCGTTTTTAAGATCGCTTAAGCCCATCTCACACACAGGGTGAATCGGTGAAAGACTGTTTACACGAAGCGATCTGCGAATTTTTTGCGAATGACCAACGACGATTTGAGAACATGTTGAAAGATCAAATTGAACGATTTCTCGCTCGTCGCACGATCGTTCCCTGTGTTTACACGAGCCGATTATCGCTCGAATTCGACCGTTATCGCGAAAATTCGAATAATAATCTTTCCGTGTAAACGCACCATTAGTCGGCCCTTGTAATAGGACCCTAAACGATTATAACTAACGACTATCGTTCTGTGTAATATGGTGAGCGATTGTAGGTTAACGATAAACAATCTCGTTAGTCGTTAAAAATCGCCCTAAGAAGCTACTCCACTGCTGCTTATGTCAGAGAGTCTTGTGTAGTGTAATAACAATATAATAGTTTATGTTATGAAATAGGAGCTGCCCTTTTATTTAGTGTGCCGCCATCTGACCTCTTCCAATTACCGAGGGTCGAAGACCGAGATCCAGAACGCAAGGTCGGAATCTGAATGCTAAGAATGTTCTGTACTCAATTTTCTGTCAGTGGAAGAGAAAGAAACCTAATGACTCATATATTATACAAGAGCAAGGTATAATGTAATGTTGTGAGCGGCGTACAGGCTGGAATGCTGGCAGCGCTCCCGGCTCGCCGCTCTGGAATGTGCACTAATAATCTTAGAACCCAAGTCAATCCGCCACTATTACGCCAACCGAGTCCGAGAGAAAGTTTCTCAAGGAGCGGAGTCTGTAAATAAACGTCATTGTGTGACCGTAGAGCCGCGGGTTTTCTGTATCTCACAGGGTAAATCTATGCGTAACTTACCAGACAGACACATGGGACCGGGTTACACATTGCTAACATAGACTAAAATATACAGTTTGGAGAGAGGGGCGGACCAGTGTCCCTTATGGTATAGGAGAGACAGAGGGAATAGATGGACATGTATGTTTAGTGCACTCTAAGGCTGTGTTCACACTACACAAAAGTACGGCCATTGTTGCCGATGGCCGTACTTTGTACGTTGTGGAACACTGCCTCTCCTTCTATGGGATCACGGCCGGAGCGTATACACATCGAATACGCTCCGGACGGGATCCCATGACATGTCAGTCCTCTGCGGCCAAAATTCAGGGAATTGCGGCCGTAGGAAACCCTGTCAGTTCACACAATGAAGCGAGCGGCTCTGGCCGCTTGCGTCATTGCGTCCTAAGGGGAGTTCTGATGTGGGCACGCGCTGATGCGTGTTCTGATGCGGCCGGAAAGATCATCCGGCCGGCACTTAAGTACCGGCGGGGATGATCTTTGCAGAGACCGGCCGTTACGTGACACGGCCGGGTCACGGAACGGCCGGTCTCTTCCGGCGTGTGAACATAGTCCTAAAGGGGAACTACGTTGAAAATAAATTGTGTCAGAAAGTAAGTACAGATAAGTAAATTACTTCTATTTAAACATCTCAAGTCTTCCAGTACTTATCAGCTGCTGTATGTCCTGCAGGAAGTGGTGTATTTTTTCCAGTCTGACACAGTGCTCTCTGCTGCCACCTCTGTCCATGTCAGGAACTGTCCAGAGCAGTAGCAAATCCCTACAGAAAACCTCTCCTGCTCTGGACAGTTCCTGACATGGACAGAGGTGGCAGCAGAGAGCACTGTGTCAGACTGGAAAGAATACACCACTTCCATGCAGCAGCTGATAAGTACTGGAAGGCTTAAGGATTTGGGGGGGGGGGGGGAACCTTATTTCACTGGAGAATCCCTTAAACGCAGCATGTAACTAATGATATCTTATAAGGTATAGACATATCATATATCTATATACATAGCTGCTCCAGAACAGGAAGCAAACAGCTCTGTACATAGTGCAGTGGCCGTTCTATGTTACTGCAGCTTAACTGTCATTTCATTGCAGAAACCCAACTTGGCCACTACACTATGAATGGCGCTGTCTGCTTCCTGCTCTCTTTCCCAAGAAACAGCTGCTTGTTGGGGGACGTCGGGTGTCAGAACTCCAACTACCTAATATTGTATATACAATACTTATCTTGATTAATAAATTTTGCTTGGAGAACAACTTTAAGACCTCTACTGTCATCCTATGGTATCTAGTACCAAGATGTTAGCAGCAGATCCTGTAAGTTGAGGTATAACTTCCATAGATTGGACTTGTCTGTTGTACAGTATCTCTTCTATGGGACCAGAATGTTCCTTATGCACATGAAAGAGCATGACCCTGGTCACCGGTAGTCCCTATTGGACAATTTTGGTAGGAATTAAAGGGGTTCTCGAGAGAAGAAAGAATGTTTTCAAATAAACTTGTGTCAGAAAGTTATACAAATCTGTAAATTACTTCTATTAAAAATATCAAGTCTTCCCATACTTATCAGCTGCTGTGTGTTCTTCAGAAAGTGGTGTATTCTCTCCAGTCTGACACAGTGTTCTCCGCTGCTACCTCTGTTCATGTCAGGAACTGTCCAGGAAAGGTTTTCTATGGGGATTTGCTACTGCTCTGGACAGTTCCTGACATGGACAGAGATGGCAGCATGGAGCACCCCTTTAAACATTATATACCACAAGAGATGCTCTGACCCTATCATCTAGCCATCACAATTTGGCCCTTGCTGAGGGTACGTTCCGATGAGGAAAAAAAATATCAACATATAAACCCTATCCCAGTGTATAAAATGGCAACACATCATAGTTTACACGTTACGGAACCAAAAAAAAGTGGATTCTGCATAGAGGACTATTTTACTGCGTCCAACACACACTGACAGTTCACTTGCTTCCCGATATACCACAGGCGCCAATGTCACCAGACGCGGTCGCTCATGTTACCTCTGTGGTATTAATGTTTTGGCTGGTCGGTGCATTATATCATTTTAAATCCCATAGAATGAGTGGTCCCCAGTCTAATGGTGCAGGGCATTACCATTCCGCTGTGAGGATTCCTGGCTGCCGCTCTCTATGCTTCAAAATGATTGTTTTGTTGTAAGGAGATTTAGGCAGATTACGTCAATCATGGATTTAACAAGGGACACAAATACCATTCCATCTTAATATTGAAAAACAGCTGCTAGTTCCTTGTCCCCAGTCGCCAGACTCCAGAGACTGGGAATCTCAGCCCGAAAAGAGGACTCGGTTTTATCGGAGCTATGTGAACTATTACGTTCCTACAGCAGACAGATGTAGCAGAGCTGAACGGGTTTGTTTGTGTTCGCTCTGATGCTAAAGAACCTGTGCTATCAAGATAACCTACTTTCCAATGGATTAGCGGCAGGGAACGCGGTGGCAGCCATATATTCCCACCGTCAGGGCTGATACACTGCAGATTTGTAGTATATAGCTATGTTCACACACAGGGGGAGATTTATTAAACATGGTATAAAGTGAAACTGGCTCAGTTGCCCCTAGCAACCAATCAGATTCCACCTTTTATTTTTCAAAGAGTCTGTGAGGAATGAAAGGTGGAATCTGATTGGTTGCTAGGGGCAACTGAGCCAGATTCACTTTACACCATGTTTGATAAATCTCCCCCACAGTGCACATCTTTCCATTAGAATTTTGCCCCTGTCAATTCCACTCCTGTTTTTTGTTTTAAAAAAATACAGACTAAAAGACTGATGGAAATACTATGGGGGAGATTTATCAAACATGGTGTAAAGTGAAACTGGCTCAGTCGCCCCTAGCAACCAATCAGATTCCACCTTTCATTCATCACAGACTCTTTGGAAAATGAAAGGTGGAATCTGATTGGTTGCTATGGGCAACTGAGCCAGTCTCACTTTACACCATGTTTGATAAAACTTCCCCTATGTTTCTGTTCTTTCATCCCACTTCTGGTTTTGGTTGAAAAAAAGACTGACGGAAATACTGTACTGCGTTTTTGTAATCTGCTTTTTTTTCTCCATACATTTTATGCAGAAGAGAGATGAAAAACGAATAAAAAAAAACCCCAGATGCATTAGTGTACATCCATTTTCATCCGTTTTTCCATTCACTTCAGTTATAAAAAAAAGGGATCAAAACGCATCCTTTTTTTTTTAGCGTACACCAAAACGTGGTCGAGAACATTTTTGTGTACGCTAAAAAAAAGTGTGTGTTTTGATACGTTTTTTTAGAATGAAAGTCAATGAAAAAACGAATCAAAATGGAGGGACACAAATGTATTAGTTTTTTGCATAAAACAGATAAAAAAAAAACTCATTGCAAAAACGCAGTGTGAACCCAGCCATAGTCAAATTGGGCAAATCTTTCCACTATAATTTTTCTATGTTAGTTCCACTCTACAAAGACTGACCAAAATACTGACCAACATACAATGTGTGAACATGGCCTATTACAGTAGTAGCGGAGTTGTAAAAATCACATCCACCCTGTGTAAAAAAAAAAAAAAAAAAAATGAGTTGCACAACTTTTACTCTTCCTTTCCTTTACTAATCCACCATAAGGCCAAGACCACACAATTTTTTTTTTTTTGGCGGGCTTTTTTTGGACGGCCATCATTTTACATCCAGATAATGGATGTTATTTGTGGAGTAATGGCCATTGTTTTGAAATAACGGCAAGCCAAAAAACAGCCATCAAATGGCCCAAAAAAGTCGAGTGGTCTTTTTTTTAATAACCAGTTATGCTTGGTTACGACCATCTAATGGCATCCACTATATTCTTTCCAGTCTGACATAGCAGCACTCTTTGCTGCCACCTCTGTCCATGACAGGAACTGTCCAGAGCAGGAAAGGTTATCTGTGGGGATCTCTGGAAAACATGACCGCTTCCTTCCAGAAACTGCGCTGTTCTTGTCCTCAGTTTGGCTGTGGGTTGTGCAGTGAATGAAGGTGAAGTGCAATACTAGAAACAACCTGAAGACAGGGGTGGCGTTTTTTGGACTCCCCCAGTGTTCTCCTACATCATCTTCGGGCCCCGGTTTATTCAATCCCACCTCCCCTTCCAAGATGGACTCATCTAAGGGGGACAGCATCATGGCCAGTGATTGACTAAGGGTGCTGTCACTGCCCAGATGAGTCCGTCTTAGAAGTGGGATGGATCGCCTCGACCGTGACCCGAAGATGCCATACGAGAACAATGGGGGAGTGCAAAAAGGTAAGAATACTCAACATATCAAAAGTTATCTTTCAGTGGAATACACCTTAGGCTATGTTCACACAACGTATATTTTCGTATACAACGGCCGTGATTAACGCGAAAATATACGTGCCGTTGCCGCCTATGGAATCCCAGGCCGAAGCGTATACACATGGTATACGATCCGGCCAGGATTCCTAGCGGCGCCGCAAACAACTGACATGTCAGTTTTCTGTGGCCACTATTCATTGAATAGTGGCCGCAGAAAACCCTGTCAGAGCACACATCGTGTGTCGCTCCATAGTGTGCTGTGGGGAGTTCTGATGCGGGCGCGCACGCATCAGAACTCTGCGGCCCTAAAGATCATCCAATCTTTTTGATCTTTGGCCCTAAAGATCATCTGATCATCTTGATCTTTTCAGAGACTGACCATTCCGTGACCCGGCCGGGTCACAGAACGGCCGGTCTCATACATTGTGTGAACAAAGCCCTAAGCAGCTTTTTGGATGTGAGTGAACCCTATCTTCTCCTTATTCAGCTGCACAGGTGGTTAGGGTGGGTTCACACTGCACCTTTGCAGTGCGTTTTTTTTTTTCCATCCGTTTTATGCAAACAACAGATGCATTTGATTTAAAAAAATCAAAACGCATTCTTTTTTTTCCGCGTACACAGAAATATGATCAGCTGCGTTTTTGTGTACGCTAAAAAAAAAAACAGATGCGTTTTGATCCATTTTTTTTTTAAATAATGGAAGTCCATTGAAAAACGGATCAACAAGGATGCACACATATACATCAGTTTTTTCATCCGTGTTTTTTTTTGCAAAAACGGACTGCAACAACGCAGCGTGAACCCAGCCTTACACACAGGAGCGTAGCTACCATAGAGGCAGGGTAGGCAGCTGCTATGGAGCCGGTGCAGCAGGGGGGCCCGGGGGGATATGGTAAGAGCAGTCCTGTGTCCTTCTGCTTAACCCCTTATGTACTGCAGTGTGTAAGTCACCCAAACAGCCATTGGTTCTCTGCTCTGTCAGTCAATCTTGTAGATTCTTCCTCTGGCCATAAGAGATTCTATTTTTTAGCCACATCACAGAGCCTATTTGCGCAGAGGGGGCGCTTACAGTTTTTTGCTATGGGGCCCCGTGAATCCTAGCTACGCTCCTGTTTACACATATCATACAGTAAGCCCGCCCCCCTGACCCTGGTCAGATTGTAGCTTATGGGCAAAAAAGTTATCAATTAAGTTTCTACAAAGTATCTAAAATTCAACATAATATTTCAATGTATAGAAAACTAATACTATGGTGGAATTCCGGCTGTCGGTGGGGATGGATCTAGTTGGTATTTCGGAGCGGCGTCTCCCGCATACATTCTGACAGCCCTTCAGTGAAATCAGCCATAAACACCGTCAGAAATCATTAATGCTTTGTATTTCTCTTATGCAACTGCAAGGTCATTTATGTCTGAAATGATGAGAGCGGGCAGGAGGCGAAATGGAAAAAGACAAAGACATCAATCTCTTCTCGGACACATTCCCCACACTGCATCTTCATATCCTAATGTCTTTTTGCACTTTCCTATCCATTTATATGACAAGTATTAGAGAAATGAAATCTATTAGCGAGTACAACCTGCGTGGGACACCAGATAGGTTCTGCTGAGAGTACCAGAGGAAACCTTATGGCCGGACCCGGAGCAGAAAATTGAAAATGGTTTCCAATCAGCCCGATAACTTATAGTGATGGAAGAATAGGAGCTACGAGGGCAACTAAGCACTTAAAAAAAACGAAAAAAAAGTTATAAAAAAAAAATTGGTGGGAAAATCTTGAACACAAGTGATTTTAGATCCATGATTTGTCAAGTTAAGGGGACTGTCCTATTAAGAAAACTAGGTCTTAACTGATGTATTATGTAAAAATTTTTTAAAAAGGGGTACTCCGGTGAAAATTGTTTTCTTTCAAATCAACTGGTGTAAGAAAGTTGCATAGATTTTTAATTTACTTTACTTATCAGCTTCTGTATGTCCTGCAGGAAGTGGTGTATTCTTTCCAGTCTGACACATTGTTCTCTCTGCTGCCACCTCTGTCCATGTCAGGAATTGTCCAGAGCAGTTGCAAACTCTCATAGAAAACTTCTGCTGCTCTGGACAGTTCCTGATATGGACAGAGGTGGCAGCAGAGAGCACTGTGTCAGACTGGAAAGTATACCCCACTTCCTGCAGGACATACAGCAGCTGATAAGCACTGGAAGATTAGAGATTTCTAAATAGAAGTAAATTATAAATCTATATAACTTTCTGACACCAATTGATTTGAGAAAAAAAGTCACCCTTTTACCATCAAACTTAGCTCTGCTACACCATTAGGCTATGTTCTCACTGTGTACTGATAAGCTTATCAGTACGTAGTGGAAACATAGCCTTAAAGGGGTACTCTGGCGAAAATCTTTTTCTTTCAAATCAACTGGTTTCAGAAAGTTATATAGATTTGTAAGTAAGTTCTATTTAAAAATCTCAAGTCCGCCCATACTTATCAGCTGCTGTATGTCCCGCAGGAAGTGGTGGTGTGCCACGTCTGTCCATGTCAGGAACTGTGCAGAGCAGGAGAGGTTTTCTATGGGGATTTGCTCCTGCTCTGGACAGTTCCTGACATGGACAGAGGTGGCAGCAGAGAGCACTGTGTCAGACTGTAAACAAAACACCCCTTTCTGCAGGACATACAGCAGCTGATAAGTACTGGAAGACTTGAGATTTTTAAATAAAAATAAATTACAAATCTATATAACTTCATGACACCCGTTGATTTGAAAGAAAATTTTTCTTTGCTGGAGTTACCCATTAACCTGTAATATATATTTTGCATTACTAAAACTTCAAATATTCTATTCAGTATATATATATATATATATATATATATATATATATATATATATATATACTCACACACACACAGCGGTGCTCATGTATCCAGCTGTTGTTTCTATACCCATCACATAGGAGGGTCATGAATCGGCCATGTTTTTCCCAGCTGCTAATCTGCTTAGAAGCAATATTTCGTAGTGGTAACCTGAAATCGACACTGACCTTGATGTAAAATATCAATGGCTTTTGTTTGCCTATTCTCGAGGCTTTATAACGTACACACACACAGCCGACGTCCGTTGCCGGGCAACAGTAACTGTATAACCACAAACGCATAGACAGTAAAAAAAAAAACACACACACAAAAAAAAGACGAAGCGTCCGTGTGCACTCACCGGGGTGTAATGATACCCGCCACAATCTAACCAAGTGATCAGCAATTAACTAAAAGAGAAATAAACATCCGGAATTTCCGCGGATCGCTTTACTAAACACTTTTTTTTTTTGTCTTTTTTTTTTTTTTGTAAATAACACCAAGAGAGCAGATTAGGTTACACCGGCTGCTTCCACCGTAAGCAGATGGCTGATATTGTGCCCAGCCGCGAGCGGGGAAGCGAAAGCCTGGATATAATGGATGGAGATGCGTTAGTGACAGAGAAGTAATACCTTGTCATATGACCTCTCCCCCCACCCCCGCAACTGCTGTACCACTGCCAGCCTCATCCATACACCACCAATAAGGAGGTCATCCGGCCTGGATGGACCTGACTCCCTAGCAGTCTGGGACTATGTTCACACTGCGTATGAATCCGGCCTTAGTGCGAACCGCGAATATACGCACGTAGTTTTGAGGTTGATGCGTTCGCTTGAAAGTATACGATATACGCCCACACAGTGCACACAACGTATGAGCTTACGGCCGGATCGTATACGGCGCCGTGAAAAATGAACAAGACCATTGTTTGAGGACGGAAATGTTCCAACTCACGGCCGTGGATTTCCATGCGGTCCCGTACGAAGGACTTATTTCAGCCAAATTGAACTTGATTTTTCGATCCAAAAGGTTCTGTGTGGTTTATTGGGCTGGGCGAGGATTTCCAAGTAAATGACCTGCCTGAGATCGCTTCGAATCAAGCTAGGGAAGCATAACTGTACTGCGGGCGTATGTTCGCGGTTCGTACGCATCCGGCCGCATGTCTATTTTTCCCACGCCCGTAGTTTCAGCCGCACATGTAAGGCGGCGTACGATCTACGGACGGATTCATACGCAGTGTGAACATAGCCTAAAGGGGCAGCAACCTCTTCAATGTACTCGTAGTATAAGGTACTGGAGCTTTGGCCTATTCAGTACTGACACTAGGTGGACAGATTTATCAAACATGGAGCCTTCACACCTACCGGATCCACAGCGAGATCTCACTTCTGCGGATTCACAGCGAGATCAGCTGCGGATCCAGTATCATTCACCCCTATGATAGCACATACTCGCATCCCCCATCCCCGGCCGCACCCCCCCATCCCCGGCAGCATCCAGCAGCCTGCCGCCGCCCGCATCCCCCCATCCCTGGCCGCATCCTGCAGCCCACCGCCGAGAGCATACAGTACCTGCTCGGCAGCGCAGCTGCAGTGAGGCTCCCGGCTGCGGTCCAGCTCAGCTGATCTGAGCGGGACCGGAGGCGGCAGCCTCACTGCAGTTGCGCTGCCGAGCAGGTACTGTATGCTCTCAGCGGCGGGCTGCAGGATGCGGCCAGGGATGGGGGGATGTGGCGGCGGGGCTGCGGACAGCAGGGGGGGTTAAAGCGCATATTTACAGCGGGATGTCAATCCCGTTGCGAGTATGTGCTATCACAGGGGTGAATGATACTGGATACGCAGCTGATCTTGCTGCGAATCCGAAGAAGTGAGATCCGCTGTGGATCTGGTAGGTGTGAAAGCACCTTAAAGTAGAATTGGTTCCTAGCAACCAATCAGATTCCACCTTTCATTTTTCAAAGAGTCTGTGAGGAATGAAAGGTGGAATCTGATTGGTTGCTAGGGGCCAGTTTCACTTTACACCATGTTTAATAAATCTCCTCTCTGGTGTCCATTAGAGATTTATAGGTCAAGTCCGTACCCCTGTTTTCTCCTAACAATGCATGAAGGTTTTGCCTCTTCCATATAGCATCATATGTGTATTATGGGGTATAAGGGGTAAATTAAAAGGACAACGCATCAAAATAGATTTTTAAAAAATATTACTTTAAATTAACTGGTACCAGAAAGTGCCGGAGATTTGTAATTTACTTCTATTAAAAAAATCTCGAGTCTTCCAGTACTTATCAGCTGCTGTATGTCCAGCAGGAAGTGGTGTATTCTTTCCAGTCTGACACAGTGCTCTTTGTTGCCACCTCTGTCCCTGTCAGGAACTGTCAAGAGCAGGAACAAATTGCAATAGAAAACCTATCCTGCTCTGGACAGTTCCTGACATGGACAGAGGTGGCAGCAAAGAGCACTGTGTCAGACTAGAAAGAATACACCACTTCTTGCAGGACCTCCAGCAGCTGATAAGTACTGGAAGACTTGAGATTTTTTAATAGAATTATATTACAAATCTATACAACTTTCTGACACCAGTTGATTTAAAAGTATTTTCCCCCCCGCTGGAGTACCCCTTTAAAGCCCCAGTGCAAAACCTATAACAGGGCCCCAAACTATTACCTAAATGGAAAAAAAAAAACATGATTGCCAAAAAGCGCTGCCTCGGAGATGGTCCAGACAATATTATAAAGGAAGATTTGAATGTATAACTCAATGACGTGTTTCGGGGGGCAAATGCGCCTTCATTAATGCGCTGCATTACCACACACCAACCACAGATATGAGTGGCGCTATTGGTAGAGCAGACCTTTTTCTCTGATCTCAGACAACCATCTAGAGACCCCCTATAAAGTAGTGGTCTCCATCCTTATGTGAAACTACAACTCTCAGCATGCCCGGACAGCCAATCTTAAGTGACCGCTATAGGGCAGCTGTTTCCAACCTCTGGTTCTCCAGATGTCTCGGCATGCTGGTAATTGTAATTCTGCAACATTCGCTTGGACACCACTCCTATAGCAGATGTACTAATCTCATGTAGATACTAGCAATGGGGCTAGTATCAGACTGGAAAGAATACATTACTTCCTGCACAACATATAGCAGCTGTTAAGTACTGGAAAATTTTTGATATTTTTTTTTTTTATAGAAGTCATTCTCCTGATCGGTGGGGATCTCATCAGTAAGACCCCTGATCAATCAAAAGTTTTTTGATATGTCCATGTGACATATCGATTTTATTTATTTTTTTATGATTTAGTATAAGGGTACATGGCGACATTGGCTGCAAAACAGGTCATGTGGTCAAAGGTTGTCATGTACTCGTGAATCGTGCTACACGATCGCAGCTACGCAGCTAATCAACGTGAACGGGGTCACACTACAACTAGCCATCTGCTGCCACCGCATCTCCGTCCATGTCAGGAACTGTCCAGACCAGTAGAGGTTTTCTATGGGAATTTGCTACTACTCTGGACAGTTCCTGACATGGACAGAGGTGGCAGCAGAGAGCACTGTGTCAGACTGGAAAGAATACACCACTTCCTGCAGGACATACAGCAGCTGATAAGTATGGGAAGACTTGAGATTTTTTTAAATTGAAGTAAATTACAAATCTACATAACTTTCTGAAACCAGTTGATTAGAATGAAAAAGATTTTCGCTGGAGTACCCCTTTAAATCTATAATATATAACCAGTTGTCTCTACTTTCCTGGGGGATCGCAAAGATTTCCGCCATGCCTTTGTGATGGTGTTGACAACTCCAGTCATCATAAGCTCTCAGCATTTCCAATTTCCAATCTGCACAGTAGTCGGATCTTAACCTTTAACCTAGTGCTGAGAATTAAATATTTAGATGTGAAAATGTAATGTTCTATCGAGTGGTTTTCGGGAGAAATTCCAAGTTTTAATGATATTTTGATTCGGTAAGTCCCGCGTAGTTAAAGCCTCTCTGGTGGCTCCGCCAGGCGTCATCTAAGGCCACCGTCTCAGCTCTTCAGGAAATTTGATTATTTTTTTTTTTTTACAGTTGTTTGTTACACGTCCTGTAATTTCGAGGATTATCATAAAAAACTACTCATCAAATTGGCAAAACGTCCGGGCCTCAATATTATAACCCCGATCCCGTGTCGTAGGATTATACTAGACCGCGGACGGTAAACTATCTGTTCATAGGTGATTATTGGACATTGTATCAGTTTATTAAAGGAATTGGCCTGAAATGTAAAAAAAGACCATCCCCACAGTAAATGTACGTTCTTAAAGGGGTACTCCAGCAAAAAATTTTTTTTTTTTTTACTTCAAATCAACTGGTGTCAGAGATTTGTAATTTACGTCTATTAAAAATTCTCCAGTCTTCCAGTACTTATCAACTGCTGTATGTTCCGCAGGAAGTGGTGGATTCTTTCCAGTCTGGAGAGCAGAGGAGATAGTAGCAGATTTGCTATTGCACTGGACAGTTCCTGTCATGGATAGAGGTGGCGGCAAAGAGCACTGTGTCAGACTGGAAAGAAAACACAATTTCCTGCAGGGCATACAGCAGCTGATAAGTACTGGAAGACTGGAGATTTTTAAATAGAAGTAGCTTACACATCTGTGTAACTTTCTGACACCAATTGATACATACCTATCCAGCAGCTGTGATCCTATACCACAGTGCAGCAATACATACCTATCCAGCAGTTGTAATCCTATACTACAGTGCAGAGTGCAGAAATACTTACCTCTCCAGCAGCTATAATCCAATGCTACAGTGCAGAAATATATACCTTTCCAGCTGCTGTAATCCTATACTACAGTGCAGCAATATATACTTCTCCAGCTGCTGTAATCCTATATTACAGTGCAGCAAAATACTGTATACCTCTCCAGCAGCTGTAATCCTATTCTACAGTGCAGAAATATATACCTCCCAGCAGCTATAAATCTATACTACAGTGCAGCAATATATACTTCTCCACCAGCTGTAATTCTATTCTACAGTGCAACAATATATACTTCTCCAGCAGCTGTAATCCTATAGTAAAGTGCAGAAATATATACCTCTCAGGCAGCTGTAATCCTATTTTACAATGCAGAAATATATACCTCTCCAGCAGCGGTAGACTAATAGCACAGTGCAGTAGTATATACTTCTTCAGCAGTGGTAGACAAATACTACAGTGCAGCAATATATACCTCTCCAGCAGCTGTAATCCTATACTACAGTGCAGCAATATATACCTCTCCAGCAGCGGTAATCCTATACTACAGTGCACCAATATATACTTAGACCAATAGCACAGTGCAGCAATATATAATTCTCCAGCAGCAGTAGACTAATACCACAGTGCAGAAATATATACCTCTCCAGCAGCGTTAGACTAATAGCACAGTGCAGCATTATATTCTTCTCCAGCAGCAGTAGACAAATACTATAGTGCAGCAATATATACCTCTCCAGCAGCGTTAGACCAATAGCACAGTGCAGCAATATATACTTATACAGCAGCAGTAGACAAATACTACAGTGCAGCAATATATACTTCTCCAGCAGCGGTAGACAAATACTACAGTGCAGCAATATATACTTCTCCAGCAGCGGTAGACAAATACTACAGTGCAGCAATATATACCTCTCCAGCAGCGGTAGACTAATACCACAGTGCAGACAAATCTAATCTGCTGATATGGCCCTATAGCGCAGGGGGCGCTAAAGGTGAAGGTAAGTCTATTCATCTTCATCCTCGTGCTGTTCCCCAGCAGTTTATTAGTTAGAACCTTATGATGATTGGGTGGTTTAGAGCACTGGGGGCGGGGCTACAGTTCATTTTCATTACGAGAGAGAGCAACCACCCGGGGGCGAACCGGTGCTCTGGAAGCGGTAACCACACCCCCAAGGCTCCAAACCGCCCAATAAAGTTCTAACTACTAGCTAGACAGGAACGGCAGTAAGGATGCATCCTCAGTGCCCCGTACAGCAATTGAGATATAGGTTATACAACAGCAAGTGATGGTCACTGCTAGGTGCACAACCCCTTGTGATAAGACCCCTGGTGATTCAATGATTTCACCAGGGAAATATGTTGGCAATGTGGACTCACTGTTGATAACGTAACATGTGGCCCTGTGGAGCCCAGTAGGGTCGGAGTAACTCACTTTCTGACTAATAGTAAAGGAATACGTATCTCTTGCTCAGTCTTTAGTCCTCGGTGCTCATCACGGCGCGGCCTCCACTTGGTCGCAGTCATGCAAAGCAGTCAAAATCTGAGGAACTAGAGACCGCAATAAAACGTAACGTTTACTCGTGTCCCAATAAAAATTTACAAGCGGCCGGTCAATGTTTATAGTGACACAAATAAACCCCAGGTTTTATTACTATCTCTGGTGTCTCAGATTGTGCCTACTGTGCTGTGGCTAATAGACCTGGTCCAGAACACGGAACTGCCCGTACCCATAAGCCTGACCAGGGCCTATAGCCAAGGCCCGCTTGTGAGGGTCATATTGTGGCGCTAATATTATTTCTTGTTGGCGCCACATCTTTCCATGTAATAGGGGATGTATGGCTGAGGGATGATAACACCATTGTTGGGTCTTCTATAAGGGTCCTATTCCACAAGTCGATGGGGGCCCGATCAATAATGTAAACAAGTGGCATCTGCTAGATTTTCGTTTTCTGGGCATATTACACGGCCCGATAATCGTTTAGCGAGGGCTGCAGGGACATCGTTACCTATGTCCTTGCAGCCCTTGTTTTAAACACCTTACCTAAACATGTTGCAGGGCTTCTCCTGCGCTCCTTCTTCCTTCTGGTGTCGCGCACAGCAGCAGCTTCGGCCAGTGATTGGCTGAGCGGTCTGTCAGCTAAGACAGGCCGCTCCGAAGCTGCTGCTGCTGCGTGCAGGATCGGGAGGAGGAAGGAGCGCAGGAGAAGCCCTGCAACATGTTTAGGTAAAGTATCGTGTTTGTGAAATCGTCATTTGCCCGCCGCGCATCGCTATTCCACACAGCGATGTAAAGTCGGTGCCCGATGATTTTAGGTTTGAACCTAAATAAACGATCAGCCGATGATACGATCATTGGCTGATCGTTGTCTATATTCCACGGAGCGATAATCGGCCGAATCTGGCCGATTCGGCTGATTATCGCTCCGTGGAATAGGCCCCTAAGGGTGCATTTACACAGAGAGATTTATCTGACAGATTTTGGAGGCCAAAGCCAGGAATGGATTTGAAAAGAGGATAGATCCCAGTCTTTCCTTTATGACCTGATCCCTGTATTTAGTCTGTTCCTGGATTTGGCTTCAAAGATCTGATAAATCTGATAGATATTAGATAGATAGATAGATAGATAGATAGATAGATAGATAGATAGATAGATAGGAGATAGATAGATAGATAGATAGATAGATAGATAGATAGATGGGAGATAGATAGGAGATAGATAGATAGATATGAGATAGATAGATAGATAGATAGATATGAGATAGATAGATAGATAGATAGATAGATAGATAGATAGATAGATAGATAGATATGAGATAGATATGAGATAGATAGATAGATAGATAGATATCCAAAAAATAACCGCAGCACACAGGACTTTGGTGAAAAAAATATATCTGTATTGGTGTTTATTCCATACAACACACACGGAGGAAAAAGCGACGTTTCGACGTCTCAATGACGTCTTTCTCAAGCCAGTGAATACATTTTCAAGAAAACATGTGATTTATATATCCTGTGCAAGGCAATTAGTGACGTGTTCATTCCACACACATGGTATTCAAATTAGCTAACGTGAATATGTAAAAAATAATAAGGGAACATCAAGTTCCGAGGTGACAAAGTGGATCTATCTTATATCAAAATTCATACTGATAAACAAAATTATATAGAAATATACAACATGAAAAAAACATATCGGAGCAGTTGTGATTCCCTCGTATGACGTGATCAGCAGCATCAACCAGGAAATGAGTTCTTGAACCGCACGCCGTAGGTGGAACGCACGGCCATCTTAGATTATACCACCGGGGATGTAGCGTCCTGACAGGATGATCAGTATGAATTTTGATATAAGATAGATCCACTTTGTCACCTCGGAACTTGATGTTCCCTTATTATTTTTTACATATTCACGTTAGCTAATTTGAATACCATGTGTGTGGAATGAACACGTCACTAATTGCCTTGCACAGGATATATAAATCACATGTTTTCTTGGAAATGTATTCACTGGCTTGAGAAAGACGTCATTGAGACGTCGAAACGTCGCTTTTTCCTCCGTGTGTGTTGTATGGAATAAACACCAATACAGATATATTTTTTTCACCAAAGTCCTGTGTGCTGCGGTTATTTTTTGGATATTTATATAGACACCTGTGGATCGGGGTGTGAGCTACGGCACCGGGCCAGGAATCTTCACTGAGTGCTGCGATATTTGTGTTTTGATAGATAGATAGATAGATAGGAGATAGATAGATAGATAGATAGATAGATAGATAGATAGATAGATAGATAGATAGATAGATAGGAGAGAGTGAGATAGATAAGATAGATAGATAGATAGATAGATAGATAGATAGATAGATAGATAGATAGATAGATAGATAGATAGATAGGATGATATATACATTATATGACCATGTGAAGCATCTCTCTTCCTCTCTCCCTCCTTTCTCTGCTGGCTATCACTGACCTGGGTGGCTTGGTGAAATGCAATTGGGTTAAGTGTTGAGATTTTAAGCTTTAGGCTTTCTAAATATAGATGAGGTTTTAAACCACACATTGAATAATGATTCGACCACAGGGCTACAGTAAAGAAACTGAACCTTGGAATTAAACCTAAAGGCAAAATGACCTAAACAAGAAGCTTAGACTGACCCTATAGTCACAGTATGTAGCTGGCGGGGGACTCTAACCTGCAAATGTTATTGAACGATTTTTTTTTTACAATTATAAAAAAAATAATAAAGTTAAAGTCACATTATTACTTCTCTTCTAATATAAATATTACTGTCAAAAATGTAAATATTTATAGTTAAACTAACGATAATAATAATAACAACAACAACAATATAAACAGTTCAAATATTTATTTATTTTTAAACAAATAATAAGTTTTACTCACCCAGGAGACATTTTTACCCTTGGGAGCCTTTAGCATGGCAGCATGCAGTGATAAAAAGATTACTAACAGCCCCACCAGCATGGGAAGACCAAATTCCTCTGTAGTCCACAAATATAAACTCTTCCCGTCTCGTCAATACCGGCATATTAAACGGTAATAACAACAAAAATATAATAAAGCCATCGATCTTCTCGATCTTCCAGTCTTAGTAAATGTCCTCTTTTTTTTCCCCGTTCACGTAAACTCGGCCCCTGAGATGTTCATTTTGCTAACAAACAAAAAAAAATTACCAAAAAATATATATAAAATAGGAAGAAAAATAAAAAAAGTCTAATATGAGAAATGCAGCCGTCCGTCTGCTGTGGAACAGCCGTGCTGATTACTCCCAAAGCTTTAATAAAGGCTCTGAGGCTGAAGCTTATGCGAGAGAATTAAGACATAAATACTAGATGCTGCTACCATTCAGAAGACCTTGAAAGTTGCATGGCGATAGTATCATCCCACAGGCATCTGTGCTTTCCAATGGAGAGTTTTCTCATTTTTTTTTTCCTCTACCTCCCCCCCCCCAGGACTAAATATAGTGGAAAGAGGAAGAAGAGGAAGAAGAATACGTCGTTCAGCGTGAAATAAATAATAGATGCAACCAGGTAGAGATTACCAGGTGGCCGGCTCCCCTGCAGAATGTCACTATCGGAGCCTCAGCGAGCACCTGTTGGTGATGTAACGCCACAATGGGATTCCAGTAACCTGACAACCGGCGAGCGAGGCTGCTGAGTGTATATAGGTAAAAAAAAAAACAAAGCAAGTTGTAGCACAGCATAAAGGGAAAGCTGGAATTACTGATCTGTCTAGTGCGCCTGTTTATCCTCTCTCCGTCCACCCTTTACTTTTACTGCGCTGGCTGCCAATCTAGATTAGCGCAGCGGATCCAGGCTAAATTTTGCAACTATCAGAAGTGATTAGTCTGCGTTGATTGAAATCGGATCATACATCTCACTCGCTGAGGCCTGTGCCGATTAGACTGGTTTACAACGACGAATATAAAAGAAATGAAAAAAAAAACGAAAGGGAAAATAAATCAATAAAAAAATTATTAAGAAGAAGAAATAATATTGCACAAAAAAAATAAATATATGATTATAAAATATATTGGTATATAATATAAACAAATATAAATAAAGATATAAATGTAAACATATAAATCAAATAATACTTATTTCATTTACAATAGTACTTATCAGCTGCTGTAAGTCCTACAGGAAGTGGTGTATTTTCTCCAGTCTGACACAGTGCTCTCTGCTGCCATCTCTGTCCATGTCAGGAACTGTCCAGAGCAGGAGAGGTTTTATATGGGGTTTTCCTACTGCTCTGGACAGTTCCTGACATGGACAGGGGTGGCAGCAGAGAGCGCTGTGTTAGACTGGAAAGAATACACCACTTCCTACAGGGCATTCAGCAGATGATAAGAGCAGTAGCAAATCCCCATAGAAAACCTCTCCTGATCTGGACAGTTCCTGACATGGACAGAGGTGGCAGCAGAGAGCACTGTGTCAGACTGGAAAGAATACACCACTTCCTGCAGGACATACAGCAGATGATAACTACTGGATTTAACAATTTTTAGTTCATTACCATTTCAAATCTATATAACTTTCTGAAACCAGGTGATTTAAAAGAAAACATTTTAACCGGAGTACCTCTTTAAAGATTAACCAGAACTGGTTATACAGTCAAGGAGGCCGAATTCTGCTGCTGTTCCCGCCCCAACAGGCTTGACTGACAGGTCTCTCCTTATATATTCACACCCATACCTTCATATGTTTTGTTACATACGATTATTACTTCTAAGCCTCCCTACATGTGTCAGTACAATCTATAGGCTTGGGGAGCAGACGTGCACATACTTCCCTGTAAAAGGGATTATTTTCTTCAAAGCCGAACCTTAGATGAGTCCTAAAGTTAATCTGGGACAGCTGCTGTAGCCGGCCCGTCAGCTGGAGATGCCGCCCGCCATCCTTGGCTGTCATTTATGTTATAGCACATAATGTGTACACATAGGGGAGGAAGCGTTAATATATGTATTACACTACACAGGCCTTTGACCTAAGGGGCCTATTCCATGGAGCGATAAACTGCCGAATCGTCCCGATTCGGCCAATTATCACTTTTCTGTTATTTTTACAGAATGCAGCATAAAAAATTACGATATATCTCCATATAAAATGTGAGGCCTCATAGAGGTAAGATTGCCATATGCGCCTATGTGCAGCTTCACCCCTTTCAACCGAATGTGACGCTAAAGCTGATCATACACATCAGACGGGTCGAATAAACCTGCAGGGTTTGATACCGTGTTTCCCCGAAAATAAAACAGTGCCTTTTATTAATTTTTGCTTCCAAAGAGGCACTAGGGGGGAGATTTATCAAACATGGTATAAAGTAGATTTATCAAACATGGTATAAAGTAGATTTATCAAACATGGTATAAAGTAGAATTAGCTCTGTTGCCCCTAGCAACCAATCAGATTCCACTTTTCATTTTGTGAAGTCTGTGAGGGATGAAAAGTGGAATCCGATTGGTTGCTAGGGGCAACTGAGCCAGTTCAACTTTACATTAGTTTGATAAATCTCCCCCTATGTCTTATTTCTTAATCCCCCCCCCCCCCCCCGAATATTTACCAACGTCCTCATTGTGTCCAGCAGGGGGACCAGGAGCGTGCGGCGGGACGTGCGTCAGGTGACCTCCGGCATGTGTCTGGATGTGCGGCAAGACGTGGGGGCCATGTACCAGTATGCCTGCGGCACCGTCTGTGAAGGTCCACAAGGGAATTAGGTAAGTCCCAGGTGAAGGCGGGTGGCCTTACTTTCGGGGGTGGTTCGTTTAGGGTGGGGGCGCCTTATTTTCGGGGGCATGCCTTACTTTAGGCTAGTTGGGGTGTCTTATTTTAGGAGGATGTCTTATTTTTGGGGAAACACGATAGGACCAGACAACCATCTTATGACCATTTGTCCATTTTCCCTGTCGGTTTAGTGTTCTAACATATTTACTAAAGGTGTGCGACACAATTTTTCCAAAAACCCGCCAAGTGGGCGTGTCGTGGGTGTGTCCTTCAAAACCCACCACAACCGACAGATTTGGGACGGGTAGGGCGAACAGCAAGAAGAGAGGAGCTGCAGGGCTAGGGAACGGATGACCTAGGCCCCGCCTCATTGTCACATTAATTGCTAGGTTAACTGCGACAAAACAACGGTACCAGTGGTTTGGTGGTGGGGAGGGTGCCTACAGATTCGCTTTAAGGGGTTAATTGTTATTGATTGACTATATATCACACATTTAGTTCTGGCCATTAGCTCGCAAGGTATGCTGGGGGATTCTGTCTGTGAAGCCTGCAGACAGTATGGCGGGAGGATTTACACAGTATATGTCATGTGATGCGTTCACAGAATTACTCCCCTTTATGTAGATTCATTCTATATCTGAACAGAGAGATCGATTCCTCCAATCTGTATCCTTAGGCCACATGTGCCGGACAAATGGCCGCCTTGTTTTCTTGTATTCACATGTGATTCCTGAATATAATTATTTAGTCCAGAACGTAAAACTAATGAGGGAAGTGAAAGATTTCTTCCTGCAATTAACTTCAAAGAAGACGACGATGAGAACGGCACATGTCCTGTGAGGAGAGTATTAAGCTGCGGGCTCTAGGCTGCAGGAAGCGTCTGCTCAGCGCTCACATCCTCCTCTCACTGCTGCACGCTAAGGCTCTGTTCACACTCACTGCTGCATGCTTAGGCTCTGTTTACACTTACTGCTGCACGCTAAGGCTCTGTTTACACTTACTGCTGCACGCTAAGGCTCTGTTTACACTTACTGCTGCATGCTAAGGCTCTGTTTACACTCACTGTCGCCTGCTAAAGCTCTGTTCACGCTCATTGCTGCACACTAAGGGTGGGTTTACACTATGCAATCTGCACGGATAAGTTCCGGCGAATTCCATTACTCGTACCTGCTCGCGGCGGCGTGCATCTTCCCGTGCCATAGACACCATTCCATGCACGGGCAGATTCCACCATCCGCTGAAAGAATTGACATGTCAATTTTTTCGGCGGACAGTGGAATCGGCCCAGTCATAGAATGGTGTCTTTGGAGCCGGCGGAGATGCACACCGTGGGTATGAGCGATGGAATCCGCCAGAACTCAATGCTGCACGAATAAGGCTTTGTTCACGTTTACTACTGCACGCTAAGGCTCTGTTCACGCTCACTGCTGCATGTTAAGGCTCTGTTCACACTCATTGTTGCACTCTAAGGCTATGTTCACGCTCACTATTGCACGCTAAGGCTCTGTTCACACTCACTTCTGCATGAATAAGGCTCTGTTCACGCTTACTGCTGCATGCAAAGGCTCTGTTCAGACTGATGCACTCTAAGGCTCTGTTTAGGTTCACTGCTGCACGCTAAGGCTCTGTTCACACTTAATGATGCAATCTAAGGCTCTGTTTACATTCACTGCTGCCCACTATGCCTCTGTTTACACTCACTGCTGCACGCTAAGGCTCTGATCACGCTCATTGCTGCACACTAAGGCTCTCTTCACACTCACTGTTGCACGCTAAGGCTCTGGTCACATTTACTGCCGCACGCTAATGGCTCTGTTCACACTCACTGCTGTACAAATAAGGCTCTGTTCACACTTACTGCTGTACGAATAAGGCTCTATTGACACTTACTGCTGCATGCTAAGGCTCTATTCTCACTCACTGATGCACTCTAATGGGCCTATTACACCGGTCGTTTGGAGGAGCAAACGAGCACTCTCAGCGCTCGTTTGCTCCTCGTTCCCCGCTCGCTGCCGCCGCTATTCAACGCGGCTGCAGCGAGCGGGTGAGTGCGGGAGGGGGCGGCTGGGAGCTGCGGGGGGGCTGCCCGGGGGATCGCTGATCGTCCAGGCAGCCCATAGGATATAGCAGCGTCTGCTGCCGACGCTCCTAATCAACGGAGCAGCAGCAGCAGATCGCTGCTATATCAGTAGCTTGTTTTTCAACATGTTGAAAAACAAGCGACTGCAACGATCAGCCGACATGAACGATGTCGGCTGATCGTTGCACTCTATTCCACGGGACGATTATCGTCCGTAGCGGCCGATATCGGCCGAATAGGAACGATAATCGTTCCGTGGAATAGGGCCTTTAGCTGTAGCGGACAGACAGACTTTCTCTTGTAATCGTTTGTTCTACCTGATGGTGCACCACAGGCCCACCTCACTGATCCCTTCCTCACTACTGTAATATGGCGATAAGGCTTTGTTTACACTCACTGCTGCTCGCTATGGCAGCTGTAATTAAATGCTGGGAGCGGGGGAACTGTATTCATATGCGCAGTGCTGTAATTACAGCGGCACGCGGCTGCTTCATTACAGCGCGGTGCATATGCATACAGTTCCCCCGCTCTCAGCATCTAATGTCAGATGCTGCCGGGGGGGGGGGGGGAGTCCGTTACAGGCATTCCACGTCCGTGTACCGTGTATACTGACTACTATACAAGATGCTGGGAAAGCTGGGTGACCTCCACTATACTGACTACTATACAAGATGCTGGGAACGCTTGGTGACCTTCATTATACTGACTACTATACAAGATGCTGTGAACGCTTGGTGAACTCCATTATACTGACTACAAGATGCCAGGAAAGCTGTGTGACTGCCATTATACTGACATACAGGATGCTGGGAAAGCTGGGTGACCTCCATTACACAGACATACAGGCTGCTGCTGCTGATCAATAGCCTGCTCCCAGCCAGTGGCGGATTATAATGTGGGCGGTTTGGGCGGCCGCCCGGGGCCCGAGGCTCTGGGGGGGCCCATGCCGCCCACATTATTGGTATGAAGGATGCTACATGGCAGAACATCACTTTTGGGGCCCAGCGGGCCCCTGAGTGATGTGCTGCGCCTGCTGTGGTGTGCATCCCCTTCAGGCCCCCTGCCCGCTGCTGCGCTTCAGCAGCAGCTGCGGTACTGACAGAGAGAGAGCGCCATTGGCTCCCTCCCTGTCAGTCAATCTTGTGGCCGCACTTCATGCGGTCACAAGAGGCCGCACTCTCCCTCTGGCGCCCGACGTCACCGGAGCGTCGGGGCGAGGGTAAGGGGAGTGCAGCCTCTTGTGACCGCCGCAGTGCGGCCACAAGAGGGAAGATAAGAGGAACGCGTGGACCCAGGTGAGTATAATTGTTTTTTTTTAATGTTATATGCGGGGAGGGGAGCACAGCAAGGGGGCTATATACTATTGGGGAGAGGGCGCAGCAAGGGGGCTATATACTTTTGGGGGAAGAGCACAGCAAGGGGGCTATATACTATTGGGGGGAGAGCACAGGGGGGCCATTTACTGTTGGAGGGAGCACAGGGGGGCTAAATACTATTGTTAGAGAGCACAGGGGGGCTATATACTATTGGGGAGAGCACAGGGGGGCTATATACTATTGGGGGAGAGCACAGGGGGGCTATATACTGTTGGGAGGAGCACAGGGGGGCTATATACTATTAGAGAGCACAGGGGGGCTATATACTATTGGGGAGAGCACAGGGGGGCTATATTCTATTGGTGAGAGCACAGGGGGGCTATATTCTATTGGGGAGAGCACAGGGGGATATATTCTATTGGGGAGAGCACAGGGGGGCTATATACTACTGGGGAGAGCGCAGAGGGGGGCTATATACTACTGGGGAGAGCACACAGGGGGGCTATATACTTCTGGGGGAGCGCACAGGGGGGCTATATACTACTGGGGAGCGCACAAGGGGCTATATACTACTGGGGATAGCGCACATGGGGCTATATACTACTGGGTTAGCACACGGGGGGGCTATATACTACTGGGGATAGCACACATGGGGCTATATACTACTGGGTTAGCACACGGGGGGTCTATATACTACTGGGGAGAGCGCACAGGGGGGCTATATACTACTGGGGGAACACAAGGGGGGGGTCTATGTACTAATGAGGGAGCACACAGGAGGGCTGTATATAACTGGAGGAGCACACAAGGGTCTATATACTACAGGGACACCTTAAAACTATGGCTGCACAGAGGGGTGTAACCAGATAGGGGTACGGAGGGGTGTAACTACTATATAGGGGTACAAGGGACCTAACTACTGTATGTGTTGGAGCCTGAAATATTTGTCTGGCAGATTCTGGAGAGAAGATGCACAGCTAGGAGAAGACTTCAAGGTGGCCCGGGCTGAAGGTGGCCCAGGCTGGATGGAGAGAAAAAGCAAAGGTACAAGACTCTGATCGGAGAAGACACCCCTGGTGAGTCACTGGATGTAACTGCAATATGTTTATGGGGGGGGGGGGGGGCGGGTTAGGGGCCCAGGTTGGGTGGACAGCCCGGGGCCCAGGGTACATTTAATCCGCCACTGCTCCCAGCACACAGAGGGATGTGGCTGCTGCTATGTTCTCCTGACTGCCCACTCCCTCCTGTATCAACTGCCCTTACTTGCTGCCGGTCAGCAGGATAATAAAGGCCCTGTGCACTCTGCAGAAAGAGAGTCAGCGACCAACTTGCGGTGGGCGCCGGGGGCGGGGCTTGTCGATAGGGGATGGAGCCTCCCGGGACATACCCGGAACAGTAATTTGCCGGGCCCCGTAAGCTCGGTCGGCCCGGGATCACCTCCCTACTGGCTGCACATCTAACTTAGACATAGGAATCTCTAAGTTAGATGTGCTGCCTGTCTGCAGGAGCGCCCCAAAGCAACCAGCATGGGAGAAGGGGAGGCGGCCAGATGGACGGGCGCTCCGGCAGACACACAGCACATCTAGCTTATACATTCATATGTCTAATGTGCAGCTCTCTGTCTGCCAGAGCGCCCCATAGTTTGCCAAGAGTGATGTGCCCTGTGCAATTGCACAGGTCGCACACCCCAAAGGCCGGCCCTGCATACAGCCAAACTTTGATTCATGCTCCCTCTGTGCCGATATTTGGTCTTTCTTCTGTTCAAAAAAAAAAAAAGCCCAAACACAGGAAGACACCTGTTCATAGTGCAGGTTGTATATCCATTGTGGGCGATTATGGCTTTCAGAGGGGGAGGAGAAATTGGCATGGGCCTTAAAGTTCACCAAAAATTGTTTTCTTTCAAATTAACTGGTGCCAGAAAGTGCTTGAGATTTGTAATTTACTTCTATTAAAAAAAAAAAATCTCCAGTCTTCCAGTACTTATGAGCTGCTGTATGTCCTGCAGGAAGTGGTGTATTCTTTCCAGTCTGACACAGTGCTCTCTGCTGCCGCCTCTGTCCATGTCAGGAACTGTGCAGAGCAGTAGCAAATCCCCATAGAAAACCATTCCTGCTCTCTGAACTGGAAAGAATACACCCCTTTCTGCAGGACACACAGCAGCTGATAAGTAGTGGAAGACTGGAGATTTTTTTTTTTAATAGAAGTAAATTACAAATCTCTGGCACCAGTTGATTTGAAAGAAAATATATTTTGGTGATCAACCCCTTTAAGGCTAAAATCCACTGTGTCCTTAAGGGGTTAAAGAGAATTGATCAGGTCCTTGTGGACTCACAAAGTTTCCCTGGACCTGACAGGTAACAAGAATGGCATTCCTATGGTATCGTGGAACACCCAACACTGTTGTCCCGAACTGTCAGGTCCCGGGGCCAGTTGGTGAAACCTGACAGGTTCCATTGAGGTTCCTATTATAGAAAGATTTGCAGTTTTTTTTAAACGTATTTTGGACCCACTCTTGGTTTTGGCTAAAAATACTGACCAAAATAGTGAAGCAGGCCTCAGCCATCCCTCCTCACCCCCTTGGAGGGGAAGCTGTACTGCAGCGTTCTACTTCCTCAATCTGCAGTTTTACAGCTCTTATAGGGTGACACCTGCTGGCCACTCTGTGGTAAGACAATAATACAATGATCTCACGTCTCATACACACACAGGACACTACACCACACCTCCCAATGTAATCTGACCTGTGTACACATAAACCTTTTATAATAAGCTTATGGTAGTCCTTACGGCTGCAAATACATTGTCGTATACATCCACAATCAATCACTTATACTCGTTCAGGTACTCGTTCAGGTTCTCATACAAATCTATGGGGGCATTATCCTATAGATATAAACAGCGTGTGCAGGGGGTCAGTGTGGAGCGTGTACATCATTACTGCCGCCACATACGGCTGACGCTATCATGGAGATGTGACAATGCTGTTGCTATGACACATCAGCATCTGCAGCGTCCAGCTAGGATGCGTCTGCAGTAATGAGAACCTGACATGCCTTCCGTCTTGTTTCAATCTATGAAGGCCACAGGTTAGTGAGATATAACAATTCCAGAGATCCCCGAGATGTTACATGGCATGCAGCCTAACGGGATGTGGTGTATACTGGTGTGTATACAGGGCTGTCAGTGTCTGCTGTATACCGGTGTGTATATAGAAGTGTCAGTGTCTGCTGTATACTGGTGTGTATATAGAAGTGTCAGTGTGTGCTGTATACTGGTGTGTATATAGAGGTGTCAGCGTCTGCCGTATACTAGTGTGTACTGGGGTGTCAGTGTCTGCTGTATACTGGTGTGTACTGGGGTGTCAGCGTCTGCTGTATACCAGTGTGTATATAGAGGTGTCAGCGTCTGCTGTATACTAGTGTGTACTAGGGTGTGAGCGTCTGCTGTATACTGGTGTGTATATAGAAGTGTCAGTGTCTGCTGTATACTGGTGTGTATATAGAAGTGTCAGTGTCTGCTGTATACTGGTGTGTATATAGAGGTGTCAGCGTCTGCTGTATACTGGTGTGTACTGGGGTGTCACTATCTGCTGTATACTGGTGTGTATATAGAGGTGTCAGCATCTGCTGTATACTGGTGTGTATATAGAAGTGTCAGTGTGTGCTGTATACTGGTGTGTATATAGAAGTGTCAGTGTCTGCTGTATACTGGTGTGTATACAGTGGTGTCAGTTTCTGCTGTATACTGGGCTGTCAGTGTCTTCTGTATACTGGTGTGTGTATATGGAAGTGTCAGTGTCTGCTATATACTGGTGTGTATACAGGGGTGTCAGTGTCTGCTGTATACTGGTGTGTATATAGAAGTGTCAGTGTCTGCTGTATACTGGTGTGTATACAGGGGTGTCAGTGTCTGCTGTATACTGGTGTGTATATAGAAGTGTCAGTGTCTGCTGTATACTGGTGTGTACTGTATATAGAAGTGTCAGTGTCTGCTGTATACTGGTGTGTATATAGAAGTGTCAGTGTCTGCTGTATACTGGTGTGTACTGTATATAGAAGTGTCAGTGTCTGCTGTATACTGGTGTGTATATAGAAGTGTCAGTGTCTGCTGTATGGATAGATAGATAGATAGATAGATAGACAGACAGACAGACAGACAGACAGACAGACAGACAGATAGATAGATAGATAGATAGATAGGAGATAGGTAGATAGATAGATAGATAGATAGATAGGAGATAGATAGATAGATAGATAGATAGACAGACAGATAGATAGATAGGAGATAGATAGATAGGAGATAGATAGATAGATAGATAGATAGATAGATAGATAGATAGATAGATAGATAGACAGACAGATAGATAGATAGGAGATCGATCGATAGAAGATAGATAGATAGATAGACAAACAGGCAGACAGACAGACAGATAGATAGATAGGAGATTGATCGATAGAAGATAGATAGATAGATAGATAGATAGATAGGAGATAGATAGATAGATAGATAGATAGGAGATAGATAGATAGATAGATAGATAGATAGATAGGAGATAGATAGACAGACAGACAGGCATTAGATAGATAGATAGATATAGATAGATAGATAGATAGATAGATAGATAGATAGATAGGAGATAGATAGATAGATAGATAGATAGATAGATAGATAGATAGATAGGAGATCGATCGATAGATAGATAGATAGATAGATAGATAGGAGATCGATCGATAGAAGATAGATAGATAGATAGATAGATAGATAGATAGATAGAAGATAGATAGATAGGAGATAGATAGATAGATAGATAGATAGATAGATAGATAGATAGGAGATAGATAGATAGATAGATAGGAGATAGATAGATAGATAGATAGATAGGAGATAGATAGATAGATAGATAGATAGATAGGAGATAGATAGATAGATAGATAGATAGATAGGAGATAGATAGATAGATAGATAGATAGATAGATAGGTAGATAGATAGATAGATAGATAGATAGATAGATAGGAGATAGATAGATAGATAGATATCCAGTGACTTATATTCATGTCATATAACTGACAACTGATAAATGACCAGTTACCCAAGTTCCCATAAGTCCCGGCCGTGCCCCTATAGTAATATACATAGCAATAAAGCATTATACACAGGTATGTGTAGTCGCATCTATACACAGCTCCCTATATACAGATCTATATACCTATAAAGAGAATATTCGCATTAAATTCACTCGACACCGACATCTCAATCGCCTCCGATATTGATGAGAAATGGAAGATTCTGGGATGGCAATCCATAGGTAAGCATGGGGACTTACATAGGAAACCTGTACTCTCCGGCGATGTCCCAATCCACAGCACTGCATGAAGAGGAGGACAGGGGGATGCCATCAGCACTGGACCGTCACCGTCTGGATCACCTTCCCCTCGGAGACTGGCTCCATGACTCCTCCGACACACGGCTTCACCCAAACTCTCCACTCAGCCATATATCATCAAGCCAAGAGTCTGCAATCTAGACGGTCCAATCTGTCCTCCACATAGGGCGAATCCTGGGATGCCACAGACGTGTTTACAGGGAGCATAGTGTCCTTATGGCTGCTGCGCTGGGGTAGCGGTGTTACTGTGCAGCATTAACACTGCAATGCATTATTCCACATCTTTATTATCAGCATTGTGGATGGGATTCTGCATCTATAGAGTCACAAACATACACAACCTGTCCCCCCCATCCCCGGACACAGCCATAGCCCAATCACTGACCATTTCTCCCCAGCCTCATAGAGCCTAGTGCTTCCTGCATTCATTGGATTAGAGGAGCACCCTCCAAACCGGCTGCCTGCACTACGTGTCTCACATTGCTCAGCGGCCTTATTGCCTGCCTGAGCTCAGCTATACCTTCTCAGCTCTCCGACTGTGCGCCAGCATTAACCCTCTCATGGCCGAAATGCAGACATGTGTTCATCTACGCAGACAAGCGGGTACAGTACATGACCTCTAGCGAATAAAGTGTCATAGGCAGAAGCATTGTATGCAGGATGGCAGAATATAATGGATGGATTATTGGGGGAGATTTATCAAACATGGGGGGAGATTTATCGAACATGGTATAAAGTGAAACTGGCTCAGTTGCCCCTAGCAACCAATCAGATTCCATCTTTCATTTTCCAAAGAGTCTGTGAGGAATGAAAGGTGGAATCTGATTGGTTGCTAGGGGCAACTGAGCCAGTTTCACTTTACACCATGTTTGATTGGTGCAGCTGTTTTTTACAGGGGGAACTTCAGAGTTTTTTTTTTTCTTCTTTCAAATCAACTGGTGTCAGAAAGTTATACGGATTTGTAATTTACTTCAATTTAAAAATGACAAGTCTTCCAGGACTTATGAGCTGCTGTATGTCCTGCAGGAAGTGGTATATTCTTTCCAGTCTGACACAGTGCTCTCTGCTGCCACCTCTATCCATGTCAGGGACTGTCCAGAGCAGCAGCAAATCCCCATAGATCAATGCTTCTCTCTCATCTTTGACCACCCATAAAGTTCTGAGCGGCAGTTTCTTGTGTTCCTATTCCTGTCCAGTGTCTGTTGCTAGGCTCAGCTTGTCCCTAGTAACAGACAGACCAGGGTGGAACACAGGAAGTGGGGGTGGGTTTAGCTGCTGCTATTTAAAAGAGAGCTGTATACATGTAAGCCTGTCTGCATCCTCCATAGAGTATACAGAGTGCTTGAAAAGTAAGTCAAAGCTTCTCTGTCATATATGACAACCCATTAAAGCGGCACTGTCAACAGCTTCTGCCCAGAGAACCCGCTAATATGCCCTAGAAGCTGCTTACCTTAGCAGCAGATTGCCGATCCTAACGTTTCCCTCCTCTCCCGCATTTCTGAATAATCCCCTAATTGCCCCTATGCAAATAAGGTGCTTAGGACCATTTGAGGCGTCTCACCCCTGCTCTGAGCACCACTGTGTGCCGCCCAGCCCGACCCCTAATGTGAAGTGGGCGGGCTGGGCCGCACATTAGGGGTCGGGCTGGGCGGCACACAGTGGTGCTCGGAGCAGGGGGAGACGCCCCAAATGCTCCTAAGTACCTTATTTGAATAGGGGCAATTAGGGGATTATTCAGAAATGCGGGGGAGGAAGGAAACGTTGGGTTCGGCAATCTGCTGCTAAGGTAAGCAGCTTCTAGGGCATATTAGCAGGTTCTCTGGGCAAAATAGTGCTTTAGTGTTTTATGGAGGAAGCAAAAACAAACTAGTCTTTGCAGAAGTTAAGCCAGGGCCTGGCTTTAGCCAGGACCCCTGACAGGGACCAAACACAGCAACTTAAGACTTTCCTTAAGACAACTATGCAGTGCTATGCTCTACAAAAAGAGGAGAGAAGCCAAACAGGAATCCCCATGTCCATGCCAGGAACCTCTCTAAAACATACAGGGCAGTTACCTAAAGCAAGAGGAACTGACCCCAGTAGGACAAAGCTACCGTGAAAAGGTCTACATATCCTACTGCACAGCACAGGACGACTGGGAAACCTTAGGAGTCTGCTACACCCAGATAACCGACGACTGGGGCTCGTATTACCCACTTAGGATTGGTATTCCGCAACTAGGGGGCATAAGGCAGTTCAGAGCCAGTATAGGCATTGGTGAGTACAAGTATTGTATTTTACGGCGTATAAGGCGACTGGGTGTATAAAACAACCCCTGACTTTCAAGAAGATTGTCAGGGGTTTGCCTTATATGCCGGAAAATGTTAACCCCTGCCTGACCGCAGCCCTGTTTCGGTCGGGCAGGGGTTAACTGCAGCTAAATAAAAATAAAAAAAACAGTTAACTCACCTGGGGCCTGTTTCCAGTGCAGGCAGTGTGATATACACTGACTGCGCCGGGGATCCCCGAAGTGGGGATGCGGCCATTTTAGAGCTCCCCCACCGTATAGGATGACCCCCGACATCTAAGAAGATTTTTCGGGGTTAAAAATTCGTCTTATACGCCGGAAAATACGATATTCTCTTATCTCTTCTTGTAATGATCGTGTCTGAAAAGACATCAGTGCCACCCTCTGCGGTGAAGATCAGACAGCTGCACTTTTGACCTTAAGTCCGTTCCTGGTTTTATTATGTTCTTTGTTTATGTCTTCAGTGATTCGGTCCATGTTTTCGTAGTTCTCCCTGCACTTTCTTTGCTGTGCCTCACTCACTAATTGTCTCTGCTGAGTTCTGATTGACAGCTCACCTAGCCAGTTAGCTGTCAGCACCTAGGTTCCTGTTCACTATAAAACCCAGCCCCTGCCCTCACGCTTGTGATAGAGCCTTGTGCCTTGAACTAGCTTCTCCTGACTTGTTTGCTGTTGTCATTCTGACCTTTTGGATCTTGTACCCTGACTTTGCTTCCTGGATTCTGATTTTGTACCTTGCTGCCCGTGTGTTGCTGACCTGATATTCTGACCATTCTCTATTGTGTTTGTTTGTCTTATATTGTTCTGTGTTACACTTATTTTAGTGTAAGGCTTTGTCGACCAGTTGTCCGCAGTAATATTAGTACTGTCTGAGGCAAGTAGGTAGGGCCAGCTGGGCGGGTGTGAGTTCTAGGGCTGCACTTGTCCACATGTCTTTCCAGTACCCTACCTGACACTTCTATTTCTTCACCTGTTCCGGCAGAGCGCATTTGCCACATTGGGCAGGGCTCCTCTGGCAACTTCTCTCCTCTCTCTTTCTACTACAAAGCACCTACTACCACAAGCACTGGTTTACCTCAACTGGTTCTCTGTAAATTACATTCTCTGTTAAATTACGTGTACTTATTCAGTAAAGTATTGTAATTTTATCAAAATGCACAGAACTCTGGTCTACTCCTCAATCACCTGCACCTACACATCTCAGAACACTTGGGCTATCCTTTCTGTGAGCGGCGGTACCAACAGTCCGGGCTGAGTCAACAACCACTCCAGGCTACTGTGATAAGTGCCCAAGTGACTCTAAATATCCGGAGGCTACTGACCATAGGAGTAATCCCTCATCACATCCTCCCATCCCTATCCAGTTTTCTAGTATTCTAACCCCACCTCCCCCTTCAAGTATCAAACTCTCCAGTAGAATCTCCTAATAGTATCCTCCACCTTCTAGTACCCTTTTCTCCCTACTATTGGTATCATGTCCTCCCAGTTGTAACAGCCCCTTCCACCATTATCCTTTCTTTCTCCCACTGGTCTTTTGCCCCGACCCCAGTATCATCCCACCCATCAAGCATCATTTCCCCTGGGGCACAAATATATCTACTTTAGCACTGTCCCCTCGTAGACATCCTCCCCCTTCCTCTCAAAGTAGCATTGCTTTTTCTGCTGGTTGTCATTGGAATCAGTCAACAAGTTTGTTGTCAGACACACCCCTAAAAGATCGGTAAACACCTATAATGCGGGAGGGGCACTTAATTTTTGTTGCACCTGGTTACTGTACAGTGTCTATGCCAAAATACAAATCACCAAAACAATACTATGTCTGCACATTTATTCAGCTAAGGCCAGTGGGAGATTTCTATTAAGAAGCCTGCATAATTGTGAATTCAGCTCTGGAGTATAATACAAGCGCCCTCAATACAATGCCATAAAAGAAGTACCCTCCTTTCTGCAGTTTTTATAACTGGGTATAGGAGTACTGCGGATAAAAAAAACTATTCTTTCCAATCTGACACAGTGCTGTATGCTGCCACCTGTGTCCATGTCAGGAACTGTCCAGAGCAGTAATAAATCCCCATAGAAAACCTCTCCTGCTCTGGACAGTTCCTGACATGGACAGAGGTGGTAGCAAAGAGCGCTGTGTCAGACTGGAAAGAAAACTCCACTTTCAAGTAAGTTTTCTGGAGAAGCTGTTGTGTATAGATTTGTAATTTACTTCTATTAAAAAATCCCAAGTCTTCCAGTATTTATCAGCTGTTGTATGTCCTACAGGAAGTGGTATTCTTTCCAGTCTGATGAGCAGGAGAGGTTTCCACCACTTCCTGCAGGACATACAGCAGCTGATAAATACTGGAAGACTTGGGATTTTTTAATAGCAGTAAATTACAAATCTCTGGCACTTTCTGGCACCAGTTGATTTTTTTTTTTTTTTTTAATTGAACAACCCCTTTAAGGCCGTGAAACTGAGACTCCGTGTGGCCGGTGTCAGGGAAGATCATACTTTTTTTTTTTTTTTTAATAGAAGTAAATAGCAAATCTCTGGCACTTTCTGGCACCAGTTGAAATGAATGAATTATCTTTTTTTGATGAACAACCCCAGGCCCAGGGGGTATACATAAATACTGCATAGATCTCAATGATAGATCAATGCAGTTATAATAGATGTTTCCCAGGGGGACTTCTAGTTACAGTGTAACAAAAAAAAAATTCATTAATAAAAAATCCCCTCCCCTAATAAAAGTTTAATTAACCCTCCTCTTCCCATTTTATAAATAAAAATAAATAAACATATTTGGTATCGCCGAGTGCATAATGGTCTGAACTATTAAATTCCTTATTATATTCCTGATCTCGCAGAGTAAATGGCATAAGTGCAAAAAAAAAAATGCCAAAGAGCAAAATTGCTGATTTTTGGCCACGTCAAATCCAGAAAAATTGTAATAAAAAAAGATCAAAAAGTCACATATACACAACCAAGGTACCAATGGAAAGTACAGATCATGGCGCAAAAAATGACACCTCATACAGCCCCATAGACCAAAGGATAAAACCGCTATAAGGTCATAGAGCAATTTTAAGAACATTTTTTTTTTTTTAAAAAGGTTTTAATTTTTTAAAAGCCGTCAAATAAAATAAAACTTATATAAGTTGCATATTTATGTAATCGTACTGACTTGAGAAACCTAGATAACATGAAAAAAGGCAATTTTTAAATCAATTTTACCACACAAATAATTTTTTTTAATGTTTTGCAGCATATTTTGTGCAAAAAATTCTGTTATTGCAAAATACATTTGGTGTTGCAAAAAATGAGGGCTCTAGTGGTCTGTAGGAGAAAAAGTGCTTGAGACACCACTAATATACACAAACACACAGATACACACACATTCCTGACTGACACACACATACACATGTTACTGACTGACACACACACACACACACACATACATAACTGACTGACACACACATTAATGACTGACACACACACAAATTACTAAATGACACATACACACACATATATTACACACACACACACACACACACACACATATTACACACACACACACACACACACACACACACACACACACACATATTACACACACACACACACAGCGCTTACAGCTCTGTCTTCTCCCTCTCCCTCTCTGCCAGGCTGATCTCCACACTGTAGTATTGAGGACCTGCCGGTAATGTGATCAGGTCCTTCATCCCTTTCTCTCTGCAGGATACTGGCAGGTCCTGCTGTTTCTCTGTCTTATAATATTCAGCCCCTCACTCTGCACTATAGTAAGCAGGCTGGGAGGCGCTAGGGCCCCTGCACTTGCCTCGGTAGGCCCTATGCTGACGCCGCCCTTGCTCCACAATAATCTAGCCGTGTAATAGGCTAAGTAAAAGAGTGCTGATCTAGCAGATCTGGGCTCAGTTACATTACACATTGGGCCGTGTTATACGGCTCTTACACATAACTACATTATCTCTATGGCCACTTTATCTCCCCATTGTTCTTGAAGTCTGGCAGCTTCTACATTATGTGTCGCCAGTGATAACAAGAAGCCACTTCTGATCAAATCCACCTTCACACCAGGCTACAAAGCAAACGTATAAATGAGCAAACGTATTCTTGTTGTGCGACCATCTAAAGGCCAATGTGAAGTCTGTACCCCATTATTGCCTTTATAGGACATAGTATAGTATATTCACCCTTCAATTATTGACAACACACCATGTGGATGTAAATTGTATAAATAACATCCTGCGGAGGTGGTCCTCGAAGCCCCAAAAATAACATGGTAACTCACTAATAACCATATAGGCATAGGTTTAACCTCCATCCGGTTCACACAGGATCAGAGGCAACTTAATGAACACCTCTGTCCCAACTATTCAATCGACCCACCCCCACCCCCACCCCCATGGGGTTATATTCCACTAACCAAACAGGAATACCTTTGTGACCGCCAACCCAATGACTGCATTACCTCGGGAGTCCAGAACCTACCATTGGTTCTTTCCCTTTACCACTTCCTCTACCAAGGACCCCCATGCCCCACCAGCTGCTGCAACAATATTTATCGTACGTAGAGCCAGATCAAATCCACATGATCCCTCTAAAACCATAGCACTATCTATCTCACAATGGCCCAAAAACTGACAACCAGGGCAGTTGGGTGCGGGTTGTCATTTCCCCACTTGATCACCAGAAATACACCCCCAATACACTACACTTTATACTCATGCCCCCATACCAGGCCAAACTCCTTTACTACTCCACCCTGTGCCCAACCATGCCCCCAACCAATACCTGCTCCATACCTTCCAATTCCACTCCACCCCTCACTCCCCAATATCCCACACCATTTCCCCCTCCTTAGGCCACAGTTAAAGGAGAAGTTCAGCCAAAAGTATTTTTTAATATGTTATTACATAAGGAAAGTTAGACAAATTCCTAATATACACTTATTATGGGAAATGCACATATACTGCTATTTTCCTCAATTTGGTAGATCTGGCAGACTTCAATTTCTCTTAAAAAGAACATGACGTCAGGAATCAGAGCAGGGCTGGGTGTAATTCCTATGAAGCGTCCCGCAGGGGGCGCAGTATATGGAGAAATTACATTGTAATTTCGGCACGGGTTGCAGTTATCCATAGCAGCTTGTGCACTCACCGGGTGGCAGGAAGAGGCTCGCCAACACCCATCAATCCCGCACCGGCTCCCCTAGCCCTCCAAGGACCCCGCACACCTGTCCAACCCGGCGGCCGCCCTCCCCTAGCCCCCCCGCATTTGTCCATCTTCTGGCCGTCCGTCCTCCACTAGCCCCCCCGCACCTGTCCATCCCGCCAGCCGCCCTCCTTGCTCTCTCTCCTGCTGTAGTCAATGACTGTGGAGACAGCAGGGACCACGGTACAGCAGCAGTCTCCCTGCTGCCTGGTTCTGTGTATTAAAAAATACATTTTGCCCAGAGTGCCCAGCATTATCACTGTAATACAATACTGCACAGTAAAAGATGGTGCACTGACTGCAATCTTATACAGTACTGTTCTGTAGTATATGATATTAGCAGTAGCGGATTACAATAGGTCCGTTTTGGGCAGTAGTCCGGGGCCCTGAGCTCCTGGGGGGCCCATTGCCACCCAAACAGACTTCTACTTTCAGTGGTGTATTGTCTCCTGGCTACACTTCTGCCATGATTTGCAAACAATCGCTGCTTTTTTACAGCAATTTTGCATAATCAAGCCAAAACTGCAGCCAGGAGACAATTCAGTAATGTTAGAGAACATACTGAAGGACCTTAACATATGATGTCACCACAGGTCCTGTACAGTCTGCACTATGGAGGAAAAAGACTAAATCTTGTGCTGCCATAGTTACTGTGAGGTGGGAGGCCCAAGCTTGGTCAAAAGCCCGGGCCTATGGTAAAGTTAATCCGCCCCTGGTTACTAGGCCTAACCAGTGCTAAACTCACCCACAATCCACACCCAGCCAAATGACACTTCAGTTGGGGAGACACTAGAGGGGGACAGGAGGAGTCAGGACACCAGATTGAAAGAAGGGGCAGACAATCGGCACCTGAAAATGCGAAACGTTTCAACCGCATAGGTTGAAACTATGGATGAGCAAACTTGACGAACGATTATTTCAGCAACGTTCATTCGACTTTGCTCATTACTAGCTTGAGACACCAGCACCTGCAGTTCCAAACGTATGTAAATTTTCATCCAAATACTGAATAGTTTGAACTTGGAAGCGTGAGAAAACCGAGGTACCACTTTCATTTGTACAAACCTTTCTACATTATTTTTTTTCTATCTGTGTAATATATAATGGTGCCACTAGATGGCAGCATCAATTAATATATCCTGAATACTTAAAGTAAAGGCTCACCCTTATGGTAGGGACACCTGTATCATATTTACTGTAGATATTTCAGAACATTGACAGCATTTGCAGTAGAAGTGAAGTGGACAGGATTAAAAAAAAATTCACCTGAAATGACAGTCACACTATAGGCATCACTGCACCAAAACTTATTTTAGTGTTCGTTTTTTTCCTAATCACTAAATTAAAGCGTACCTGTGATTTCAGGTAATGTTCTAGGATATGGGTGTGTTCACACTTAACACAATGCATTTGCAAGAGAATGGGATGCTGACTTCTACTACTGCTGGGTTCATTCATCTCAATGTGTTCAATGCAGTTTGACATATACAGTTTTTTTGTGAACAGCTGTGCCTTTGGGTCATGCAAAAAAAATAAAAAAAATTATAAAATAGTATACACTCACAAATGGGTATAGGTGGGGAGTAGCTCTATCTCTGATCATTTTTCTATACTGCTGGCTCCATCGCTAATCTTCATTCGTCCCCAAGCTAGTGGGTGGAGGTTAACTTCTAAGATTCCATACACATACAGTGCTTTCTTATATCTCTAAACCAAACTAGAAGCAGCAGCAAGGAAGACATTATAGAGCAGTTCTGAGCAGTGTAAACTGTGTGTCCAGCGAAGGGAGAGAATGATATAACACTCACTACAAGCTGCGACCATCTCTGTTTCTCTCTCTGAAACAAGGAAAGGAAAAAGAGCGGCGACATTACATATTATGTATATTACACTGAGAAGCAGCAGCAGCAAGGAAGATGTTAAAGAGCAGTACTGAGCAGTGTAAGCTCTCCAGCAAAAAGAGAGATATAACACTCACTACAAGCTGCAGCCATCTTTGTTTCCCTCTCTGAAAAAAGGAAAGGAGAAACAGTGGCGACATTCACTGTGTTGTATATTACATTCAGAAGCAGCAGCAAGGAAGACATTAAAGAGCAGTACTGAGCACTGTAAGCTGTCCAAAGGGAGAAATATAACACTCACTACAAGCTGCAGTCATCTCTGTGTATGACACGTGCTAGATTTTATATTTGCTAACTAGGTAGCCTATGGGTGAGCTCTTTAACCCTTTTCACACCAAAACGGTACAGATAATATTTATTATACAAAATGTCACAACAACAGGATCATAAAGCAGCGGGGGATGCAATAAAATCGTCGGCATAAGGACACATCACCCTGCACTTCCTCTAGGCAGCGAACAGACACAACCTATCGGCCCCAAACTCCCCAATGACAGATATCTTATAGTACGCAGAATTAATGACGGCTTCTTCTTCATTGGGACCCTGCGGGTTTCTGCCAAAAAAGATATTTTCTCACTGAAACGCTGTGGTCCGAAGAAAAAAAAAAAAAGAGGAATTCCCGGATGGCATTTGTTTAAATTGATTAACGGTACAGACTGAAAATTGTGGATTTAATTTGGTTTGGCTCCGAACCAGCACAGACTTTGGCTGGCAGGGGGGGGGGGTATAGACCCAAACTAAGAGCACCAAGGAGGAGGAGAGCGGCCGGCAGGAATCACAGGAAGAGACGGCCCTGCCCTCTCCTCCCAGAGATAAAACTTTATTATCATAATAAACTATTTTTACTAGCAGCGGCAAGAGGCTTGTTTAACCCCTTCCTGGAAGTTATCTTCCTGAAGCTTTGTATTGTGTCGTAAATTTACACGAATTTGATGCTTTCCCTGCTACATCACTAGTTGACCTGACTATTCATGATGTGAATTTTTAAATCAGTGTAAAAAAAAAAAATTAAAAAAAGTGTAAACACTGATGTAAATCAATGAGAGGCATAAAAATGACCCAAGTGAATGGAGCATGTACAATTAAAGGGGCACTCCATCAAAATATATATATATTGCAAATCAACTGGTGCCAGAAAGGTATACAGATTTGTAATTTACTTCTATTTAAAAATCTCAAGTCTTCCAGCAATTATGAGCTGCTGTATGTCATGCAGGAATGGGTGTATTCTCTCCAGTCTGACACAGTGCTGTCTGATGACTGGAGATTTTTAAATTGAAGTAAATTTCAAATCTATACGACTATTTGACACCAGTTAATTTGAAAAAAATAAAATAAAATCGATGGAGTACCCCTTTAATAGCTGATTATTCCTTCCTCCTATTCACCAATGGGTTAAAACCACAACTACACTGAACACTATGGTATTTTAAAATTTCCCCCTCTAACATGTTTCACCTAGAAAAATGCGACATCTTCAGGGGTCAAGTGAGGTCAATGCTCTATTAACGTGCTATATTACGTGAGTGTTCTCCTCACAGTATATGAAATATTGAAAGGGATCTGGATGGGAAAATCTCCTTAAATATACCCGTTCAATCTTTAAAGATGTCCTTTATCTAAAATAAAAAATATTACAGTCACTGAGCTTGTGTGGAAGGTCACAGGCTAGAAGGTCCTGGCTTCTTTATATACTATTATGGCAATAACAATACAACATATATCAAAATATTCTAATAATTACATAGAATATACAAAATTACCTTTGCTTTCTGCGTCATGGTCCTATTCCTGAGCTCCCCGGCTGTAACACGTAGTGCGGTCTATCCCGGTGGAGAGCGGTTATATAAACACCTTGTAGTGGAATAGAATTCTAATGTAAGTGATCTACCCCAGAGTGATAAGGTGAAACCCTCATTGCTATGCACAGTGTCAGCTTCACCCCCTGCCACATGTAACAGTAATACAACCACAATGGGACTGAGCATAGTCATTTACCCACAGTCCCTCCATAACCAGGTCACTGAAAAGGGTTATTTTATAGGGATCTATGAGAACATTGTGGCCCTTTAAAGTTTACCTAAACTTCTAAACTTTCACTTAGTCAGTATGCCCGGCTTTCTGAGAGACAAAGGAGCACAATGGTAAGCCTTATGCTGCTGCCCCTTTGTTTTACTAACTAGTGGAGGGTCTCAGCACTCAGACCCCATTAATCTAAACTATGACCTGTCAAAAGTTTGTTTTAAAGGGGTTTCCCGATGTCATTGAAGTGAATGTATCATCAGGTACATCCTTTTAAGATTTTAACATCATTAGACCGGCGCCGACACGTGTGGATACCGATACCGTGGTCCTTTTTTTGAACTGCAGCCCGATTCCTGTACACGGCGCTGGTCTATTCCTAGTCACCGGCCTGGCCTGAAGCACTGGACCAGGGTGACAAAACCCCTCCCCTCTGTTAATCCAAACTATGACCTGTCAAAAGTTTGTTTTAAAGGGGTTTTCCGATGTCATTGAAGTGAATGTACCGGCAGATTAAGATTTTAACATCAATAGACCGAGCCGGCGTGTTTGGATGCCGATGCCGTGGTCCTTTTTTTGAACCGCAGCCCAGTCCAGCCAGAAGCACTGGAGGCGGGTCAGCCCACAGTGTGACGTTCTGCCCTCCCCTCTCTGACACGGCTCCAATGGACATGGACAAGATCTGAATATGCACTAAACTGGTCGAGTTGCGCTTCCATGCAGGCACAACGCTACAGATGGCTTGAAGTGATATGCATGTGACCGGTAACAGGTCCTAGTCAGGAGGACTCACCAATGTCTTAAAGGATTTATCCAACGCTACAAAAACATGGCCACTTTCTTCCAGATACAGCACCGCTCTTGTCTCCAGTTCAGGTGTGGTTTGCAATTAAGTTCCATTCATTTCAATGGAACAAAGCAGCAAAACCTGCACCCATACTGGAGAGAAGAGTGGTGTTGTCTCTGGAATAAAGTGGCCATGTTTTTGTAGCGCTGGATAAACCCTTTAATATGACTGTCAGCTCCTCAGAAAGAGCAGAAAGACACCTGTGTGACCTCGCGCAGGATACCCTCCTGATAATCACCAACCTAATTTTCTCGACTTGCTCGAAGCTCTTGGAGTTGATGATCGTCATAAGGGTGAGGTCACACAGGTGTTTTTCTGGGCTTTCTGGTTCATCTATCTATAAGATGGGGGATAACAAGTTCATCAGTGGGGTCCTGACTGCTGGGACCCCCACAGATGCTGAGAATGGGGACATAACTATTCCGAGAATGTATGGTGACCTCATAGAAAATGAATGTAGAGCTGGGGGTGTCCCCATTCTCGGAATCAGTGTTGCCCCCACCAATCAGTTTTTTATCCCCTCATCCTATGTTTTAAGCATTACAATATTTCTCTGGAATACCCAAATAACTACAAGACAATCTGGTCGGTCTTGAAAATCAAGAGCTTATTCCAATTCTGTTCAATTCCAGGCAGATATTTCCTCTCCCTGAGCCGGCAGTGGCTGCTTTCCCGGTAGAGAGCAATATGTTCAGACAAATGGCCCGTCCTATTCATTCACTTTGTATGCAATTCATAACAGAAGGCAAAATTATTATGGTGGAGAACAGTTTACTACTACCGTAAAGTAATAAAGTCCAAACTCTATCCAGCGACCAACGATTTCTTGTTGGTCATTTAATCGTTGTCTGCTATTACACGAAAAGATTATCGTTCAATTATGAATGATCTAACGATTTTTCGAATGATAATTGTCATGTGGAATAGGGCCCACACTCAACTTACATAACAACACCTAGCATCCCCAGGTTGCGACACTATAGTTAAAGGGGTTATCCAGTGCTACAAAAACATGACCACTTTTCCCCCTCTCTTGTCTCAGTTCAGGTGTGGTTTGCAATTATTTGCTTCAATGGAACTGAGTTCCAAACCCCACCCAATCTGGAGACGAGAGGGGGAAAAGTGGCCATGTTTTTGTAGCGCTGGATAACCCCTTTAAGGGCTGCACAATCCCAGCCCTAGTCACACAATCACTGAGCCATGTAAAAGACTCAGCTAGATTGTTGCCTGTAGCAGGCATGGGGTCCGCCCATGTAGAATCCCTTAGGGCATTGTCTTTCCCATTGTCTTTTTGCACTAAGCTATAATTCAACAATAAGTTTTTTATCTCCACTGAACTTGACAAGTTCTCTTATCTTGTTCTCACTGTCTGTGTCCACACAGATAATGGTATCACACTCTCTAAGAGAGCGACATTAATAATTTACCGGCAGGCAGATGGCATATATATTAAATGGGGTAGATTGCAAATTTGGCTTGATTAATTTACAACTCCGTCATTTTATATTCGGTGATATCCCGCTGCATTAGCACAAAGAATCTCATTGTTTATTTAGTAGTCATGAAACTAAGTGGGTCAAATGGCTTGAAGTTAAAAAAACAAAATCTGGAAAGTTACATAGAGATGTAGCAGAGCTCAGTTTGTCCGATCTGGAAAAGCCCCTCCCATTTGAATTAGCAGTCCTGCTGAGTCCATAGTTGAAGGGATATTCCACTCAAACATAACTTTTCATATGTTGCTGCCCATGGTGAGACTAACAATTCATTCCATACTTGTTATTATCTATTCAGTTTCCTTCCCCCAGTTCTGAGCTGCTGCTATCTGCTGAAGACACAAAAATCTGTGTGTGAGCCTTTCTCTCTGTCCCCCCCTCCTCTCCCCTCTCTTCTGAGATGGCTGATGTCAGCAGTTCCCTGACTGGCTTTATCTGCAACATTGTAGCTTATTTGTAATGTTGGGAGGGTTAATCTGAGGTCAGGTTGCTAATGAACTCCCTGTGATTATGCCACCTGGCAACTACAAAGAAGATACAATGTTGCAGATAAAGCCAATCAGGGAGGGAGGAGGAGGGAGAGACAGAGAGAACAGCTCACACACAGATTTTTGGTATTGTTAGTCTCACCATGGGCAGAAACATATCAAAAGTTATGTTTGAGTGAAATATCCCTTTAAAGCAAATCTGTATCCACCTCCCCAAACCTATTTTCTATCTGCCTGCTGACATGAAGTCCTCATGGCCGATAATGGCCGATAATCTGCCAAATACAGCCGATAATTGCTTTGTGTAATAGGGCCTTAACGGTCTATACTCCACCAGCCAACAGAGCTAGTAAAATCTATTGATAGTATTGCGACATATGTTGGTTATAAGAAGGAAAATAAAACCTTTATCCTTGAAAACCACAATGTGCATAAAACGTCAGTGAAGAAGATGATAAAGGTCCCTTTACCTAAACTGTATAAATCTATAATACGCGTAGTACACACAATCTGCAGATGTGACAATAAGGTGTCTGTTTCTGAGACCATTGCTGTAAATCTCCTTAGAAAGAACAGTAAAAAACCTCGGAAATGTTATTTCAGCAGCTGACATAATACCCATGAGAACTTGGCTGTGTAAAGCTGGAATCCAGAACGCACTGTTAAACCTTGCTTGACCCATGACATTTCTCCCTACAAGTTAAATACATCCCGTTACAGGGAAAAATACACAATGTAGTGATCTCCAAAAGTACAATAAATGACGTGAGTGCAACCCGGACCCTGGGACTACCCAGTCAGATGATGACTTTCATTTCATAGGCAAACTGAAAGGAAATTTGTGATTGGGTGGTAAAAGTTACAGGACAAGTAACTAGAGTTTAAAGGAGTTGTCCACTCTTGTTGCCTATTAGGGCATCAGTGCTGTGGCCTCTTCATTCTCATAATAGGTGGGTCCCCAAGTGGCTGGGCCTTCTCCAAACATAAATAGGAAGACCCCTTTTGCAGTTAATATAAGAGGGTGGACTGTGGTAGGCTGTGACTGTTATGGGGTCAAAGTTGTCCACTAGTGGGGACAATGGGATTGGCTCTGTTATAGGGTAGCAGTGGCGCTCTCAATATTATTGGCGAGCACAGTAGGAAGTCGAGGAACGCAACGTCAGCCAATAACTGCAGACCAGGAAGTGATGTCAGAAGGAGGCGTCATTCTGGGAGCTGTACATCCCGGCAATATGTGGCAGTAGTTATCAGTTCAGTGATCGACTAATATCTAGAACGAGTCAAGAGAAAAACGTGTGTATGTTCTCTCCCAATTCTGTGCCACGTGATCGAGATGGTATCAAAATGTGACTCTAGCTTCTCCCCGCTAGTTCTAACGATCTGGGGTCTAAAGACCCCAACTAGTATTGAACAGATCTGTCAAACTGTTTGGGTTCGGCAACGTTCTCCAAACCCAAATGTTTGGCTTTGATTCTCTGCGGCTGCGCCAGGTCGATGCCGGCGGCAAGTTTCTGCAAGCCCTCGGAGCCTCAGTGGGCCCCTCATCCATCCACTATGCACAATCACTTGAGACACCATTAACATACAGAAACACATGAATGACACAGACACTGACTGACTGACACACTCAGACACTGACACACAGCATTTATAGCTTAAGGCCCTATTCCACCAACAGATCTGACGACAGATTATCTGCCAAAGATTTGAAGCCAAACCCAGGAACAGACTATAATTAGATAACAAGTCATAAAGGAAACACTGGATTTCTCCTCTTTTTAAATCCACTCCTGGGTTTGGCTTCAAATCTTTGGCAGATAATCTGTCGTCAGATCTGTTGGTGGAATAGGGCCTTTAGTCTTCTCCCTCTTCCTCTCTGTCAGGCTGCTCTCCATTGTCAGGCTAGGGAGACAAGGACAAGACAGTGAACCCTGAAACTTGCCCCAACCAATGTCCCTGCGTCGGTCCCTACGCTGAGTAAGTGAACTCACAAAACACAATGGAGGATAGTCAGCTAGCCAAGTCAAAACCAAACGGACAACGTGGTACAAAATCAGAAAGAGAGCGGATAGTCAGAGGTCAAGCAAGAGGTCAGAACACGGGCAGAACAAAAGGAAGGGTTAAGACAGGGAACTCTGAAAAAGGAAAAGGAGAGCTGGGATTAGTGTGAACTAATAGCCAGAAATGAGGGCTGGCAACTAACTAGACTTTATACTGGATCAGGAGCCCGGACCAGCTACTATTGGTCCGGCCTCCTGAATCCAGATACAACTCGGCTGATACACTGCAGACTGAGTGGCAGAGAACGATCTGCCCCCAGCCTGAGTGAGATGCCATTCAGCTGCAGGCTGGGCGGCTGCAAGGAGTGACACAGAGCCGCGGCGTCCCAGCGCCGTCCGCCCGAGCAGAAGCTGAGGAGGACACCGCTGGAACCATGGCAGGTGAGTTACTGACATCCATACTGTAAAGTTGGGGACCTTCGGGTCATGTGATCAGGTCCTTCACCCTTTTCTCTCTCTGTGCAGGTCCTGCTCCGTCTCCTGTGTCTTCTGATGTTCGGCCTGCTCATCCTGCACTTAAGTGAGCGGGCTGAACATTATAACACTGGGCCCCTCTCTGGGCCCCGGCACTTGCCCAGGTAAGCCTGGTACTGACGCTCGCCCTGGCCACCCTCAGGTGTCCTACAAAACATGGATACAGCCAGTTTGACAGATCTGTTCAACACCAACCCTGTCCCCAAACAATAAAAACTTTGACTATAACATGTTAGAACATGCAAGGCTCTGGTACTTTTTAAATACAGTAACAAGTTGAGTTTAAGCCAATCACAAGGTCGGTTGTGCCCATTAGTCATGTGACTGGCTAAATCAGGAATGAGCAGCTGCACCACCTTAGTAATGGACTATCCTTATGCTGTGTTTACACGGAACGATTATCGTTCAAATTTTCGCAATAAAGATCGCATTTGAGCGATAATCGTTCCGTGTAAACACAGCAAACGATCAAGCGACGAGCAAAAAATCGTTCTTTTTGATCTTTCAACATGTTCTCAAACTGTCATTCGTCGTTCGCTAAAAATTCGCAGATCGCTTCGTGTAAACAGTCTTTCAAAGATTCACCCTATGTAAAAGATGGGCTTAAGCAATCTTAAAAACTATCGCAATATCGATATTTCTTACGAATATTCCTAAACGCTGATCGTGATAAAAACCAAATCGTTGCTTCAAAATCGTTAAACGATCGATTGGGTGAATTATCGCTTCGTGTAAATGCAGCGTACGATTCTCTTGTCAGCTATATGAGCCCTCGAGTCACGTTAGAATTACTTCTTTGCCTTGATAATTTAGTCTAGTGGAGGCGTCTTGTCAAAAACTCCAATTTCATATCTATAGAAAAGTGCTTTTAAGCAATAAAAGCTAAGAAAAAAAAGTGCAGTGTATTGTCAGGCACAGTTATGATGCTATGCTAGCTGAAAGGTAACAAGTGACTAGCGCACGGAAATGGAGAATAAAATAATGGTAATAATTATGATCTCGGGAAAAATACAGTTAAACAAAATCATACGACAAAGTCTACAAAGGTTAAATGGAAATGTGAGGGTGGGAAAAATGGGAAAGGAGCTGAACTATTGTAAGTAAATAATCATAATAAAATGTAAGATCTAAGAAGAAGAAAGGGGAATGAGGGTCGTTCTCTTCTTCTAAGGAAGGTGAATGGGCAATTCTTGCTTGAAGACCTTTTTATAAGTCGTTGTCTGTCACTTTAAATGGCCTTTTTGCACATGAGACTTTTTGGGCAATATTGTTATGTGCTTTTCCTTCAATCCTTCATGTATATGTAGGTTGGAAACAGGAATGATGGCCTCTGGTTCTGCCGACCACCAGGAAAGATAGGGATAGGTAATGTCATAGGACCTGAAGGGGATAAGAACTGGCAGAGGGAGTTGTGTGGTGATGTTGGTGCACCATGCCATCTTTCTGAGGGATAAGACGCCTAGCAATGCCTAAACATGTTAGAAGTAATGATGGTCTGTGTGTAAAGGGGTCGAATTGGAGGTGGTGGTGACCCATGTGGAGCAGACAGGAGGGTCTATAGTGATCCTTACAATAGCTGGCCCTCTATTTCATGACGAAAATCTGCCTCTACTATCTTCAATCTAGGAAAGAATTGGCTAAGGAAGTGGGCGACGTACTGTATATAGTGTGATGTATGAGCAGCCGCTGAGCAGTGTAGGCTGAGTGTATCATCAGTCTGTAAGCAGATACCTATGGGAATCGGATGAGGCTAATGGATAAAGTCAGCCCCATATGGGTTAACTGTTGGGACGAGAGGTGAAGTGCTCACACTTGATGATAGCTGTAGTTTTTGATAGCTGAAAAGGGAATCCTTAGGGTACTATTACACAGAGCAATTTTTAACAATTAACGACTAGCGATAAACGATCGTAAACGAGATTGTTTATTGTTTACCTGAAATCGTTCACCATATTACACGGAACGATAATCATTAGTTACGATCGTTGCTACGATCTTTATTACGATCGATACTATGATCGTTTATTCCTTCTGATCCCAGCAAAACCATGCAGAATGTGCTATTACACTGAGCGATTAGTGAAAAAATGCGGAACTTAAGCGAACGAATGTGGAATTACAGCAAAGGATTAACGATAATTTTAGGTTCAGATCTAAATCAACGATCAACGACAGACTAACAATTTTTCGATCGTTGCCTGCAATTACACGGTACGATTATCGTTTAAATCCAAACGATTTAACGATTTTTCGTATGATAATCGTCTCGTGTAATAGGGCCCTTAGTCTTGGTAAGTCAGTAGAAAAATAAAGTGGAAATGGATGCCCAACAAGCCTGTGAAATATCTTGGGAAATTAGGCCTCCTAGTATAATCTAGATTGTGTACTTTGGCTATTCCATTGTCTGCCAGGCTCGGCCCACTGTCTCCAAAACTGTCCTAATAGGACCTACAGGTAAAGTCCCGAAGACAGTGTGCCGAGCCTGGCAGACAATGGAAGGAGCAGTAGGGTTTAGGTACCCCTGACTATCCTCTAGGCATTGTGTTAGTCGAATTGAATGTAGACCTCTGACCCCCATGCTACACTTCAGGTTCTAATTACAACTAAATCACTTAGGGGGAGATTTGTCAAACATGGTGTAAAGTGAAACTGGCTCAGTTGCCCCTAGCAACCAATCAGATTCCACCTTTCATTCCTCACACATTATTTGAAAAATGAAAGGTGGAATCTGGTTGGTTGCTAGGGGCAACTGAGACAATTCTACTTTACACCAGTTTCATAAATCTCCCCTTTAGGTTTATAGCAATTCCACTTTTCCCGCTCCACCGCTGATTCTTGATACTTTTACATGGGTCGAAGGAGCTTTTCTAGCAACACTTCTCGTCCCGTGTAAAAGATCCCTTACTGGTGTCCAGGAAGCTGAGATATGGAAAGCTGCTTGTTGAAGCCTCCGCATTATAGAGCTGGTTTAGCTGTCCTGTCTGGAAAAGAACATAACGATCAAGATTTAATGATCAAGAATATAGAGTAGAGTCATTGTAAATAGATTGTGGAGAGTTAGAATACTGAGCAATATGTACAATAGTTACAAACACACCACAGAGATTTCTCTATTACTATTCATTAGGGACTTCTTAAAGTGGACCTGTCAGCTCTCCTGACATGCCTCTCTATAGAAAATACTTTCCCACGAAATAACAATTCTGAAGCGAGTTTTCTTAGAACTTTACGTTGTGATGTTCCTCTTGGATTTATTCTGGAAATATAGGAATAAATTGGGCATTGGGTCTCACCATTCAATGGATCGTGTCCCTAGATTATTTGGAGCTGTCAGCACTGATCGGGTGGTATAACTTATATCATTAACCACATTATTACAGAGAAGTTTCACTTATCACCAATTGTGTTCTGTATGAGCAATACACACCAGAATCATGGGAAGCAAACAATGGAACAGGTGGAAACCCAACAATACCCAATCTTTCTTTGTACTGATGTCTGCTATAAGGGTAGAGTCTAGTTTTGCAGACTTATATCTAATGCACACGGACACTATCAAATAATATTTGTGAATCCATTACAAGACCCACACTTTAAAAAAATAGACCAAAGTGAGTGGCTCCAAAGTTTAACTCCCAATGGGATTGTCTACTGCTGGACCAAATGGTAGCCATGGCCCAATGTTCATGTGTCCTCTTTGGGGGTGAGGTGTAAGCTGCAGCCAGACAGCTCCAGTTCCGGCTTGTGGCCCTAAGGACAATAAGGATAGGGCAGTGAAAATCCAAGACGCCTGAACCTTCTCTTCACCAACACCATCTGTCTAAGGGCCCTTTTACACGGAAAGATTATCTTACAGATTATCTGCCAAAGATTTGAAGCCAAAACCAGGAATGGATTTGAAGAGGAGAAATCTCAGGCTTTCCTTTTTTACCTGATCTCTGTTTATAGTCCACTCCTGGCTTTGGCTTCAAATCTTTGGCAGATAATCTGTCAGATAATCTTTCCATGTAAAAGGGCCCTAAAGGTCAGGATACCCTTTAGATAATTGGACAATTGTTGAAATCAGCAGTTTTGGATGAGTTTAGGTGTAATGATCTGGAGGCATAAACAGCTGTCCTACCCAATTTGAGTAAACCTGCTTGACAGTAATGGGAGATGCAGAAATGGCGTGACACCAGGAGATATGCTGATCACATAACTCTGAGTTAGATAAAAATCGTAGCATTCAGGACTACGGCTTTTGTGCAACTTGTATTAATGTGGATGGGAGGTATACAAATTATATAATATGGGCGACTTTTAAGCTCTCAACCATCTCGGAAAACTATTGCCATTTTTCATAAGTAGACATACCACTTTAAGGGCCAAACCACTTAAAGGCTATGTTCACACTACGTATATGTCCGGCCGCATATTTTCACGGCCGGACATATACGTGTTAAACTCCGGCCGGGAATTTACGCAAGTTGCGGCCGGCTACTTACGGACCGCAAACTTACGCCCGTAGTCTACTTACGCTTCCCGAGCGCCCTACGTAGCGATCTGACAGCGGTCTTTTACTTGGAAATCTTCGCCTAGCCCCGGACACCACACAGAACCTTTTGGATCGGCAAAGAAAAGTGAAAAAATGAAGAAATCGCCACTACATACGGGACCGCATATTACGCTACGGGCGTAAGTGATGGCATTTTCGTCCTCAAACAATGGTCTGGTTAATTTTTTACGGCGCCACGTACGATCCGGGCGTAAGTTCGTACGTAGTGTGAACTGTGCAGCCGTACATCGTATACTTTCTATTGTACGCAAACTACGTAAATCTCCGGGCGCTTATTCATGGAACGCGCTACGTCCGGAGACTTAAGTAGTGTGAACATAGCCTAAGAGTAACTGTATCCTAGCCTGGGCTCACTGTAGTACCTCATAGAAGCCAGGTAGGTCGGGTCAGTTCCCCCCCCCCCCCTCCCCCAAACGCACACACCACCACCACTGCTCTATCTCCTACGTCACCTGCACTTTTTATGAAATTGTAGAGGTGCTAATAATTGGTCATTAGAATCATGTGTCTGTTTGGTATTACACCTCTGACTCATACATTTCAATACAGCTGAGTTGTAATACCCAACACAACCCATGGATGGGTATGGCACTGTTTGTGGAAGAAATCAGCCATGTTTGTCTAATTCTCAACAACCATATACTTGAAATAAGACGAATCCAAAATTTTTTTGATATGTCATAGACATACGAGACACAATCAGGTGGTATGTTGTTGTGACGCCAGTGCTAACTCAGCACACAGGTATGGAGGCACATCTGCTTTTAGTTTTTTTGTGGCCTAGAGCAGCAAGAAGAGGCATCGCAGGCCTAGGGCATGGATGATCCAGGCACCACCTTATTGACACCATTCCTCCAGATTAAAAGATTGTTTTTTTGAAAATGACAGCACCAAAAGCTATTTGGACCATGGGACTGTAGATGGAATGAACACCACAGCAATGCATTGGTACAGGTGGTTTTTTTTTTTTTTTTTTTTTTTGGGGGGGGGGTGTCGGGGATGGCTACCGATTCGCCTTAAAAAAAAATGGACACAAGTGTAATGTCCTGAATCTGTGCGAGAAGGAGACTCTCTTAACTTAGTTGCCGCTTATACATATGCTTAGCGTGTTCTCTCCCGGCTCTGTGTCATGTGACCTGTACGGATTCATAATATAAGTGTATGGGTCTCTGTAACGCCCGGAGTAGTGGATCCACTGGACCGGCACCAGCGATGGCACAAACCTCACCAGGGAGCGGAGTCTAAGGGGCCGCTGGTTTTCACCAGAGCCCGCCGCAAGGCGGGATGGACTTGCTGCGGCAGGCGACCCCCAGGTCGCTACCCCTGGCTTGGTTGCTGGTGTCGGCAGGCGAGGCGTGGCAGGAGCAGTAGGCAGGAGATGGCACTGGCAATGGTCTGCAGGTGAGAGCGCACGTGACAGGCTGAACGCAGGAACAGATGGAGTGACAGGGAAACAGGAACCAGGAACAGGGACTAGGGACCGGGTAACGGACAGGACTCAGGAACAGGGACTTGGGACCAGGTAACGGACAGGACACAGGAACAACAGGGAGCTGGGCCAAACGCTATGGGAAGCATGTAGAGGCTCCAACACTAAGGACAGGGCATGCTGGGATTTATAGGGGAGTGATTGGTGACACTAACCAATTAGGAGCGCACTGCCCCTTTAAATCTGAGACAGCCGGCGCGCGCGCGCCCTAGGAGGCGGGGACGCGCGCGCCGGCCGGCACAGACCGCACGGAGGAGAGGTGAGGCGCCCCAGGGGCCGAAGCAGCAGCAGCGCCGGGTCCCTACACAAGGACCCCGGCGGCTGCACGGGACAGGAGGCGGTCGCGGCGGCAACCCGGAACGCGGGAAGCCGCCGCGGCCGTGACAGTACCCCCCCCCTTTGGCCTCCCCCTCTTTCTTGCCTGCAAATGGCACAGGAAGCCACAAAGTCTTTGACATCTTGGGATAGGCTGGACCACCAGTAGTGGCGAGAGATCCGTTGGCCGGTCTTACGGACTCCAGGGTGCCCGGCCTCCAACGAGGAATGTCCCCACTTCAAAATACCTCTTCGAAGCGCAGGGTGAACATGAGTCTTTCCGGGGGGTACTCTCTGAAGAGTGGAGGTGACGACTGGTACTAGGCGATCAGGCGGTATAACGTGGCAAGGGACTGTGGGTCTGTGGACGAGGACCTTCTGTAAGTTCTTCCGGTGGTGAGAGGACACGACCTTAGTCTTGGGTACGGGGAGAGGGTACACCTCGTCAGAGAAGGCATCCGCCGAGTCTTGGTCTTCTGCCGGTAGGCCGGATAGAGGCTTGGCCGGGACAGGAAATGACATAATACACTTGGTCTGAGGTGACTTGAGACACTGGTGGGAACAGTCCTGACCCCAACTGAGAATCTCCCCGGTTCTCCAGTCCAGCTGAGGGGCATGTTCTTGTAGCCACGGGAGTCCCAGGAGGACCGCGGGGGAAGAATGGGGCAGGACGTAGAAGGATATCTCTTCTTGATGTAAAGGACCCACCTGGAGGACTAAAGATGCGGTCTGGTAGTACACACGGTCGGTAAGAATTTCGCCCGTGACCGAGGAGATAGTCAGGGGCCTGGCTAGTCGGGTCACTGGTAGCCGCCATCTTTGGACCAATGTTGCCGCAATAAAACTGCCTGCTGAGCCAGAATCGAGGAAGGCAGTAGTCTGATGATTTTGTCCTGAGGGAGTCCGGATGGAAACTGGCATAGACAGACTTGGAATGGTGGCATTCGCACCTAGGGACACCTGTCCCACCGGACCTAGGTGCGAGCATCCTCCGGATGTTTGGGGACGTAGGGGACATCCCAGCCGGAAGTGATCGGAACCACCGCAATAGAGACAGAGATTCTGCTCCAGGCGCCGGATTCTTTCATCAGGCGTCAGGTGAGCCCGTTCCACCTGCATAGGAATCTCAGGAGAGGGTTGGGACATCGAAAGGTCAGGATTCTGGAAAACCGGCGCCAGCTGGGGATGGCGACGGGAATGGGTTAGTAAATGTTCATGCCGAACCTCCTCCTCCCTCTCCGAAAAACGAGTATCAACTCGGGTGGCCAGTAGAATGAGTTCGTTCAGGGAGGTAGGCAGGTCTCGGGCAGCGAGCACGTCTCTCACTCGACTAGACAGGCCCTTCTTGAAGGTGGCCAATAGGGCGGCCTCGTTCCAGTCCAATTCAGCTGCCAGGGTGCGGAACTGGATGGCGTAGTCACCAACAGAGGAGCTGCCTTGAGAGAGGTTGAGGAGAGCAGTCTCGGCTGAAGAAGCACGGGCAGGTTCCTCAAAGACGGAGCGAAACTCGAATAGGAAGGCCCGGAGATTGGCAGCAACAGGATCATCACGGTCCCACAGTGGCGTGGCCCAGGCCAGGGCTCTACCTTCTAATAGGCTGATGATGAAAGCCACTTTAGAGCGCTCGGTGGAAAACTGACTACTCAAAAGTTCAATGTGCATGGTGCACTGAGTCAGGAATCCTCTGCACAACTTAGAGTCCCCAGAGTACTTGCTTGGGAGGGCCAGTCGGAGTGAAGAAGCAGCGTCAGGAGATGGTGTGCGCTGGGCAGTAGTCTGCTGCTGTAAGGCGGCAGTGAGTTGCTGGATCTGCTGTGACTGTTTCTGGATTTGTTGAGCCTGTTGCGCGACCACTCTGGCGACGTCACGGAGATCTGGCACCTCGCCGGGATCCATGGTTGGAGCCTACTGTAACGCCCGGAGTAGTGGATCCACTGGACCGGCACCAGCGATGGCACAAACCTCACCAGGGAGCGGAGTCTAAGGGGCCGCTGGTTTTCACCAGAGCCCGCCGCAAGGCGGGATGGACTTGCTGCGGCAGGCGACCCCCAGGTCGCTACCCCTGGCTTGGTTGCTGGTGTCGGCAGGCGAGGCGTGGCAGGAGCAGTAGGCAGGAGATGGCACTGGCAATGGTCTGCAGGTGAGAGCGCACGTGACAGGCTGAACGCAGGAACAGATGGAGTGACAGGGAAACAGGAACCAGGAACAGGGACTAGGGACCGGGTAACGGACAGGACTCAGGAACAGGGACTTGGGACCAGGTAACGGACAGGACACAGGAACAACAGGGAGCTGGGCCAAACGCTATGGGAAGCATGTAGAGGCTCCAACACTAAGGACAGGGCATGCTGGGATTTATAGGGGAGTGATTGGTGACACTAACCAATTAGGAGCGCACTGCCCCTTTAAATCTGAGACAGCCGGCGCGCGCGCGCCCTAGGAGGCGGGGACGCGCGCGCCGGCCGGCACAGACCGCACGGAGGAGAGGTGAGGCGCCCCAGGGGCCGAAGCAGCAGCAGCGCCGGGTCCCTACACAAGGACCCCGGCGGCTGCACGGGACAGGAGGCGGTCGCGGCGGCAACCCGGAACGCGGGAAGCCGCCGCGGCCGTGACAGTCTCATAGACACAGTTTTTTTTTTTTTTTTTTTTTTTGGTGACAGGTACTCTTTAAACTCTGAAGCGGTCCCGTCCATATTTCACGATTCATACTTCACTGGGTCACATAAAAAAAGAAACATTTCACCATAAGATAAGGACAAACTTCTGGGAAGAGCGATGGGCTCGCTACATCATGTACTTAAATGGCATAAGAACGAAGACGAGAAAAACAAAATCTCCCCGGCGGTTTTCTATAATCTGTGTCCTAATGAAGGCAGGCTGGTAATAATGAGAAAATCACAGGAAGGAACGAAGTCATTCCACGATGAACGGGAAATAATTGCTTTTATTCTGATTAACAGCCTTTTATTCACGCTGGGTCCGGCTTATCGCAGCTGAGCAAACTTCGCCTGAACAATCTGTTTGCAGGTCTCAGAACGAACAATGACTTTGTAGAGGAAAGGAATGCTGGAGCAGAGCGATGTATTGTTCCACTTGCTCAGCAATGTAATAAGAATTGGACGTTACATACATATATACCGATGCTGAGTCAGATATGCAGACTGTCTCACAAGGGCCATTTTCACTGCTTACTCATCATCTGTCAGACTGGATGTGGCACCATCCAGGGCCATCCGGGAATTCGGAACACATTTCTCCCAGTCAGTTGTGGGTACACCTTAAGGCTATGTTCACATTGCGTATGAGTCCGGCTGCATTTCATACGCCGCCGTACATGTGCGGCTGAAACTACGGGCGTGGGAAAAGTAGACATGCGACTGGATGCATACGAACCGCGAACATACGCCTGTAGTAGAGTTATGCTTCCCTAGCTTGTTTCGAAGTGATCTGAGGCAGGTCATTTACTTGGAAATCTTCGCCCAGCCCCGTAAACCACACAGAACCTTTTGGATCGAAAAATCAAGTTCAATTTGGCTGAAATAAGTACTTCGTACGGGACCGCATGGAAATCCACGGCCGTGAGTTTCAACATTTCCGTCCTCAAACAATGGTCTTGTTCATTTTACACGGCGCCGTATACAATCCGGCCGTAAGCTCATACGTAGAGCACAGCTGTCTGGAACTTCCAGGACTGGCAAGCTCTCTTAAAACTTGCCACCTGTGTTGGAAGAGAGGAGACCATTCAATAGAAGAGCAACAGGGGAGAGAGTTGTAAGGTTAGTTTATTTTTTTAATATCGTTTGCACATAAGGGCCATCCATAAAGGGGACAAAACAGAGAAGGGCCAGCTGTTAGGGGGCAACACAGATGGGGGCCATCCATAAAGGGGACAAAACAGAGGAGGGCCAGCTGTAAGGGGAACAACACAGAGGGGGCCATCTATAAGGAGCACCACACAAAAGGGGGCCATCTATAAGGAGCGCCACACAGAGGGGGGGGCATCTATTAGGAGCACCACTCAGAGGGAGGCCATCTACAAGGAGCACCACACAGAGGAAGGGGCCATCTATAATGGGGAATACAAAAAGGGGGGGGGCATCTATAAGGAGCACCACACAGAGGGGGGCCATCTATAAGGAGCTCCACACAAAGGGGGGCCAGCTATAAAGAGCGCCACACAAAGGGGGGCCATCTATAAGGAGCACCACACAAAGGGGGGCCATCTATAAGGAGCACCACACAGAGGGGGGCCAGCTATAAGGAGCGCCACACAGAGGGAGGCCATCTACAAGGAGCACCACACAGAGGAAGAGGCCATCTACAAGGAGCACCACACAGAGGGAGGCCATCTACAAGGAGCGCCACACAGAGGAAGAGGCCATCTATAAGGGGGAATACACAGAGGGGACTTTCTATAAGGGGGACAATACAAAGGGGTGCCATCTATAAGGGGCACCACACAGAGGGGTGCCATCTATAAGGGGCACCACACAGAGGGGTGCCATCTATAAGGGGGACTACACAGGGGGCCATCCATAAGGGGGACTACACAGGGGGCCATCTATAAGGGGGACTACAGAGAAGGGGACTATCTATAAAGGGGCTACACAAAGGGGGCCATCTATAAATGGCCCTGCTGTTTTACTGTCGCCACATGATTTGCTCCACAAAGGGGCCCGCTGAGACTCTGTCACTCAAGGGCTCACAAAAACTTGGAGCTGACTCTGGAAGAGCTAAGAAGAGCTAGTCACTTTCCCTTCCATGTAAAATGATCCTACTACAAGATTAGCTTTATTATTAACTACTGCTACCAGTGATGCCCCCTCACTTCCAAAGGGGTATCCAAGATTTTAAAAAAAACAGCGCCACAGTTTTTTTTTTTCACCAACACTATTCCTGCTGTGTCATCTGTTTCTTCCCAGCTCTGCTGCATCCATACATAACTCTATCTGGGTCATGTGACCTCTGATAAGCCACGTTCTGACTTTCAGATTGAAAGTACATCCTCTCGCCATTAAAGCTGCTTTAAATTACACGATGAATTATCACAGCATCATACGGGCAACTAAAGCCAGTACCATCTCTGCCTGCTGAGAGGACGGTGTAATAATCCTCATCTCCATCTCTAAATTAGCAAGGAAACTAAAAGTATACTGTTAAGAAGATTCAACTGTCATAAATCCATTACAACTGAGTAGGGGCCAGTTCACACTGAGCAAAATCGGCTTGCACGCTTCCACTCTGTCAATTATTTTAGTGAAGAACGGCAGAAGCAAAAGAGACACTGTTTGAAACCGAGGCAGGAGGGATTCCTCGGCGGAGAGCTCCGCCATGGAATTCCGCCAATTTTGCTCAGTGTGAACTGGCCCTAACTGTAACTGTGATGTCACTTTCTATCTCCCCTGTGGAGAGATTGTATGGTACAGTCCATCCAGCATCATCATCATACAGAGTTTTGCTGGCTTAGATAGTGACCCCCATTGAGAGCACAGAAACACATGTATTTTCAAGAGGGTCACCATGTGATCACATGATCCAAATTACAGAATTCCAGGAATTCATTAGGGAACACTGAATTACATATACTGAGTAACTAGCTGCATAATGAATAAAAAAATAAATAGTTGGAGTGCTCCTTTAAAGGCGCTACTATATATCTAATGTACATTAGTTATGGGGCAGAATATATATATATATATATATATTTTTTTTTTTTTTTTTTTTCTTCTATAATATTGGACAATTCTGTGATATCCAAACAACCAAGGGGTTAAGTCCCCACAATGTATACAACCTTGCATACCCTCCAAACTTCTACAGATGGACAGAAGGAGGTTGCTTGAGCGCTATCTCAGTGTTTCTATAACAAACCTCTGTTATGCCAGCGCTCCAATATGTTATTTTAAGGTTTATTTGAATTGTGCTTAGCCACCAGCATAATATTTATACAAGGACAGCTTTTTTTCTCCGCGAGACTCAATGATCCCCCAATTACTCTGCACTTCTCTCAATGGAAGTACGAAGAAGCCATCGAGTCTGGATCGAAACGGGTAACAATAACTTTCCGCTTGCATCTCTTATTTAGCGGTTGCAGCTTTTTCGAATTCTATTCAACCGCAAAGTAAACAATTTAGATTCTAAATAAACTTGTGGGTCTCCGAGCCGCGGCTTTGAGCATCCAACATTTATTGGTGTCTCATACAATGTCATTTACTTTGTAGCTGAAAAGAAACAATTGCTTAGAGCCTTGACCTGTCTCCAAGCAGTTAGCACATCCGCTCCAGCATGAAGCTTTAACGTGTTTACATTAACATGTATTCCCGGCACTGGAATTCTGTCCAGAGTGCTGGGCTTCTGTGCTAAGTGTGAGCTGTCTCTTGTTATTTACACTGGCACATGACCCACTTACCTCTTTGTATCGCCTGAAAGCATTTGGGTATGTGGATGCATATAAATAATAAGAGTAGGGTGCAGCCTAGTCTCATAGTGCTATTACTATATATATGAGATGAACTTAAACGCCCACTGTGCCATATGGGTACCTCTTCGTGAACAAGGTGGCACAGTGCTTTTTCCTATTCAGATGACTGATCATAATGAGGTAAATTTATCTTCAATAGCATAACAAAAAGGACATAGAGACGTAAGAGAATTTGGCGCGAGAACTATCAACACTGTCATTGAGGCAGACTTAAAGTGAACAGGGCTTGCATGTGTTACAAGTTAAAGGAGTCTTACCAAGCATCATCAGGGTAGTACAGGCGGTACTGCTATCACAAGCCGAGGCATATAAAATGCTCAGATTGATTTAGATCACATAGACAAAAGAGAATTTGGCGCAAGAACTATCAACATTGCCATCGAGACTTAGAACAAGCAGGGCTTGCATGCATTAAAAGTTATAGGAGCCTTACCAACCACCATCAGAGTAGTACAGGCGGTACTATTGTCACAAGCCAAGGTGTATAAAATGCTCAGATTGATTTAGATCACATAGACGAAAGAGAATTTGGAACAAGAACTATCAACATTGCCATCGAGACTTCGAACAAGCAGGGCCTACATGCATTAAAAGTTATAGAAGCCTTACCAACCACCATGACAGTAGTACAGGCGGTACTACTGTCACAAGCCAAGGTGTATAAAATGCTCAGATTGATTTAGATCACATAGAAGAAGGAGAATTTGGCGTAAGAACTATCAACATTGTCATCAAGACAGAGCTTACATGTATTACACCATCAAAGTAGTGCAAGCGCCACTACTGTCAAAAGCCAAGGCGTATAAAATGCTCAGATTCATTTGTCACCAACCCTCTGCTGACCATTCACTGCATGGGAGATGTGGTGTGCAAACTTGGTTCCCATTATGGTGCCCAAAAAGCAAATGCTCTGGATAGTGTTCCATAAAAGACAATACACAGGCTTCAGAGACTGCATAAATATAATAAAAATGATTGTATTTAAGAATGAATAAACCAGTGTAATGCCCCGCCTCTGTGGAAATGTTTGTGGCAAGGAAACATAGTCACAGCCCATCTGAACAGTCAAGGTTCTTGTTTGCATGGAGTTGCACTGGTCACCAATGCTGCGATGTACCAATATGATTTGCGAAGGGGGTTTCTGCTTCTGGCTATTTGGCCATGCACCCCCCCTCGGCCCTGTCTCAATCACATGCACTGCCTCCACAACCATTATGCCCTTGAGAGTATCCAGCACCCTACATGCACCTCTAATGTCATGTTCACCATTGAAGAAGTTCAGGTGTCACCAAGTTTTGTCTGGAGATACTCTACGAAAAAAAGATTAAGGGAACCCTGTAATGCCCCTCTCCTACTTTCTTCTAGGCTCTGTCAATGTCAACCAAACATCGTCTTGATATAATAGATGCGTGGGATTTATATAGTAACACAGCAGCCAGCGAACATGATGTCCTATGTTCTGCACATTCCTGACGACTTCAATGAATCACTAATATTCAAAAGTGCAGAAGCTCTAATTATATCTTTCTATCTAGAATCTCATTTCATTAGATATGTAAAAAAATGTTTGACACCTTACTTACATTTTTATCTTTTCTTTATAGAGATAAGTATAAACTTATTTTATTAGATGTTTTTTTGCTGACAAGTGTGCCAGAGAATGACCTTGTGAGCACCTGGCACTTACATAATAATGGACCCCAAAGAACTGTCGGAAGACAATCAGGTTGTTTGGAGATTGTTTGCTACGAAGGTCCTTCTTATGGGGTAAATTATAGATAACCAAGGTCTACATGTCTTCTCATGGGAAAGGGTTGGTGATCAGCTAAGAGACAAGTAATTGCTTGATGGTCTGCTGAATGACTCTTGTGCAGGCATTAAAATTATTGGTAGTCACCTGGACATCTTCCCATATAGCTATCATGAAGCTCTGTAAATAATTGCCAATTTTGCTAATAGAGCCGGTCTATTCCCAAGCACTGGTCCCAGTGTGACAATCTCCCCTTCCCTCTGTAACGCGGCTTCATTGATTGTAATGGAGCCACATTAATGGGGGAAGGGGTTTAGTCCGGCACCGAGGCCAGTCTGCTAATGTAAAAAAAAACACAAAGCAATGCAACTGGTGGTACATTCTCTTTAAAGTTGTCCAAATCTCCCCACCTGAGAATAGTCAGGGGTGTTGGATTTATATCACTTAACCCTATTGTTCTAGGAAAGATAAGTAACTGCCAGAGGAAACATGAATGTCTGTGTAGTGACCCGGAACCAATGTGCCACTACCGTATCTTATTTTCTTTCAGTCGGCATGGAAGGTATTGTCTAAAAGGTTTCCTGTACTCTCTGACACTTTTACATCTGTATTTTTCACGTACTCTTTTCAGATCTGCTGTATTTATTTTTGGCCACAAGATGCCGCCACTGAGCATTATTGCTTTTCTATGCCAGCACATTGAAGTAAGCAGGGCCTAAAGGGGAACTATCAGCGGGTTAGAGGAATCTAACCTGGTGATGGCCACCTAATGCGCCCAGGGCGCCGAGAAAGGAGGTATGTCTCCAACCTTCCTCCTCTGCGCCATTCCTGTACAGTTAGTAGTTGAATTCACAGCCTGGAGCAGTTTTAGGGGCACTGCCCCGCCCCTATCGCCGTAATGGAGGCGGGGCAGTGCTCCTAACGGTGCTTCGGCACATGGATTCAACTACTAACTACGCAGGAAGGGAGCTGAGGAGGAAGGTTGGAGACATACCTTCCTCCTTGCCACCTAAACACTTGGCTTTTGACTCCCGCTGCCAGGAGAAGTTGGATGACCTATCTAAGCTTAACCTAATCTTAAATAATGTACCAATGGCCGTTAATGCAATGACGGACGTCAAAGTAACAACTGTTATTTTGAGTATCAAATAACAGCCATTGAAAACCATTGTTGATGATAAGGAGGAGTCTGCTGTAAAGCAATCTGTACAGCATTACAGCGACAGCTGACACCAGTAGATGCATTGCATCAGTATAAGACAATAGCAGCTAAGAAGGACGCACTTCACAATATTTATAATGATATTTTTTTCACTGATGAAATACACTCCGCAATGTAAACAGGTCACATCACACTATCAGGCGAGTCATCCACCATTGCTCACTGTCTGTAACTAGTTTCGCAATAACCTGGAAGAGCTTTCCAGTCCTCCTAAAAAGGCAGAAACATTTTGCTTAGAACATATTACGCACTTTGATTTTGCTATAATTGAACGTCCATTTAACTTGTCAAGGTAGAACATATCTGAACCGCTCCATAAAGATAGTTATCATTTTAATGGTTTGTTATTGTAGTCTATACTTTCATGAAACAGATAAGAACAGGATGACTCAGAAGAGGAAGACCTTCAGACTCGCCGTGTAGTGGACAGTGATTTATAAAACATGAGTACACCATGGAGGAACTCCTTGTAACTCTGAGCTGCTCCTCAGATTCTCACAGAAATCTTTATTACAATATCAATGGCTCCATAAGGTTGAGTTGACATCTGCATCAGAGAATTACAATTTATGTCCAATTAACATCCAGACACCAGCCGGAGTCCTAATAGACCCCATTAAAGTCAGCTTGATCTGTCATGCTCAACTGGTGTCCATTGTGTCGTGGATCGGTCAATACTGAACAGAATCTGTCTTTATGATCCTAGCATAAGGGTCCTATTTATTACACGGGCCAATGGGGGCCTGATAATAACTGTAAACGAGCGCCAATCTGCTAGATCGGTGTTCTTTTACTGGGTCTATTACACGGCCCGATAATCGTTTAACAAGGGCTGCATGGACATCTTTACCAATGTCCTTGCAGCACTTGCTTAAACTCTATACATTACCTATCCATGTTGCAGGGCTCCTTCTGCAGTCCACTTCTCACCGGGTCCCGTGCTGCAGCTCCAGAGTGGCCTGTCTGAGCTGACAGGCCGCTCAGCCAATTACTGGCCGCGGCAGTCCAGGCCAGTGATTAGCTGAGCGGCCTGTCAGCTCAGACAGGCCACTCTGAAGCTGCAGTGCGCAGGACCCGGTAAGAAGCGGACTGCAGGAGGAGCCCTGCAGCATGAATAGGTAATGTATCGGCCGTGCATTGCTATTACGATGCGTGGTCGACGCCCGACAATTATAGGTCCAAACCTATATCAATGATCATCGGCTGATTGTTGTGTTTATAACACGGAGCAATAATCGGCCGGATAGGGCTGATTCGGCCGATTATCGTTCAGTGTAATAGGACCCTAATACCGGCAAAGAGCCATAGACCCACATGTAAAAAGTCAAAATAAAAAATACAGGATATGCTTCATGGAGCCACAAGACTAATGTCTACAATACACGTAATATTTTATGGAGCCACATGTGAAAGACATAAGTTGGCAATGATGAATGTTTCGGTAGCAATGGCTAAGGGATGTATTAGACGGCCTGATCTTTATAGTAAATGAGCGCCGTATAGGACTTGTTTACTGAGCCTATTACACTGCTCGATTATCGTGCAGTAAGGGCTACTGTATGTCCATGCAGCCCTTGCTTTACAAGTGTAAAATTAAAATTCCTACATTACCTCTCCATGCTCCCCGGTGTTCTCTTCGCTTCTCCATGCACCCCGCAGCTGCACCTTAAGCTTCTTCATTGGTCTTTGGAGTGACAGGCTGATCAACCAATCACTGATCCCGTCCCAGCCAGTGATTGTCTGAGCAGCCTATCACTTCAGAGACTGGCTCTGAAGTTGCACCGGCGGCTCCGGGGAGCATGGAGAAGCGAAGAGAACACTGAGAAGTGTGGAGAGGTAATGTAAGAACGTTATTATTTTCTTTACACATTCATCATCCGTTGGCCACACATCACTATTACACGTAGCAATTCGCAGTCAGCGACTTATGATATCTTTATTACACTGAGCCATGATCTGCTGCAGTATCGGACTGGGGTTAGGCTAGGTTCACACTGCGTTTTTGCAATCAGTTTTTTGCAAAAAATGGATGAAAAACGGATGAAAAAAAGGATGCATTTGTGTCCATCCATTTTGATCCGTTTTTCCATTGACTTCCATTGTAAAAAAAAATTGGATCAAAACGGATCCGAGTTTTTTTAACACAAAAGTGGTGCCAGCTACGTTTTTGTGTCTTTAAAAAAAAAACGGATCCGTTTTGATCCATTTTTTTTACAATGAAAGTCAATGGAAAAATGGATCAAAATGGATGCACACAAATGCATAAAACGGATTAAAAAAAAACGGATTGCAAAAACGCAGGGTGAACCCAGCCTTACTTGGGCCCACAAGAGGAAATCATCTTGGGGGCCCACTAATAAAGAACCTGTGAGAAGCGACATGTCAGACAGTGTTAGTACCGGTTCTAAAGCTAGGGGCCCTGGGGGGTCCTCTGGGGAGCCAGTCCGACACTGATCTGCTGAATCGGCCCAATTTGGCAGATTTTATTCTGGGTAATAGGGCGCTAACTGGGGTGTGTCTGGTCTTGAATTGTTCTAAGAAAAATATATGTTAACCAATGTTTACTGAATGATATATGTGGAATGATCAATATGATTATCTGCAAGGTAAATCACCTCTATCATTCTTAATATTGCGGGCCATTTGCCAATCTGTCAAAAAAATTTGCAGACACATAATGCCACAAGTTTCAGGTTTGCCAAACAATAACAGGAGTTGAGGGATTGGCATGTGCACCGCCGCTCCATTTACTGTCTATGCAGCTGCTGAAGAGAGCTGAGTACAGTGTACGACCCAATGGAGAGGAAGTGAGGAGGGATGCCATCTGAAAATTGCTTGGGGAGTGTTCAACCACTGTGGATTGAAGATAAGTTAATTTAAATTTGAATATCCCTATAAAGTGGACCCAAAGGGAACAGGTCTTAAAGCCCTTTTACATGGGCCTAATATTATAGGCAAAGAGAGTTCCTAGAAATGCTCATTTGCCCAATAACTGGCCCATATAAAAGTAGTCCGAAAACGCCCGCTTGCCAGCTGATTTAATCTTTTGTCCAGCGGTAAAACCTATTGTTATCGGCTGCACATCTCTTTGGCCGATAGCAATGAATGTAATGGGTTGCACCAATATTACAGCGATGGTTCATGCATCACGCCTGTGCGATTCATTGTATGGGTATGTTCACACTGAGTAAATTAGGCGGAATCCCGACTGTCTCAGTGTGTCATTGCCCGTCTATGGGAGAGTGCACGCTCCTTCGCTGCTGCCACTCTCCGCTCCGAAAGTTCTGCTGTGGAATTCCGCCTAATTTACCCGTGCTGCGAGATAGAGTGCCTAGGCTTCTAGCAACTGTGCTCTATCCGGATCAGTTCCTTCAATTTTTATGGATACTGTCCTGCACTGTGTTCCTTCTGGTTCTCGGTATGGGTTGAGATGATCCCTGACTTGTCCTCTCTAGTCGCGACTTAACACTGCATAGTGTTTAGTAGTGTTGCTTGAGGAAAACTGTGTCTAGGTCTAGCAGGTGCATGTGCTCTGCTCAATGTCTGGACCACAACTCCCTTGACTAGGGGACCTGGCAGGAGCCAGGGTCCAACTTGACTGCTGTAGGGAGCGTCCTAGCTTGCATCCTTCCTCTACAGAATCCTCAGTAGAAAGACCCCACACTTCCTCTACCCATGTGACTTCCTTCCTACAGCATGTGTAAACTGTCCTGTGAGTGGGCAAGGAGTGAGTGTGAAAGGTGTAAAGAGAAAGGTGGTAGGAGAAAAGAAGAAAGAACTCTCATTGGTGTACAGATCCATGTGATACATGAGAAAAACAATAACCCTTTAGCTTCTACAGCCATGCAATATCTAGACATACATACTTGCAATAACGACATCTAGTGGTAACATTTTGGTACTGCTACATTACCACTTACACATATGAGTACAGACTTTTGCGAAAGGTGTAATAGCAACACCCGTGGTGGGACATTTTCTTGGCTGGCTGGGATCTGTAGTTCAGCTATACCTATCTTCACTGTGCTGTGTCCTGTGCACCCCCAGAGGCATCCATGCATGCTGCCCCTGCTGTTTCCTGTCTATTTCCATGTTGTTTCCATCATTTTCTAAGGGTTTCCAGGTTTTCAGGCAACCTTCCCTGTGCAGAGCTTTGGTCCCCTGAAAAAATGTTCGAGTTTCCCATTAATTTCAATGGGGTTCAGTATTTGAAACGAGCACCCGAGCATTGGGAAATATTTGTCTCGAGTATCGAGCACCCGAGCATTTTAGTACTCACTCATGTCTAAAAAGGACCCTTGGTATATGTCAACATACCTATTTGACAGGACACATAGGGTATTATGTGACAGTATGTAGTGTGAATGGCCTCTTAGTCTTGCTAACATCTAGTGCCCCAGTAGTGAAACAATCTAAACACTGGTGTCCAACTTTAGCTTCCATGGTCCAAAAACTTACATCATAACAAATCAGTTATTAGAAAATAATAATAAAAAAATAATAATAATAATAATAATAATAATAATAATAAAATATATATATATATATATATATATATATATATATATATATATATATCTTTAAAGATTCTTTAAAAAGATCTTTGTTTATCAAATCTCCTCACTCCTTTTCTGTCCTCATGTTAGAGGTATTCTAAGAACCTCTGTGTGCTATGGATGACTTCACTGTAAAAACTGTGGTTGCTAGGCAGGTAAATCCTTATTAGCTAAAAATTTGAATGGTCTTTATCCTTACACAGGAGGAAAAGAACCAGAGCAGCCCCTGAACCACAACATATCAGGACTACAGGGGGGGTCTGAGGATCAGACGTTTTCCCAAATAACAAGAACCTCATGTTCCGGTAAATAGAACATTACTCACCGATGTATCATAATAACATTGTGTAATCACTACTACTGCGTCACTTTTAACATTACTGAGGCTTCATGTATATACAGACCCAATATTTGTCAATTTTCATTATTATTAGTGACAAACTGAATTGCCACATAACAAAAATTATATGATCTGGACATAGACCCGCCTCCTGTTTTTTGCATCTGTGCTGGTTTCTCGATATACAAATAGTACTGCTCAGTGCACTGCAGACGGGCCCAACGCCCACAGTACACCAATATTCCCTCCCTTCGATGACATGACTAGACCTCTGAAGAAGGCAAGTCAGCAAGGGAAAGGGATGTAGGTGCACTGGGGGTGCTGGACCCGCCTCTAGTGTATAGCCAGGCCCTGGCTTGGCTACAGCAGGGATGGTTGCTCTGCATGTCCTTCTCCCACGTGAATCTGGGTAAGAACTGACACTACACCTCCTCCCACTTCCTACAGGGGCTAAGTAACCTACCCTGTGAGTGGTGGAAAGGAGTGTGTGCATAAGAAAGAAAGAAAGAGATAGGCCAGAAGTAGAGAGCATCTCCCATAGGTTAGCAAGAGCACATGGTACACACAAAACAGTAACCCATTCCTAACTTCAGTTGTGCAGTACATAAAAACATACATGCCTCTTTTGAGAGGTGCCAAGGAGAGACACGAAACACCCATGGTGGGAAACCACACCCATACACTTGGCCAACACCTGACCCGTCTCGGTAGTGTGACCTATGACAGGACAAGACAATGCCCCTTTTCAATTACTGTACAACAGGAGTGTGTACAATTGGTACCAGGTGGTGGGAGCCATTTACCACTGCCAAACAGTCAATCATCAGAAGTCTATCAGTTACTACATACTATGACACTTCTGAGTTGCAAGACTCTTTAATGTTTTTAAAGACTGACTACTCTACTTAAAGTGCAAAATGAAGACTTGAGATTCCCTAGGCACATTGTAATCTCAAAGCAATTATTATCATCACAGCCAGATGCCCATTAGATGGAATCCAGGATTGTTAATGGGATGTAATTGCCAGTAAAGTTCCACCTCTGGGATGTTATGCGGCCAGCACTGAACATGACTCTTCCCTGTTTGGAGTAAAATTCAGGAAATTGAAGACATTAGATTTTCTCTCCTCGTGGCGGTTATTGCAGTGTCTGTTAGCGTCCTGCACAGGAGACCGTCTGTCCTCTGTTCCTGATTGCCCATTTAGGTCAGGGCTGCAGGGCGACCCTGGTGTCCCTACAGCAAACCTTTCCTGCTCTGGAAAGTTCCTAACATGGACAGAGGTGGCAGCAGAGAGCACTGTGTCAGATTAGAAAGAATACACCACTTCCTGCAGGGCATACTGCAGCTGATAACTACTGAAAGACTTAAGATATTTAAAGGAGTTTTCTGGGCAAAATATACTGATGGCATAGCTCATGATTGGTGGGGTGCCAGGTGTCTGGACTGGTATGGCCGAAATTATGGGATAAAAAGTTAGAGGAGAAGTTTAGCTCTCCCAGTAGTGGATCTGCATCTATAGGTCATTTACAACATATCAAGTGGCTATATAATAAATGACATGATCGGACACCCCTTTAATAGGCTGTATTAAGCTTTATTAATGCAAAACTATATCTCCCCCAGTTAACAGACTGCAGACCGAAGACGAACATTTAATAACATCCCAGTATTTTTTGCTGTTTTTAAAGCTAAAAGAAGCGCTCTGATTATCAATCTACGTCAGCTGTAATCTTGCCTGGAGCTATTTTACAGGCCCACAATAACCACAGGGTACATGGGAAATAGAGGGATTTTTAATTGAGAAAAAAAGAATTAAATAACATTGTCCCAAAATAGAATTCCTGCCTGATGTTTCCCCGGTTCTCTATTTAGTATCATTATGACAGACTGCAAGGGAAACACAGAATCCGTTCTCCATGTACTATCATAGTAATAGACAGGCCACACATCCTAAAGACTAGAAACTAAAGAAAGAGAAAGAGGTAGGTGGGTAGGTAGATAGATAGATAGATAGATAGATAGATAGATAGATAGATGATAGATAAGAGATAGATAGATAGATTAATAGATAGATAGGAGATGGATAGATAGATAGATAGATAGATAGATAGATAGATAGATAGGAGATGGATGGATAGATAGATAGATAGATAGATAGATAGATAGATAGATAGAAGATAGACAGACAGACAGACAGACAGACAGATAGATAGATAGATAGATAGATAGATAGGAGATAGATAGATAGATAGATGATAGATAATATATATATATATATATATATATAAAGATAGATAGGAGATACATATAATATACATATAATATATAGATATAGATAGATAGATAGATAGATAGATAGATAGATAGATAGAGATAGATAATAGATAGATAGATAGATAGATAGATAGATAGATGATAGATAATATATATATATATATATATATATACTGTATATATATATATATATATATAAAGATAGATAGGAGATACATATATAATATATATAGATAGATAGAAAGATAGATGGATAGAAGATAGATAGATAAATAGAAAGAAAAAGAGATAGATACAGTAGATAGATAGATAGATAGATAGATAGATAGATAGATAGATAGGAGATAGATAGAGGACATAGCAAACCTATGCATTAAGGGTCTTTTACATAGACTGATTTTCGTGAAAAAAAACAACAACATTAAATCTTTTAAATTTAAGCAATAATCTTCGGGGGTAAACGCGGCAACGATCAAACAACGAACTAACATTTGTTCATATGTTGTCAATCGCATCTTCTGAGATGACCTTAAAATCACTGTTAATCGTTCTCAAGTCTTTCAGTGTAAACAGCCATGTTCATAGTATATAGATACAAACACAATTACCATCATATTTACAGTTATACACTTTTTGTGGCGATTTATCTTCTCATGTAAACGTTTATGGCGTAAAAGAAAAAGCGATTTATCTGTATGGGTAAAAGAACCCTTACAAATACAACCCACTGATTATGTAATGCTTCATTTCTCCTATGGTGGCGCTGCAAGGAAATTTAACATATATGTTGCTGTTTTCCCCACACAAACTACAAGAAATCATAGAGCGTCCCCAAGCATCAGCCCTCCTAGTACCTGCCGCACAAAGCTGTTTGAGGTAGTATCAGAAGACGTGCTCCCATCCGATCCTTTGAATCGATTTTTCCGCCTCGCCCCCTTTCCATAGTTCTGCAAAAACACAAAAGGTTGTTAATTCTATGGAATATATATATAGTCATTTACATACTTTTTCATACAATTTCCACTTCATATTTTTCCACTGTGAAGGAGAGCAGGGGCCGATAACCACCTCGTTGGATAATACAAGTGTCACCCTCAAGGGAGCTATCAGTCCTGCTCTGCTCCATGTCATGCTGATCTTTTTGCTACTGAGCTCCCATATTAGCTCCGCCTACAGGGGCAGGGTTAAAATCAATGTGGAATTTCCATAAGAGGGACACCTACCCCACCCACCTGATGACTCCACCTATCATCATATTCAGAGGAAGGAACAGGAAACAGATATTGAACGTGACATCACAGGAAGTAAAGAAATCACAGGCGCTAGAAATATATAATGAAAGTGTATATACAACACCCAAAGAAGTTTACTGAAGAGTCCTGGACAACCCTTTAAGGCATAGAGGGGGAAAGTGTACAAGTACCTCTTTGCAGTCCTGGGACCTGCATGGGCCTCAGGCCAGGTCTAGAGAATTGCAGCTTTTATTTCATGTAGCATCCTATAGCAGACACTGCAGCTCAAGTTTCGTTAGCATAGGGTGTGGTCCTGGGAACAGAGACTATTACCACCATCTGTACCACCCCTTATGGGTGTGTTAAAGGAGAAATCAGGTGAAATTTTTTATTAAAGTTTTGTATTGCCCCCCAAAAGTTATACAAATCACCAATATCCACGGGAAATGCTTATGAAGTGCTTTTTACCCTGAACTTACTACTGCATCAAGGCTTCACTTCCTGGATAACATGGTGATGTCACTTCCTGGATAACATGGTGATGTCACTTCCTGGATAACATGGTGATGTCACTTCCTGGATAACATGGTGATGTCACTTCCTGGATAAAAATGGTGATGACACGACCCAACTCCCAGAGCTGTGCAGACTATGGCTGCTGGAGGGGATGATTGCAGGGGTATGCTCTGGGAGTCGGGGCGTGACATCACCATGTTATCCAGGAAGTGACATCACCATGTTATCCAGGAAGTGACATCACCATGTTATCCAGGAAGTGACATTACCATGTGATCCAGTAAGTGACATCACCGTGTTATCCAGGAAGTAAAGCCTTGATGCAGTAATAAGTGCAGGCAAAAAAAAGCACTTTATAAGCACTTCCCGTAATAAGTGTATATTGGTGAGTTGTATAACTTTTGGGCGGCAATACAATACTTTAATAGTTTTTTACTGGACTTCTCCTTTAAATCTAGGGACAGAGATAACTGCTTACGCTACTGTGACACTGCAATTGGTTACCACCAGCACTACAACCTCCAGCTGTCCACTGGCCCCACAGTCACCGCACACATTTAGGATTGGTTACCACAGTTAACTGGGGGAAAAAAGCCACCATAATTTGCGGAGTCCCATAGGTTGGACCTTATATTATGTATGTTTCATCATAGCTATAGAGGAAAGTAGCAGCAGTCAAAACTGGGCACCAGTGCCTTAGGGGTCTAAAGGCCCCTCTGCTACATGAGGAAACACCATGGTAGGTGTGTAAAGAGATTGCAGTAATTATAAGCGAGCGCTCACAATTCCAGGGTGGGATGTGACAAGAACTTGAGTGACCTACAATAAACATGGGCAATCCTCTCCCTGCGGCTGATCAGTCTGTACTGTAACTTTCAGCTACAATCATTTTCCTATTCATGAACATTCCATAGAGGATTCTAATAATTACTGATCACTTTGGACAATTACTAAAATAATTGCAAAACATCTGTAATTATATATGATACAGACATGAGGAATTCGCCGGAGGGTCCTAAGGGGACAGGTTCACTACCCATATGTTATTGGCCGATGTTTTTCTGGTCCATATTCTTGGTCTTTTTTACTATCATAATTTTATATTATTTATTTCTGCAACACTTATTCTGTTTTCTAAAACATTTTACCAGAATCTTCCTTTTCTTATTATTATTAGTAGTAGTAGTAGGACCAACATCTTACATACAGTCTTCTAGTTCCTGAATATTAATGGCACATTACAATTTATCCTTTGAACACTCTAAAGTTTATATACTGTATAATGTAGCAATTCTAATGAACACGTAAAGGAGCAAAATTCATATAAATGACACGATCTGGCTCTAATTAAACGTGCTCCAAATAAAAAAAACATGCAATTTGGCAAATCCAAAAATTTTTAGAAAAATCTTGGATGACTCAAAATAGTTATCACTACTACTAGCCCTACACAGCCACACGTCTCCTGCCTTATCCATCATGTCCCATACTATACTACTTCTGCAACTACTACTACTACTACTACTACTACTATTACTACTACCCTACACAGCCACACATCTCCTGCCTTATCTATCATGTCCCATACTATACTACTTCTGCAACTACTACTACTACTACTCTACTACTACTTCTACTACCACTACCTCTACTGCTGCTACTACTACTACTACTACTACTACTATTACTACTACTACTGCTACTACTACTACTACCTCTACTACTACTACTACTACTACTACTACTACTACTAGTACCCTACACAGCAGCACATCTCCTGCCTTATCCATCATGTCCCATACTATACTACTACTGCTACAACTACTACTAACACCACTACTACTACTACTACTACTCTACTACCACTACCTCTACTACTACTAGTACCCCTACACAGTCGCACATCTCCTGCCTTATCCATCAGGTCCCATACTATACTACTACAGCTACAACTACTACTAACACCACTAATACTACTACTACTACTACTACTACAACAACCCTATACAGCCACACATCTCCTTCCTTATCCATCATGTTCCATACTATAATACTACTGCTACCACCACTACTACTACTACTACTTACTACTAATACTACTACTACTATTACTACTACTACTACTACTCTACTACCCCACACAGCTGTACATCTCCTGTCTTGTCTATCATATTCCATACTGTTATACTACCACCACCAGCACCACCTCTTCTACTACTACTACCACTGCTACTACTATTACTACTACTACTACTACTATTACTACTACCACCACCACCTCTACTACTACTACTACCACTACTACTACCACCTCACACAGCTGTACATCTCCTCCCTTGTCCATCATGTTCCATACTGTACTACTACTACCACTACCCTACCCAGCCGCACATCTCTTGCCTTTTCCATCATATTCCATAGTGTACTACTACTACTACTACTACTACTACTACCACTACTACCACCACCACCAACAACAACTCTACTACTACTACCCTACACAGCTGTTCATCTCCTGCCTTGTCCATCATGTTCCCATACTGTACTATTACTACTACTACTACTACCACCACCACCACCACCACCACCTCTACTACTACCTCTCTACACATATCATATTCTACTTCTACTACTACCACTTCCACTACTGCTTCTACTACCCCTATACGCCTGCAAATCTCCTGCCCTGTCCATAATGGTGTATCCTACTACGACTATTACTACTAAGGGCCCTATTCCACCGGACGATTATCGGTCAGATTATCGTTAAATCGTTCGAATCTAAACGATAATCGTTCGGTTGAAATGCAGTTAAGGATTAACGACCGAACGAGAAATCGTTGATCGCTTTATAAGACCTGAACCTATTTTTATCGTTGCTCGTTCGCAAAACGTTCGCGTTTTGTTTGCATTGAATAATGCTGCATTTACACGGAAGATTATCGTGCGAATTCGCACGATAACGATCGAGTTTGAACGCTAATCGTACGTGTAATTGCTGCACACGATCAAGCGACTAGCGATAAATCGTTCATTTTGATCATTCAACAAGTTCCCAAATCGTTGTTGATCGTAAGCAAAAAATTCGCAGATCATTTCGTGTAAACAGTCGTTCACCGATTTACCCTATGTGTACAATATATCGTACCGTCTAAACGCTGATCGTTATGAAAAACACATTGTTACTTCAACATAGTTATTCGTACGATCGGGCGAATTATCGTTCCGTGTAAATGTAGCATAAGACGTCGTTCGGTCGTTTGCAGTAGATACGAACGCAATAGCGAAGAAATAGCGAAGAAAAAAAGATTGCAAATATGATCATAAGTAACGATTATCGTTCCATGGAAATGAGTCAACGTTTTCAGGTCTTTCGCAATAGCGGTCGTTTGAGATCGTTAATCGTTAACGATTATGCGAACGATAATCGTCCGGTGGAATAGGGCCCTAATACTACTACTACCCTAGACATGCATACTCAGGGGCAGATTAACGTTACCATAGGCCCGGGGCTGTTCAGTAAGTCTGGGCCCCCCCATCCCACTGTAACTATGGCAACACTAGCGTGGTGTGCATAGTACAGGATAAATAATGTCATGGTTTCCAGATTTTAGCAAAATTGCTGTAAAAAGCAGCAATTTTTTTTGTAAATCATGGCAGAACTATAGCCAGGAGACCATACACTACTGAAAGTAAAAATGTTTTTGGGTGGCCATGGGCCCCCCAACAGCTCTGGGCCCCGGACTACCGCCCGAAACGGCACCTATTATAATCCGCTACTGGGCATACTCCATACTATACTACTACTATCAGCCTATTAGGGTGGTCTGAATCAGACAGCCATTCTCATAAATCGAATCCAAATTAAATTTTGGTAAGTTTGATCTAGTCTGTCGTTGATCTATCAGAAACGATGCCATTGGCTGAAACTTGTATATAAACAGAATACAGCATCCTAAGAAGCGGCAGAAGAGCGACAAGCATTTCCCCCTAAAACAATCAATACTCAGCAAATCACTGAGCTGTGTTCTATTCTGTTCAGTTAAAATTAGATTCAGACAATTGAGATATCGTGTCTATGACAACCAATATGGCTACCGCTGCTGCCCACACAAGGGGTTATACCGGGCTACGTTTCAAGCTCTTTTATGCAGATCAATTTCTCAGTGATACAGAGCCCCAAATGTGTGAAATAATTTTTTTTTTATTCAACAACCAACAAAAAAGTAAATAAATCTACATTTTCAGGTCAAATGCTATTCTCACATACACAGCCCAGTCATGCCCAGAAAATCAATTTTAAAGACTTACCTGATGGTGCATTCAGCGTCATATAAAAATTCTGGAGACAGGTTCTAGTCTAATAGCACTATTTCTAGCCAACATATAGCTTGTATATGGAAGTTTCCACCAGAAGAGGAGATACTGCAGCTTTACGTTTCTACAGTACAACCTAAGGAGCAGCAGCATGGAGGACACTATAGAGCAGCACTGAGCAGTGTATGCTGAGGAACCACAACTGGGTGAGATATTTCATTTACTAGTCTCTGTGTGTGTCTCTCTCTCTCTGCAGATCTCCTCACTTTTCTTCACCTTTCCATAGACATCTGTGGTCAGCATAAAACCTAACATTTTAGTGAGACGAGTATATGAGTTTTGAAGTTGGAGGGACCAAACAGTGATGAAAAGAGAATTTTTCTCTCATAAGATATATTACAAATTATATATCCAAACTAAATGTTGTGGTGTTACCCACTGTGTGAACACATTGATTTGTTGAGAATGACTTAAAGAGGTTTTCCAATAAAAACATACTTGTCTCCTATCCACATGACCCATGTATGTATGTATCCTGGGTATGTATGTGTCCTGTGGATACCTTCTCTACATTCTCTATAGGTCAGATAGCATGATTAAAATAAAATACAAAAATTTTTCATAACTTCATTTAAAAAGTTGCTTACTTCTACTTTTCCCCAGAAGACTGACTTGTATCTGCTCCCCTCTCTCTCTCTCCAGCCGCTGTTCTCTAAGTTCCTCTCCCCCTATCTACTATCTGAGCTGGTCTGCAACCTGCTTCCCTCCCTGCTGCTACCTCTACTACTGAAAGAGTTGAAAGTCTAGCTGAAAAAACTTGAAAACATGTCCTATAAAAAAAAAAAGGTTTTGATCAAGGTCTGAGTTCAGGTCCCAACAGATTGCTAGAATGAGAAGGGAGAGAAGCGCAGGGCTAAGCACTTCTCTCCCCACTTTCTGTGCGCTCTAAGATATGTCAAAAGTTTTTTTAAAGGAACAGAACTTTTCTGTACTGTATGCTAGCAAAAATATTTAAAAAGTTGCTTTATTCTGCTCATTTTCTGCCAGGTGTTTCTATATTCAGACACCACTATTTACAGGAATAGTAGCAGGTTCTGCAGCGCTATCTGCATTGTATCCAGACACCAGCTGGATGTCATATAATATACAGCTATAAAACATTGTGCAGAGATACTGATATAAGGGGAAGGAGAGTGGGTACATCTATGTGCAGGAAGAGAATATACAAGCCCTGAACTTATACCCATCTCCCCTTCTACAATGTAACCGTCCTTGAGCGTGCAGAGACCTTGTGGGCAATGCCATGTGTGCCAAGGAACAGGATGAAAGAGTTCACAGATGGGCCAACAGATTAATGAAGCCGATGAAAGGTTAAATTATAAGACGGGGAAAAAGATTATTACTTATGCTATTGTACTGGAACAGGAAGCTGAGAACTGAGGCCTGGTGCAGATGGGAACAGTATGGCGGTATTACCTATATTCTAAAAAATGCCATAGCATTGCTGCTATAGTGAAGGATAATCTATGATCTGCGGTGTGTACATATATATATATATATATATATATATATATCTACAGCTACCTTCTATGCTGTGTGTATAAGCCTCACTAAAATAGTCAAAGGGTTTCTTTGTTTTCGAAAACCTATTATCAAACACCCCATTCTGGGTTAATATGAAAGGATCCCCACTTCAGAAGTTGTAAAGGGTGTCTCTCACTCTGGGGGATCTGTCTTGTCCTTCATTAGGGACAAGACCACCTATTTATGTAAACTGAGACTGTGTTATACCTACTTTGATCCGTGGTGGCACTGCAGGAATATTTAACACTTAAAGAGGAAGTTCAGCGAAAATCTTTTTATTTCAAATCAACGGGTTTCAGAAAGTTATATAGATTTGTAATTTATTTCTATTTAAAAATATCAAGTCTTACAGTACTTATCAGCTGCTGTATGCCCTGTAGAAAGTGTTGATTACTTTTCAGTCTGATACTGTGCTCTCTGCTGCCACCCCTGTCTGAGACAGGAACTGTCCAGTGTTACAGGTTTTCTATGGGGATTTCCTACTGTTCTGGACGGTTCCTGACATGGACAAAGGTGGCAGTAGAGAGCGCTGTGTCAGACTGGTAAAGAAAACACCACTTCCTGCAGGACATACAGCAGCTGATAAGTATGGAAATACTTGAGATTTTTAAATAGAAGAAATTTACAAATCTATTTAACTTTCTGACACCAGTTGATTTGAAAGAAAAAGATTTTCGCCACGTTCCCCATGGATGACAGCTAATTGCTTGGGTTCAACTCCTACAGAGGGAGTAATGTACTGTTTGAGGGGTGGTGCAGTTCTTGGAGGAAAGCAGCTACAGTTTTCTAATCCTCATAACCCCTTTAAGAAACATTAAAGAGCAGAGCTCACCTTTACAGGCTTGAGGAAAAAACTATCAGGAAGATTTATCAATCATGGTGTAAAGTGAGACTGGCTCAGTTGCCCCTAGAAACCAATCAGATTCCACCTTTCATTTTCCAAAGAGTCTGTGAGGAATGAAAGGTGGAATCTGATTGGTTGCTAGGGGCAACTCAGCCAGTTTCACTTTACACCATGTTTGATAAATCTCCCCCATAGTATACGCTCCGGCCGGGATCCCTAGTGGCCGCAGTAAGAACCGACATGTCAGTTTTGTGCGGCCGCTATTCATTGAATGATGGTGATGCAATAGTAAATTGGGATGCGGGTGTACACGGATGGACCTGCATCCCAATTCAATAAAAAAGAAGTTTATCAGTACCATCCGGGATAATCTTCACTGACACTGCCCGTTCTGTGACACAGCCAGGTCAAAGAACGACTGGTGTCTTACGCTGTGTGAACCCAGTCTAAAGTTGGTGAAGAAATAAAAACTTACTTGACACCAATCTCAAGCTTTCAAGTACTTATCAGCTGCTGTATGTGCTACAGGTGGTGGTGTTTTCTTTCCAGTCTGACACAGTGCTCTCTGCTGCCACCTCTGTCCATGTCAGGAACTGTCCAGAGCAGTAGCAAATCCCCATGTGAAACCTCTCCAGCTCTGGACACTTCCTGACATGAACAGCAGTGGCAGCAGAGAGCACTGTGTCAGACTGGAAAGAATCACCACTTCCTGCAGGATCTGTATATCTGTATATCTATCTAATGCCAGCTGGTTTTAAAATAATAATAATAATAATAATAATTTATTATTATTATTATTATTATTATTATTATTATTATTATCTGGAGTACCCCTTTAACATGTGTTTGACACATAAGGTTTGCAGCCTATTTTCTCAGTGGTCATGTGACGTATTCCTGGCATCACCACTCATGGATGGAAGCCATGATGCCAGGAGTACAGCAGGTGACCACTGAGGCTATTCAATGGCTGTAAATATCTTGTGCCAGCCAGTTATATAGAAAGCCCTCTGAGAAAGCTATGGGGTAAAACCCGCTGGGGTTCTTGCTTGTCCGCTTGTCAATGATTACAATGACTTGCCTGCTTGTCAATGAAATTGTACAGGGGATCATTGCAGGATCGTACAGTTCAATATCAATTGGTTTTGTTATTTTATTGAACATCGGGGCAAGTTCTTAAAACCCACAAAATCCCTTTAAATGTGAAAAACCCTTTTAAAGTATGCTAGATAACTGGCATATATGATTTGCAGGTTGCTATGGAGATAACACATAACACCACACTGTGCAGCATTAAACATGGCGGTATCCTCCCGGCCTCTGACACATCATATACATTCACTTATATTTATGTTCTCTATCACACCATTAATCTCCATTTGTAAAAACGCTGCAGTGAACTAGTTTGGTCTGCTTCAGCTACTGGATCGTAGAAAATGTAGACAACATGAAATAGTTCTGTCTTCAAAAATTCTTTGTTTGCTTTGGCAACTGGTGCACTTGTTATGCAGGGAGCTCCATAGACGTTGCAGATCCCTCCAGTGCTGAGGGCAGAACGCACCTAGTCACTGCCAGGATACTGGATTATCTGATGCCAAGGAGCCTCTAGATACATTGCCCAAAGTATCTGCTCATCCATGGGGTAAAGAAAGCCATACAAGAGTCATCAAATACCGAAAACACAAGTGTCTGTAGATAACAAACATATAGGTAAAGGAGGATTCTCATTAAGATGCCCCTTTATAAATCAATGGGGTTATCCAGCGTTAAAAAAAAAAAAAACATGGCCTGTAACGGCAAGAGTAGTGGATGGCGTAAACCGTACCAGGAAGGGGAGTCTAAGGGGCCGTGGGTCATCACCAGAGCCAGCTGCAAGGTGGGTTGGATTTGCTACCCCTGGCTTGGCTTGCTAGCAGAAGGCGAGGTGCTTGTAGGCAGGAAGGCAGAAGGAATCAGGGCTTGAACAAGGGCAGCAATCACTGGCTGGAACCACAGGTAGCAGGAACAACGGAAAGGAACCATGTGCAGGAATCATGGGAAGGAACCACAGGTAGGAATCACAGGCAGCTTGGACCACACACTATGGTAGCTTGTAGAGGCTCCAACGGGGAAAGTCAGGGCAGGACATTATAGGGCAGTGCATTGTGCTAATTTAACAATTAAGGGCCCCTTCTGACCCATGGATCGAATGGCGCCCGCGGCCCGGTTCCCGTGTATGGCGCCGTTCTATCCATGGATCATGGGGCCGGCCCGCCCCCAGTGGGAGGGAATTCCCTCCCCTTTATGACGCGACTCCATTGATTCTAAAGGAGCCGTGTCATAGAGGGGAGGGGATGGTACATCCTCTTTAAAATCTGCCCCATTAAAGGAGAAGTCCAGCAAAAATTTTTATTAAAGTATTGTTTTGGCCCCCAAAAGTTATACATATTACCAATATTACACTTATTACGGGAAATGCTTATAAATTTTTTTTCCCCTGCACTTACTACTGCATCAAGGTTTTACTTCCTGGATAAAATGGTGATGTCACTTCCTGGATAACATGGTGATGTCACTTCCTGGATAACATGGTGATGTCACTTCCTGGATAAAATGGTGATGTCACGACCCGACTCCCAGAGCTGTGCGGGCTGTGGCTGCTGGAGAGGATGATGGCAGAGGGATGTTCAGTGTCCCTCCAGTGCCCTGTGTCCCTCAGTGTCCCCCTTCCCATCATCCTCTCCAGCAGCCACAGCCCGCACAGCTCTGGGAGTCGGGTCGTGACATCACCATTTTATCCAGGAAGTGACATCACCATGTTATCCAGGAAGTGACATCACCATGTTATCCAGGAAGTGACATCACCATGTTATCCAGGAAGCGACATCACCATGTTATCCAGGAAGCGACATCACCATGTTATCCAGGAAGCGACATCACTATGTTATCCTGAAAGTGACATCACCATGTTATCCAGAAAGTGACATCACCATGTTATCCAGGAAGTGACATCACCATTTTATCCAGGAAGTGACATCACCACTTTATCCAGGAAGTGAAGTCTTGATGCAGTAGTAAGTGCAGGGAAAAAAAGCACTTTATAAGCATTTCCTGTAATAAGTGTATTTGGTGATGTGTATAACTTTTGGGGGGCAATACAATACCTTAATAAAAATTTTAGCTGGACCTCTCATTTAAATCTGTAAAAGCCAGCGCATGTGCCCTAGGAGGCCGGGATGCGTGCGCTAGCCGGGCACTTCAGGGTGTCATTGACATAATTAGAGGTTAACTGCAAACCACACCTGAACTGGAAGAGCTGTGCTGTCTCTGGAAGAAAGTGGCCATGTTTTTCAAACACTGGATAACCCCTTTAAATGGTCAACAAGCCAGGCATAAATCAGTAGCACACATCAATAAAAGAAACTTTGTACAATATCATGTTTTTTGTTTTAAATCTTGTTTCTCTTTCCCTCCTGCCCCTTGCTGAATTTTCTTCTATTTCAGCTTACTGAGGGATCAAGTTACATACTGCCCATGACTTTGATGAAAAATACTTAGGCGTAAAAATGTATTGATTTGTCAGTGGAGTAAGAGGAAGATTTATCAAGATTGGTCTTCAAGAATCCCCCACTAGGGCACGGGATTTCTGGATTGATGTAGACTCACATCGTTTCTGGGGTATCCTGTCACGTGTCGTCAGTAAAATCTATGCCGGCTCTTAACTGGCATAGAAGTCATCAACAATGTATGCCTGCATGCAAGTATAAATTGTGATAAACACATCACTCACTGAGGCCATGCCCCCCCATTCCTCACTCTATCTGCCTCCCAGCGTAGACGTCAAAAAGTCACAAAAGTTATTTTTGCAGATATGAACTTGCATCACAGAAACCACAGCAGTATAATCCGCCAATGCACATCTGGCCACTCACTTACATTCTTACAGATCCACTCCCAAAGTAGAATGTCCACCACCAATATACAATAATTATGATATTTCCATGTGGGGAAAGATACCAGTATATGTAGGTAGCCGCGAGTGTTTATGCTGCTGTATACTTCGTGCCAAAGGCTATGTTCACGCAGCGTAAATTAACGGCTGTTGTTTTTACCCGACTGCGCATGTACGCCTGAAACGAGAAATACGCGCATATGGGCTAGTCGTGAAACTACGGCTGTTGTTTAAATTAGCTTCCTAGCATCTTTCTAAGCGGGGTGACATAGGTCATTTACTTGAAATACTGCGCCCAGCCAGAGAAACCACTCAGAACATTTTTTTACATTAAAATCAAGTTTAATTTGGCAGATATAAGTTTTACATTCGCCACCGCATTGAAATCCACGGCCGTTGTTGGAGCATTACCGGCCGGAAATAATTGACATGTTCATTTTTCATGGGGCGTTTAAACAACGTCCGTTGTCTGATACGTAGTGTGCATTGTACAACCGTAGTTCGTATATATTGCAGCCAAGTTTATAAACCTCAAAACAACGGCCGTAGTTTTGCGGCGAGGACTACGGCCGTTGTTTTACGTAGTGTGAACATAGCTATAGGGTGTATTACTTCTCATTGGCATATGGCAACTATGTATCTAAGCATTGTCCGGGCCGCCCCTCCCACTACTCCCTGTGCCCCTCCCACTACTCCCTGTGCCCCTCCCACTGCTCCCTGCTCTCTGTCTCTTTGTGTTATAGCACAGGCAGCGAGCGGGGAACGAGGGGGAAGCGAGCGATAACCTGACAAGTCACGCTCTCTTCCCCACAATATTGTGCCATGCAACACGGCCTTAAGTTTCTGGAGAATTTTTAACTATTTTATGCACTCCTCTATCTTTTTCTGCATAATACCCATACAAGTCTATGGAGAAGGGAGGGGTGAAGGTGAAATCAGAGTCAGACAGAGAGATGTAGAGAGTCTGCAAAGAAACTACTCAATAGCTTATTGTAAGGATTAGATCTCATCCCACTGCTCTACAATGTCCTTCATGCTGCTGCTGCTTAGATATATAGGGGAGAGTGATGCCCTTCTCTGTGTGTGTAGTGTACAGGAGACATCATAAAGACTATGCTCCACCAAGTTTATATAATGTGCCACTTCTTATGTACACATATAGGGGGAGATTTATCAAACATGGTGCAAAGTGAAACTGGCTCAGTTGCCCCTAGTAACCAATCAGATTCCACCTTTCATTCCTCACAGACTCTTTAGAAAATGAAAGGTGGAATCTGATTGGTTGCTAGGGGCAACTGAGCCAGTTTCACTGTTCACCATGTTTGATAAATCTTCCCCATAGAACAGCATCTCCTCTCAAGTTACCTAAAACAATAAGTATATACGCTATAGAACGGCATAGGCCATACAATTCCAGTGGCCGTTACAGGAGATGAAAAAATGATGAACATGTATCTCATGAATATTAGCAGGAACATGTTCAGTCATGTATTTTTGGGCCCCTTGAAAAGCATTAACACCGCTCTGGAAGCCCACACACTGGACTACGATGCGGATACAGAATGTAGAATACAGAATGTTACTGCACAGACTCTTAACACTTGTAGCTCACAACCTGTTGCTAAACACTTGACATCCATTTAATAGGTTTCTATAAGAAAGGTCCAAAAGTGAGTGCCTGAATGTCAGCGACCTGACATTGTGTGTCCCATTGCGCAGTGAGGTGCGTCGGCGGTGTGAGCTATGGTTATAGTTTAGGTTTATTGGTTTGGGCACAGAGGCAACAATGGTGGCTGCTATGCTGAGAATTATAAGTGATGGGGGTTCACTTATAATCTACAACCTGTAAAGAGACTTGACTATCTGTTTCCTAGATTATGTCCTCTTATTGGACATTTTGGCTAGAACTGTATGTAGTCAATATAGAATGTAAAAGTTATTTTTTTAAGTGCGATATTGAGAATAACATGAATATAGTATATAATTGAGCACAATGGTCACATACTGTATAGTATATCACTGCTGTTCTGTGCTATGGCATCATCCTGTCTAGTATATCACTGCTGTTCTGTGCTACGGCATCATCCTGTATAGTATATTACTGCTGTTCTGTGCTATGGCATCATAGTGTATAGTATATCACTGCTTTTCTGTGCTATGGCATCATACTGTATAGTATATCACTGCTGTTCTGTGCTATGGCATCATACTGTATAGTGTATCACTGCTGTTCTGTGCTATGGCATCATCCTGTATAGTGTATCACTGCTGTTCTGTGCTATGGCATCATACTGTATAGTATATCACTGCTGTTCTGTGCTGTGGCATCATAGTGTATAGTATATCACTGCTATTCTGTGCTATGGCATCATACTGTATACTATATCACTGTTGTTCTGTGCTGTGACATCAGGTACCTACAAGACCCCATGAGAGAGATCTATCTCTGCACTCCCTGCAACCAACCATGGAAACTAGAGATGAGCGAACCTGGAGCATGCTTGAGTCGATCCGAACCCGAACTTTCGGCATTTGATTAGCGGTGGCTGCTGAACTTGGATAAAGCCCTAAGGCTATGTGGAAATCATGGATATAGTCATTGGCTGTATCCATGTTTTCCAGACAACCTTAGAGCTTTATCCAAGTTCAGCAGCCACCGCTAATCAAATGCCGAAAGTTCGGGTTCGGATCGACTCGAACCCGAACCCAGTTCGCTCATCTCTAATGGTAACCTACAAATGTGCATCAGCTGCAACATCTGTGGATAAATGTGGTGCAGACGCCGTATGTAACCTGTATCCTTTATGTCCAGCTGTATCTTATCTTGTATGTGGGCTAGAGGTTTCCTTTCCATTGTACAATTTCCCCAATAAAATTCTCCTGTTGCTCTAAAATTGCTCTAATCACTTACATAGATCATCCTTACATCACACATAGATCATTACATCACACATGGATAATCCTTACATCACACATAGATCATTACATCACACATGGATAATCCTTACATCACACATAGATCATTACATCACAGATGGATAATCCTTACATCACACATAGATCATTACATCACACATGGATAATCCTTACATCACACATAGATCATTACATCACACATGGATAATCCTTACATCACACATAGATCATTACATCACACATGGATAATCCTTACATCACACATAGATCATTAAATCACACATGGATAATCCTTACATCACACATAGATCATTACATCACACATGGATAATGCTTACATCACACATAGATCATTACATCACACATGGATAATCCTTACATCACACATAGATCATTACATCACACATGGATAATCCTTACATCACACATAGATCATTACATCACACATGGATAATGCTTACATCACACATAGATCATTACATCACACATGGATAATCCTTACATCACACATAGATCATTACATCACACATGGATAATCCTTACATCACACATAGATCATTACATCACACACATAGTTTTATTTGATACAAGCAACAACGTCTTTATGTTTCTTTTTTTCTCAACAAGTGTATTAGATGGACACAACAGATCAATGCAAAGGACAGGAAGATAGATAGATATATAAATACATGAAAGATAGATAGATAGATAGATAGATAGATAGATAGATAGATAGATAGATAGATGATAGATAGATAGATAGATAGATAGATAGATAGATAGATAGATAGGAGATAGAGAGATAGGAGATAGATAGATAGGAGATAGATAGATAGGAGATAGATAGGAGGTAGATAGATAGGAGATAGATAGGAGGTAGATAGATAGATAGATAGATAGATAGATAGATAGATAGATAGGAGATAGAGAGATAGGAGATAGATAGATAGGAGATAGATAGATAGGAGATAGATAGGAGGTAGATAGATAGATAGATAGGTAGATAGATAGATAGATAGATAGATAGATAGATAGATAGATAGATAGATAGATAGATAGATAGATAGATAAGAGATATATGTGATAGCCCACAGGCAGGTTCACCCTGGGATATGGTTGCGCTCCGTACATTATAGCATACATGATGTTTAGTTAAACCGTTCTGCAGCCTACAGATAACGTCTCATGTGATAGTTGCCATGCCGACAATTCAATTTGTTCTGGCAGTGAAGACAAATAATTTAAAAGAAATCTCATAGTACATAGTGTAAGTTCTGTGCACGCATCAATAGAGAGGCCCAACAATGCAGCAATTCACAGCTCTCCCTATGTATAGGTATTCTCTCTCTCTCTTCTCTCTCTCCTCTCTCTCTCTCCCCCCTCTCTCTTTCTCTCTCTCTCTCTCTCTCTCTCTCTCCTCTCTCTCTTTCTCTCTCTCTCTCCCCCCTCTCTCTTTCTCTCTCTCTCTCTCTCTCTCTCTCTCCTCTCTCTCTCTCTCTCTCTCCCCTCTCTCTTTCTCTCTCTCTCCTCTCTCTCTCTCTCTCTCTCTCCCCCCTCTCTCTCTTTTCTCTCTCTTTCTCTAATTGTTCTCGCTCTATACACAGAAATGTCACCAGGATGGCGGTATATTATCAGCAGTTGTTTCTATTTGCTGCCAGTCACTTGACCTATAATACTTCTCTGTTGGAGTGAGCACTGCCATAACTTTCCAGAGAATTACAATGGGATGGTATCTAATCCCTGACTAGTGGGTATACGTCGACTCCCAGGTGTAACTTAAGGCCCTATTCCATGGAACGATTATCGGCCGTTACGGACGATAATTGTCCCGTGGAATAGAAGGCAACGATCAGCCAACATCGTTCATGTCGGCTGATCATTTCGTCGTTTGTCTTTCAAACATGTTGAAAGACAAAGGACTCATACAACAGCGATCTGCTGCCGTCGCTCCGTGGAATAGGAGCAGGGGCAGCAGACCCCCACTATCCTCTATGGGCTGCCCGGACGATCTAGCAATCACCCAAGCAGCTCCCCTTGCCCCCTTCCCGGACTCACCAGCTCGTTGCTGCTGCGTGGAATAGTGGTGGCAGTGAGCGGGGAATGAGGAGCAAATGAGCACTGATAGCGCTCGTTTGCTTCGCAAAGTCAGGCCATGGAATAGGGGCTTTAGTATGGGAATATATAATTTTAAATTTGCCTTTCTGTGTGAGTTCCCAATGGTCACTGTATTTTACAGGTTAAGGCCATGTTCACACAACGTATTAGACCGGCTGTTCCGTCACCCGGCCGGGTCACGGAACGGCCGGTCTCTGCCCGGATTATCCCAGACGGTGATCTTTCCAGCCGCAGAGCTCTGATGCAGGCGCATCAGCGCACGCCCGCATCAGAGCTTCCCCCTGCACACTATGAAGCAAGTGAACGGACAACTGAAATTTCAGTTATTTGTGGCGCTGCACGGGATCCCGTCCGGAGGGTATACGATGTGTGTACGCTCCGGCCGGGATCCCATAGAACAAGAGGCAATGTTCCACACTGCATAAAGTACGGCCGTTGTTGCCGATGGCAACAACGGCCGTACTTTTACGTAGTGTAAACATAGCCCAAAAATGGCAGTATAATAGTTTCAGGTTAATAGCAGGAAGTTGCCTGTCAGGGATGGAGACTCAACTGAAAGGACAGTAGAAGATCTTAAGACATAGTGATGATAGTACAGTACGCTTAGAGAGTCTCAGTCTCAGTGGTCCTGTGCAAACTGGGTCATGTAATGTAACAGCTCTAATACTGGATTCATACAGCAAAATCTGCATCCACGTACTGTACAATGTAAGAGAATAAGGATTTTACAAACAAAGGAATTGTCCCGCCATCTATAACTATCCCTGTATAATCCTGTTTACTAGGTCTCCCATTGGTCAGACTATCCAGTGTCCATGGGTCTATATACCTGAGTACAGTGCTCAGCTGTATCCAGCAGCCCCATATACAATGAATGAAATGGAAATGTGCCTGCAAGACCACCACTCCATTCCAACAGGAGGCTTGGGATCCCTATACTTAAAGAAGTACTCCAAGAAAAAATAACTTGTTCCCTATCCACAGGATAGGGGATAAGCAAGAGGTTGCAGGGGGTCGGACCTCCATACCCCCAGCCATCTCCATATCCTTTGTTTTTAATACAGATAGCTTTATTCATGCATATGGAGCCATCAGAAAGACGTCTCTCTCTCAAGCGACTCCATCAAAAATGAATGGAGCGGGTCACATGTCCTACCCGTGGCTCTATTCGAAACAAAGGAGATGTGGGCCGATACGGAGAATGCCAGGGGGTATGGAGGTCATGCCCCCCGCAGTCTCTTAGGGTCCATTTACACAGAAAGATTATCTGACAGATTATCTACCAAAGATTTAAAGCCAAAGCCAGGAATGGGTTTGAAAAGAGGAAAAATCTCAGGCTTTCCTTCATGACCTGATCTCGGTTTATAGTCTGTTTCTGGCTTTGGCTTCAAATCTTTGGAAGATAATCTGTCAGACAATCTTTCTGTGTAAATGGACCCTTACTTAGCTCCTAGGGGACAAGTGATATTTTCTTGGAATACCCCTTTAAGCACACATTTCGGCACTGTTCCAGTCACTGTCTATGTGACTTCTGAGTATAGCCAAGTTCATAACTTGCCAATTTTCAGAAGTGTCATTGACTGTGACTGGCGCGTTGGCTCCTGGTCTTGTGATTGAGATTTGCCATGTAGACCTAGCCTAATACCAAAAAAGCTAACACAAATCAGATCATATGTTCTTTTTGGGTCTAATATGACTCAGGCCTATCCTAGGCTCTGTTTACTATCTAGTGGTTTGCATTGTGTTACTGCAACTCAGCTTCAGAAAAAAATCCCTTTAAAAGGGGTAATAGACACTTTTCACGGAAAAAAATGGTTTTAATTGATTTTATTCACATTTTTATATGCTTGTTTTTTTATTTTAATGATTATTTTTTAATACTGTTCCAACACTTCCACTTCAGATGGGTTGAATTTATGGAAGCATGTTTTATTTTTGTATACATCACATGACTGTACTTTTTTTTTACATTTATAAATTAGCAATATCACCAATACAGTAAAAGATAAATAAAATAAAAATTAATAATAATAATAATAATAATAATAATAATACAATTATAAATAATACAATAATACAAATTCTAAAAACAATAAAAATGAATAAAAGATCTGCGCACGACTGTATTTCATACATCATCTATTCTATACCATCTCACAGCACCTGAGATAAACCATCAAGGACCACATTTTAAAGGCTAACTCTTACCCAATTTACCCCTTTATGGTGCGTTCACACCTACAGGATCTGCAGCTGATTTTCTGCAGCAGATTTCAGTTAAATAACTGAACACAGCATCAGATTTGATGCTGTGTTCAGTTATTTAACTGAAATCTGCTGCAGAAAATCAGCTGCAGATCCTGTAGGTGTGAACGCACCCTTAAGGAGTCTTATCACTTTATGCGCAGGATATCAATAAGAAACTACTAAAATATCTGACTGATGAGATCCACGGTGGCCTAAGCATCCGCTCAATAATCAATAGGACACCCAAGGAGCAACACCAGTGATCAAAGCCCAACTGATCAGATATTTATGACTTATTCTATTGATACTATAAGTTACTTGGGTCAAATATATCCCTGCGCTGTAGAGAAGTGATGGATCCTTAGAGCTCTCAGACAAGCAGACAGACAGGGCTCCTGTGTACTGGATGCTTTTGCAAGCTGTGCAGAATGGAAAAGTGTTCCCAGACATATACAGGTGGCAGATGCATTCCCTATATTCTCCTTATATCCGGGGTAGGGAACCTTGTCTCTCCAGCTGCTGCAAAACTACAACTCCCATCATGCCTGGACAGCCAAAGCTTTAGCTACACCTGCCTTATATCATTAAAGGATCTGACTGGATAGTCTTAGGTGGCTTGAAACTGATGTAAAGAGATTGAAAAATAGAACGACTGACATAAAATTTCATAATAATAATACTACTAATAATATAGTAAATAATAATAATAATATAGATAATGTAAATAATAATAATAATAATAATAATAATAATAACAACAGATAATGACAGATGGAATAATAAACTGATCAGCCAGGACTGATGAAGATTGATAAGAATCAATAACAATAAAAATTTAACTATTTGTTTTTAAACAATAACCTCTTGGATTTAAACTGTCACTCAGAGTTCCATACTGTCTCCTGCTATATGGGCACATGTCATCTCACACCTAGAATGGATGAATTCCCTGCATGACTGAAACTATATTTAGACAAACCTGGTCCTGGAGTTTTCAGTCTCCTCCAAAGCTCCATATATGACAAATGCCTCTAGAACAATCACTGGTATCCACTATGTATTCACTGAGGACACTGTGATTTTCTTATATCATGGATGTGACCTGACACCATCAGTGACAGCTTCTCTATACACTGAGCTGAAGCAACAGGTGGTTGTGGTACTACAAGTCCCAACTTCCTCTAACACCCTCATCATCCTGCGCCATTGGAAACTTAGGCAACTTTGCAACAACTCCAGAAAGACTACAAGTCCCCAGATGACCCATCTGGGAGTTGTAGTTCTGCATAAGCTCAATGATAGAATACAGTAAAACAATGCAAACATGGATGGATGCTGCATAGCATCCTATATATATACTAAACATATGACTATACAAAGATGATCTCTACCTGTATAGTAGGATTCTCCAGTACATCCATGTGGATCTCCTGTGAGGCTGAGGGGGTCTTGGACATGTTGTTTTGGACCATTGGAAAAAAGATTATGAAAGAAAAAAGTAAAGAGCAAAAAAAAGAGGAAAAATACAAATAATAAGAGATTGGATTCTGCACTAAGCAGAAGCTTCTTCTACATCCAAGCAGCCTGGTCTTGTTATATTGCCTGATATGGTAGCATGGTAGTGGCAGGATCAGTCCCAGGATGGCTGCTGCTTGCTTTCCTCTCCAGATCCACTTCACTCTCTGTGACTTGTATGTAGCTAGAGGAGCTCACAGCTGAGCCACCTCCCAGGCAGGCTGAAGACATAGAGGAGGAGGAGGAGGAGGGGTTACCCTGCCTGAGCATTACACACAGCACTGAGCTGAGACATGCACTAAGGTGGGGTGTCAGCAGAACCCCCATGTCTTCATCCAAACTCTCCCTACAGCCCTGCATGCACCCCCCCCCCCCCCCCCCACACACACACCACTCTCCAACATTGTATCCATGACGCATGTGCACTGATAGAAAGCAGAATACAATGTAATAAAAGGAGATTTCAGCACCCACTGCTCTTCATCAGGGAGAAGAGGAGCATTATTCATGAGAATGACCATGACTGCATGGAGCCATCTATCACAGAGGAGGCCAAAACCCATCAGGGTGTCATTACACGCAGGAGGTTTTCACATTAGACACAAGAAGTCATAGATTGATGGGTTTAAAGTGCTGGGGGGTCAGAGATGAAATCATGCGGAGAAGAGGAGGAATGCTGTGGGATGTTGCAACTTTTGGGTTGCGGCTTAAATAAACTGAGAATTGTGAATCTACTGTGTTTGGAGTTCTGCAGAAGTGATGTATGGGGGGGGGGGGGGGGGAGATGTCAGATGTGTCAAGAGGCTGCACCGTAAGGCTATGTTCACACTATGTAAGTTCTGTGGAAACAACGGCTGTGGTTTCTACGGAACTTACGTAGTGCTGCAGGCTGAAGGGATCCCTAGCGTCGCCGTAGAAAACTGACATGTCAGTTTCCTACAGCCGCTATTTGGTGTACACTATGTCAGTGCACACTATGGAGCGGATCCGGATGGGCGCGCATCAGAACTCTGCGGCACTAAAGATCATCCGGCCGGTACTGCAGTGCCGCCTGAAATTATTTTTTCTGAGACCGGCCTGGTCATGAAACGGCCGGTCTCATACGCAGTTTGAACATGGCCTAAGGCTTATTACAGTGATCAGATCATCTCCAACCTGTGGCGGTAGCAACACTACAACTCCCAGCATCCCCTTCAGCTGTCAGGGAATGCTGGGAGTTGTAGGGTTGCTGCCGCCACAGGTTGGGGACCACTAGCTCACTACATATACAGCAGATGTAAAATTTAGGAACCAGTTCTGCACGTGTGTTATTAAATACATCATTATATTTTCCCCCCGACTATAACTGATGCAATTTAACCTATTTCTGATGTGCAGACATTTCTGAGATCTGTACTTACACTGCCCATGTTTACGACCACCTTCAGGCTTCTACCTTAAGGTCGGGTTCACACTACGTTAGACACCGGCCGTTCTATGACCCAGCCGTGTCACAGAATGGCTCATGTCAGTGAAGTTTATTCCGGCCGCTACTGCAGTAAACTTCATTTCTATTGAATTAAGATGCGGCCACACTCTCCATTGTGTGACAAGTCAGTTCTTTGTGTGGCTGCTAGCGATCCCTGCCGGAGTGTGTACTATGTGTAACGTACCCTCAGGCTATGTTCCCTCACAGTATTTTTGCTCAGTAGTTTGCAACCTAAACCAGGGGTGGATTGAAAACGCTTAGAAGGGGAGGAGGAAAAAAGGAAAACGCAAAAATAATAATTTGTGCGGTCCACTAGGTCATTTTGCCCCCCCCAAAAGTTATACAAATCACCAATATACACTTATTACGGGAAATGCTTATGAAGTGCTTTTTTCCCTGCACTTACTACTGCATCAAGGCTTCACTTCCTGGATAACATGGTGATGTCACTTCCTGGATAACATGGTGATGTCACTTCCTGGATAACATGGTGATGTCACTTCCTGGATAAAATGGGGATGTCTCTTTCTGGATCACATGGTGATGTCACTTCCTGGATAAAATAGTGATGTCACGACCCGACTCCCAGAGCTGTGCGGGCTGTGGCTGCTGGAGAGGATGATGGCAGGGAGACGGAGGGACACAGGGCACTGGAGGGACACTGAGCATCCCCCTGCCATCATCCTCTCCAGCAGCCACTGCCCGCACAGCTCTGGGAGTCGGGTCGTGACATCACTATTTTATCCAGGAAGTGACATCACCATGTTATCCAGGAAGTGACATCACCATGTTATCCAGGAAGTGATATCCCCATGTTATCCAGGAAGTGAAGCCTTGATGCAAGTGCAGGGAAAAAAGCACTTTATAAGTATTTCCCATAATAAGTGTATATTGGTAATTTGTATAACTTTTGGGGACAATACAATACTTTAATAAAAATTTTCACTGGACTTTTCCTTTAAGGAGATCATACATTTTATGATACAGTTCCCCAAACCCAGTGGTTCCCCATTGGCTGTCAGTACAAAGTGTATGGGGGCCTCCTGACTCTTTACCAACAGATGATGTAGCTGGAGATAAGGGTTGTGGCGTGATAGAATTTTACTCCCTGACCCTTTTGTTCTCAAGCAGATAAGCCAAAACCAGAATGGCAACGATCAGCCGACATGCACAATGTTGACTAATCATTGCCTTTCTGCATGAACCATTTTCCCGATAACGATAGCGGCGGTCTGCTGGCCGTTGCTTCGTGCAATAGGATCGTTAGCAGCAGACCACTGCTATCTTTTGTGGGCTACCACTCCCAAGGCCCCCTGCTCCTCCTTGCTCGCTGTCTGCGCCTGTAATACCACAGACAGCGAGCGGGAAATGAGGAGCAAGCGAGCGCTGACTAGTGATGAGCATCTGCGCTCTACTATCGTGCCTGTGATCCCGGCCGCATAGTTGCGATCCTGCGAATATGCGACCAGGATCACAGGCATGCCGATAGAGCTAACTGCTTTCGGACCAAAAGTCCAAAAGATTCGCTCATCTCTAGCGCTGACCCGACAGGTCGGCGTTCACTTGCTCTTAATATCTGGCCTTCTAATACATCCCATGCTGTCTTCTGGGGTATGCATAAAAGGAAAGGGGGCAAATACAATCTGGTAAAACCTTTGTGACGTTTAATGTCTTAAAGCTACACAAAAGTCTTGGTATAACAATTTTCCTTTGGAAGTGCTGAGCCTATTATATACTCCATATACACTCTGTATCTGCCCACACCGATAGGCCCTTAGGGCTAGGAGGCTAGGTGTCAGCATGTTAATGTCTTTCTGTATTGGGAGGGGGGGGGTTGTTTCTGTGTACTGTATGTTAGAATATATTATACCAGTGAGAATAAATTTCCAAGTCCTATGTAAATCACTTACTGTATACATCCACATGAATCCAGTTTTACTGTTCTATCCAGTCCCCACTATTACTATTGTACCAGATGTCTCCCGTCTTCCTTCTGCGCTCTTTATAATGAACGCTATAGGATTTCATGCAACACGGAATGGTATTTATCTTTAATCTTATTAAAAGTATTCTAAATTAAATTTTAGTAATAGGATTTATTTCTTGTGTACTGAAAATGAGATGAATTACAAAGTCCTATAGGATTACTGAGCAAACGAACAGCACATCCAGCGCTCAGCCAGCAGACCATGAATGGTCTATACCAGCACAGTACAATGCCTCAAGAGTGTGTCCATAGTCTCCAAAGAAAGACAAAGCCACTGAGAATTGGGTTCAGGTTAAAGGGGCTCTCCGACTAAGAACACCTATGCCCCACCTATTAGGCGGGAAGAAAATAAAAGACTGCTGGGGTCCCCTGATCAGAGACAGGTCTGTGTGGAGGCACAAATCCTTTCCACCTTACTAAGGGTACTATTAGATGGGCCGATGATGGCCCAATTAATTATGTAAATGATCGGCGATTTGCTAGATCAGCACTCGTTTAATGAGCCTATTACATCAATACCGATGTCCATGCAGCCCTTGCGCTAAACTGTTATTACATTACCTGCCCACACTCCCTGTCTTCTCCTGTCCTCTTCTTGCTTCCCGGTGCTGCAGCTGCAGCTTCACAGCAGCCTGTCTGAGCTGAAAGGCCACTCAGCCAATCACTGGTTGGGACCACCGCTGCCAGTGATTGGCTAAGCGGCCTTTCAGCTGAGACAGGCTGCTCTGAAACTGCAGTGCGCCACTACAGGGCAGTAACCTCAGCAGTCATAGGAACTGACCCCAGTGGAACAAAGGTACGGAAATCCTACATATTCCACTGCGCAGTGCCAGACGATCGAAAAGGGTTAACAAGGTCTGGGGCTCGTATTACCCACCTAGGACGGGTAGCCCGCAACTAGTGGGCAGAAGGAGATTAGAGTTCATGCGTAAGAGCATTCTCTATTTCTCTTCTACACACCTCTACTGTTCCATTGGACAAGGCCCCTCAGGCAACCCCTCTGCTCTACTATCTCTACTGCAAAGCTCTACCTCAAAGCTACCACACCACCGCACCAGCTGACCCGGCAGGGGGAGACTCCTGACGATCGCAGGTCCCTGGAGCACTCACCGGCATCTTCATCTCTTCGCACTTCCTTCTTCTTCGGATGTCAGATGACTGATAGCTCGCTCAGCCAATTGGAGCTGAGCCAGCTGTGAAGATGTCATTGACACAAGATGGCGCTGACTGCGGTCGACAGGGATTAGGTACGTATGTGTTTTAATACTTCTGGGGGGGGGGAGGCAGGGGCGGGCTGGGCCAGGGGGCAAGGAGGCATTTGCCCCCCAGGCCGGTCTTTCCCAAGAACGTTATAGGGCTGGGCCAGCCCTATAATATACTTGGGAAAGACCGGCCTTAGATTAACTAGCAGCGCCGCGGCTGCGCTGCTAACCGGAAGTTAAGGGACACTGCCGGACCGAGTGTTTGGCCACTCCCTCAGTCCGGCGACGGCCCTCAGCTTCCGGTTAGCAGCGCAGCCGCCGCACTGACATCTAATCCTTAGGAGGGGAAGGACCGCAACTCACCTGTCCCGCTCCCCAGCAGCTCCTCTCTCATCTTCCGGCGCAGGCATCAGGGTACAGAGACGCTGCCTGCGCCGGATGTGACCTGCAGCCTCTATCTGCAGGGACACTCAACACAGGCAGCGTCTCTGCACCCTGATGCCTGCGCCGGAAGATGAGAGAGGAGAAGGCGCGCTGGAGAGGAGCCAGAGACAGGTGAGCCAAGTGGGGGGACTTGGCTGCTATGTGGGGGTGGGGGGAATTGGCTGCTATATGGGGGTGGGGGGGAATTGGCTGCTATATGGGGGTGGGGGGGAATTGGCTGCTATGTGGGGGTGGGGGGGGGGGGGAATTGGCTGCTATGTGGGGGTGGGGGGGGGAATTGGCTGCTATGTGGGGGTGGGGTGGGGGGAATTGGCTGCTATGTGGGGGTGGGGGGGGGGAATTGGCTGCTATGTGGGGGTGGGGGGGGGGAATTGGCTGCTATGTGGGGGTGGGGGGGGGAATTGGCTGCTATGTGGGGGTGGGGGGGGGAATTGGCTGCTATGTGGGGGTGGGGGGGGGGGAATTGGCTGCTATGTGGGGGGGGGGGGGGGAATTGGCTGCTATGTGGGGGTGGGGGGGGGGGAATTGGCTGCTATGTGGGGGTGGGGGGGGGGAATTGGCTGCTATGTGGGGGTGGGGGGGGGGGAATTGGCTGCTATGTGGGGGTGGGGGGGGGGGGGAATTGGCTGCTATGTGGGGGTGGGGGGGGGGGGAATTGGCTGCTATGTGGGGGTGGGGGGAAATTGGCTGCTATGTGGGGGTGGGGGGAAATTGGCTGCTATATGGGGGTGGGGGGAAATTGGCTGCTATATGGGGGTGGGGGGAAATTGGCTGCTATATGGGGGTGGGGGGAAATTGGCTGCTATATGGGGGTGGGGGGAAATTGGCTGCTATATGGGGGTGGGGGGAAATTGGCTGCTATATGGGGGTGGGGGGAAATTGGCTGCTATATGGGGGTGGGGGGAAATTGGCTGCTATATGGGGGTGGGGGGAAATTGGCTGCTATATGGGGGTGGGGGGAAATTGGCTGCTATATGGGGGTGGGGGGAAATTGGCTGCTATATGGGGGTGGGGGGAAATTGGCTGCTATATGGGGGTGGGGGGAAATTGGCTGCTATATGGGGGTGGGGGGAAATTGGCTGCTATATGGGGGTGGGGGGAAATTGGCTGCTATATGGGGGTGGGGGGAAATTGGCTGCTATATGGGGGTGGGGGGAAATTGGCTGCTATATGGGGGTGGGGGGAAATTGGCTGCTATATGGGGGTGGGGGGAAATTGGCTGCTATATGGGGGTGGGGGGAAATTGGCTGCTATATGGGGGTGGGGGGAAATTGGCTGCTGTATTGGGGGGGAATTGGCTGCTATATTGGGGGGGGAATTGGCTGCTATATTGGGGGGGGAATTGGCTACTATATGGGACACTATAGAGGGGGGATTGGCAGCTATATGGGACACTATAGAGGGGGGATTGGCAGCTATATGGGGCACTATAGAGAAGTGATTGGCAGCTATATGGGGCACTATGGAGGAGGGAATTGGCTACTATATGGGGCACTATGGAGGAGGGAATTGGCTGCTATATGGGGCACTGTAGAGCAGAGAATTGGCTACTATATGGGGCACTATGGAGGAGGGAATTGGCTACTATATGGGGCACTGTAGAGGGGGGAATTGGCATCTATATGGGGCACTGTAGAGGAGGGAATTGGCATCTATATGGGGCACTGTAGAGGAGGGAATTGGCTACTATATGGGGCACTGTAGAGGAGGGAATTGGCTACTATATGGGGCACTGTAGAGGGGGGAATTGGCATCTATATGGGGCACTGTAGAGGAGGGAATTGGCTACTATATGGGGCACTGTAGAGGAGGGAATTGGCTACTATATGGGGCACTGTAGAGGAGGGAATTGGCTACTATATGGGGCACTGTAGAGCAGGGAATTGGCCACTATATGGGGCACTATGGAGGAGGGAATTGGCTACTATATGGGGCACTGTAGAGGGGGGAATTGGCATCTATATGGGGCACTGTAGAGGAGGGAATTGGCTACTACATGGGGCACTGTAGAGGGGGGATTGGCAGCTATATGGGGCACTGTAGAGGGGGGAATTGGCATCTATATGGGGCATTGTAGAGGAGGGAATTGGCATCTATATGGGGCACTGTAGAGGGGGGATTGGCAGCTATATGGGGCACTATGGAGTGGGGATTGGCTACTATATGGGGCACTATAGAGGGGGGGATTAGCAGCTATATGGGGCACTATGGAGTGGGGATTGGCTGGAGCTGGGTTCCCTTTAATCCAATAGATATATATCTTGGGACAGCTCTCATTACATACTACAAAGCATGTGAGTGGGCTCTAAGTTTAAAGAAGTACTCGGGGCTTGAGACATCTCGTCCGGAGGTGAGCCGTGGCCGTCTTGGTGTGATTCCATGACCCAGAATACCTCTGATGCAGGGTTGAAGGTGCCCGGTGGAACTCACAAGTCTTGATTGGAGTATTGGGGCTGGTCTTCACAGCCAATCACAATGGCTGTTCATGGCTGGGAGCACTGGCCCCAATTATTGATGCACGATGCACCGAAATATCGATACTAATATCGATATTTGGGGCAAGAAAACGGTTCGGTACCAGGATTTCCTGGTATCGATACTTTATGTTAAGATGTGCAATAGCGCAGCTTAACATAGAGTATAGTGCAGAGAACACGGCCGGCGGCTATCTGAGCGCCGGCCGTGTTTTTTGTGTGCTCCCCACCCCCCGCGCGGCTCCCATACTCCTTCTCCATGCTGCCCGGTCCCGGTGTCATCTCTCTCCCCCACGCGGCTCACCAACTTCTGCTCTATCTCCATGCTGCCCGGTCAAGCAGGTCAGTGAGCCAGCGTGCCACAGCACATGTGTCACGGCCGGGGGTTGACCCCACACTTCCCACTGGCTGACCCCTGGTCTGCAACCTGCGCGGGTCGTCCGGGTACGGCATGCCGCTGTCCCTAATGGAGCGGTATTTATACTGGGCTGTGCTCCGTTGTGACTCCCAGCCCCCACACACAGGCCGCAGCCTCCTCACTACGGGACAATCTCCAAAGCCATCGGCTGCGGCGTACGGAGCAGCTCGGATGCTGCTGAGTGCTGACACTTCACAGCGGCATCTACACAGTTACACCGGCTATTTAACTGTGTAGATGCCGCTGTGTCAGCAGCATCCGAGCCGCTCCGTACGCCGCAGCCGATGGCTTTGGAGATTGTCCCGTAGTGAGGAGGCTGCGGCCTGTGTGCGGGGGCTGGGAGTCACAACGAGGAGGGAGGGAGGAGTGACGCCGGGACCGGGCAGCATGGAGCAGGAGGTGAGGGTTCTGCTCCACTACAACTATTACTATCCCCAATGTACTATACTAGTGCTGGGTCAGCACTAGTATAGTATGTTGGGGATAGTAGTTGTATAGCTATGTGTCAACCATACAACTACTATCCCCAATATACTATACTAATGTTATGTGTCAGCCATACTACTACTACCCCCAATATACTTTACTTGTTTTATGTGTCAGCCATACTACTACCCCAACCTACTATACTGTGCATCTGCCATACTACTACTACCCCCATCATACTATACTGTGCATTTGCCATACTACTACCCCCAACGTACTATACTGTGCATCTGCCATACTACTACTACCCCCAACCTACTATACTGTGCATCTGCCTTACTACTACTACCCCCAACCTACTATACTGTGCATCTGCCATACTACTACTACCCCCATCATACTATACTGTGCATTTGCCATACTACTACCCCCAACCTACTATACTGTGCATCTGCCATACTACTACTACCCCCAACCTACTATACTGTGCAACTGCCATACTACTACTACCCCCAACATACTATACTGTGCATCTGCCATACTACTACTACCCCCAACCTACTATACTGTGCATCTTCCATACTACTACTACCCCCAACATACTATACTGTGCATCTGCCATACTACTACCCCCAATCTACTATACTGTGCATCTCCCATACTACTACTACCCCCAACCTACTATACTGTGCATCTGCCATACTACTACTACCCCCAACCTACTATACTGCGCATCTGCCATACTACTACTACCCCCAACCTACTATACTGTGAGTCAGCCATACAACTATTATCCCCAACATACTATACTGTGTGTCAGCCATACAACTACTACCCCCAACATACTATACTGTGTGTCAGCCATACTACCTTCCCAATCTCGCACATTATACAGTGTTTGCACCAAAAAAGTCATATATGCAAACACGGTACCAATCAAAGCTGCAAATCACTGCGCACTAAAAAAAGACTCTCAGACAGCCCTACCGGCTGAAAGATTTTAAAAGTTATGGAAATCAGAAAACAGCATTATATTGAATCAAGTATCGAAATGGTATTGAGTATCGAAATAAAAAAGTTGGTATTGGTATCGAACTCAAAATTCTGGTATCGTGCAAAATTCTGGTATCTGGTAGCCCCAATACTATAATTCTGTGGCATCTAATTTCCCCACACTGATTTGGGAAGGGTAATAGTAGGTAAAGGCCAGAGTTGTCCTGGAAGGATGGGCCGCTAACCGGCTACTCATGGGCCAGTGCTGTGTGCTTGCCCCCCAGGCTTAAATTTGCCAGCCAGCCCCTGGGGGGAGGGCTCCGTAGACAATGAATAGAGCTACGGTTCACAAGCCGTACCCGTGGCTGTATTCAAAACAAAGGAGCTGCTGGCCGATACGTGGTATGGAGGTCAGGCTCCCCATCACTATAAGTGTCCCTACAATAATACATATGGGAATGCAGGTCATAAGCCACTTATGTCTGCTCGGTGTAGAGCAATATACAGTAGCTGTTTGCTGTTAGTGGGATGTGCAGAGATTAGCCCCTGTATTGTAGGTGCTATTGTGATGCAGATTCCGTACACCACGTCTGTCTTTCATGTTATCTCCCTGTACGACTATAATTAAGGGATTATCAAAATTGTTTACTTGTCAAAACTGAGCTCTTTCCAACAAAGCGGCAATTTTCTTCCTTCCCTCCTACATGAAAATGCCTGTAAATTATTGTAATGTAAATGAGGAAAGCCTCAGGAAATGAGATAAGGTAAATTCAGCCGTGACGGGTAAACGAGAGAGGGATTGGGCAAAAAGTTTTCCAACTTGTTATATTCTCTTCTACAGATTGATCAATACAGGGATGAGACACAAGATTTATAAATGTGGAACTTTTAAAAAATTTGCTAAATTTTATTGTGACTCCAGTTCGCTCGATAGGTGACGTACAAACCACATATTCTCTCTCTCTCTCTTAGGTTTTCTATGGGGATTTGCTGCTGCTCTGGACAGTTCCTGACACGGACAGAGGGGCAGCAGAGAGCTCTGTGTCAGACTGGAAAGAATACTCCACTTCCTGCAGGGCATACAGCAGCTGATAAGTACTGGACGACCTTAAATTTTTTTTAAATAAAAGTTATTTATAAAACTTTAACTGTAAAACTGTAAAACTTTATGACACCAGTTGATATAATTTTTTTTTTTCCTCCGGAGTGTGGAAATGATAAATCCTTCCAGAATCTATATATTTCTTTATAGTTTATTATTATTCGACTTGGAACCAGAGACTACACGGTGACCTGTCGATCCTTTCACCCTGAAGGATCTTCGGCTATTGTCCATGATCATTACATGGATCTTCTGAGAATTTCCTAGCATGAGTTTCCCTTGGGTACAATTGAACTATTGCCATGTGAACTATTAATATTTTATTAGCCCTCTGAGATTACACTGGACTTTTACTATTTTCATTTTTTGTTATGATTTTTTTTTTATTACTGTTATGATTTTTTTGTGATTTGCTTTCATCTTCATGTAGTTTCTTTTTCTTTTTCTTTTTTTTTTTTTTAGAAAAAGTAAGAGAGTATAAATCAAAAAGATGCTTTAAAAACTTTTTTTATGTCAAGATTTCCAAAGTTCAGATAATAAGTTTTGACAAATATAAATCACAATTCTGGAGCAATTTCTTTCTTACATTATCTGTCCCACATTTAGTTAAAAATAGTTAAAAGCTTTTTGAAAACTTTTAAGTTGGGTCTGGCAAAAGGGGTATATTTTCAACAAACGGGGTGTGGCTTAAGGTGCAACAACATGCAACACAATACGGGCTCATAATCCTGTCGTAAACTTAAGTAAGCAATGTCGTTTAAAAAAAAACATAGATTAAAAGGCGAAAAGAATATAGGAGACATAATATATCTTACCAGACAAAATGCTTTTTTCTCCTGTTATCAACCATCTTCCTTCATTCCTTACCAATCTTATGAGTTACAAGCAAAGGTTCTCTATGGAGAAGGCTCAGAGACAGTTCTGTAAAATATCTTACCCCACAGTTTTTATACTCTATTTAGACTACCACTATTACTCTTATTTACAGTTGTGTATGGTTTAGTTTATCTGCCGAAAGTGAACAGGGTTGTGGTGCAATACTAATCATAAAAAGTGGACATGCGTGTGGTGCTGTTCTTTGAAGCAGCCATGTTTTTCTTAAGCTGGACAGTACTTTTATAGAGGATTTTTGTGGAGTCTGGTGATGTTAAAGGACAACTCCGGCACCATTAAAAAAAACAATGGGGGAGATTTATCAAACTGGTTTAAAATAGAATTGTATTAGTTGCCCCTAGCAACCAATCAGATTCCACCTTTCATCCATCACAGGTCCTTTTGAAAATAAAAGGTGGAATCTGATTGGTTGCTAGGGGCAACTAATACAATTCTACTTTAACAACAGTTTGATATATCTGTCCCATTGTTTCTATACTCACCCTCACTCCTGGGTCCATTCGAATTTCACGTTGTTCTTTAGTTCCTGGAGCTCCGGTCAGTCTGTTCTCCTTTTCTTCTGCATCTTCGGCTGTGAGCATCAAATGACTGATAACTTTTTCAGCCAATCAGAGCTGAGCAAGCTGTGAGTCATCTGACAAGGTAGCAGAGGTGGGTTGGCCTAACTAGTTAGGCCAGCCTCCCTCTGTGAGATGCCATTGACACTTAATACTTGGCTGCCATATGGAAGGGGGACAGAAGGCTTATTAAAACATATTAAAAAGTTATATAACTCTGTAATGTGTTTTACTTGCTGAGGAAAAAAAAACAGAGTTGTCCTTTAACAACGATTAAAGAGATAGTCCATCTTCAGAAAAAAATTCAAGGTGAATAAGGCTGCCTGCAGTGGCGGTCTTTGGCACCAAGCACCCCAAGCGATCGCTTGGGGCCCCCAACATCCAGGGGGGCCCCCACGCCCCGCTCTTGTGCTCAAGACCGCTGGACAGGGCCGCTGCCCCGCTCGCTGCTGCCATCTGAACTGTAACTATGAGCACTCGTTACATGCAGCAGCACTGACAGGGCGGGAGACATTGGCTCCCCTCCTGTCAGTCACTCTTGTGGCCGCAGGAAGTGTTTTACCTGCGGTCACAAGTGGCCGCTCTGTCCTTGTGGTGCCAGTGACATCACTGGAGCATTGGCGCCAGGACAAGGGGAGTGCGGCCTCTTGTGATCGCAGGGAAAACCCTTCCTGCGGCCACAAGAGTGAAGAGAAGAAGAGACGCCCGGACCCAGGTGAGTATAAGTGTTTGTTTTATTGTGTTATATACTATATGGGAGGGGGAGCACACAGGGGTCTGTTTAACTGGAGGAGCGCACATCGGGGGTCTATATAAATAGGGGGAGCACACAGGGGGGGCTATAGACTACTGGGGCTTCACAGAGGGGTCTATATACTACTGGGGGCAGCACACAGGGGGTCTGTATACTACTTGGGGCAGAAGAATGGGGTCTATATACAACTTGGAGAGCACACAGGAGGTCTATATCCTACTGGGGGAGCACACAGGGGGCTATATACTACTGGGGGAGCACACAGGGGTCTATATACTACTGGTGGGGCACACAGGGGGTCTATATAGTACTGGGGGAACATACAGGGGGTCTATATACTACTTGTGAGGCACACAGGTGGTCTATATATAACTGGGGGAACACACAGGGGTCTATATACTACTGGGGGAAGCAAACAAGGGGTATATACTATTGGGGGCAGCATACAAGGAGTATATATTACTGGCGGTAGCGCATAAGGGGTATATACTACTGGGGCAACACACAGCGGTCTATTGTTTTGGAACGCGTGTCGAGGGGGGCCCCAGACATAACGTCGCTTGGGGCCCCAGAAATGCCAAGACCGCCCCTGGCTGCCTGCTCCCATCCACTACAGATATCATTCTTACTGCTCCCATTGACTTAATGGTTCCTTTGATGCTTCCTCATAATGGAAACAGCCATTCACTGGTTGAGAAGTAATTTCTTGCAGGGATGATAGGAAGCCATAGTGGGCTAGCAAAACGGTGAGGGACTAGGGGCAGTGAGTATGCTTTCTTTTTAATTTTAGAAAATACAGACACTATTATTAATATTATTATTTTTTTATATTTAAGGGGAGCGCATTTGGAATACCTCTTAAAAGTTGTGCTTATAGCTGGCCATGTAAATTGGTGGCTGAAGGCTCTTCAGTCAAGTACAAAAATGTAATATGTAAACATTGGAGCAACAACATTGTTGCACAATACAAATCTTATTTTTCCTTTAAGGAACAATGTGTATTAGGTCTGTATCACGGGAGGGGGAGAAAAATCGCCTGACCTGCCCACTGCATCGGGCAGACTCAGCGTGACAAATCTGTTATCGGGACTTTGTGCCAGCTTCTCTATAGCACTTGTTTCCTGGGACTGTGCCCGGCAAGGCCAGCATCACGCAAGAATAACAGAGATACACTGTGCAAGTGCAAGTTTTTGGAATGCTATGGAATATTTGCTTTTAAAGGTGTACTCCACCAATTTTTTTTACCTTACCTAAAAGGGGAATTTCAGGTGGGAGCCTTTTTAATATATGCCTAGAAATATATCATTTGAAAATAATAAAGTGCACTTACCTCCCTGGCCCCCACAGTGCAGGCAGTATGTTACAGATCTGTCTCACTGTTCGGCTGCTTCCGGGACCTTGTGTTGCAGTGTTGCAGGCGGTTTCCCGTCTCAGTCACTGATTGGCTGGGTGGGTCTGCAGTGTCACGACCACAGAACCCAGAAGTGGCCAAACAGTGCAACAGATCGGTAAGATGCCAGTGGCGCAATTGGAGCCAGGGAGGTAAGTGCACTTTATTACTTTAAAACACAATATCCCTGGGCAAATATTAAAACTAAGCCTTCTGCCTGAAGTGCCCCTTTAATAGCAGTATTTACCTTTGTAATATAACTTTATTCAAGAAAATGGCAATAAAAAAAAAAAACAATGAGGTGCAGCAGTAAGGGCTGACATGGTACTTCTGCTGCCACCAATTGCTGTGTAGGGAACTGCAGGGCTGCTCAAACCCTGGTTTCAGTACAGTTACATATCACTAGTGCTGATGTGTGGTATTCCAGAAAAATTAACTTTTCATCAAGACACAAGATCACGGGGGGGTCTGAACCCCCGGCAATCTCTGTATCAGACCCTGCTGGCTCTGCTATGAATAGAGCCCTGGGTCAGCATGTGACAGGAAGAGCTAAGTACACCATAAGATTGATGTACTCGGCTCTTTCCGCTGCTCCATAGCAATGAATAGAGCCATGGGTCACGTGCCGACCCATAAAAAAAAAGCAATTTTTATTTCCTGGTCTATCCCTTTAATCTCTATTTTAATGTCATCCTTAGGTGGCTTCCTTCTGTTGAAGGACGCACATGCAGTGAGAATGCTATGTACCAGTAAGCAGAGGACAGATAGCAGTAGCACTACAGTATGTGATAACAGATAGGCCTCACTTCCGATTGCTGCAGACACCCATGTCTGTCATCACCGCGGTTGCCCAGCTCTGTGACCATACCTTTTAAGTCAAGAAGCCATTGTTTACCTCCTGACAAAGTGAAGTGGCTCATACCGCTCAGCTCCTGACCTTCAGCTAACCTTCTGTTCTTACACTGATAGAGAAAAACATACGGGGGCCGCTGAGTAGATTGGATAAAGTCTTGGAAATATAGGAAATTGACTTCTGGCTGTTATAGACATGTGTATCGACAGAGGCATAAAGTGAAGCTTCTGAGCCCCAATAAGGCCCCATACTAACCATGTACTGTTAATACTGGTCTCTTATGTATCGGAGGGGACTCCATGTCCTGGTGGGATTTCTTCCTCTGCACCTGCTATAGCCCCTAAATATTGGGGGAGATTTATCAAACATGGTGTAAAGTGAAACTGGCTCAGTTGCCCCTAGAAACCAATCAGATTCCACCTTTCATTTTCCAAAGAGTCTGTGAGGAATGAAAGGTGGAATCTGATTGGTTGCTAGGGGCAACTGAGCCAGTTTCACTTTACACCATGTTTGATAAATCTCCCCCATTGTGCAGTGGTACCTCGGTTCTCAAACTGCTTGGAACTCAAACTGTATTTTTAAGGAAAGTTTGCTTTGGTTTTAAAACTCTTGACTTGGTTCTCAAACACTTTTCGGGCCCCCAGTCTTGAAGTCCTCGGTATCTGAACGTTTTTGCGAGCGTGGATGGTGGGTTGTACCATGGGTGGGTTGTGTTAATGTAACATATGGGTACTGTAGCTAATTATTGGTGGGTGCTGGACCAATTAAACACATTTACATTATTTCATATGGGAAGACACTGCTCGGTTCTCAAACTGCTCGGTTCTCAAACTGCCTTCCGGAACCAATTAAGTTCTAGAACCGAGGTACCACTGTATATACACACCAAGTAAGAAGTATACCAAATGCTCTACATGTTTCTCTAAATTGACACATATGGACTGAAACATGATAAAGTTTATTGGTATTGGTTGTTCTCTCTTTCAGGTTGGCTAGAGGGACTCATGGTGCCCTGTGGTGGCCCCAGAGGTACGTTGCATTAGCCCAATGAATAAATAAGACTCTTCAAGGTAATAACTAGGCTTGGAGATAAAACTAGACCCAAGGGAAGCCTGGCAATGCCCAGAAGATTGTATGGGATGGGACATATGTGGGTAGAGATGGTAAGATTGGAACCTATTTAAAGTGATGGACCCTACTGCTGTAGGTCGGCATAACTAAAAATGAAAAAGCAAGCTCATTCTTTTGGCTGAAAAGCAGAGAACAACATGGGCTAGAAGGTGTTGGACTGGATATTGGTTAATGTGATGGGACTGAATAGCCTGTGCAGAATAGAGGAAAAGGTCACCACTGAGTGGGGGAGAATATGCTGAAAAGTAGGGGGCAGTATTGGCTGTTCCTCCCCCATGATCATCAGAAGTGTGACGCTGATAGGGTATTGCTGTAGTGTGAGCAGGCTTACGGCTATATATTGTAAGCTACCCATGTTGCGTTGCAGATGAAGTGCACAGGACCATCAGTCTATTGGGTTAGCTCTGGAAAAGATAACCATTATGCACCTGTGTCTCAGTGGAAAACTATACATCTATACATCTACATAAGTTGCCTTATCAAAACTCTCCCAGCTTGGTGCCACATGATCGAGGCCAACTCTGTAAATCTAAGCCACTATCTCAGTCTTGTGCACAGAGAGCAGAAAGAGAAGTCAGCTAGGCTCTCTGAGGAAAGCGGAGAAGAACTAAGTAGGAATAACTGAGCACGGCACCTAACGGAGAGATTATTCTATTAGTGATCTCAGTGCCCGGACCTCTTCTTATCAGACTTTTTGACACGGCACTATGTCCGAGTTTTTTTACAAATTATATTCACAGTATACCTATCACCTGGCCAAACATCTGACATGTCATAGTGATTGGTGGGGTCTGGATGATGAGACCTCCACTGTTTGAGTTTCAGCTTGCTTCTCCCTTCCCCATGGCCGTGCTGAATTTTCTTGTTTTCTGGTAGAGGACAGAAGAGATAACTGTTTGACGACAGCCGAAGGCCACCTCCCGACTTTCCAATGACAGATATTGACGGAGGAAAGAATGATTGGGCATTGGTGGAATTTTTGCTGCCTGACCTTTTTGTTTTGAGAGGGATAAGCCACTGTCATAAAAGTCTTTCTACGACGTATGCTTCTCATAGAAGAAACATGAACATTTGGCTAACAGTTATCGAAAGGTGTATGACTACCTTTGGCAATGAAAATAAGACCAAGTGGTGGTTGCTGGGTAATGACTGTCAAAAATCTTTATAGGCAAGGTAGTGTGTCACACTTTTACAGAAGAAAATAATGTTCAGTGAGTTAGTGCCCCATAGCTAGACATCAAAAAGAGCAGTAATATAGGATCAGATCTAATATCTCGGCTAGTATCTAGGACTCCGTAGTCTTCTTGGCAAAGGCACATGGTTCTTCTTTGATCTTGGGTCGTCTTGTTGGCCTGAAGTCCTCTCCAGCAAATATTTATCTGTCCATCCCTCTCTGTTATGTGTTAAAAATAAACCCCGAGCTTTTAAAATAAAGTCCGAAAAAGAAATAAAGCAGAATTTATGTCCTTATTATAAATACATACCGCAAATGCATTTACGACTGTGTAATAAACCTACTGCATAGGAAGTCATATAAGGCAAAGGACAAGATTGTGGGGCATGGGGAACGATGTAAATTTACAGCATGATGCCTCCACTGATATGATATGTACTGGAAGAGACAACCAATGTGTCAGAAGGCCGTATATCTCTCTGCTGTGTAGTCAGTGTTCAGACACGCAGACTTGACCACCTTCCAAACTGCGCATTGATTAAGATCTTTGCACAGTGAACTTGCAGAGGCCAGAATAACAGCAATAGTACTGTAATATGTAGGGATAACAGTGCCGCAAAGATTCAAACACTTTCCCCGCTCCCGGCATCATATTGATACGTGATCCCAGGCAGTGATTAATTACGTTAAACAGTTTACCCATTCGTAGCTTCTGTGTTTCATGTAATGTGTGAATGCCCCCTAATTGTAGCCTCCCATTGTCTGTTATGGCTGAGACAGTGTCCCATACTCTCTCGCCACTCCTGCTCGTTCGGGCCAGCCCATGCATCTCAGGGCACACATGTGCACAGGCACTGGCTCTCATGGTTTTTAAGGGGCAGTACACCCTTAATTAATTTTAATTGCACAAAGCACTTCCCTATAAATTCCTGCCCCAGTCCTGAACCCCCGGGTTGGAGCCTCTGCATGCTAATGCTTAGTTTGCGGTCCCAGCCCTCCTGCCCTGATTCCAGCCCTGAGTCCTGCTGTGGTCCTGCCAGCCTACCTGCCTATGTGTCTCCAGCTACACCTTGCCCACCACCACTAGCAAGCCAAGCCTGAAGTAGCAACCTGGGGGTCCCATGCTGCAGCAAATCCAACCCACCTTGCGACGGCTCTGGTGAAGACTTTAATATATGGTTAGGACCTGATAGGTTACATAAACATCGTATTGTTCCCCTTCATTCTAGTTCTGCAGGTCATTTTTTTAGATGTAGTACACCCATTTCCTTAGGTATCCATCAACGTACATAATAGGATGCAAGACTAAAATGAACAAAATATCTGGGGCCTTCACAAATTGCCCCTATTGGACCCAGATATTCAACTGTCTATGCAGGTCTCGGCACCCCTGAATGGGCTTTGTACACATATCTCCGGTCATTGGATGAACTATGTACTGTGTGTACTTAGACTTATCCCCGTAATACACAGCCCGATATTGAGGAGAAAGTGAGCGCTGAGTTGTCAGGTCCGCACTTGCTTCAGGGGGGGCCGCATGGTGAATTGCAGACGATCCTTAGATTTGGGTGGCCCATTGAAGACAGCGGCGGTCTGCTGCCTGTTTGGAGCAACTAGCAGCAGACCGTCGTTATCCTTTTTTTATTAAATGTTGAAAGACAGAGATTAGCCGACATTGTGCATGTTTTAATATGACCTATTACAGCAAATGGTTATTGGCCATTCTGGTGGGTAATCGGTCAGGAACGGCCGATACTCGCTTGGTGTAATAGGACCCTTAGCATATAGGAAACCCGGTAAAGCTTGGTCTCCTTGGAGACCCCAACATTTTATACTATTGTGCTCATATAAAAGCTATAAAAGCCTTTATCACAAGTTATTATAAATCTTGTAACACTATTATAAAATCTCTCGAGAATCTCTTACTTTGCTGAGAAGTGAGAATTATGACATAAACTACATCTGCATCACTAAATATATCAGGTTCTTTGTCAGGTACAAATAGTTCTGGGACTGGAGGACTGGAGCTATGATATTCAGCCGTGACACCAGAAGAAACAATGGTATTACATTATAATTGTTACTTTGTAGCTTCGTGTACTTTTACCTTCAACAACCTCTCCTTCTTTTCTATTAATATTTATGTGATGAGGACGAGGTCATAACGCTAACAGAATGGGGGGGGTCATTTCCTAATAATACACTTACAAGACCGAGAGAGAAGAACTAAAGTGCTCTAATAATTACAATTGTAGTAACTTACAAGGCTCGTAGAGCATAATAGTTACAGTAGGGAAGACTGACTCTATATGCTAGACCGTTCTACAAATGCTAGAAGTATCTAGTATGAACTCTTTGGAATTACCTGATTGCTAGTAGATATGGTCTGGTTGTGGATAAACCCAATAACTCACTAGACTAGGTGGTGGAAGGATTAGCTCATAAAGGGGATCAGCTTCTCTCCCTGCACTATGGATGGTTACATAATGTTTGTATACAATAGAAATAATAACATTGCACACTGTTGAAACCGGGATAACTGGGATAACCAAGGTCTTTGGAGATGGCCTTGTACAATTTGGAAGTTTTGTGTTTGTTAATAATAGCAGTTCTGATGTCCTCAGATAGCTCCTATGTCTTCACCATTGTGACAAAGGAACAAGGCCCAACATGTGGCTTTTTTATACACTCAACCCTTCATTCCCCACAAAATCATTTTTGCATTGTTAAATAACCCACCATAGATTTCCATCTTTCTAAAATCAATTTATTATGGCTTTTGCTCTGTTTTGCTGCTTTCTGGCTGCACTCACCCCCTCTGGACGCATAAAATCATCAAAACGGAGTCCTTTTTGATACCCTCCCTCCTCCTGGCCCCCCACCCTCCGTGTTGGGGATCACGTGTCCCCTCTCTTCAATGGGTTGGGTTAGCGCTTCTAACCCTGCCAACTGATGAGATGGAAGACAGGTGATCAGCTGGGAGCACCTTCCTTCCTCTACTAAGGGCTCATTTATTGTACATGATTGTGCTGTGGCCCTAAATGCTCACTTCACCCCCCCCCCCCCTCCCTGCATGGGTGTTGTCAGCGCTGCAACCCGGAGCAGCGCTGACAGGGCGGCGCCGGCGCCCACTACTCCAGCCCGGGGCCTCATCCTTGGGCAGGGAAAGATGTTCTCAAAGTTCATTTCAATACAGTTGGGCCCTGTCTGTTCTATGGAGAGGGGAGGGGGAGGAGGGAGATTAGTCAGCAGTAGATAGCAGGGAACAAAGGATTACACAGCGGGACCTGTGTGAAAGCTGGTATTCAGAGGTCAGAGAGGTCAGTGCTGACTTCAGAGGAGATAGCCCAGTGATGTAGTAAATTAACTCTTTGTTGTCCTGTTTTGGTGCCTCATCTCCCTCCACCCCCTCCCCTCTCCATAGAGAACCATGAAGACAGGGGGGAGAGATTCAAACTGCTTTTTCATGATAAAAATGCATTTTTCAGCTAATAAACCCAATTACAAAGTTTCTTAAAATCGCCTGGACTATTGATTTCTGCAAAAAAAAATTAAACGACAGTGACACTTTAAACTTCACGGGTGCCAATAATGAGCAGGACTGTATAAGGCTACATTGCCGGAATTGGTGACCGGCCGGGGAGTAGATTGCGCTGCATTCTCTCCCTGACTGTATATATATAACATATGGCTAAGGTGTTGAAAGATTAAATAACGTATCCATGTAATTCATGTATTTTCTATTATAACAAAACAATGGTGACAATAGGGCCGGAGATTACACATCAGACATATACGGAAAATATACAGCATGCAGAACGCCTGACTACAAAGCCTGAATGAGAAGAAATACAACGTATTAGACATTCTGACACCAATGTTATAGCTTAATCTTATGTTCGTATATTGCTAGTAGTAACAGGCACAGCCAGCCCAGGAGCAGTCCTAGATTCTGCAGGAAGAACATCAGCCACGGTCTCTGCGTCTGGATATGAGTCATTTCAGGTAACTGTAACAAATGACAATAAGATGTTAATAGAAGTATAGAAACGTGCAGGGTGGTGGAAATAGATGCTAAATAACAGGTAGGTAGATAGAAAGAATTAAAAAGACATAAATAAATAGATATATGAGATAGATAGATAGATAGATAGATAGATAGATAGATAGATTGATAATAGATAGATAGATAGATAGATTGATAATAGATAGATAGATAGATAGATAGATAGATAGATAGGAGATAGATAGATAGATAGATAGATAGATAGGAGATAGATAGATAGATAGTAGATAGATAGATAGATAGATAGATAGATAGATAGATAGAAGATAGATAGGAGATAGATAGGAGATAGATAGTTATAGATAGATAGGAAATAGATAGATAGATAGATAGATAGATAGATAGATAGATAGGAGATAGATAGATAGATAGATTGATAATAGATAGATAGATAGATAGATAGATAGATAGATAGATAGGAGATAGATAGATAGATTGATAATAGATATATAGATAGATAGATAGATAGATAATATAGATAGATGATAGATAGATAGATAGATAGATAGGAGATAGATAGATAGATAGATAGATAGATAGATAGATAGATAGATAAATAGATAGATAGATAGATAGATAAATAGATAGGAGATAGATAGGAGATAGATAGATAGATAGATAGATAGATTGATAATAGATAGATAGATAGATAGATAGATAGATAGAAAGAAAGATAGGAGATAGATAGATAGATAGATATCCAAAAAGTAACTGCAGCACACGGGACTTTGTGAAGAAAATCAAACTGTATTGGTGATTAATCCATACAAAGCACACAGTGTACAAACAAGCGACGTTTCGACGTCTCAATGACGTCTTTTTCAAGCCAGTGAATACATTTCAAAGGTAACACGTGATTTATATATCCTGTGCAAAACTTAATTAGTGACATGTGCATTCCGCACCTGGTATTAAAGTCAGCTGACGTGAACAAAAATGTGTACAAAACATAGGTATACAGGAGTATCTAATTACAATGTGAAAATATAAGTCCATAATCAAGATTAATTCATCATAGTCCAAACGAGTATATAGAAATAGGAACATATCGGAGCAGTTCATGATCCACTCGCACATCGTGATCAGCAGCATCATCCGGTACTAGAGGCTTGGACCGCACGCTAAAGATGAAACGCACGGCCATCTTGTTCCACTTCCCCGAAGATGTAGCGTCCTGGTGTTATGGTAACTGATGACGTACATGGCAAATGTAAATGAGACACTTTGTGATCTGTCTTGATACTGTGAGACCAACCAATTAACACAGTCTTCCGTTCTCCCGTATTATACGGCGGACAGGACCCACTTAGATAAATCTTCCCATCCAGGATAACTGACTAGGGGGATGTCCACGGTAGTCTGTGGGGGCTCCACGGTATCGATCATTATGCAGACTGATTATTAAGACGGATTACCAGATAGGCGCTGAAACATCCCGAGGTGTAACGTGTTACCTTTGAAATGTATTCACTGGCTTGAAAAAGACGTCATTGAGACGTCGAAACGTCGCTTGTTTGTACACTGTGTGCTTTGTATGGATTAATCACCAATACAGTTTGATTTTCTTCACAAAGTCCCGTGTGCTGCAGTTACTTTTTGGATTTCTATATAGACACCTGTGGATCGGGGGTGTTGACCACGGCACCGGGCAAAGCTTTTCTCTCAGAGTGCTGCGTAAATTGTGTTTTGTAGATAGATAGATAGATACATAATAGATAGATAGATAGATAGATAGATAGATAGATAGATAGATAGGAGATAGGAGATAGATAGAGAGATAGATAGATAGATAGATAGATAGATAGATAGATAGATAGGAGATAGATAGATAGATAGATAGATAGATAGATAGATAGGAGATAGATAGATAGATAGATAGATAGGGAGATAGATAGATAGATAGATAGGAGATAGATAGATAGATAGGAGATAGATAGATAGATAGATAGATAGATAGATAGATAGATAGAAGATAGATAGATAGATAGATAGATGATAGATAGATATATAGATAGATAGATAGATAGATAGATAGATAGATAGGATATAGATAGATAGATAGATAGATAATAGGTAGATAGGAGATAGATAGGAGATAGATAGATAGGAGATAGATAGATAGATAGGAGATAGATAGATAGATAGATAGATAGATAGATAGATAGAAGATAGATAGATAGATAGATAGATAGATGATAGATAGATAGATAGATATAGATAGATAGATAGATAATAGATAGATAGGAGATAGATAGATAGATAGATAGGAGATAGATAGATAGATAGATAGATAGATAGATAGATAGATAGAAGATAGATAGATAGATAGGAGATAGATAGATAGGAGATAGATAGATAGATAGATAGATAGATAGATAGATAGATGATAGATAGATAGATAGGATATAGATAGATAGATAGATAGATAGATAGATAGATAGATAGATAATAGATAGATAGGAGATAGATAGGAGATAGATAGATAGATAATAGATAGATAGGAGATAGATAGGAGATAGATAGGAGATAGATAGATAGGAGATAGATAGATACTGTACTCAGAATAACGGCACTCAAAGAAAAAAGTAATGGCTAAACACGTGGGTACCAGCTGCCACACCAGGTTCCAAGGTTGCAGCGATATAAACTTCAGTAAATACAGCAGCACTTCCAAATGTTTGTACGGCTGTTGCATTTTCTGAAGTTTGGATAGATATTGTAGATGTATAGATAGATACAATAACAAAAAGATCCTAAACAATCACAGCACTCCAGACTCTGGAGTGGTATTCCTCTGTTACATAACCTGTTATGTATGGGTTAATACATTATATTTCTTTTCTTTTTTTTTCTTTTTTTTTTACATATTTTGTATTGAAATTTTTTTTCATCTTTATATTTAAAATTCATGAAATTTGAGATTCTTGAGAGTCAATTTGCCCTAGATTGTCAGTCCTGCTTGTTACACGCAGGCTCAGGAATTGTGACAGGTGCTTCACCAGTGATAATAAATATATAAAAACTGCTTCAAATTTTAGAAGTTTTCTCAGCACATTGTATCATCTCCTCTACAGCAGCGCTGGGATCTAGTGAAGAAGCCTGAAGTCTGATCCGGCTCCAACATGACACATGGCCGCGAACGCGTCTGACAATTATCACATCCCTGACATTCAAGTCTGAAGGAATGATGCAGATGGGCTGATGCCGAATCTCACGATTTATGTGTCACTTCCATCTGATGATGGATGCATGGACGTTATTAGGGGGGTGATTCAAGAAGGGTGGGACTCATTACAGAACATTACACTGTTGGTCTGTATGGTGCATCAATGTCATCTAATTGTCAGCAACTCGAGGAGGAAGCAAAGACATGGCAAGACCATTTGTGTGTATAGAGTAACTCGGGGGGGGGCAGTTGTTGTGAAATAAAGGTCATGAGTGCCTGGGCTTCCTATATCTTGTACGGGGGCCCCAACAAGATGCTGGGTCTCATCAATGGTCATGCCATGTCTCATCTGACCACATGCGCTTCTCCCATGCCTCTTCTTGATCATCCAGATGGTCAATGGTAAACTTCAAACTGGCCTGGACATGTGCTGCATAAGCAGGGGGACTTTGCGTGCCCTGCAGGATTTTAATCCATGATGGCGTTGTGTGTTACTATTGGTAATCTATGAGACTGTGGTCCCTGCTCTCTTCAGGTCATTGACCAGGTCCTCCAGTGTAGTTCTGGGCTGATTCCTGACCTTTTTCAGAATCATCCTTACCCCAGAAGTAAAGAACTTCAATGTAGCCCAAGATCGAGGCTGATTGACAGACATCTTGTGGTTTTTTTTTTGTTGTTGCCTTCTCACTTGCCTAATATCTATTGTCCTGTAGCCCATCCCAGCCATGTGCAGGTCTACAATTTTGTCTCGTGTTACTAGACAGCGCTTTGATCTTGACCATGGTGGAGAGGTTGGAGTGTGAGTGATTGATTGAGTGTGTGGGCAGGTGTTTTTTTTATACAGGTAACAATTTCAAACAAGTGCAATTCATCCAGGTAATGAGTGCAGAGTAGGAGGAGCTTCTTATAGAAAAACTAACAGGTCTGTAAGAGCCAGAATTCTTGCTGGTCGGTCGGTGTTCAAATACTTATTTCATGCAATAAATAATGCAATAATAAAATAATAACAATAATAACAACATTTTTGTAGATTCTATCTCTCACAGGTGAAGTGTACCTACAATAAAAATTACAGACCTCTCCATTCTTTGTAGGTGGGAAAACTTGCAAAATTGGCAGCGCATCAAATACTTATTTTCCCCACTGTATATTTAGTAAATGTATATAAGAAAACATCTTATGCCGTTAACACTGTAGACATATAAAAGTCACTCACCATTTCTACTAGTGACAGATAGAGGAACATTCCCGCAGTGATAGCAAATATCCAGATCTGTACATCTGGGTTAGTGGACACTGATAGACCAATGTAGAGACCCGCGAAGGCTGTCAATGCACTGATAAAGTTCATAAGAAAGGCTATTTTTGCTGTAAGTCCTGTATTCAGCAACACTGCAAAATCCCCTGTAAGAGAAAAGAAAGTTTAAAGGGATTATCCAGGATTAAAGAAAGCATAGATAATTTCTTGCAAAAACAGTGACACCCCTGTCCGCAGGAAGTGTGTGGTATTACAAGTAAGCTCCATTCACTTCCATGGAACTGAGCTGCAATATCACACCCAAACTCAGGACAAGAGTGATGCTGTTTCTGGAGGAAAGCAGCCATATTTTTCTAAGCCTGAACAACCCTTTTAAGAATCACATATGAACAGTAGTGGACTATAATAGGTCTGTTTCGGGTGGTAGCCCGAGGCCCTGAACACCCAAACAGACTTACGTTCAGCCATGATTTGCTTAAAAATTGCTGCTTTTTACCGCAATTTATGCACAAATCAGGGCAAAAGTGCAGCCAGGAGACAATGCTCTAACATTAAAGAATATATTGAAGGACCTTATCATGTGACAATGATGTCACCACAGGTCCTTTACAAGCTGCATTATGGAGGAAAAAGACTTAAGTTAGTGCGTCCATAGTTACAGTGGGTTGGGGAGGCCCAAGCTTGGTGAACAGCCCGGGGCTCATAGTAAAGTTAATCCACCCCTGCATATGAAGGGTATACATGACGATTTATTGTGCTTACCCATTTCATGGGGGATTTCGTGACACAGGATAGCAATAGTTGTCGCCACACCCGTTTCAGTTGAAGATGAAAATGCCGATCCTATTACCATGCCATCGGCAAAGTTATGCAGACTGTCTCCAACCAAGATCATTATGGCTAACAAGGTTATCCCATTGTCTAAACAGAACAAAGAGCATTGTGATCAGTTCTTATATAATATTTGGTAAATGTATTAAACTTGTGTGGGTAGGGGGCGATAAGTGTGAGATCATGGGGGAGTCCGATCTATACAGCCGCCATAGATAGACGATTGCTGTACTTGGTTCTCTTTGGTGGATCTATAGGTAATGAATGCATTGAACACAATTCCAATTAACCCTTTCCCGCACGAGGACGTAACTGTACGTCCTCATGCGGGTGTGGGCGTTCAGAGCGGGGCCGCGCGGCGACCCCGCTCTGAACCGCCGCAATCCCTGGTGCCTCATGTAGCCCGGGATCGCAGCTATTAACGGGAACGGTCCAATCGCCGTGCCCACTAATTAGATAATCGGAGGCAGCTGTCAAAGATGACAGCTGTCTCCGATTACCGGATTCAGCCGTTCCCTGGTGTCTAGTGGGGGAGATCGCTCCTCCGGGACGTTGTCCCGGAGGAGCGATCTCCGTTACTGCAGGCGGCCGGGGACCTCTCCAAGATGGCGCCGTCCCCTGCTCGGCACTCGTTTGTTTTCGGCTGCAGCAGCCGAAAGCAAGCGAGTGCCGATCTCATTGATCTTTGCTGTATAACCGATTCGGCCGATTATCATTCCATGTAATAGTACCCTTACTGTATAGCCTCTATGGCTCAGACTTATCAAAGGGTGTAAAATTTAGACTGGTGTAAACCGCCCACAGCAACCAATCACAGCTCAGCTTTTATTTTACCAGAGCTGAAAGCTGAGCTGTGATTGGTTGCTGTGGGCAGTTCACCCCAGTCTATATTTTACATCCTTTGACAAATGTCCCCTATGTCTTCTTAGTTCAATGTTCCTGTCTCCTGTGTACTTACGTTTCTTTCTAACTCTGAGATTTACTGGAGTAATATCTGCTATGGCGCCCTCTGTAGGTTCACAGTCTTCTGGACTCCTCTATAAAAATAATCAAGAAAAAAAAATGCATATTAATTGAAAACTCACAAAATCCCATATGGTATACTATGAGGCAAATAACTTTCAGCTTCAGTATATTACTATAGTAGCTTAGTGCTAGAAAGATTTTTTACTTGCTGAATGACAGGATTTTTAGTATTTTTCTGTTTTAATCCAAAGCATGCCTATGGTTTCTTTGTAAGGTTTTTGTCCATTAATGTCATTAGAAAAAAACAAACATGTAAAATAAATGTTGGTTTCCTATTAGACCACATTATATGGTTTACTATATTGCTGCTTTTACACGGAACGAGTAGCGTTCTAATTTTCACAATAACGATCGCATTTGAGCGATAATCGTTCTGTGTAAACACAGCGAACGATCAAGCGACCAGCGAGAAATCGTTCATTTTGATCTTTCAGCATGTTCTCAAATCGTCATTCGCTAAAAATTCGCAGATTGCTTCGTGTAAACAGTCTTTCAAAGATTGGCTGAGATGGGCTTAAGCGATCTTAAAAACTATCGCAATAACGATTTTTCTGACAAATTTTCTAACTATTTTTCTAACGATTTATTAATCTAAATGCTGATCGTTGTAAAAACCAAACCGTTGCTTCAAAATCGTTAAGCGATCGATTGGGAGAATTATCGCTTTGTGTAAATGCAGCAGACGATTGTAACGCCTGGAGTAGTGGATCCACTGGACCGGCACCAGCGATGGCACAAACCTCACCAGGGAGCGGAGTCTAAGGGGCCGCTGGTTTTCACCAGAGCCCGCCGCAAGGCGGGATGGACTTGCTGCGGCAGGCGACCCCCAGGTCGCTACCCCTGGCTTGGTTGCTGGTGTCGGCAGGCGAGGCGTGGCAGGAGATGGCACAGGCAATGGTCTGCAGGTGAGAGCGCACGTGACAGGCTGGACACGGGAACAGGTGGAGTGACAGGGAAACAGGAACCAGGAACAGGGACTTGGGACCAGGTAACGGACAGGACTCAGGAACAGGGACTTGGGACCAGGTAACGGACAGGACTCAGGAACAGGGACTGGGGACCAGGTAACGGACAGGACACAGGAACAACAGGGAGCTGGGCCAAACGCTATGGGAAGCATGTAGAGGCTCCAACACAGGGGACAGGGCATGCTGGGATTTATAGGGGAGTGATTAGGTGCAACTACCAATTAGGAGCGCACGGCCCCTTTAAATCTGAGACAGCCGGCGCGCGCGCGCCCTAGGAGGCGGGGACGCGCGCGCCGGCCGGCACAGCGGGAGACAGGAGCGTGGAGAGGTGAGGCGCCCCCCGGGGCCGAGGTGATAGCAGCGCCGGGTCCCCGACTATGGACACCGGCTGCTGCATGGGGCAGGAAGCGGTCGCGGGGGCGGCCCGGAACGCGGGACGCCCCCGCGGCCGTGACAGTACCCCCCCCCCTTTGGCCTCCCCCTCTTTCTTGCCTGCAGATGGCACAGGAAGCCACAAAGTCTTTGACATCTTGAAACAGACTAGGCCACCAGTAGTGGCGAGAGATCCGTTGGCCGGTCTTACGGACTCCAGGGTGCCCGGCCTCCAACGAGGAATGACCCCACTTCAAAATACCTCTTCGAAGCGCAGGGTGAACATGAGTCTTTCCGGGGGGTACTCTCTGAAGCGAGGAGGTGACGACTGGTGCTAGGCGATCAGGCGGTAAAACATGGCAAGGGACTGTGGGTCTGTGGACGAGGACCTTCTGTAAGTTCTCCCGGTGGTGAGAGGACACGACCTTAGTCTTGGGTACGGAGAGAGGGTACACCTCGGCAGAGAAGGCATCCGCCGAGTCTTGGTCTTCTGCCGGTAGGTCGGGTAGAGGCTTGGCTGGGACAGGAAACGACATAGTACACTTGGTCTGAGGTGACCTGAGACACTGGTTGGAACAGTCCTGACCCCAACTGAGAATCTCCCCGGTTCTCCAGTCCAGTTGAGGGGCATGTTCTTGCAGCCACGGGAGTCCCAGGAGGACCGCGGGGGAAGAATGGGGCAGGACGTAGAAGGATATCTCTTCTTGATGTAAAGGACCCACCTGGAGGACTAAAGGTGCGGTCTGGTAGTACACACGGTCGGTAAGAATTTCGCCTGTGACCGAGGAGATAGACAGGGGCCTGGCTAGTCGGGTCACGGGTAGCCGCCATCTTTGGACCAATGTTGCCGCAATAAAACTGCCTGCTGACCCAGAATCGAGGAAGGCAGTAGTCTGATGATTTCGTCCTGAGAGAGTCCGGATGGAAACTGGCATAGACAGACTTGGAATGGTGGCATTCACACCTAGGGACACCTGTCCCACCGGACCTAGGTGCGAGCATTTTCCGGATGTTTGGGGACGTAGGGGACATCTCAGCCGAAAGTGATCGGAACCACCGCAATAGAGACAGAGATTCTGCTCCAGGCGCCGGATTCTTTCATCAGGCGTCAGGTGAGCCCGTTCCACCTGCATAGGAATCTCAGGAGAGGGTTGGGACATCGAAAGGTCAGGATTCTGGAAAACCGGCGCCAGCTGGGGATGGCGACGGGAACGGGTTAGTAAATGTTCATGCCGAACCTCCTCCTCCCTCTCCGAAAAACGAGTATCAACTCGGGTGGCCAGTAGAATGAGTTCGTTCAGGGAGGTAGGCAGGTCTCGGGCAGCGAGCACGTCTCTCACACGACTAGACAGGCCCTTCTTGAAGGTGGCCAATAGGGCGGCCTCGTTCCAGTCCAATTCGGCTGCCAGGGTGCGGAACTGGATGGCGTAGTCACCAACAGAGGAGCTGCCTTGAGAGAGGTTGAGGAGAGCAGTCTCGGCTGAAGAAGCACGGGCAGGTTCCTCAAAGACGGAGCGAAACTCGAATAGGAAGGCCCGGAGATTGGCAGCAACTGGATCATCACGGTCCCACAGTGGCGTGGCCCAGGCCAGGGCTCTACCTTCTAATAGGCTGATGATGAAAGCCACTTTAGAGCGCTCGGTGGAAAACTGACTACTCAAAAGTTCAATGTGCATGGTGCACTGAGTCAAGAATCCTCTGCACAACTTAGAGTCCCCAGAGTACTTGCTTGGGAGGGCCAGTCGGAGTGAAGAAGAAGCGTCAGGAGGTGGTGTGCGCTGGGCAGTAGTCTGCTGCTGTAAGGCGGCAGTGAGTTGCTGGATCTGCTGTGACTGCTTCTGGATTTGTTGCGCCTGCTGAGTGACCACTCTGGCGACATCACGGAGATCAGGTACCTCGCCGGGATCCATGGTTGGAGCCTACTGTAACGCCTGGAGTAGTGGATCCACTGGACCGGCACCAGCGATGGCACAAACCTCACCAGGGAGCGGAGTCTAAGGGGCCGCTGGTTTTCACCAGAGCCCGCCGCAAGGCGGGATGGACTTGCTGCGGCAGGCGACCCCCAGGTCGCTACCCCTGGCTTGGTTGCTGGTGTCGGCAGGCGAGGCGTGGCAGGAGATGGCACAGGCAATGGTCTGCAGGTGAGAGCGCACGTGACAGGCTGGACACGGGAACAGGTGGAGTGACAGGGAAACAGGAACCAGGAACAGGGACTTGGGACCAGGTAACGGACAGGACTCAGGAACAGGGACTTGGGACCAGGTAACGGACAGGACTCAGGAACAGGGACTGGGGACCAGGTAACGGACAGGACACAGGAACAACAGGGAGCTGGGCCAAACGCTATGGGAAGCATGTAGAGGCTCCAACACAGGGGACAGGGCATGCTGGGATTTATAGGGGAGTGATTAGGTGCAACTACCAATTAGGAGCGCACTGCCCCTTTAAATCTGAGACAGCCGGCGCGCGCGCGCCCTAGGAGGCGGGGACGCGCGCGCCGGCCGGCACAGCGGGAGACAGGAGCGTGGAGAGGTGAGGCGCCCCCCGGGGCCGAGGTGATAGCAGCGCCGGGTCCCCGACTATGGACACCGGCTGCTGCATGGGGCAGGAAGCGGTCGCGGCGGCGGCCCGGAACGCGGGACGCCGCCGCGGCCGTGACAACGATCTATTCATCTCCTACAATTTTGTCAATTTTTAACATTTTCAGCAGTGGCCACTAGGTGGCGCAATACAAGGATATATCTATACTGAATTTTTAAATTAGAACAGTTTGGATATCATTGCCTGTACATGACCCAGAATGACATGAAGTGATAGATACTTTGATAGTCAATATAGGAAATACCACAACTTTAGTGGTAGTTGTAATACTTTATATGTATTTATATGTATATGTACTTTATAAGTCTGTTTATATGTATATGTACTATTTATATGTATATGTACTTTATAAGTCTGTTTATATGCATATGTACTATTTATATGTATATGTACTTTATAAGTCTGTTTATATGCATATGTACTATTTATATGTATATGTACTTTATAAGTCTGTTTGCCAGACTTAGGCCAGTCCTGCTCTGCTGTCATCTTCAGTAGTGAAGACATCGGAATGAGGTAAAAATATTATTATTATTATTATTATTATCATCATCATCATCATCATCATCATCATCATCATCATCATCATTATTATTATTATTATTATTATTATCATCATTATTATTTATTTATTTTTTGGACCTCTATGAAATAGAAGTTAATGTATTTGTTGTCTTTTTTGTAACTTTTCTAACCTAATTTTTATAGGCCATTGTGATATTACATTACTGTCTGTCTATCTGTAATGGTATGCCACATCTGGCTTGCAGCAGCACTGGAAAGACCTGGGGGTCTTTGTCGGCCCCCCATGTGACAATCATTGGCCCCTGCAATCTGAAAACCGGGACAGTGATCACTGTTCAAAAGAAACTCTTTCCCTTTCGAATGGTGCTAAAGTAGTTAGGAAGTCACAATTAAAGTTATCTCTGATCCCAGCGAGTACCGCAAGTCCACCATCACTTCAATGGAGCTGAGCTACAATACTTCAAGGTACATTTTTACATGAATGGATCGGTGCCTGCATCACAGAAGGGAGAGGGTTCCGTCAGACTGGGGGGCGGCGGACCACCCCAAGTGCTTCATGCTGGGCCTGTGCTTGGGAATAGACCGGCGCTGTGTACAGGAACCAGGCAGCGGTTCAAGAAAAGGACCACGCCACCTGCATTCCCGTGCCGGCGCCAATCCATTCATATAATAAACCCAAAGCGATGTACCTAATGGTACAATCACTTTAACACAGCAGCTTCTGGAAAAGCCCTTTAAATAAGTTATCCAGGATTAGAGAAAACTTTTTTTTTTTTTTCAAAAACAGCGCTACACCAGTCCTCAGGTTATGAGTCATATTACAACTTGACTCCATTCACTTCAATGGAATTGAGCTGCAATACTATCAGGGTGGTGTCCTTTTTGGAAGAAATCAGCAACTTTTTTAACCTTTTTAATTGGTGAAAATAACCAGAGTTTCCATTCCCAGTAATTTTTTACATTAAATCTTAATGCTCTCTCTTCTATCAAATGTTCCACTTTGATAGATTTTGTATATATTTTTTAAAAAAATCTACATATCTTTTCCCACTTTTTCCACTTTCATACATTTTAGCATCACGGACACTCGCTGACACCAGGCTCCTTCATATTTCACGTCTTACCAACTGTATAGTAGATGTGGATTTGGCTTTCCTCGACTGGTCATTCAGATGGGATTCCAGCGGGAGGTCGTGGGAATGTGTTAGGTGGCCGTTCACTAGAGATAGACCCTGCTCAAAACATTGAAGAAAGGTTAAGAAAAAAAACTGCAAACAAAACTAAATGTATAGATGGTAGCAAACACATCCAGAACCCGTACTCTCGGCATTTGATCACTGGTGGTTGAAGAAATTAGATGCTGCCCTTAAAGCGTTACTCCAGTGGGGAAGGGCACTTTTTTTGCTGGGACCCACATCGGGGCGCTCCGGCTTCCGGGTGTCTGACGTGGGCCCGAGACGTGACGTCTCAGGTCCGCTCAGCCACTGAGAGGCGGGATCTGAGCTGACTTGAAACGGATCCCACCTCCCTCACTGAGTGGCTGAGCGGACCTGAGACGTCACGTCTCGGGCCCGCGTCAGACACCCGGAAGCGTCCGTGAACCGGCACCGGAGTGCCGCGATGCGGGACCCGCCGCTGGAACCGGGGAGGTGAGTGGACCTCTTTCCCCTCGGCCACCTCCTCCCCGGTACCAGCAAAAAAGTGCCCCACCTGCTGGAGTACTCCTTTAAAGAGGTTGTCTGGGAAAAATTAACTTTTCACCTGTACCCCCCACGACCTCTGTATCGGGCTCCCGACTTCTTTCTTATGAATAGAGAAACGGGTCACGTGACCCATGGCTCTATTCATTGCTATGGAGCTGCTGGAAAGAGTCGAGTAAGCCAGAAGAGTGCTTACTCTTTTCAACAGCTCCATAGGAATAAATAGAGCTGCGGTTACATACCCTACCCACGGCTCTATTCGTAACAAGGAAGTTGGGGCCCGATGCGGAGATTGGGGGAGGGGGGGGTACAGAGGTCAGACCCCCCCCATGTCTCTTACTTTTCCCCTATCCTGTGGATAGACAACCTCTTTAAGGCCCGATGAGCGATATTATGCCCAATCAGGCCAGTATGGCAGATTATCACTCCGTGTAATGAAGACAACGATCAGTCGAAGAAATGACCATCAGCTGATCATTGTCTTTCAAGCTGCTGAAAAATCAATGTCCACCAACCACGCATCGCTACACGTAATAGTAAATTCGTGGCTGATGGCAGTGTAAAAAAAAAAACAACTTTATACATGTCCACGCTCCCCTCGTGTTCTCCTCACATTTGCCCGCAGGCTGGAGCTTCAGAGATAGTCTCCAAAGTGACAGGCTGCACAGTAAGTCACTGGCCGAGATGAGAAAGTGCCGCTGCCTGAAGCTTTGGGAGGGAGCATAGAGAGGTATGTACATTATATTGTTTATTATTTTACACTGTAAGGCAAGGGCTGCACAAACATTGCTAATGATGTCTGTGCAGCCCTTGCTAAACGAGTATGGAGTGGTGTAATAGACTCAGTAAGCGAGCGCCGATCTAGCAGATCGGTGCTTGCTTACAATGGGCATTAGGCTTCATACACACGTGGAGAATGTGCATGGTGTCAGTACAGCAGCATGAAGTTTTAAATAGTTTCAGAGCTCCCGGCATCATAATGACACTTGATGCCAGGAGTTCCGATAATTCGCTCCATTGCACACAAATGCGGAGAGTTTGGCTTCAGACGAACCCAAACATGCCTGAGGATTGCTCATCTCTAATAGATGGTGTCCATCCTAATAAATAGAGGGCAACATACTTTTGTTTTTCTTGCGCCTCTAGACACCAGAGGCCGGGTATGACTGCCACCTCCTATAGCTAGGCCCTGGAAGTGCCCCTGAGGGCTTTTCTTCTCTGCTGTATGATGACCTGCTGGACTATTATATATTCGAGTACATGTTGGTTTATGAACAGGAATTTTACTGTACAGAAATGTTTATTTCCAGAATCTCAGATTTAAACAAACCACAAGAGCCCTCAATTATGCCTAAGCCGCCACTTGTCTATGAGGTCCTCCTAACCGCAGCTTGTTCCATTATCCTTCTATTTCTGAACATAAAATGAGTCTAAAATAGTCCGATCAGATTGATAGACCGGCTTCGCTCCGCCGCGCGGCAGTAATAGGTGGAGCATTCCGCAATGTAAGCCAGATATCATGACGGCTTTAAATAGAAGCTACACATCAAACGCACAAATTCCTCGGCTCCATACTTAAACAGCTTCGGGTTCTTCTGATGATGAGCAGACTGAATACACTTGTTTATGCTGAGCAAAGTTCTTCAAGTTGAGTCAAACCAGATGCCATAAAGTGCTCCACTGACTGGGAACAGTAGACACAAACATGTCAATGGACTGGTATTTCACCAAGTTCCTTGAAAAGTGCCAACTGTGTTTCTCATCTTAATGCAAGACGAATGATAAAAAATTGATTATTTTATGCATAAAGCCAACTAGGTATATGGCATTACTATTACTGTGATTAACGATGAGCGAATCGCCCGTCTAAACGGAGCAAAGTGCTTAGTTTGATAGGCAAGTGGCTTATCAGCCGCCTGCCATTCATCTCTGTTCCGCTCCCTGCTGCTCCACTCTGGGTGTCTGGAAAGCTGGATCCAGTCCTGGGAAACTGGGAGAAGTCTCCCAGGACTGGATGCAGCTTTTCCTGGCACCTGGTAATGAACGTCTGGGAGCGGAACAAAGTTGAAATGCAACAGGCTGATTAGCCGTTATAATAGAGTCTATTATTTTGCGGGGCCAACAGATATGAATAGGCACTGTGTAATGTTTGGTTTTCCTTGTAGTGTAGTTTCCCAGTAAACTGAGCTCCCGAGGCAGTTTAAGGGGTTATCCGGTTAGGGAAAAAGTCTTTGCAAAATAACAAAAAAACTATACTTACCTCTCCGCGCTTCCGCTGTGTCCTCCTGCAGCGTCTCCAGGTCCCCCGCTGAAGGCTCCTGTCTCCACTGCTGAGATGGAGTCGTCTGGCTGAGCAGACTGTCACTGCCGAGATGTGGAGGCGGGTGCATTCACCGGAGATGCTGCAGGAGGACACCAGGGGAGTGCATAGAGGTAATCTTTGTTATTTTGTATATATTTGCAATGATATGTAAACCCCTTTATTCATTATTCAGAACCTTCTGGCAGGGGGAGAGTTTTGTCAGCAAGAACTTTCTGAAACCTGATTTGGAGGAAGAGAAAGTGAAGTAGAAGAGTTTAGTTTGCAAAAGAAGTGAGATGCATGAGGAGCGAGTGAGGAGTTAGATGTCTACCATGGATCACGGAGACCATGGTACCACGATTAATGCCTGGAGAAGTTAATTGCCTTGAACCAAAGGCACATTTATTCTGTGGTCTTCAAGGAGAAGACCAGTGTCAAGTCTCTTTCTCAGTATGAAAGAGCATCTCTGGTCTGGTTTGGATCACTTCTGCTACTGGAAGCTAGCCAATGGGATTTATCTTCATCACCTCTGGGACATTAACATCTCAAGAACTAGCCCAGTGCACTGTATGCATTAACTTAAAGGGGTTATCCAGCGCTACAAAAACATGGCCACTTTTGCCCCGCTCTTGTCTCCAGGTCAGGTGTGGTTTGCATTTAAGCTCCATTTACTTCAATGGAACTGAGTTACAAACCTCATCCAATCTGGAGACAAGAGCGGGGCAAAAGTGGCCATGTTTTTGTAGCGCTGGATAACCCCTTTAAAGCTCTAATCAAGGCAGCAGCTATTCTTTACCTTGGCTGGTGGACTAGACAGTGCTCATGTCTATTCTGAACAGCCTTGGCAGTAGGGATGGTCCGAACCCACCGAGGTTTGGGTTCGGATGAACCCGAACGCTCGGCATCGGATTCCCGCTGTCTGCTCACTCAGTGCAGTGGGCGGACCCCCTGGAAAAATGGGATACAGCCTATGGCTATGGCTGTATCCCATTTTTCCAGGCAGTCCTCCCGCTGGATCCGCCCTCTGCACGGAGCAGGCAGACAGCGGGAATCATTACCGGTTGTACGAACCCGATATATATATATGTTCATACTTTCAAAATTTTTATCTACATAAAAATTCCCTTTCTACAGCTAATTTCAGCTTTTCTTTATAGATTGGGGCCAGAGATGAGCAAACTGGGCAAAGGTTAGGGTTTGTATGAACAGCCCCTTTAAGAATATGAGAAAACTTGTTTAAAGGAGAAAGGGAGGGGATTATAAAAAAAAGTTTCTATTTACTCCATGTAGTGTTCCTTTAATATTAGAACATGTTCTTCAGATGGGAAAGGCAGCTCTACATTACAATAATTCACCGTTTGTTTACCGCATTCTAGGTTACAGGAAGCTCAGAACAAAGCATTCTAGAATTCTGTCATCAATCACGTCTTGTTTAGAAGCTCTGAAAGGCCTCATACCGCGTTAGTTAATATAACATGGAGCTAAGTACACTCCTTTGTTGGACTGTTAAGTGACTGCGACATGGAACAGCTCTGGAAACCCAACAAAAGGGACGGCAAAATTATTTCTCTGTAATCTTTAAATGAGCTCAAGTGTATTATTGTGCGTTATGTAATTGAAAATACATTTAAACCGAGCGCAGGGACTGGAAAGGACGACGTCAAAACAAAGTCACATTTTTCGACTTATGCTGGATATTATCCGGGCAGGGCAATGGGGATTGTCGTCTCTGTTGCAAATGTAAACATTGAACATATGTAACAAATAGGGTATAGGCAAAACACGATTCCCCAAAAATTAGACCGTGTCTTATATTCATTTTAACTCCCATAAATGTGCTAGGTCTTATTTTCCGGGGATGTCTTAGTTTTCCCATGAAGAAGAATTTGCATGTTGCATACACAACAGGGATAGAGCGTATGGTATTGCAGCTTCCGGCCACCAGGGTGAGCTCACCACAGCACACTCGTACAGCACAGCAGGGACAGTGTACGGTATAGTGGCAGGCCATGCGATTATGGCAGACTGTGTGCAGCTCTACATCTGGCGGTAGTGGACAAAAGGGATGGCGGCAGGTGACGGGCCTCTTGATGCCTTGCCTGCACTTTTACAAGTGACGGCCGCGGGAGGGAACATTGGGGTTGGCAGCAGGTGACGTCTTTATGTCCTGCTCTGCAACGGATGGTAAAGGTAGGGGAGAAGAGTAACGAAAAGAATCACAGCTGCATGCCCTAGTGTTGATTGGCGGACATGCTTCCAAACAAAAACTTTGCTAGGTCTTATTTTCCTTTTACTCTTCTAGGTCTCATTTTCAGCGTAAGTGTTATTTTTAGGGTAACAGGGTATGTAACCAGAGAGATGGCCGCATAAGCCCACAATAACAGTAGGCTATTGGCTTTGCTATACATGGGGCAGTTGACACCAGTCCCTGGAGTCCAAGATGGCCCAAATGCCCCTTTTCCCACATATGGCATTGATTTTAAAAATAGCACATCATAGATGAGGCAAGCCTGGTGCACCACTAGCATTGGGGCCTATGGTCTTCAATATATACGACCTAGAGTCATTCGGGTAGGGTGACCTTCAATATTGTAGCCACCCATCTTGTCCCTCTCAGCCTGTCTCTTATGGCCCCAGAGATATCAGAATTTATTAGGTGACTAATTTTTAGAGATGAGCGAACCTGGAGTATGCTCGAGTCGATCCGAACCCAAACTTTCGCCATTTGATTAGCGGTGGCTGCTGAACTTGGATAAAACCCTAAGGCTATGTGTAAAACATGGATATAGTTATTGGCTGTATCTATGTTTTCCAGACAACCTTAGAGCTTTATCCAAGTTCTGCAGCCCCAGCTAATCAAATGCCGAACGTTAGGGTTCGGATCGACTCGAACCCGAACTCTGTTCGCTAATCTCTACTCATGTTTTATGGTATTTATAGGAGATGTTGTCTCCAATCTAGGCCATACTTACCAACAAAAGCTAGGACAATCTAATACAACAATTTATCTTTTCTTTTTGAGAGTGGTGGGATTAATGGGGTTTAAATAGTCTGTTAAAAAAACTACTATGGCCAATCTGACCACCATAATAACAGTTGGTACCATGTTCCCTGATGGCGAGAGGAAGCTTATGTATGAGGTTAAAAAAAAATGGTAACAGAAAAAGAATAGAAATACCCCCACCTGTCTTGTAGATGAAATAATGAGAAAGGAAATTTTGTTGATGAGGAAGAACCCATGGATGCCTCCGATCATCCCCAATATTTTCCACAAATATTGCTTCTCCTCTAAGTAAAGTTCTCCATCTTGTCCATGATGATCATGGGAGATATTTTCATGGATGCCCAAAACCTGTAGAAAATGTAAAGATAGTGAAAACAAAAAAATAGCGGCTCTTTTCTAATCATATCCAATTATTTATTATCCATTATTATTTAAAAAAAAAAGTTTTGCTGGAGTACCCCTTTAAGAGGAACTGCAATCCAATGATCATTTAAATGAGCCTAGTAAGGGCTCTTTGAATGAGCGCTGATCTCGCAGATCAGTTCTTATTTGTGGCACTATAAGGACTGTGTAAGAGCCCTTAGGAATGACTCTAAGTGCGGGTAAACACAGGCACCATACCCATCTCATGTGATTGGCAAAACTTGGCACCATACAGTCACTGTGAATGGCCATGTTTAACTTTGCTATTAGGTCCCCCATTCTTCTGTGTATAAGACTGTTACAGGGGTATTCCCACCTGGCAAGGTTATCCCCTAGACACCGGATAGGGTATGACTAGCTGATCACAGGGGATCCTACCACTTAGACCCCCAAGATCTTGGGAATAGGGACCCAAGTCTCCCATCACAATGGAGCATGCAGATCATTTTTGCTCCCCATTCGTTCTCTACTGGCTGTACTGGTTTACCTGAGGGATGAGGTGCAGCAAGGCGTCCCCCGAGAGAGTCCCCACAGCCAGTCCTACAAAAAGCTGTAAGATGAGTTTATAGCTCTCCTCACAGGAACTGAAGATAATCAGAGTGGCACCAAACATGGATCCGATTGTCAGAAGTAAAACTGCAATTGTGCTGTATCCATATCCTGTGGAACATTAGCCAGTTTAGCCAGTACCATAACATGTAGTACCATGATAACATGTAATGGATAAACAGCAAAATAATGTCACTCAATGGTTGAAGGGGTACTCTAGCTGCAGAAAAAAAATTTAGAGTGCTAAAATGAAGGCATACCCTGATCCCTAGCGGCTACTGTTCTGACAGCCCCTCCACTCACTGCTGCTTCCTGCTTCCTGGGATGTGTTGACCCTGCAAGAATTAATGCCCCTTCCTCAGTCACTGACTGTCTTACCAGGTACTTCCTGTTGGCACAGCCAATGATAGGAAACAGGAAGTAGAAATGATTGGTGGGGCCAAGGGGCCTTCAGAACAACAATAACAGGGTATTGGGGCAGGTGAGTATGCTTTCTTTGTTCTTATAATTTTTGATTTACTTAAATTTTTTTTACGGGGGCTGGAATACCCCTTTAAGTAGACAATACAGCAAAATACTTACTTTCGAGGGTGGTGGGAGGGGGGAGCTGTGTGCTCGTGAAGTCCTCTACTGGGCATGTGCAAGAGAGAAGTTGATGAATTATTGCCGGACTAATCTGTTTAAATTGTTCCAGGGAAACCGGTGATCGGCTATTTTGTAGAACAATTTTTACAAGTTCATATGCAGAAAAGCAATGATGGCTCTAAAATAATAATAATAATAATAATAATAATAATAATAATAATAATAATACAAAAAATCAGGTTCAAATAGGGTGGAATTTATAAAATGTAACCCTCCCACTACGCCCCATTACTTTACTGACATCAAACTGGAATGTAGAAATGCAGATTGCAGTATTCTGTAATTACTGTAGACTTACTTAAAGGCGCTGTCAGCCCATATGCCCTATCGCCTTGGATAAGAAGATTAGCACGTCAATAGCCGTAACTGTTTATGTCAATGGTCATCTTAAAGGCTAACTCAAAAAATGAGATGTCTTCCGGCTAAAATGCTTTGCATTCTACACTTCAGTCTTGTCAATACTCCAAACATCTAAATTGCTCATGACAGCACTACTGGGTTGGTCACTGCAATAAAACCAGACCTTAGTATAGTATCTATAAGCATCTTAAAGGGGTATTTACAGATAGTTGGAGGTCTAGACACAAATATCGCACTATATTCCAGGAGCTTTAAAAGGTGTCATCAGGAATTTTCCTATTTGGACACAAATATATATCAAGGACTATAGATAAAGCTCACAGCTCAGCCTCCCCCTCCTTGTTGAATGACCTCTTTAAAGGTCACAGATCATGCCCAGTAATGTTTCCCATTCATGTCTTTGGGCAGCTCCTTTCTACTATTGTCTATGTCTATGGGGTTAGCTGTAAAGCATACCTCTAAATGTTATTAAAACAGTTCAGGCTAGATGGCTATCCACATAATAAAGAACAAAAGGATATATAAATAAAAAATAAAATCAGAAAATAGAAAAAGATTAGACAAAAAGAACATGTTTCAGTACCTGGATCTGAAAGAAATTTAAGTGGTACAGTCCAAGAGGTAAACATAGTAAGCTTAGGGCCCCCTGGTAAAATTCTGAATGGGCTCTACTGTGTATGACCTCAAAGAACTCAATGGAATGACTTTGTCGAGGTTCTTCTACAAGATTGGAAGCTATATACATGGTGCAGACTCTATATATTACCATGATCCATCCTGCAGGATGGCCGGTTCTCTCTCGGACATCGTTGTGTCTTCCTTTAGGCTCATCATTAGTTTCCACTGATGGAACAGGTAATGGTTCATGGCTTGTCCCTGGGATCACGAGACTTCGTAACTTCCTCCTGTGGTTATGGTCGGTCTTGATACAGTTCATTGCGGATTTCAGTCTTCCTATCAGCTCCTCTATTTCTAATAAGTGATCAAACATAAAAACTTATTGTTACAATTAAAGGGGTTATCCACCTAAGAGAGAAAAAAATCAAATGCTAGCTGGTCTTACTCACCAAGTCCCCCCCTGAGTATTTTGGGCCGTTTCCTGTCTTTCTAGCTGCTGCCATTCCTGAGTAACAAGTTTTTCTAAAAGGCAATCTTTAACAAAGATAGGAAACTACATTTCCCATCATGCATCTCCCTGATTGGTCAATTTGCGTATGCGCCCCCTTAGCTTTCTTCTCTGCCCACTGCTGTCATTACCTAGTAAACACACGACTGTTTTTTTCACACTGATTTTGCATCACATCTTCCCAGTATGTATACCACACTAGCTGATGATGTAACCGGCTGACGCGCTCATGGTGTAGCTATATGGTGCACAATGGGCATCTGTTTACCAGGGGTGGGGTTGTAGTGTAGGCTTAGATCTCTGCTTGCTGACTGTGAATGAAAACATTCTAGTGCTATCCAGACTCTAAGAACATCCATAACACTTACAATATACAGAGCTGTGACACAAAGACATGTGTATATGCTTGCATTCACTAATAGCAAGCAGAGATAGAACTATAATTTCTCATATTACAGACACCTAGGCTCAGGGACACATGTAAGTCTATGGAAACAGCACAGGTGCGTGGATGCAGATAATGTCTCCTGGGGGGTCGGGTTACCAAGTCAATGGACAGCTAACCCAGCCCCCAGAGAGGAGATCACATGTCCTGTGTCTACAAAGGGAGGGGGGAAGAGGGAGCAGAGTGTGGTCAGAGTGGACCCAGAGAAGATGATTTTACATGTCCAGAGCAGATAAGAAAGAGAAAATAACAGGGAAAGTGTTCAAGATAGGTTATGTATTAGTTTTAGTTTTCGTCCAATATAGGGGACCGTATGTTAGAGTACATAAATGGCTAAACTTTTTTATAGTTTGTTTTCTGTAACCTTGCTAATAATATCCTTAGCTCTACATGTAAAGAGTACAGCCTGGACCTTTTTACCTTTTTGCACAGTTGTTATGTTGTTATCGTTGCTTTTTTTTTTTTTTTTTTTTCAAGTTAAAGACTTCTGGCACAAAAAAACTAATTTTATATATATATATATATATATATATATATATATATATATATATATATATATTCATTTCTTTAATAAACTTATATAACTTTGTAACAGCTTTATTAAAGAAAAAATATATACATATCAATGATGCTTCACTGATGTCTTTTCTAATGTGTAATTGTAGTATTAGAATAGACATTACACTTAGGTATGCTGTGCGTATCAGTAGTGCTGCAGCTGTGGCACTCTATACTGGAGCCGGGATAAGTGGTGATCACTGTTCGCTCTGTTACACAGCGGCATTAATGACGACACAGACAGCTTGCCCAAGTCTAACATGCATTAGGATAGACATCAGGCATCACTGATAGCAATGTGTAGCAATATGCCAGGGCCTGTGTCAGCACAGGGTTTACCCTGCGCAGGGCATCTAGGGGCCCAGAGAGGCAGAGGGGCCCGGTGTTCTAATGTTCAGCACGCTCACATTAGTGCAGGGTGAGTGCTGAACATCAGAAGATACAGGAGACGAAGTAGGACCTACACACAAAAGGGTGAAGGACCTGATCACATGACCCGCAGGTCCTCAACCTCACAGTCACAGTCAGTGTCGGTCAGCCAGTTTATGTCAGTCAATGTCAGTCAGTGCCAATCAGTCAGTCAGTAAGTGTCTGTGCCAGTAATGTGTTTGTGTATGTTAGTGGTATCTCAAGTGATTGTGCAGTGTGTGGTTGATGGGTGCGTAGTGGATGGATTAAGGGGCCCACTTAGGCTCTGTCACCCGAGGGCCCGCACACACCTGGAGCTGGCCCGGCAATATGCAACTGTGCAGGGTTCAGGGCTTGTCAACCCCTGCAGTTCCCACCACTGCCATTAGTGGCAGCAGTGGCACCACTCAATTGAAAATAAATAAATAAAAGTTTTGGGCCACAGAACAATGAGCTCGAGTTGACCACCTCTACCACATATGGGAGAGATTTTCTACCAGAGTCCAGAAGCCTCATGTTTCATCTCTGCTGTTATCCCCAGTTGGTTACATGTAATAATAGGCACAGCCATACCATTTTATATCACTTTAGATCATGGAACTTTCTATATACAGCTAGACAGGATTTCTTTATAATTTGTGCCAATGGTGACATGTACATTAAATTTTCATGTGGCTGTTACGGAACAATATATGACTTTGTATAAAGTAAATGATTAGGGTGAAAAACTCACTCGATCACTTGAAAAAAGTCACTTCATCTCAACTAGATGAGTCTTTTGTGACAAACATTTGCATTATAAAAACCTTTGTGTATTCCTGGCCTAAAACTGACAAGCATATTGTACACAGTGCAGTAATTCATACATATTCATACATTTATACATATTCATACGCTTTACCTGCAGCATATAGTTCATTCGTTTTATTTAAGGATTTGAAGATGGAATCGGTAAAGAAGTCCACGCTGGGTAATGTGTCTCTTCTGACGCAGATGTGTTGTATGGATGCTGTGAGAATCACTTCAGCAAATCTGGGGAGACTCAGTTCATCGATACTGTGCAGCACCCCAAAGTCCTTCTCCAAAGAATTTACGTCTGAACACTGAGAAACCAGATAAGGAACTATGATTGTCTTGTGTCGTAATGACTACATTGGGCAATAACAATAACTACATTAAATGTCTGTGCCAAACAAAGACCTTAGAAGCAAATCCATTAAAGGGGTTTCCCATGGAAGACATCCATGCTCTACACAGAATACCCAGGATTGGGTTTGAGTGTCCGATCAATTGGGTTCCAACCACTGAGACCCCCCACCATTAATGAGAATCCGTGATCCACACCCCCGATTTGAATAGTGGTGGTGGTTGGACGAGATCATTGCTGCTACATTCAGCTAAGCTATCTTCGTATGGCCCATTGACTTGAATAAAACAGCAGCTAACATTTCCAACTATCACTTAATTTAAATTGAGACACACAATCCCTATTTTAGCGTTTGTTAGGTGTCCCAGTGGTCAGCCCCCCATAATCAGACACTCAAAACCTGTATATTGAGGATGTGTCCTTAAAGAGAAAACCACTTTTAGTCCTGTAACTTGTGAAATGGAGTCTTCATGGATAGGACAACCACCAATGGGTGCTCATGACCCTTCTAGGGACATGATGATGCAGGCTCAGCAGTAGAGGTGGGGCGAATGACTGGCTTGGTGGCCCAGCAACATCATGGCCCTAGAAGTTGCCATACAGCAGAGATGGAGAGGTACAATACTGGCGGCTAAAAGAAGACTAGATAGACCAAGTGGTGTTTTTCTTCTTACAATCTTCTATGTTTCTATCTAACACGGGAGCCAGGAAGGTGAGTGTTGGTTATTGTTTTTAATCACCATTTCCCCGTGCATATAACTGAAAACTCTCCTGCCCGGACAACCCCTATGAGGTTCCCTTGTCAATATCGAAAGTTTTGGTTGGAGTGTTCAGATCCCCACCAATGTCAAGAAACGGCTTGGGAAAATGTGTAACTTGGCTCTTCTCTCCCTATTTCCCTGTGTCCTCCATCTTCCTACATGAAGTGAGCTCTATTATATGTCTACAGATCACAGAGAGCCATGTGTTTTTGCAGTCTGTATCTAAAGATCATCGGGCTCTGAATAGAGATGAGCGAACCTGGAGAATGCTCGAGTCCATCCGATCCCAAACTTTCGGCATTTGATTAGCGGTGGCTGCTGAACTTGGATAAAGCCCTAAGGCTATGTGGGAAACATGGATATAGTCATTGGCTGTATCCATGTTTTCCAGACAACCCTAGAGCTTTATCCAAGTTAAGCAGCCCCAGCTAATCAAATACCAAACGTTCGGGTTCGGATGGACTCGAACCGGGTTCGCTCATCTCTAGCTCTGAACGCTCAGATCCCAACCAATCAAAACATGTCAAATTTTTTTTTTTGTAATGACAGGGACACTTTAATGAACATAATCATTAATATGAAAATGTCAATTTCGACATTAGCTAGATAGGGCTGGCAGGTCATGTGCACCGGGTAGAAGGTATTATAGGAGATGCTATGTTGTTGTAAAAGAGCAAGTAGCCCTGCAGAGAATAAACCTTACCCCTTGTCCATTGGATATTTGGAAATGGTTCCTTGTTTCCTGTAGAATATCCTCTAATTCATTGCTGGACAAATAATGGCAGTCTTCATCTTTCCTTAGGTTGAGTATACCGTTCCGATAGAATAGATAGTCCATGTTTAACACGTCGGATGGCGAGGAGCAGAAGTCCTTCTTATTCAAAATATAGAACAGGAGAATGACTGATATCTTCTGCATTGTATCATCATCCAGTTTACTCCCTTGCCCCTTACCAGCCATTGACAGAAGGGTATCTGCTTGAAGACACTAAAACCAAGAAAAATACAATAAATATATATAGCTGTTGAGGACAAGATGAACTTGTTGAGTGACTGATAGATCATTGATAAAAAATGATTGGTTGGTCTCACTGCTAAGAACAAGGGGAAAACTGTCTTCCCCACTGTCAAGCATCTCTGTCTAGGCAGCTCCAGCAGAAGTCTATGTACAGTAGGTGTCGTTGCAAGCTGGGGAGTGAAATGCGGTACTGTGTTCCTTATGGCCCTATTCCACGGGCCATCTAGAGGAGCAAACGAGCGCACTCAGAGCTGGTTTGCTCCCCGTTCCCCGCTCGCTGCCGCCGCTATTCAACGTGGCTTCAGCGAGCGGGTGAGTGCGGGGGGGCTGCCCAGGTGATCGCTGATCGTCCGGGCAGCCCATAGGATACAGCAGCGTCTGCTGACGATGCTCCTATTCAACGGAGCGACGGCAGAAGATCGTTGCTGTATCAGTCGCTTGTTTTTCAACATGTTGAAAAACAAGCGACTGCAACGATCAGCAGAAATGAACGATGTCGGCTGAACGTTGCACTCTATTCCATGGGACGATTATCGTCAGTAGCGGCCGATAATCGTTCCGTGGAATAGGGCCTTTAGTCTGATGGGTGGAGGTCTCAATTGTAAGACCCTGACCAATCAAAACTATTTATATAGTAGTAATTTTGAGGTAAAAATACATCCATATTTGTACACACAGAAAAGAATAGCTAATTCATTACAACTATCCAAATAATGGACATGCTCATTATTTACCACCTGATTTAGCAAAATAATGTCTGTTTTTTATCACCTGTTTACACAAGTTTTGTGTAGTATTGCAATTCAGATCTATTCACTTGAGCTGCAAACCCCACACTGAAACAGAGTGGCGCTGTTTCTGGAAGAAAGGCCATGGTTTTCTAATCCTGGACAACTTACAGGGTATTGTAAAACATAAAAATGTAGAAAAATTGTCTATCACTTTAATAATAGTGGCATGCTGAATAAATATAGCATTATATATATATATATATATATATATATATATATATGTGTGTGTATATATATATATATATATATATATATATATAAACAGTGTAAAAACAAATTCCCCAAAAGTTGCAAAAACTGTAATCTTTTTCCAGTTTCAGTCCCCAAATACCTTTTTTTTCTCTTTCGCACTACACGTTATGGTAACATGAAGGGTGTCTTTAAAAAATATGATTGGTCTCGCAAAAAACAAGCCCCACTATGGCTCTGTATATACTGCAGCACAGTAAAAACTGTGGAGTTACAAAAGTGCGACTGATGTGATTTGAAACTGACCGGTATAAATCTAAAAATTCTCTGAACTGGGCATCTTTTCTTTCTTTCTTTTCTTTTTTTTTGTTTTAAACAAAGATCCCACACAAATTTAGTAGAATAAATTAATGAAGTGTAATAAATTAGACAGCTATTTGAACATGTTCCCTCTAAATATGGCAAAATCTCACCTATACATAATGCATTTTCTAAACACATCCTCCCACTGCAGCATGGATTAATAGAATTCACAGATGTTGCATTATGCACTTCGGAAATGTGAGAACAAAAATATGACACTGTAATCTGTTTTCAGCAAATGTAATACAATGATTAAATGTAATGTAAGCTCTAATCCAATTACTAAAGTAATGAAAACAAATGGATTTTTGATAATGTAAAAAGTTGTTTCTAAATTTAATATGATGACAAACATTCTAAATAGAGGGAGTCTAAAATGTTTTTATGTCTTTGAGGAGTAAAAAAAAAAAAAAATTTGACCAATCACTGACTGGTGAACAAAAACAAAAACCCTCACTGCCGATAATCAGCCCATGTAAAAAGATGAGTGATCAGTCATCAAATGAGAAGTTTCTTGTTCGTTGGCTGACGGCCAATCACATCTTTTCTGCAGGCCTTAAAGTGAATGTACCATTTCCAGTAGTGATTTTTTTTTCCACTACCTGGTCAGCACCAGCGTGGAGATTCTAGTGACATGGATCATTTTTCAAAACGCTGCCGGTTTTTGCTATCGGCACCGGTTACGACAATTGGTGTGGGTTTCTTCAAGTGAACGGATCCACTCTATGCACTGGAGGCTGGCCCATCACCCTCTCTTCGGTAACACGCCTCCATTAGAATCAAGTCTGGCTGTGTCACTGGGGGCAGGGGATATCATTAAACTGGGGGCGCTGGGCCGCTGGGATTTGGCAGGTGCACATGAAAAAAACAGTACCGAAGTACCGCGGGAAGTGGGAGACATTTTTTAAAAATGGACTGCGCCACTGGGATCTCTGCACCAGCGGAAATGGTACATTCCCATTAAAATTATTGGTAGTTTCTAGCACATCTTCCTGTGTAAATGGGATTGTGCGGGCTACTATGATGAAGTTAATAGGCTGCATGATTCATCTGAGCTTTATAAAGACTCTGCAAACGAGCTCTGATCTCGCTGATCATCACTCGTTTGTGGAACTACGATAGGCCATAAAAGGTCTCTAAATCTTGCACATAGACTGTAGATGTGACAAATATAGTAGGAGACTTGTGTCTGGCACATATAAAGCTAGCCTTCTACTACTTCAGACTGACTTTGTAACGCAAATTTCTCAAGTTTTTCTGACTTTTATGGCCACTAGAGGGAGATAACTTAACATTAAACTCAGTGGGAGAAGTATAAGTCTATACGCAATAAACTCTATACATTATGGGGTACAATCAGCCACTATCACAGTTAAATCTCAAGAAAGAGAAGCAATTCAGTTATTGGCTTCCTTCCACCATGGGCTCATAGCAATCACATGACTTGCCTCTATGATAAGTACAATACTGGGGGGGTAATTGTTAAACCTCTGTCAATGATAAACAGTTGAGCATTTGGCTATTGTTTTTAATAGTCATCTATTCCTTTGTTGTAATGAGGTCCTAAGCAACTCAACTCATATTTCATTGATTTGTGTGAAATTGTATTTGTCATCGTAAGTATACCCACTGTGTATGTATTTATGCTATGCCAGACTCTTAGGGGAATGGTCATGGCACTGGAATTCTCTCGGGTGTTCCTTCAATCTCTTTTTCAAAGGATAAGTATTAGGAATAACAAAGTATTTAAAACCTGTATGGGTGTGTTCCATGAGGTGAAGAAAAAAATGAACTATTTAGTTCCTTTGGGTTTGACAAGTAACCTTAACAACAGTAGGAAGGATTAGCATATTTATGAGCATTTAAATTACAAAAGTTTTCACAATTACTTAGCAAAATGAAAGTATTTTGATATTCTGGTTATGATTAAATAACAAATATATTTACAGGAATTACTACTATTGATGGCTTAGGAAGTAAAAACTTTAATCTGGTAATTGACAAAGTGGGTAAATCCTTAGTATTTTATAAAATTGAATGTACAACATGTAAATTCAACCATAAAATGATGAAGACTACATACATTTACGTTTCAATAAAAAAAAACACATACAATTTAAGAAAATAAAATTCAAAAGAGAAATTTAGTTTTTTTTCTCCAATTATTTTAAATGGCCGACATCCTTATTTTTATGCCCAAGAATAAATGTTCTTGAAATAATAACATTTTCTCCCTAAGTAATACGCTTTTGTAATTCCAAAGATTAGGTTTTTCCTCTATACAAGGTTTAACTCAAGTTCTTTAGATGTTCAGCGTTGCTGAACGGAAGATAAAATATTCTTAGCACGTATGCTGACACAATAACTGTGGTGTGGCATAAAGAATGCTCTTGGAATACTAATAATCTGCCCCGACATACTTACCTCTAACTAAAGTTAGTTAAAAATGTTTTCGATTTGACTATATCTACATTTTGATGCTAATTTTATATTGCATTTTAATTTAAATCTCTCTCGCTCTTTCTCACTTTGTCTCTCGGTCTCCCTGTATATACTCCTGTATATTTCTATTTTTTCTGATAAATTACACAATTACAAAATACAAATCTATTTTAAAACCTACATTTACTAAATGAAAAATGATCAGAATGTAATTAACTAGAAAAATTAATTAATTAGAAAAGTAAATTAATTCATTACATTTTAACTTAAGACATGAATATAATAAAAAATAGACAAATTAAAATTTAAAAATGGAAAGATGGAAACAATAGAATGAATAATAGGATTTACAAGAAATCATTTGGCGCTCAAGTTTTCATTGTGTACTTACTGACCCGATTACAAGTATGCTGTCTTCCATTTATATTGCTCGGACATTCCACCTTCTCCAACAACAATGTTAAAATCTCTTTTGAGCTGTTCCTGCGGAGATCTGTTTCATTTCCAGGCAAAAAAGTATGAAGAGTTTGCAAAAGTCCTCTGTAGCTGTAGGTCTGGTTGGTTTCCTCATGGCGGGATTCAGCATGTGCTTGCATGTAGAGTATATAAAATGAGAAGAAAAATGCTATTATCCAGAAAGGATGCTTCCTCCACATGATGACTCCTATGTTGGCAACTAAACATCCAAAACATATAGAATCCCTTTGCTAGCAGTGCAGCATGAAGACTTTAAAGGTTAATACAAACAAGCCTGCTAAGTAGAATGACTGCAATGTGTTTTGAAGGAATTTATTAATTGGTTCACTAAGCTGATTTGCAGTGACAAGCTGCTTCTAGACAACAGGGGGTCTGTGCAGAGTTTACTGCATGAAACAGCCAAATTCACAACCATCAAGGCATATGAAAGGCTACAGCTTTTTGTCAAATGGAAATGGGAAAGAAGGCGGTCAGAGGAATCTGAGCTTTATAGAAAAGAAATTATAAGTATTGTTTATTTCAAATTGGAATAAAATTATCTTGAAATTTTAAAGTTGTGTAAAAAAGTTGATACATAGATATGGTGTAAAAAAAAGGGTGTGTCTTGGTACTGCTACAGGCTGGTTCTGGTATAGCTGTAGTGTTGTAGTCTAATAGGGGTACCGTTAGTTTAGTTGACACTTTGTGGCACTGTGGCACTCTGGTTTATTTGAGGGAGCTTTCAAAGAAGTATATTTAACTTCCGTATTGCATCTGTATTTTGTAGATGATAATACTGAGAAATATTATTAAGGGGGTAATTAGAAAGTTAAAAAACATTTAGAAAGTCAGTCCAACATAGTGATCCCTGTTTTCACCATGTCAGTAACTGTCCAGGACAAGAATGTAGTGCCAGTAGGGGGCTCCCGTCGGCATGCTGGTGCTTACCCCCACTGCTGGCTTACAGTTTTTGCAAATGTTATTTTTCCACCTCCATGCTTCTTCTTCTTCTGTAATTCTGTCTCTGGCCTCCAGAATACATGTGCCAGTTCTTATAAGTTTAAAGGGCCAGTGCACATATATTTATTCTTAACCCTAGCTATTATAGTTCACATACATCTACATAAAGCAGCTACACCCACTCCCTAAAGCCTGAGTGTTGTTGGTTCCTAGCATGCATTGCGAAGGAGTCCTGACCTTTGCCTTTTCCTGTAGTGCAGTTCTGTCTGACCCTCCTGTGCTGTATGCTCTATCCTGTTGCTTACCCAGATTGCTGACCTAAATCTTTGCCACCTTCCCTGACCATTTATGTGTATTGGTCTAAATTTCTGCTTCATCCCTGGTAGTTTCCAGTGTATGATTCAGGATGCCTGCTGACTACATCTACCTGCCTTACCTCCCAGAAGCATACACCAATACCATCTGCTATGTTCCATGCTGCTCCTCCGGCTTCTCATTCTCGTGTCTTCCAACATCCTCTTCCTTCTTGTGGTCCTTGCTGCAATGGTGCCTCTGGCCTCAAGGGTGTGCATGTGGCCAACTGCTCTGGATTTATAGAGGCAGCTTGTCTCCACCTGCTACTGCCATCTGCCAATCCAGAGCCACCTGCACCTATATAAACTAGCTCCACCTGCCCCTTCTTGCCTGAGCATTGTTGTATTTCAGCACACGTAGCAAAGGTGTCTGTCTGCTGTTTCTGCCAAATTCTTGTATATCCTGACCTGTGCCTATTCTTTGCATTATGTTTTCTGAGGTGCCTTTAAAGGCACCTGCCCTAATCCTTCATCTGTTTGACTACAACACCTGTGTTATCCCTGGTACTGCTCTGACCTTCCTGTTGATGACCACTTAACCACGTATACTCAACCTACTCCCCGGTGCCTTTCTTCGACTCTACCTGGTTCTTGGGAACCAGCTGCTGATCACACTGGCAGCACGCTTGCAGAAAGGGTAGGTAGGAGACTGGTACAGGTTTTCTTGTACTACATCGTTCATTGTCAACATTTAACAATATGTATTGTTTGCGTGCAAACTTTTCTAATTTTCTATTTTTTTTTTTTTTTTTTTTGCTGCTGAGAAGCATTAGCCTGTCTCACACATCAAAGTGTGCGGTTGCCATGGAGAGAAGGAAAATTTCTTCACAAGTTATAATATAAATAGCAGAAATCAGAATTACTCAGAACTTTACTATCAACATTTGCTTTAGTAAAAATGCATTATGGAAAAAAAAGACAAAAAAAAAATAAAAAAAATTGTAATTATGTGGGGGATGCTTTTTCCCTGCACTTACTACTGCATTAAGGCTTCAATTCCTGGATAAAATGGTGATGTCACGACCCGGGTACCGCCTGGAATTAAACCTAGGATTTTCTGAGGTTCTATCAACTCTAGTCGTGACATCACCATTTTATCCAGGAAGTGAAGCCTTGATGCAGTAGTAAGTGCAGGGAAAAAAGCACTTTATAGGCATTTCCCATAATAAGTGTATATTGGTAATTCATATAACTTTTGGATGGCAATACTTTAATAAAAAAATTTGCCGGACTTCTCCTTTAAGAATCATATTTATGCCTTATGACAGATTTAGGATCATTTGGGTCAATATCATCCCCATTGCAATATCAGATAGAACTCCCAATGATATGTCCCCATACCTTGATCAGAGTTGGACACATCAAACTTTTTGTAATCTTAGAGTGAAAGGGGTTCTTAGGGACTTTTACATTAATACCTCAGTGAGTTACTTATGGTGCGTTCACACCTACAGGATCTGCAGCTGATTTTCTGCAGCAGATTTCAGTTAAATAACTGAACACAGCATCAGATTTGATGCTGTGTTCAGTTATTTAACTGAAATCTGCTGCAGAAAATCAGCTGCAGATCCTGTAGGTGTGAACGCACCCTTAAACAGCATAGCTTGCAGGTCAGTGGGAGTTATGCAAATTGTATAACTGGACAGCCGCAGGCCACAGACGGTTGGAGAGTCTAGGGAGCCCTTCAACTGAAGATAGGTGCCGGTTCCAGAGGTGGGACCTGCCTCTAAGGGACACTTCGGCCCTCTGTGTAATAGATCAGCCAATGACAATGATCATCGGCTGATCATGTCAAATGATCTGATACAAAAATCATTGACCACAGACTGCACATTGCTACGTGTAATACACACATGTAATGCACGGCCAACAGCTAACAACTGAATAAACTGTTATACATTACCTCTCCACGCTCCCAATCTTCTCCTGCCCTCTGCTGACTTCCAGCTGCAGCTTCGGGGCGGTCTCTGGGCTGACAGGTGGCTCAGCCAATCACTGGGTGTGGTGGCCCTGACCAGTGATTGGCTGAGCGCCCTGTAACCCCAGAGACTGCTCTGAAGCTGCAGCCACGACCCCAGGAAGCAAGCAGTGGGCAGGAGAAGATCAGGAGCGTGGAGAGGTAATGCATTATAATTGTTTAGGGCAGGGGCTGCATGGACATCACTAATGATGTCTGTGCAGCCCTTACTAAAAGATACTCAAGCCGTGTAATAGGCTTGTTCTAGCAGAGCTGTGTAATAGGCTCTGCTACATTAGTACTTTATTGATCTGGCCATCATCAGCCCGTCTAATAGGACCCTAACTGTACTGTTTCTTTATGCTAGTTAGAAACAGAATTATTATTATTATGTGGTCTAGGGTATTGAGAGTTGGAGGTGATTTTGTGAGTCTTACTTCCAAGTAGTCTTGGATTTTTTTTGGAAGAGGTTTTGGGTCACTGGCCGCTCTTGTCTGCTCTACATACAACGCATTTTGGAAAGTAGTAAAAAAAAGCGACACACACACAAGACTAAAAGAAACACTTTATTGTACATCTGTAACAATGATTGGAAACTGCCCAGGCAACTGAAATCTGGCCAATGATTTGTGATTATGTGTAGATCAATGCACAAGTGTGTGTCGTGAGATAATAGAACAAGGCACATTTATCTGGAATAATGCTGTTTTAATATGAATGTGGGATTTACACGGTCTGAATCGTATATTACATCACCTACTTTTTATGAGCACTATTTTAAGTGGCGTCTATTGTATCCGGTCATGTCTCCTTAAATGATGAATCACAACATTTCATACTCAATAATTCTCAACACCATAGCAACCAATCCTTATCCTGATACTTCTTGCTGTAAACAAGCCTTTCTGTTGAGTGTTGTAGCTATTTTAGATACGGAGGTAACTGTCGCACCCAGGTCAAAGGGTTTGGGGAGGCCCATAGGCTCCTCTGCCATGTATAAAGACACCAGTATTATGAACATCACCGGAGTCCTGTTCCATATTTTACATTTTGTCTTATTTCTTTGTATGTTTTGTGATTTACCATATATATATATATTTTTTCTATCACCTGCACAAGGCTGGGATGGGCCACAGGACAATAGACAATAGGCAAGGATTTTTGTATCTAACTCACAGGCCCTCTATGGGTTTGGGAATTAGGACTCACAGGCTCTCTATGGGTGAGGGAAGTAGGACTCACAGGCCCTCTATGGGTGAGGGAAGCAGGACTCAGAGGCTCTCTATGGGTGAGGGAAGCTGGACTCACAGGCTCTCTATGGGTGTGGGAAGCAGGACTCACAGGCTCTCTATGGGTGTGGGAAGCAGGACTCACAAACTCTATGGGTGAGAGAAGCAGGACTCACAGGCTTTCTATGGGTGAGGGAAGCGGGACTCACAGGCTCTTTATGGGTATGGGAAGCAGGACTCACAGGCTTTCTGTAAGCGGTGGTGGTGGGGAGCAGGACTCACATGCATTCTCTATGGATGAGAGAAGCAGGACATAAAGGCTTTTGCTATGTTAAGGGAACCAAGACTTCTGAGTGGTGGGGAAGCAGGATTCCGTGCAATCTCTATGGGTGAGAAAAGAAGGACTCACAAGCTATCTGTAAGTGATCGGTGAACCATGATTCTCTTTATGGGTGGGGGAAGTAGTACTCAAAGACTTTTGATGTGGTGGAGGAAGCAGGACTCACAGGCTTTTCTATAGGTGGGGAAAGCAGGACTTGAAGGCTTTCTCTATTAGTAAAAGGACTCGCAGAAAGACTCTTTGCAAACAATAGAAATTGTATATCCCGTAAGCTCAATATCTCCCCTTCTGCCCTACGCTGACCTTAGGTACTGTATGTGAAACATTTATTTAACTCCAAGACTTTAAAAGGGTTATCAATAGGGATGAGCGAACCGGCCGAGGTTCGGGTTCGTATGAACCTGAACTCTCGGCTTCTGATTCCTGCTGTCTGCCCGCTCCGTGGAGAGGGTGGATACAACCTTGAGGACCGTCTGGAAAGCTGGGATACAGCCATAGCCATAGGCTGTATCCCAGTTTTCTAGGCGGTCTTTAGGCTGTATCCACCCTCTTCACGGAGCGGGCAGACAGCAGTAATCAGAAGCCGAGAGTTCAGATTCATACGAACCCGAACCTCGGCCGGTTCGCTCATCTCTAGTTATTAAGTGCTACAAAAACATGGCCACTTTCTTTCAGAGACAACACGTCTCTTGTCTCCAGTTCAGGTGCGGTTTGCAATTAAGCTCCATTCACTTCAATGGAACTGAGAAGCAAAACCCCGCCCAAGCTGAAGACAAGAGTGGGGCTGTCTCTGGAAGAAAGTGGCCATGTTTTTGTAGGGCTGGATAACCCCTTTAAGTTCTCATTGCAGTTATTATACCTTTGCCCTTTTCCTAATCTCTTCTTTTGAGGGATTCAGGTGTCAAGTCTGAAGCAGTTAAAGTAAAAAAAAAAAACTAAAATCACTAGAAGCCATATTTACTAAATGTAAATAAAAATGATTACATCCAGACCGTCCCATGTATTTAGAGACTTTCAAGATTTGTTCACTCCATAGAACAATATGTACAGAATGTTGTAGCCATCAACCATTAAGTGCATAGTCCTTGTAAATAGTAGTTCAACCTACGATGGCTGCTATTGTTGGGAGTCAGTTTTGGTTTTCCTTTTTGTTAGGACCTCTGTCATATAAATGGTGCCTGTCTATTGCAAAAAATAAAAATAAAAGTAAAAAAAAATAAAACAACCCTGTATGGTGGAGCTCTTGGAACAGCCTCCAGCCTTATTAATTTGCCATTGGAGTCATAATAGGGGTCTACATCTCAGCAGCATCTGTCACTACCTGAGACTTACTGTACACTCGACGTCTGGTTTTATGGAGAGTTAGGAAATGGCATGTTCATTTTGCTCAATGTTTTCCACTAAGATGTTTGTATCATGTGTCGAAGGTGCAGGGTTACCATCAAAGTATAACGTGTTGTTGAAGCTGGAGTCTGGTGGTGGTTTGTTCTGTTTTCTCCTATATAGATAGTAAACTGCTATGGTGGAAACAGCAATGACTAGTATTACCACAAAAACCACCCCACCGGTTATGCCATGGGAGGGCTTCTTGGACTTGATTTCCTCTATTGAAAAAAAACAAAAACATAACATCAAAATAAAATAAAATAAGCATTTTAATAAAATCAACAGAAGGTTCTCCAAAAGTTTCCTCAAACTTTCAAGCCCAAGTATATGACTATGTGGGTTCAGTAAATAAATAGGGCATGGTTTTGTCTGGTATTCGTCCATGTCACCTCTGAAGTTATACCTCTGAGCCATGTCAAGGGCAATTTTAAGAGTTTTATATAGTCTGGTGTAAGGTCCCACTAACAAAGCCTTTTTTGGCTGTTTGCCGTCTGTTTTTTGGGAGAGTCGTAATTTCACGGCCGAATAACGTCTGTTATTTTACAACAAAGGCCGTTACTTGGGCTCAAAATGACAGCCATGACTGCATAACGTCTTTTTTTGGCTGTTTGCTGGCCGTTTTTTATTGGACAGCCGTCATTGCGAGCTCACATAATGGATGTTATTTAAAAACAGCGGTGATTATTCCACAAATAACAGGGCTTGCTTTGAAATAATGGCCCATATTTGGGCCCAAAACAGACAGCTGTTCGAAAAAGTCTGTCAAACAGCTAAAAAAATTGTGTGGTCGTACCCTACAGGTGACATTTTGGTTTGTTGGAGATTAACAAGCAGCACCAAACATGCAGAATTGTGAATGCAGCTCTGGAGTATAATACAGGCTGTAATATAAATGAATATATAATTAAATGCTTATATGAATGCAGAATATACTGTACCGGGGGGTTTCTCGTTGGTCTTTTCGGTAGGCAGTGGAACTGTAAATACAATTTATAACATATTGTGAGTTTTATAATCGATCATTGTACAGTAAGTATAATATCAAATATTTTGCACGTGCAGGGACTGTTTTTGGCAAAAAACTTACTTTTTAACCTCTTACATATATAGCCTTTATAAGAAGAGCAGTATATGTTATTCCATGTCCCCTTGGTGGCGTACATTTCCACGCAGTTTTCATCAGAACTGTCTGAAGGTTCTCCTGTATTCCAGTTCACATAGTCCAATGGTGTGTTATCTAACCAAAGCCATTTTTCTAGAAATGAACACAGATACATTCTTATTAGAGATGAGCGAACCTCGAGCATGCTCGAGTCTATCCGAACCCGAACATTTGGCATAGCGGGGGCTGCTGAAGTTGGATAAAGCTCTTAAGCTGTCTGGAAAACATTAATACATGGATATGTTTTCCACATAGCCTTAGGGCTTTATCCAAGTTCAGCAGCCACCGCTATGCCAAATGTTCGGGTTCGGATAGACTCGAGCATGCTCGAGGTTCCCTCATCTCTAATTCTTATTAAAAATAGGCAATATCCCTAAAGAAAATCTTTCTTGCTCTGGACGTTCCTTACATGGACAGAGGTGGCAGCTACTGTATGTAACTGTACTTGTATATTGCACAGCTGTAGTAACTAAGGGGTTATTGTTTGTTACAATCTGCGTACCAATGAGAGCCCTCTTTTCTTCTCTACCTATCTCTATGCTCCTTTCTTTTTATACTTTCTTCTTTACCACTCACAGGGGACATTACACCTCCTGTAGGAAGTCGTTACATAGGGAGAGGAAGTACACACCCACACTTAGTCAGTGTGTAGTCTAGTCGGTGGTAGTGGACAGATGCGCATTGGAGACGTAGACATCAGTTTCTTGAAAGCAGCACTTCTACACACTATGCAGTGTTAAGCTACTCAGGAGAGGACAAGTCAGGGAACACCCCAACCCACACTGAGAACACGTCTAAAAGTGCAGGACAGTACCCTGATATCAAGAGGAACTGATCCGGATAAAGCAAAGTTTCTAGAAGCCTACATACTCTTTCTCGCATCACGGGTGTCACCAGGAAATCCTGACCACTCTGCTCAACTCAGGTAACAAGGTCTGGGGCTTGTGTAACCCTCATAGGACGGGTCACCTGACACTGTAGGGCAAACAGGTGGTACACGACAACAAAGGTCGAAACACGGGCACAAGTATACTTCTTCTTTCAAGTCTTCAGTATTCTACTCCTTCTTCTTCTAAAGTTTCGGCAGAGCACAGTACTACTTTGGGTTGGGACTCTAACAACAAACTTCTCGTTACTGTTCTGGACTCTCAGTACAAACTCACAAACTCCTCTCTACTCTACTTCTCAACACACAACCAAGTCAGCTCAGCTCTTCTATTATACGGCACAGATTCTGTTCAGTCACATCTACAGTCTATGTACAACTGCTGTATAAAGTGTTCTCACAGTAAAGAAGATTTATTTATGGTAACAGGACTCAGTGATTATTGCTACACAGTAGGTTATCTTGGGTTATCTCCCCTTTCTGTGGGTGGAGGTACCAATAGTCTGGGTGGGTCACAACTCCACTCTGGACCACCGTGATAAGCACCCAAAGGACCCCCTCACAGCCTGGCAGGTCACCGACCACAAGGGAAAGGATATAGCCAGCCTCCCTTAAATAAAAGCAGGTGTGCCCCCATACCTGTGTGCCCCACTGGCACTGGCATCGTGACAGAACAACTACAGGCTGAGCTGTATTCCGACCAACCACCACAGTGGTGGCGTCACACATCACCATTTGGCAAGTGACTGGTCGAGCGCCCATGCGGGCGCACACCACACAAACAGCAGCTGAAAAGTACTGGAAGACTTGAGCTATTTAATTAGAAGTAATTTATAGTTCTGTATAACCAGCTGATTTGAAAAAGAAACATTTTCTCTGGAGCACTGCTTTAAGAAAGTCATGAGCACAGAGACTTGAATGAAGAAAAAAAGAATAAAACTAATTGATGTTAATATAAGAATATAAGGTGAAAGAGTGGGTGAAACCAAACTTATCATATATAGGGTAGCAAGTACCGTAGTACTTTACCTTCCACATTTCTGTAAAGCCCAACCCAAAAAGATTTCACATTGTCGCTGAGCAGCTCCATATGATGGAAAAGGAAATCTAATTCAACTGAATCTTCAACTGAGACTAAATTGGCTCCTGAAAAATTCAAAGGTTATTGGTATAAAATACAGATGTAAAATACAGTTAGTATAAAATCCTTATAATATGTTGGTAGGCTGTAACGCTTCGCACCATATTCAGTGATCTGCTGTTGGTTTAGAGATACGTAAAACAGCAATAAGGCTCAGAATGTTCAGGCCATGTTCACATCGAGTTTTTTTGGAACCCTTATTGTAGTTTAATTTTACAGCTGTAGACCGTGTCACAGAACGGCCGATGTTTGTGAAGATCATCCTGGCCGGCCGGATGAACTTCAATTCTATTGAATTGGGATGCGCCTGCATCCCAATTCACCATAGCACACAATGGAAATTGCGTCCGGAGCTGCACTTTCCATTGTGTGAACATTCAGTGGTGTGCGGCCGCTATTCAACGAATAGCAGCTGCGCAAAACTGACGTCAGTTTTAACTGCAGCCACTAGGAATCCTGGCCGGAGTGTATACTATGTGTATACACTCAGGCGGGGATTCCCTCTGACTGTAATGCAACGTGAAATTTCTATTAATTACGGCCGTTGTTATAACGGCCGTGATTAATAGAAATTTAATGTTGTGTGAACTTAGCCGTAAAGTGTAAGGGTAAACGCACAGTACATGTTTTGATATATTTTTTATAATTTTTTTTGCATTTTTGTCACTTTTTTCTTTTACAAGAACGCTTCATTACATGAAATCAAAAAGCTAAAACCTGATTTAAATAAAACACCTATAAAATAACCTAATATATAAAAAAAAAAGAAAAAAACAAAAACATGTATAAAAAAAAGTTTTAAAGGGCAAAAAAATCTTAAATATTTGAGTCACTAAAAAAAAAACCTAAAAATAGACTGTTTTAACATATCCATACAAGATACAAAATGAATGCATTATGTGAGGCTTAGATTAACAGTATTTTGAGTAAGTTGAGACCACAGCTTTATGGAAAGCCAGAAACTGACTTTAAAGATTTCATAATGTCAATTTAAAATAGAAAAATAAGATTTAAAGTGGACCTGTCACCCCCCGTGCCGGGGTGACAGGCTCTCGACCCCCAGCTAGATCCCCTTATACAGACCTCACCTGGCCGAGTCCTGCTCCCGGAGCCGGTCCTGGGACGGAGATATTCTGGTCAGAAGCCGGAGATAGGTCCAGCGTCCATAGAGAATGAATGGAGCCGGACGCATCTCTGCAGCGCGCACACGGCTCCATTCATTCTCTATGGACGCCGGACCTATCTTCACAGCGTGCACGCCGGCTTCTGACAAGGATATCTCCGTCCCGGGACCGGCTCCGGGAGCGGGACTCAGCCAGGTGGAGTCTGTAAAAGGGGATCTAGCTGGGGGTCGAGAGCCTGTCACCCCAGCACGGGGGGTGACAGGTCCACTTTAAATCTTATTTTTCTATTTTAAATTGACATTATGAAATCTTTAAAGTCAGTTTCTGGCTTTCCATAAAGCTGTGGTCTCAACTTACTCAAAATACTGTTAATCTAAGCCTCACATAATGCATTCAGGTCTCCTTTAAGGGGTTGTTCAGGCTAGAGTAGAAGCATAGTTACTTTCTTATAAAAACAGCAACACCCCTGCCCTCGGGTTGTGTGTGGTATTACAACTCCATTCAATTCAATGGAACTGAGCTGCAAAACCACACCCAAACAAGAGTGACGCTGTTTCCTGGAAGAAAGCAGCCATATTTTTCTAGGCCCGGACAACCCCTTTAAGATTATTATCCTCGACAATACATTGATCTCAGGATGTTTTAAGGGTCTTTTACACAGGCCGTATATTGGCCAGGAAAGTTGCTAGAAATGCTCCTTTGGCCGATAATTGGCCCATCTAAAAGTGACAGTGATCAGCTGAGTAGCAGGAAAAAGCCTGATCCTCGGCTGATCGCTTCATTTGAGGAAGTTTTAAAATCGAATCTATTTCTATATGAAGCCTTTCTTTCCTCCCTGATTGCACATGCAGCACAAGGTAACTAGTCATAGAACTCACCAACTCGAAGACATTCCATGGATGCTTGAGCCCAGTTTCTAGTATATGATGATTCAACAAGGTAGCAATGGCCACGGAAGGGTAACCAGGACTTTCCACCTGTTTCCGGGCAAGTTCCAGGTCTTTGAGGTGGTTCAGTGGGAGCAAGAACTTTAAGAAACAAAATGTAAGTAATGATATGTATCTGTTACTATAACAATAAAAACAACACATGTAAGGGTCCTATTAGACTAAGCCATTTTTCATTTCTACCGATTAACGATAAACGATTGCAAACAAGCACTTGACCTGAAAGTATTCACCATAATACAATCGCGATATACAAATGATCGTAATTATGAATGAACGATGTGTACATACACTGAATGATTTGCGAACCATTAACAATGATTTTATGGTCATCTCAAAAGATGCGATCAACGACATACAAACAAATCTTTGTTCGTCATTCGATCATTGCCTGCCTATTTGCATGTGGCAGGGCCCTTAGTGTCTTCATGACCATTGATAGCCCACACAAGCCGACAACTCACCCTTGAACTATTTGCTGTAAAAGTGTAATAACAGGGGTTGACCTGGGAGCAGAAAACATGTCATGTCTTTGACTCCCTGGTGCTCACTTCTGCTGTCCCATCTTGGAAGGGAGAGATGTGAAGGGAGAATGTAAGTCCTGGTTATCACATGTGAGCAAATCCTTGCCCACACATGACCAATAGGTTCACATTGTAGCCGATCATTGGGATTTACACCTTCCAATGTCAAAGGCCTGTTTCTCTCCATTTGGTACTGGGGTAGGTGACTATGACTTATTTTGTCCCTTTACTGCACCCGCAGCCATATATCACAACTTTTGTGAAGATGGACATCCCCTTTATGTAATGTTTTAGTGTTTCATATTTCTAAGGTATAGTATAGACCTTCTACACATGGAGCCCCATTTTACCAGTTGTCTGTTTGCAGATAGCTGAATAGTTCACATCACAAGACGATGTCTTCCATTGTCCATCGACGTCTATGTAAACACAAGAGTTTCTCCTCCTTGGTTCCCCCGCGGCCCATTTTGTGTAGCGAAGCTTCCAGTTATCAACCCAGCGGTACATATCACTAGACTTGAATAATAATAATAATAATAATAATAATAAGTAAATGAATGTTACCAAACAGTCCATTATTGATGAATGGAAGAGACAATACCTGGTTAAGGCTATGTTCACACAACGTATCTTTTCAGAAAAACTATGGCTGTTGTTGCAATCGGCAACAATGGCCGTACTTTTTACAGAAAGATACATTGTTTAGTATTCTATGGGATCCCAGCCGGAGCGTATACACATAATATATGCTTCATCTGGGATCCCTAGCGGCGCCGCAAATACCTGACATGTCAGTTTTCTGCGGCTGCTATTTATTGAATAGTGGCCAAAGAAAACCTTGTCACTAGTCACTAGTGCGCACTATGGAGCGAGCAGCTACGGCCGCTCACTCCAAAGGATGAAGTGGAGAGTTCTGATGCAGGTGCGCATGGATGCACCCGCATCAGAACTCTGCGGGGCTAAAGATCATCCGGCGGCGGTTCCGGCGAGCGGCGGTTCCGTGACCCGGCCGGCCTCTTACAACGTGTGAACATAGTCTAAATAAAGCGCCTTTGTTTTCTTACTACATGTTGAAGTTTTTGATGAGGATTGGCATGGTGGTCTTCTTTTCTACAGGTTACATGAGAAATTTAAAGGGCCCCATACACCTTAGACTATGGTCAATCTAATATATATGGGGGTCTCCCGAATGACCACCAACAGATGATGTTGGGGAGATGGGGTCAGATGTGATAGAAAATTGCCAACCCCTTTGTTCAGGGAGAGATACCCCTCCTCTCCCCATAGAGAATATAGGAATGCTCGGCATTCACACGTTCCGGGCACGGACCGTAATAATGAATGATGTGCTATGGAACGGAGTTTGAAGTTCCCAGCATCATGATTCATTATGACGCTGTAGGCTCGGAAAATGTTTAAATCCATGTCAGTACAGTAGGTTAAAAATTTAAACTGTTTTGGGGCTCCCGGCATCATAATGAATCATGATGCCGGAAACTTCAAACTCAATTACATAGCACTTTTTCCATATTTACAGCCCATGCACGGAACATGTGAATGCCCCTTAAGATAAAGAAACTGAAACACATGAAAAGAAAAAAACTAAATAATAGCAACTTCTAAATACAAGGGTATACAAAGAAGAACCGAGAACCGCCTAAGGAACTAGGAACGAGACAAGAACAAGGTACTAAAGAGAGCCAAGGAATATATAATATTATACAAACCTTGTTACTACTGGTCAAGCCGATCCAAAAAGGCTCCTTATGTTTAGCTAAGTGAAGTTTCAGAAAAGACGTAGTATATTCATTCAAGATGCTGACTAGTTCGGCGTCTGAACTCTTGCACACCCGACGGGCTTCATCCCACTTCATCTTGGTTTTAATAAACTTGTAGCTGGCATCTCCATATTTATATTGGTTAGAGACCGAAGCTGTAGTAGGAGCAGCTGGTATATTGGCATCTAAATAAGAAGAGATTGAAAAGGGTTTAACAGAAACCATGGATATCTACAATATCAGTCTATATTCACACAATGTATGTTTTGTATAACTCACGGACGTTGTTGCAAGTTGCAACAAAGGCCGCGATTTATACAAAACATACGTTGTATTGAAATGAATGGAATCCCAGCCGGAGCGTATACACATAGTATATGACATGTCAGTTTTGTGCGGTCACTATTCATTGTGCTCCGGCCGCAAGCTCCATTGTGTGCAGTGGTGAATTGGGATGCGGGCGCACACGACTGCGCCCGCATCCGGATTCAGCAGGAGTAAGGATCATCCGGCTGGTACTGCAGTACCTGCCGTGATGATCTTCAGTAACACCGGCCGTTCTGTGACCCAGCCAGATCACAGCACGGCCGGTGTTATACGCAGTGTGAACACAGCCTCATACTGTATGGTGGTATCAATAATGACTTCCCAGGGACAGAAGCTAGTACTATTTTCTAGGTTTTACCTTGCTCTGTTAATATTTTAGAAAAAATTGTCTCTGTGGTTGGACTGGACCCCCATTGCTCCATAGAATTCTCCCAGGTGGAAGGTGGGATTCTAAAGGTGGCCATATACTGTACCTTCAATAGGTATTAGCTATTTCCCACAATCTCCCCATAACAATGGAGAGAGTAGGGGTAAGGCAATGCCAGACAGATTTGACAGAGGCTTATCGCCCCAAGAATATAGGGTCATCCAAACAAGACAAACCCATCATCTCTTACAGAAGAGTTGGAAGGCCCAACGGACTGGCCCAACTTTTGAGTAAAGTTTAATGGGACCTTAAGACAAGTATGGGCCCAGACGCAATTCCTTTACTGCAGAGAATGCTCCAGTGGACCAAGTTCTAATCCAAAAATGAATTCCTACCACAACAAGGTCTATAAGGTTCCACAGAAGAAGTCTTATATATATATATATATATATATATATATATATATATATATAGATATATATAGATAGATATACAGTATAGAATACTTGTGGGCCTATTAGATCGTTGAGACATTTCTCACCCAGCAGACTTGTAATAAAAAATGAATTCTGCTTATTCTGTATGTCTTGGAATAATTTTCTCCTATGGTGTAGTATACCCGAGGTTTCCCATAAAAATTGCTCTCCCCCTTTTATTTGATATACAGGGTATCATACATAAATGCATTCAAGATGGCTGCTTTGTTGGTGGTATGGCCAAACAAGTTTCCCTTTCCCCAACAGCTTTTGTATAAAATTGGATCACCACCTGTCAAACCATTTTCCTGCTCTATAGGTGTCTCCTTACTTTACAGTCTCCTCACTTTTGAGACATCTTGGACTTCAGCATATGAAAATCCCAGGCGGCCTACCTTTAGATTTCTGGCAGATGTATCCTTTGTTTAATTCACATTCTTCTTCAGTCCATGTACCAGCATCCAGTATAGTTCCACGCTTTATAGATACACAGTCAGTCTAGTACAAAATATAGGTATTCAATATTGATTAAAAGGAAAGACCATGGGAGAGATTTATCAAGCGTGGTTTAAAGTGAAACTGGCTCAGTTGCCCCTAGCAACCAATCAGATTCCACCTTTCATTTTCTAAAGAGTCTGTGAGGAATGAAAAGTGGAATCTGATTGGTTGCTAGGGGCAACTGAGCCAGTTTCACTTTACACCATGTTTACACCACATATCTTTTCATATACACCAAGAAAATGGCGCAATTCTGCTGCCTCTGTGTAGGAAGCTGTAGAGGCAGCAGGGGTGCAGCCACAAGTATTGGGGGAGGTTTAATAAGCAAATTTGTGATTTATACAGTTTTTTTTTTTTACTCTTCTTTAGACAACCAGGCGTGGCTTAGAGTTAATAGGTGTGTTTTATTTAGAATAGAATAGAATTTTCAAAGCTTCATATTTGGGTTCTTTTTGCCTTCATTTTAGGTTTGTGTTCTCTCAGCCAGCAGCTCTTAAAGGGGTTATCAAGGAAGCAGATAAGGTACTACCTGTTCTGCTACCCGGTGCTTCACTTCCATCCTTTGGCCTCCATCTTGAAAGTATGTCAGGAGCATTGTGTGTGGGTAAATCCATACCCACACTGGACATTCAAGAGCTTACCAATGCTGCAGCCAGAGGAAGTGTAGCACCAGGGAGCAGAACAGGTAGGACTTTTTCTGCTTCCTGGATAATCCCTCAAACAAGAGAAGGATCAGGAATGTTGGTACCCGATCCTATTGTTCTAGTAGATATAAGCCAGTAAGAGATCTGTCTGGCCGAAACTTCCTATAGACTACACATGAATGTTCAATCACATCAAACATTCATGTGTATGGGGAGGCCGGGAGATAACTGTTAACTAGAGATGAGCGAACCTCGAGCATGCTCGAGTTCATCCGAACCCGAACGTTCGGCATTTGATTAGCGGGGGCTGCTGAAGTTGGATAAAGCCCTAAAGCTATGTGGAAAACATGGATATAGTTATTGGCTGTATCCATGTTTTCCAGACAACCTTAGAGCTTTATCCAACTTCAGCAGCCCCAGCTAATCAAATACCGAACATTCGGGTTTGGATGAACTCGAGCAAGGTCGAGGTTTGCTCATCTCCACTGTTGACCAAACAAATGCTCATCCAATAGCGTTGAATGAATGGCTACCATTACTGGCATTAAGTAAGCTGTGTTCTGGTTCAATCAGGTGTCTTCTTATATGTTAGACTGAAACCCTGAGGGAGAAACTGCAGCTTCATCCCCCATCTCCCCTGTTTTCTGTATTGGACTTATTGTTCACATTAAAGAGACTGACCTCCTGAATAACATGGACAATAAGTAGTCCTCTTCATTATGAGCATGAGCCCAGTAGTCCTCAATATTCAAATGAAGCAAAAAACTCTGCCCATCAGCTGCTGATTGGCAGTTATCTATCCATGCTGCGTATAGGCAGTCAGCCCTCAATCAACAGCTGGAGGGCGGGGGGAGGGTGTGGCGAGAATCCCATTCTCCTGCATATTAGGAGAACAGCTAAACAAAATGATGTAAGTAATACACCCATCTGTTCAGCATTTCTATCACTAGTTTATGCTGCCCTTAAGGTGGAATAAACCTAGTGAAAGATTCACTTTAAACATTTTGGGGACCAAGGAGGTGTATGATCTGTGGTATGTCCAAGTGATTCTTCTAGCAAAAAAAATGATTGTTCAAAGTGGACAATCCCTTCAAGCTGTGATATGAGGCTTTTAACAATGTGACTACTATCCTGTCATAAAAATCTGCCAGATCAGTAATACATAATATAACTTACATCGTCATCGTAGGCATAGACGTGACTTCCTGAAGGATGGCCTTTAGCCCAGTTTGTGTAATACACCCCGCTCTGATCTGTCCAAAGAAACTTGTGTTCTGAATTCACGTCATTCATTCCGATCCACACATCAGCCTTTGCGTCTATTAAGTTAGCTGTCAGGAAAGCTGGAATATAACAGACCAGATACGGTATTGATGTAGATAAGCAGCTGTATAGTCATAAAATGGGAGACCACTGGGACATGTCTTACATACATTGGGTCAAATCATCATTTATGGTGACCAGATTTCCTCCATTGGATATACATGCGGTTCTTGCAGCGTGCCAGTCAATCAGTTCCCCCTCTTCATTGCCAAATATTCTATAACACTGAAGCATATGATATAAAGTGGATTGAAAATGTTATGACAATAAAAATCTACCAAGGGAGCTCACTGTATAGCTTCCCCTGCAGCTACTTAAAAAAAAATAAAAAAAATCTAATTTTATAATTTAAAGACGTATTCCGGTGAGGTAAAATACATGTTGAATCATCCCCCCTCCTGGAGAATAACAATTTGTTGCATACTTGTTATTATCTATTTAGTCTGCTTCCCCCAGTTCTGAGCTGCTGCTTTCTGCTGAAGACACAGAAATCTGTGTGTGAGTTGCTCTCTCCATCTCCGCTCTGAACCCCCTTCTCCCCCTTCCTTTCTGAGATGGCTCATGTAAACAGTATACCTGACTGGCTGTCTCTGCACTCTGTAATGCCGGGAAGGTTAATTTGATACCAAGTTGCTGGTGAACTCATTGCGATTAGCAATGTCTCTGCACTTTGGCATTACAGAGTGCAGAGACAGCCAGTCAGGGATACTGTTTACATGGAAGGCAGGATTTCAAAGCAGAGATGAAGGGAAAAGCTCACACACAGTTTTCTGTGTCTATAGCAGAAAGCAGCAGGCTCATAACTGGGGGAAGGAGACTGAAAAGGTAATAATAAGCATGCAAGGAGTTGTTAGTCTCCAGGAGGGGGGATGATTTAACCTGACCAGAATACTTTAACTTTTACAGCTCAGGTGGGAGGTCCTAGATAAAGCTAAGAAACCCTGTCTAAGTGCACCTTGCTAGAAATAAAGCGACTCAAACACTTGACTGCATAAGTATTCAAGTCCCTGCATCCTAAGGCTATGTTCACACAACGTATATTTTCGTAAAACCACAGCCGTTGTACAATGGGCGTGATTATCACGGAAATATACGTTACATAGCCGTCTATGGGATCCTGGCCGGAGTGTATACACATAGTATACGCTCCGGCTCCCTCGCGGCGCCACGAAGAACGGACATGTCAGTTTTCTGCGGCCGCTATTCAGTGAATAGCGGCCGTAGAAAACCATGTCAGTGCCCATTATTGAGCGAGCGGCTACGGCCGTACACTCAATAGTGTGCAGTGGAGAATTCTGATGCGGGCGCGCATGGATGGGCCCGCATCAGAACTCTGCGGCAGGAAAGATCATCCAGCCGGTACTGCAGTACCGGTCGGGATGATCTTTTCAGAGAGCGGCCGTTCCGTAACCCGGCTGGGTCATGGAACGGCCAGTCTTTTACTCCATGTGAACACAGTCTAGGGGCCCAGTTGTATACTAATTTGTAAGAAGAATAAGGTTACCTGTTTTCCAAATGAAAGCCATTCCGATGGACAGCCGCCTTGCGGTGCCGGAGCAGTCGGAGCAGCTGTCGCATTTATAGAACTGTTTTTCCTTTCGCAGATAAATGTATTTGGATAACCACAATTTATGTCATTCCAATAACCTGTGATAACAATGAAATAATAATAAAATGATGCAGCAGTATTTTAGTGTTTTTTAACGGTGTTGTCTAGTTTTTATTTAACCCCCTACTACTGTATTACTTTACAAGCTGTTTTTACAGCACAGTCCTGTATCCGGAGCCATCAACACTAATAAGGAAGCCTTTAAATCATGCAGTATAGCACTCCAATGGTCAAAATTATCCTAAGGGTCTGTCCACACGTACAGACTCACAGCGTAAATCTTGCTGCGAGTCTGGCAGGTCCTGGCAGTTCCCTGTCACTACATACTCGCAGCTGTCTGAAAGACTGCTGCGAGTATGTAATTCTGCCGCCCCCTTAACCCCTTCGGCCTCCGCTCTGCTGCGTGTATACATTACCTCTCCTTGCTGCTTTGGTGTCCCGGAGTACTGCTCTCCTGCCCAGCCAATCAGTGGCTGCGGCTAAGCAACACACTGATTGGCTGGGCGGGAGAGCAGTACGCCGGGACCACGTACAGCAAGGAGAGGTAATGTATACACGCAGCAGAGCGGGAGCCGAAGGGGTTAAGGGGGCGGCAGAATTACATACTCGCAGCAGTCTTTCAGACAACTGCGAGTATGCAGTGACAGGGAACTGCCAGGACCTGCCAGACTCGCTGCAAGATTTACGCTGCAAGTCTGTACGTGTGGACAGACCCTTAAAGGGATTATCCAGGCTTAGGAAAACATGGCCGCATTCTTCCAGAAACCCTCGTCTCCAGTTTGGGTGAAGGTTTGCAGCTCATTTCCGTTGAGATGAATAACTCTTATTGTAAAACCCTACTCAAACTGGAGACAAGAGTGGTGCTGCTTCTGGAAGAAAGCGTGTTTTTCTAAGCCTGGATAACCCCTTTAAGGAAGTGTGCAGACTCCTCTTGGCTACTTATGTACATCAGCAGGAATCACTTTACTACTGTGTACAGGAGAATCCTGGAAATGGAACTAAGCTACTGAGCATGTGTGACCACCGATAAGATAGACATTTAGTGGACATTCTAAGAGTGAATAAAAAAAAAAAAAAATAGACAAAGAAGTTTTTTGTTTTTTTTTAATTATCCCATATAAAAAAATGTTTTGTTCGATATAATATAAAAAAGTTTTATCAAAGGGGTCAAAGGGTGTAAAATATAGACTGGTGTAAACAGCCCACAGCAACCAATCACAGCTCCTCCTTCATTTTACTAAAGCTGAAAGCTGAGCTGTGATTGGTTGCTATGGGCAGTTTACACCAGTCTATATTTTAACCCTTTGATAAATCTCCCCCTTTGTGTTTGTATACATTGTGGACATATTTCATAGCCACAGTTGTCATAGACACAAGATGTACCTAAGTTTCTATACATCGTAACACAGTTCTCATCATTGTTGGCAAAGTTGGGTTCATAACTTGCCCAGGCAACATAGTCCATAGGGGAACCATCCATCCACCTAAGAAAATACAAACATTAAGGTTATCATATTGTTCATATCTTGTAGACTGATGGTTATATATCATATAATATATAGTATAATGAACTATTCATTAGTATCAGCTGTTTGGCCTACCTTTAGGGTATGTTGCCTTATAAATGTGATATATATATACACTATCTATCAAGGCTATCAATAGTTGATGAGCAGAGTGTGACAGATGGCAACTTAGCCATTCAGCTGTTCTGCACCCAGAAGAACAGAAACGGAAGCAGTTAGCGCCATACTTCTTGTAGTGGTGGTGCAGGACTACTGCAGCCTTGGATTCTATTTAAAGTCATGTTCACATGCTGTAAGAGACTGGCCGTTCCGTGACCTGACCGGGTCAGGGAACAGCCAGTCTCTGAAAAGATCATCCCGGCCGGTATTGCAAAGCTATGGAGTAAGCGGCCAGATCCGCTCTCTCCCTAGTGTGCACTGACATGGTTTCCTGTGGCCGCTATTCAATGAATATTGGCCGTAGAAAACTGACATGTCAGTTGTGTGCGGTGCCGCTGGGGATCCTGGCCCGTGTATATGCTCCGGCCAGGATCCCATAGGCAGAAAGGTCACATATTTTCGTAATAATCACGGCCGCTCTATAACAGCCGTGGTTTTACGAAAATGTATGTTGTGTTAACATAGCCTTAGAGTGTGGGCATCAAATAGCTGATCAGTGGGTCCCCTGTTGGCACCCAATTATTTTTATCCAAAGATAAAATAAGTAGTAATATAAAGGCAGACTGTAAAGAATTATGTCCTTTTTGGCGCCGCTTATCTCCTCTGACAGTCAGCACTGACCTCTATGACCTCTGATTACAGCTGTCACCCAGCTCTGTGCCTGTAATCCTCTGTTCTCTGCTTTCTGCTGTCAGCTAACTCCCTCCTCCCCCCTCCCCTCTGTATAGAACAGACAGGGTACGTCTGATGCAACAAGTCACAATTTCCTGATTTTTTGCAGTGGATGGAAAAGAGGGAGGGACCTGGGAAAAGGCTTTTTAAATGCAGATAATGACATATTTGGCTAATAAACCCAATTACAACGTTTTTTTAAATCGCCTGAACTATTGATTTCTGCAAAAAAAATAAATAAATTACAGTGACTCTTTAACTTCTCACACCCTGGTTTACCAACAATGTAGGATCTCATCTCCTATTACAATTAGGCGTGTGCATGACCAGAGCTAGGCCTATACTCTCTAGACGTTCCATAGCATCTGCATGGGCTCTCTGTATGATATGTACATTATAATAAGCCAATGTCCTAGATTGCTCATTATTCAATTGCTATCAGAAGGAATCAAAGTGGTTTCCTAAATGTTCTCAATACCACATACTATAACATTTCTGCAGATACAAAGTTCACTAATATAACTTTATTTCATATACTTGACAAGGCCTGAAAACATCATCCTGCCTTGTCTGTATATAACAGCCACACAGCTCATATATAAATCGCATATAAAATGTACAGTTGTCATCCTAATATAAGCACCTACATAAACTCTCTATCCACTGCCAGACGTAAGCCAATAAAATAAGAGTCGCTCTTCCCAGTCTTTAAAACCTAAAAGGGAGGATAGAGAACATGAAGGTAAGTGTCTGTGATCAGAATCTGTTTATTAGATGGATGCGGAAATTCTCCTTAAAGCATTACTGTCATTTTTAGTAATCTGACAAAGATCCCAGAGTAGAAAAGCTATAGTATGTGCCATAGAAGAATTAAGTTAATCAGCTTTTTGGTGCCTTAATTTGCCTCTTGTCTACACTGTTCCTACCCCAAGATTCAAACTGTTCAAACAATTCCAGTTTTACATCATGGCTTTTGTCTTGTAGTATCTTGATCTGCTTATGCTTTGCACAGTAAACAAAGTATCTATCTATCTATCTATCTATCTATCTATCTATCTATCTATCTATCTATCTACTTAGAAATGAAACAAGTGTCTCCTTTCCCCTATACTACTCAGAAGAGGCTCTTTCCCTGCCTGCCCTTGGCCAGGTGATCACTGTGTGATGGCAGTGGTGGGTGGGGTCACAGATGAGGTCTTTTAGCATGCCTGGCAACAGAAAAGACAGAGATCATGTGACCTCTGTCTCAGAAGGGAGGGGGAGGACAGAGGAGTGGAGACAGAGTGGACCAGGAAGTGAGGATTTTCTGCAGTCAGGATGTGCTGCAGACAAACGGACCAATTCATGTAATAGAAACCTATTTCACACAGTCTCAGAATTTGGGTGATGATTGAACAGGGTTTCCTAACCGGAGTTCCCCATTAAGGATTTTTTGGGGGTTTATATAACTTATTGGTAAATAATATAGATTTTTTTGTTTGTTTAATACAAGTCCTCATACAGCTACACTGGTGAAAAAATTGACTTTTTTTTACGCAAATAAATTCATTCAGTACTGAGGGCCAATACTTCTTGTGCATTTCTTCTTGTTGATCTCCCTGAAATGCATCATCATCTTTACTGGAACGTGTAGCTTGCAGGGTCTGCCAATGCTTCTAGCAGTGTGAGAGGTTCTGTACATCTCCTCCTCTTGTTAGAGATGACCCAGTTTTTGTGTGTAATTCTATTCTCAGAATTGTCAATAGTAAATCAGCTGAAAAATTCCTCCAAAATGTACAATGCCGTGTCTGCGAAACAATGAAGGGGATTGGCGTTTGCCGCGGTCATCTGATCGGTGCAGGAGCCAGAAATCATAATAAGGAGGGAAATACTAAAAGGGCAGACTAGATGGACCCAGTGGTCTTTTTCTGCTGACAATCTTCTATGTTTCTATGTACCAATGTGATATTAATGGTGTACCTAGTCTGAGGTTGAGCTTTTACTAGTAAAATCCCTTTCGGGTACAATCATACAGGGTAGATACATTACTGATTTTTCACAATAGATTCACGCACTGTATAAAAAAATTGCCCATAAATTGTCCTGTCGTGCTGATGTCTGATCTGTATCATGTCAGTTCTTGTTGTGGAATTAATCTGGGTTTAACCTATTGAATTTGATGGGGAAATCAAAATCCACATTAGGATACATCACCGACTCTCCACTCCAACTTGCTTCTGGGGTTCCCGTATGGATGTTCCGCTCAGCCAATCAGTGGCTGCTACGGGGCAGTGCACTGATTGGCTGAGCGGGACAAGCAGATGCAAGCAAAGCAAGCTGGAGCGGGGAGCAGGTGATGTATGCTCTGGCCGCCTGGGGGTTCACTTACATACTCACAGCGGGATGTCAATCCAGTTCTCATAGGGATGAACTGGCACTGGATCTACAGCGGATCTCGTTGCGAATTCGCAACGTGAAATCCGCTGCGGATCCGATGTGTGTGAAGGCACCCTTAAGGGATGTTCCCATCTGGGAACCAAGGCTCCCTGGCCCCCTCCAGCCTCATTGTAAGACAAAAGAACAAGCAAGTCAGATACACCAGTAAGTTAGTAGATTGGCTTTTAATGACTTACATAATCATTTTTTTTTTTTACCCAGGCTCAAGTGTCCAGGAGGCAGGGCTTAGCTGGTGAAGTGCCAGGGTAACTTTCACTTCTTCGCTGCCCCACCTCTCCCTGTTCTTTATGACTGATGTACAGAACTGTACGCTGTACGCCTTGTCCTGTATGTAGCATTGCACACCTCCTTCCCCCCACTTCCTACCGTTTTAGCGAATACACAGAATGCCCATGAAATAACAATTCTTCTTGTTATAGCTCTGTGACGTGCTGCTCCTTTGTTATTATTACAAGAAATGTATGACTCAGTAACCAAATGGGTGTTACCAGTTGGTGGCATGTTCCTACACTGTCTAGCAATGTCAGCTCTGATTGGATAGTCTAAGACATTGTAAGGACACCCCCCCAATTGGTAACGCCCAGTTGGCTATGTAATTATACATTTCTAGTAAAAATAACAGAGGAACGGCACATCACACAGCTATAAGAATAGGTGACCCAGAAGTGTTATTTCATGGACATTGTGTATATTTACTGAAACAGACCAGGCTGGAGGGGTGATAGGCTCCCTCTAAATCTATAAAAATCTTCCTGGCATCATTTTACAATAAAAACAAAATAATTTTTTACATTCAGAACTTACATATTTCCATAGAAATCTCCTTTCTGATTCGCTGGTAATGGTGACCAGATCCCCGAAGTTACGTTTGCAGAATTCACGTGCTTTATCCATGGGCATTTCTTCCTTGCTGATATAGTATTGTCTGTCATCTCGAATTACCCAGCCGTCACTTGTTATCTCGTAATCTATGAAATAAAGAGAAGATTAAAACACAGCAAGGAAACTGTATTCCAGTACTAGGGAAATGGGGCTCACACTGGCTTTAAAAAATAGGAATACTCACTAACTCTATTTCCCCTAAAAGGAATACTCACTTACCCCATTCCCATCATTGTTGCTCCAGTGTTGTCCAGTTCCTGCTGATCTCAACAGCTCGTCTCAACAAACAGGAACTGCACACTCAGCCAATCACTAGCAATGGTGATGACCCGCCCTAGGGACTGATTGGCTGAGTGGGACTACCTTATGTTAAGACATGGTACAGGAGCTTGTTGGGGAACTGGGCACCATTGCAATGGTAGTGGTGGGATCGAGCCCCACTGTGAACACTGAGACATTTCTCTTTAGTTATTGCAGTTGTGGTGTAATACAGACATTAAAGGGGATGTCCCTTAAAGTAATGTTGATAAAATCAGATGTGTACCCCATACAGTGTTAATGTGCTGTTTCTAGTAATGTACACACCACCCTGTACTGTCTTTCTCCCCCCCCTGGATCTCATCGTTTCCTAGTTTCCTCTCTGAACTATGATCCTGCTGTTGCCATGTTAGGGTGGGTCCACATCTGCGCAAAGAATTTACCTTGGATTCCGTCACTCGTCACTCATTTCCGCCTGTGCCATAGACTCTTTTCAATGCACGGGCCGATTCCACCATCCGCCGAAAGAATTGACATGTCAATTCTTTCAGTAGACGGCGGAATTCGTCTGACCATTGAATGGAGTTTATGGGACGAGTGGAAATGTGCGCAGGCGTGAGCGGGGACCAGTGACAGAATCTGAGGTAACTTCTCAGGGCGTATTCTTCAGTGTGAACCCACCCTAACAGTGTATATACTTTCCCACAATCCCTCTTGCTTTCAGGCTCAGTGGAAACAAACTGCCAATACTTCCTGGAGATTATAGTTAAACTGAGCACGCCTGACCTACTTTAGTGGGTCGTAACCAAGGGTAACAATGCAGACATATGGCGATTTAGTGTTATAGCTGCCTATGATAGGCCTTAGTCATACAGGTGATGATAGAGGTGCCCATCTACATCAGTCCTATATCGTATTGCTATACTCAGGGGTGTAGCTAGGATCCACGGGGCCCCATAGCAAAAAACTGTAAGAGCCCCCCCTAACCTTCGCACAACATAAAGCACTGCACACACACACACACATATATATATATATATATATATATATATATACACACTACGTGATGTGGCCAAAAAATAAAATCTTTAAAATCTTTTTAAAAATAAAAATTGACAGGCAGAACAGAGAGCCAATGGCTGCTTGCTCTGTCAGTCCACTGTATTTAACTATAAGGGTCCATTTATCCTTATGGATAAATACATAGGTGCAGAAGCAGACTACCTTCTGCTTAACCCCTTATGTACTGCAGTGTATAAGTGACTTAATGTTCAGAAGACAAGGAAATCTTTGCTCTACTGATGGTGCACTGATAACCCCTGACCTCTGCACAGAGCAGGCAGCAGCAAGAACAGAGGTCAGGGGTTATCAGGGCAGGGAAGCAAAGTTTTTTTTTCTTCTGCCGGTTAACCCTTTTTTGTGTTGCAGCATGTAAGTAAACATTGGGTCACTTACACACTGCAGTACATAAGGGGTTAAGCAGAAGGACACAGGAGGCTGTTATCTTCTCCCCTTGGCCCCCCTCCAGCATGGGCCCCATAGCAACCGCCTACCCTGCCTCTATGGAAGCTATGCCACTGGCCATACTGTATGCTTCTTGCATTTTTGCCTGGCAATAATATGTTATCAATGGATCCTTTTACTGGCAAATCTGCAAATACTCTGCATTTAAGGGGGAAAAATCTACTTACCGGGAACTGCTGATTTTGTGGGTTCTGGCTTTAATATTGCACCTAGGAATAAAATGATAATGTCATTATAACTGCACCTGAACCTGTCATTCTATACAATATCATGATGTTACAGTACAACCATCAACAGGCTGCAATCCCCATCACAACCACTGGGAGGCCACATATAGCCACATATAGCGGAGATACTGGAAGAGTCCAGTAAACCCATGCTAGCGATAACCCATAACTTCACATGATTGGGATACAGCTTTAAGAGTAAGTTTTCTTCCCATATAAAATGTCTAGGCTTACACTACAGGTATGTTAATTTTCATCACTGGTATTAGTTACAGGTAACGCAGTGGTAATCCATCTTTCAGTCTTCTTGTTATTAGCTCGATGCCCTTGTCAACTTTAGCTACAATCGCTGTAATTTTGGAGATACGTATCTCCTCTGTCTAATGAAAATGCCTGATAACTGTTTACTTGGCAGCTCCTGTGAAAGATATAGTACAGGAACAAACTTCATGAACTTTTTTTTTTTTTTTTTTGAGATTCTTATCTTTTTCTTCATTTGTCCATATTTTTTCTTCAGACTCCTAAGCATTCATGCACTCATAGATTTATATGTGACCTTATTGTACACCTTGTATATGTCATGCTCTACTGGATACTGTATAATAGAGCTATGCTTCTAGGCAAGAATAGATCTTTATTACAGTGCATTTTGGAGAACAGTCAGTGTTGGTTAGACTTTGAATTAATTTACAATTCCTGCTTTAACCTAAGTGCTATTTCCTTTCTGACCACTAGATGTCAGCAGAACATTAAATAAATTCAAACGTTGAAAGAAGTCACTTATAGTAAAACTATTCCCTAGGAAAAGAACTACTTAAAGTGACTGTACCACCAGGCCCAGGCAGAAGCACTGGAGGCGGGCTGATCCACCCTTAGTGGAAGGAAACCCTAGTCCCCTATGATAGGGTTCCATTGATTATCATGGAGTCACGTCATGGAGGAGCCCACCTCCAGTGCTTCTGCCTGGGCCTGGTGGTATAGTCACTTTAAAGGGGTTATCCAGCGCTACAAAAACATGGCCACTTTTTCCCCTCTCTTGTCTCCAGATTGGGTGGGGTTTGGAGCTCAGTTCCATTGAAGTAAATGGAGCTTAATTGCAAACCACACCTGAACTGGAGACAAGAGAGGGGGGAAAGTGGCCATGTGCTTTTATTGTTTCACCTACGGAGCTGTTTGAGGCGTTATGTTTTGCGCCATAATCTCTAGTTTTTATTAGTACCATATTTGTGTAGATCGGACATATTGATCGCTTTTTATCATTTTTTTTTTTTTAATCTAAAATGTAATAAAAAAAACTAGCAATCCTGGCGGTTTTTATCACTTTTTGTTTTCGCCGTCCACCGTGCGGGAACAGTATTGTTTTATTTTAATAGATCAAACAATTATGCATGCTACGGTATATTATATGTTTACTTATTTTATTATTTTTATGTTTTATATAAAAATTAGGAAAAGTGGGAAATTTCAACTTTTATTGGGGGGGGGGGGGGGTCTTGGGCACATTTATAAAAACTTTTTTCTATTTATTTTTTTTACACTTTTTAAGTCCCCATAGGAAACTATAAATCACATACATTAGATTAGTAACACTGATCATAGCTATGCCACAGGCATAGCATTGATCAGTGTTATCTGCGATCACTGCACTGAGCCTACCTGTGGCAGACTCAATGGATCTGACTGACGGGGAAGAGGTAAGAGACCACCAGATAGACTGATAGACTGATACACTGTGGAGGTCCCTATCGGACAGTGACAGCACAGCTTCTGTCACTGACATTTAAATGCCGCGATCACGGCATTGAAACGGTTAATGACGGGTGGCGGAGGGATGGGGAGAATTGTATTTTTTTTTTTTTTTTTATGTTAGCATAAGACCGCAACAAAGTGTCAGAAGTTGGAAGGATTTGAATGCATTGCAAATTGTGCATTTGTTGTTTCTTTAGGATTTTTGTCGTTTTATACCTTTTTTTAGTTCACAAATCCAGTCCTGTGGAATATCACAATGTTTGTCATTCCAGGACAGGCGATGATCCGTATTCACCTCCCCGCAGAGTTCCAGCCCCTGGTAGTTGTTGGGTTCTCCATATGACCAGTTTTCATACACTAACTACAGAATATAAGGGACAAAAAGCAGGAACATAAAATATTTATCGTTGACAAAATCAATCAATTATACGCGTCATGTGACCAACAGGACTTTGTGCCCATGTGACCATTAATAGCTCCTGACATAACGGTCTTATAGTGAGCCATTAGAAACAAGTAATGGAGGTTCCTATTTAGTGATAGCAAGCAGGGATCTTAAGCAGCACCTTGAATTCATATAGCAAGTATATTGGAATTTTATGTAATGTTATATTAGACTGGGTTCACACTGCCTTTTTGCAGTCCGTTTTTGTGTGCATCCGTTTTGATCCGTTTTTTCCATTGACTTCCATTATAAAAAAAAAGGATCAAAACGCATCCATTTTTTTAGCGTACACAAAAATAAGGTCAAGTACGTTTTGATCCTTTTTTTTATAATGGAAGTCAATGGAAAAAACGGATCAAAACGGACGTACACAAATGCATCCGTTTTTCCATCCGTTTTTTGAGCATGCAGTATGAAGAATAAACTATGAGGCTATGTTTCCACATTGCACATTTTACAGTTTACAGTCGCCTGTTGGACAGATGTCATTTTAGTGCCAAAATACGGATGTATTATGCAAATTCTTTGTCTTAAAATGACGACCATTCTAAAAGACGTCCATAAAAGCCACAACACCATGGTTTGACCGTTTTACAGCTGTCTTTGTGGCCGGCTGGCGTTTTGGCTCTATTACAGTATGTCAACGATTTGCATAATACGTTCGTAACTTGCATAATACGGACGTATGTTAAAATAATGGCTGTTAAAAAAAAATCTGTAAAAAGGCCAACAAAGTTTGTTGTAGAAATATAGCCTAATACTATAAAATATGAAGGATAAAAAATTACTTACAGGAGACTCATCTGACCATTTGAAGCCTTCATCTGGATTACTGTTCACTAGACCGACCCAGAAGACATGACGGTAGATGCCTTCATGTCTTGAGTAGAAAAAAAAGAGGAAGAAACTACTAGTAAGTAACTAGACATATATAATGCAGCAGACAGAAAAAGCTGTTTCAGGATATAAAGCGCGCTACTATTACAATACACGTGAACAGATATATGACTAGGACATGATATGTGCCCATTTATATCTAGGCTACCAGGGACATGACTGGGGGGGGGGGGGATGGGTAATTAGGCTACCAGGGACATGACTTGGGGGGGGAGGGAGGGTTAACTAGGCTACCAGGGACATGACTGGGGGGGGGGTTAACTAGGCTACCAGGGACATGACTGGGGAGGGGTGTTAACTAGGCTACCAGGGACATGACTGGGGAGGGGTGTTAACTAGGCTACCAGGGACATGACTGGGGGTTTAACTAGGCTACCAGGGACATGACTGGGGGTTTAATTAGGCTACCAGGGACATGACTGGGGGGTTAACTAGGCCTACCAGAGCCAACACTGGGGGTTAACTAGAGTACCAGGAGCATCACTGGGGGGGGGATGGGTAATTAGGCTACCAGGGACATGACTTGGGGGGGGGGGAGGTTAACTAGGCTACCAGGGACATGACAGGGGGGTTAACTAGGCTACCAGGGACATGACTGGGGAGGGGGTGTTAACTAGGCTACAAGGGACATGACTGGGGGGGTTAACTAGGCCTACCAGAGGCATCACTGGGGGTTAACTAGACTACAAGGGGCATCACTGGGGGTTAACTAGACTACCAGGGACATCAGTATCAGGTTAACTACAGCTACCAGGGGCATCACTAAGGATTCACTTCAGGTACAAGGGGCATCACAGAGGGTTAACTACAATAGCAGGGGCACTAGGGGAACAATACTTTGCCTTGCCCTGGGTGCTGCAAACCCACGCTACTAACTACCGCGCACACTATGCGGCCGTGGAATAATTTTACTAATGCCCGACTGGCCCACCCCTGGTGTAAGGCTATGTTCTCACTAGGTTTAACAGGGTCCGTTGCATAGCAACAAATAGAGCATTTATTTATCACCTATCCTGTGGGGTTATCGCTTAAATGGGTTATCCAGAGAGCACCTTTTCTGCTTTTTGGCGCTGCACTTCCTCCTTCTGACCGTCCCTGGTGATAACTTCTGACACAAGGGGAGAAATTACCTATACTTCCCAATGTTACCGATGTTGGAGCAACATCAGGTAGGTATCGGACATTTAGTGCGGGCCTGGTTTCACTCACACATAATGCCCACAACACCCACGACATGCTCTCGTTCCCGCTCTCGTTCCCCTCTCGTCTGTGGAAGTTATCAGAGGCGGCCAGACAGAGGAAGTGGAACAGAGAGCAGAAGAGGTACTTTTCTGCTTTACCTTTTTAACTAAAATGCAAGAAAAGGGAACTATATAGGCGGCAAGATATGTGGCACCTACACTATCCTATGCATTACCCATAATGTAATCTTACTTACAGCAGCAATGACCACACCGCCTGCTCTTCTTCCTTGTCTGAGATACTGAGTAAGTCGCCTCCGATTGCTTTGCAAAAATTCTTGGCATCAAACCATGACTTTTTCTCACCAATTTCTACCATGTAATGCTGTCGGAAAATACAGATGGAATATTTTATGAACATTTATTGTAGACATAACAGGAAAAAGTGTGATGTCCTCCCAATTTAGAAAATTTGCTAAATTTGTTAACTTTACATCTCAGATTTTGGCCACATACAGCACTGTTGAAATCGCCTACATTCACATACCAATGGAGCAGTTGTATCTATGCCCATGTCTAGCGGCAGTCACCTCCACATTACTGTGTATGTATATATATATATATATATGAATAGAAAACACATGGAGTGTCTTTCTCTCTCCTTACTTTGTAACAAGCACGGGTGGATGACTTCCAGTTGGGTGGACATGTTGGTTCTGGTGTTGTAGTCGGAATAGGCGGTGGTGTCACTCCCTGTGCCCACTTTTTGCACACATACTTAGCACTTTCCTCACAGTTCATAACATCCCATAATCCGGCTTTCCTCCCAGTTCTCATAACGACACAGCCCTGTTTCCTGCCTTGAAAATTCAATAAAAATTTAGAAAAAAGTTTTCCAAATGTCCATATAGGAAAGTTAATGTATGGAAAGCTTGTTGATTCTATGTGCAACTGTATAAACCGAACCCCAAGTGGGACGCACCCTGTTCACATGCTGCATTACGGCCTTTGGACATCCTAGGGGAGGGGGTTCCACATCCAAGACATCTCTCTATGGGCCAAAATGGAGAGCTACTCTACAAGACCCAGCCTATCTATGCATTACATGGTGGGCCATTCATTTTAAGGATTAGAAAAACATGGTCACTTTCTTTTAGAAACAGCAAAACTCTTCTTCTTAGTTTATATATGGTATTGCAGTTCAAATACATTAAAGTGAATGGAGCTGAGTTGTAATACTACAAACCACCTGAGGACAGGTGTGGAGCTATTTTTTGAAGACGGCAGACATGTTTTTCAGTGACTTACCCGGCATGTCAGCGTTCCAGTGTGTGTACAATACTCTTTCCTTGTTGGTCCACTTAAAGTTGTTTCTGTCCTCTATATCAGAGAGTCCTGTCCAGAAATATTTCTCTGGTCTAAACCCGATCAGACTTGTCAGATAGGCCTGTTCAAACCTGCAAGGAATGATGTGGCAGAGATGAGATGCGGCAGGGTATACAGGCCTGTATTATATTGAATGATACAACATGTGCCCATGTAGTGTAATGCCATATAGTGTGCAAGTAACCATACTATACAATTATGAGCACCATAGAGTATGTTTATAGAGTGTAAGCCCTCACTGGAACAGTCCTCTCTCCCTATGTACCAATCTGTCATATACGTCACTCATGTAGTTTTCTTGATTTTATGTTACATTCTGTATATTAACCTCTTCTCATCTGTACAGCACCCTGGATTTAAAACTTAAAATTCACAAAGTTTGCTCATCTATACTTACCTGTCCACGCTCCCCCATTGCCTTTCTTCTTCAGTCACTGCTGTCCCCTGCAGCTGCCAAAATCCTGCTCAGCCAATGATTGATTGTGATGGAACAGTGCCACAGCCAACGATTGGCTGAGTGGGCTGTCACTCTTGAGACAATCACTGCTTGCAGCGCTGTCCCATCTCAGTCAGTGATTGTCTGAGCAGGCTGGTTGCATATGAAGACACCAGAGACCTGGAGGAGAACATAAGTGGGAGCTCAGATAGATGAGCATATAATTTTTTTTGAAAAAGTGAATGTACCATCAGGATATCCCCTTTAAGACTCTCACATGGATAGAACAGCGTCCGTGCGGGGAAGGCGGTGCCACGGTCCTTTTTTTTCAAATGCGGCCCATTTCCCACATATGAGCCATTCTATTCCCGGGATTTGAGTCAATGGAGATGTGTCATGGAGAGGCGGGGGCTTCCTCCCAATGGGGGGGTGGGCCGGCCCGCCTCCAGTGCTGCAGACCCTGCTGGTGCCCAGGAATAGAACAGCGCCCAACGCGAAAACTGGGCCACGGTTAAAAAATGGGCGTTCTAGCCATGTTAAGATCTTAAAGTGAATGTACCTGATGGTCCATTCGCTTTAAATTGTGCCACCACCATCTTTATTAGGGATGGTCCGAACCCGAACGCTCGGCAGCAGATTCCCGCTGTCTGCCCGCTCCGTGGAGCGGGCAAATACAGCGGGGGGAACGCCTGGAAAACTGGGATACAGCCTATGGCTGTGGCTGTATCCCAGTTTTCCAGGCAGTCCTCCCGCTGGATCCGCCTGCTCCACGGAGCAGGCAGACAGCGGGAATCATTGCCGAGGGTTCGGGTTCGTGCGAACCCGAACCAAACTCGGTCCGGACCATCCCTAATCTTTATGAACTCGTTCTGAACTTTGCAAAAAGTTTGGCTCCGTACCAAACCAAACTTTTTGCAAAGTTTGAAACGAATCTCGGTCCGGAAGATTGAGTTTGCTCATCTCTAATAATAATATTTATTATCATTATGGCTGTACAGAACAAAACAATAATAGAAGCCTAAATAACATTGCTATACTGAAATACAGTAGTAATCAAATAACATACTGTACATAAAGTAATCTAATGACCTGAACCTAAAACAATATATACAATATATGTCCTGAATACTGCTGCACCATACAGGATACTATTCCCAAGACTCCCGACACTACACACATCCTTATCTCTGCAGCTCCCTCCTCTTACGTTCCCATTGAGATGTCTTATGTCTGAAAGCTTCCGTTCCGCCTGATAACCTCTCTTTCCTCCTTATCACGCTGTCTTTCTTGAGGATAAGCGTCCTCAGGAAGTTTGAAGGACGGAGATGCAGCATCAGCATTACTGAAATGAGTGATAACTGACGGCTATAACAATGTATTCGCTGATCACTGCAGAACACAGCGGAGGATATTCCATGTCATCCCGACATACGTCTTATGGTATGCCATCCACTCACACAGCCGATTTTAAGTGTGACGGCACGAATGAGTCAGTAAGGATAAGGCGGAATCCACTCTATGCAGGGAATTTACTAACACAGCTTCCTGGCATATATAAGTAGCACATTTTTAATCTGATGAGTAAACTGGGAATGGCCATTAGCTGGCCAAGAGATTTACGTGAATTGTGCCAAAAATTTGCGTAAATTATTGCACAAATTTGCTTACTTTGGTTCAAGACCATTGTATTAAACGCCAGTTTTAGTAAATTCTCTTGTATGTCTATGGTGCATTGATGTCGTATACATGTCCAAATGTATGCATTGATGAATCCATAGGTGGGAATTTACAATTTTTTTCACCAGAAAACTAAGGTAAAACAGAATCAAATTTTTGCGCAACACTCTAAATTGTTGGACAAAGATCTAAATTGTTTAAGCAATACATAGAGAAAAATATAAATTATTGTGCAACACTGTCAATTTATCCACGAAACACAGGGAAACTTGCAACTTTTTTAGTCAAATAAGCTATTGCTTAAAAGTTTACAACAATTTTACACCGAAAACCTATGCTAAAACCAGTGATATTTTAAAATTATTTTTAAATCAACTGGTTTCAGAAAGTTATAAAGATTTGCAAGTTACATCTATTCAAAAATCTCAAGTCTTCCAAAACTTATCAACTGCTGTATGTCCTGCAGGAAGTGATGCATTCTTTCCAGTCTGACACACTGATCTCTGCTGCCACCTCTCTCCAGGCCAGGAAGTGTCTAGAGCAGTAGATATTTTCTATGGGGATTTTCTACTGTTCTAGACAGTTCCTGACATGGACAGAGGTGGCAGCAGAGAGCATTGTGTCAGACTGGACAGAATACACCAGTTCCTAGCAGGACATACAGCAGAAGTAAATCTATATAACTTTCTGACACCAGTTCATTTGAATTTTTTCTCCAGAGTACCCCTTTAACAATTATATTTAACATTTAAATAGACCTGTAAGCCGTTTTTCTGACTAAAGTAAAAGCGGTGTGGAATAAAACTTCTTACCCTGATTCCGTCATTCCAGCGCTGAGATGTAAGCTTTAGAAATATTATGCAAATTAGGAGATATAGCCCTTAGGGTGTTCCCCTAAACTGCAAAAACCCAGCACAGTTTACAGAGTGGGTACTAACATGTAGACATAGGAGCGTTAGTAGGCAGAGAAGAGGCTAAATGTTGCTGGTCTTAAAGGAGAAGTCCGGCCAAAACTATTTTTTTATATGTTATTACTTACGGAAAGTTAGACAAATTTCTAATGTACATTAATTATGGGAAATGCACATATAGGGCTATTTCCCTTAATTTAGTAGATCAGGGAGACTTCAGATTCTCTAAAAAGAGATGACGTCACGAACCGGGGGTGTAAATACAATGGATCGCCTGCAGGGGCGCACTATATATAGAAGTCAATGAGTACCATTGACTTCTATATATAGTGCGCCCCTGCTGGACACTCCATTGAAATTACAATGGATGTGTATGTACATGTAGTACAGTATACAGTATACAATGAATACATTTATGGAATACCTTGGGGAGCAAGTGTCCTTGCTCCCCATAGTATTCCATAAATGTAATCAATCAGTACATAACAGTAAACCCGCCGCCGCCACCGAACGCCCGCCTCTACCGAACGCCCGCCGAATCGCCGCTCTGGACTACACTCAACTACTACTCTCATCAGATAGAGTAGTAGCTGGGTTCTATCGCCGCTGCTGCTGCTGCTGATGGGCGCAGGGGGAGCTGCTCATCACTCTGCAGCTATCATCCCCCTCCGCTCCCCCCTGCTCCTCCGGCCAAACTTTACTCTATGTGATCGCTGAATCTCCGCGGGCGCCGCTCTCCGATCACGCATGCCGCCTCCCGGTGCTTCCTGGTGTCCCCGGCCAGCATGCGTGATCGGAGAGCGGCGCCGGCGGGGATTCAGCGATCTCATAGAGTAAAGTTTGGCCGGAGGAGGAGGGGGGAGCGGAGGGGGATGAGAGCTGCAGAGTGATGAGCGGCTCCCCCTGCGCCCATCAGCAGCAGCAGCATCGGCGGCGGCGGCGATAGAACCCAGCTACTACTCTCTCTGATGAGAGTAGTAGTTGAGCGTAGTCCAGAGCGGCGGTTCGGAGGGCGTTCGGTAGCGGCGGGCGTTCGGTGGTGGCAGCGGCGGGCTTACTTTTATGTACTGATTGATTACATTTATGGAATACTTTGGGGAGCAAGGACACTTGCTCCCCAAAGTATTCCATAAATGTATTCAATCAAAAACACTGTATACTGTATTACATGTACATACACATCCATAGTAATTTCAATGGAGTGTCCAGCAGGGGCGCACTATACATAGAAGTCAATGGTACTTCTATATATAGTGCACCCCTGCAGGCGATCCATTGTAATTACACCTCCGGTTCGTGACGTCATCTCTTTTTAGAGCATCTGAAGTCTCCCTGATCTACTAAATTAAGGGAAATAACCATATATGTGGATATCCCATAATTAATGTACATTAGAAATTTGTCTAACTTTCAGTAAGTAATAACATATTAAAAAATAGTTTTGGCCGGAGTTGTCCTTTAAGCCGCAGCCAGATGAACCCCTTGTGTAAAAATGTTAAAGCTTATATCTCAGCGCTGGAATGATAGATTAAAATAAGAGTTCTATCTCCTGATTCAGAGTACACTGACTTTACTTTAGCCAGAAAAAAAAATCTCCTGATGACAGCAAGAATATATTTTTGACCCATGAAGAATTGATGCACACAGTTTATTAGAATACTATATATAACTTTTTATGCAATTATTATATATTTTTTATATAGAATATTATGGTACCTGTCTTCTACAGTCATCAAGTACGCTCCCATACTATTGCACGTATTGTTTGCTTCAGGAAATGAACTTGCTGATGTACTGATCAAATAGCAGTAGTATCCGTGTCTTTTCCAACCCTGTCAACATGTACAATGTTAGATATCAGTTCAGTTCTGTATGTAGGGACAGATGTCATGCCTGAATGTAGAAATGGAGGTGATGTCCTAATACCGGAACTACAATTCTAGCTAGAGTAAAGTGGAAATCCGACCCGAATAATAGTTATATAAACAGTGTCATTGTCATATGTCACAATTTCCTATAAGTAGAGGCCGTGAGCTGTGATGACCACCTGTTTCCTGAACGAAAGAGCTTCACATTCTGCAGAACACATAAGCTCCTTTGGTAATGCTTGACGGTTTTCAATAATGGAAATCTATGAATCATATGGAGCTCTCCTAGCAGCACTGAAGGAGTGGTGTATAATATAGTTTTTGGGAACTGGCGATCCTACCAATGTCTACATCACAGGTAATTAGATCACTTTTGGGTGGATTATTCCTTTAAAGCAAATGTACCATCAGGTACATTCACTTTAAGTGTTGAACATGAATAGAACCGTGCTGGCGTTGGGAAGCCAGTGCAGTGTTTTTTTTTTTATGAACCACGGCCCAGTTCTCGCACATGGTGCCAGTCTATTACCGAGCACTGGCCTGGGCTAAAGCACTAGAGGTGGACTGGCCCGCCCCCAGTGGAAAGAACCCCCAACCCCTCTATGACTTTGATTCTAATGGAGCTGCATCACTGAGGGGCGGTGCTTTGCTCCCACTAGGGGTTGGCAGGTCCACCTCCAGTGCTTCAGCCCGGGCCGGTGCTTGGTAATAGACCACAAGACACACACCCCTCTCACGGGTGGGTCAGGGATTCCACTTATAATAACTTACACTAAAACCCACAGGCCGAAGCCCGGGGCACAAACCCCAATTAACGAAAATACCCCCCCAAAAAATCAGGTTCACTTTGATTTTTATGGAATATCATTAAAAGTTATATTTTACTTATTTTTTGGGGGGGTATTTTCGTTAATTGGGGTTTGTGCCCCTGGCTTCGGCCTGTGGGTTTTAGTGTTAGTTATGGTAATAGACCAGTCTCGTGCGCAGGAACCCGGCCGTGGTCAAAAAAAAGGACCACAGCATTGGCTTCCCTGTGCTGGCGCTGTTCTATTCATGTGAATGTACCTGATGGTCCATTTGCTTCAAATTTCCCACCAAAAAAAGCCTTTGTGAGAAGCTGATATTTAAGGAATAGTTGTGGTAGTATCTACTCGCTTGTTGAGGTCACAGCTCAGATTTGAAAAAAACTGAATAGAGAAATACAATATAGCTGTGATATGTGAAGATGCACCTTGTGTCACTGCTGGCAACAGCACAAAAGTATTGCAGGGCACCTATTGAAATCAGTAGAAGTCTTCAATTGTCTTCATTGCCCTCAATAAGTGAGTCTCTAATAAAGAATCTACTAAATATAATCCTTGGATCCACCCAAAATGGAATGGATCAGTGGATTGGTATAGCCTACAATAAGACTGAACGTGGATGGATCACTCAACTAGATTGCTCTTAAATAGGCAGTGTCATTTCAATAAACTGTATACAGATCATCAGTATAAGCCCCCCCATATACATTAGATGGTCCACGTATGAAGTTCTACTAAATAGTGTACCTTATCGCACCCCTGCTCCACAGCTTGCTCATGCACATCTACAGGTAGCGGTTTTCTCTTGCAAAGATATGGAAACTTCTTCTCACACATCTTGTCGGCCCAGTGCCCATCCTGTATAGAAACAAGTGAGGCTAATTCATTATTCCTTGTAAAAACTTAATGGGATTGTGGTCTTTTCCTTGCGTTATGTAATGGTCAGCCCCATTTACTTCAGTGAAACTGAGCTTTAAAGGAGAAGTCCAGACATATTTAACATCCGGCAGCCGGCAGGGGCGGGGGGAATTTGATCCAGGAGTATGAACTTACCTCTCCCCATGCCTGTGGTGAGAGGTAACACCGAACTCACAACCCATGCCGGAAGGCATTTTCCAGTGAGTTGTGATGAAGTCCCGGCTGATGGACTGGCCGCTCAGCCAATCAGTGACTGGAGCTGCGTCCCACCCCAGTCACTAACTGTTTGAGCAGCCAATCCGTCAGCCAGGTCGTGACATGTCAGTAGATCAGTAAATCAGCTATGTTTTTCTAATCCTGGATAACCCTTTTTAAGTAATGGTTCCTACTTTGTAATTTTTGTTTCTACATTACAGGAATATATTCAGGTTGTACCTTAGCAGATAAAGCCACACAATCTTCTTGTTTGTTGGTCAAGTGAGACGGTTCTCCTCTTTGCCATGTTGTATATGTCACTGGTGATCCATCGCTCCACTCAAAAAAGAGCTGAGTCTTCAAATCGTTCAACCCAATCCAAACAAATTCAGCGTCCCCTAGAACAAAGAAAAAAAATTGTGACGTTTTGGTAATCTAAAACGTCTAAACGTCTAAAAATCTAAATCTAGCAGCCTGCGGAAATCACATTCTGACCACAGATCGGAAAAATGGACTAGAAATCTTATAATCATTCAAAAGAATATCAAAAACGAAGTGGCCCCTCAAAGATTATTATTTGTTGAGGCTATGTTCCCACAATGGGAAAATGATGGCCATGTTTGTGTACATCATCTTTTTTTGTCGGTTTGATGGTAATTGTTTTAGGACGGGCATCATTTTGAGGTCAAATAACGTCTGTTATTTCATAATTAAGGCCGTTGAGGTACAAATAATGTCCGTCATTATGAAATAATGGCCGTCACATAGCCCAATTCAAAGACATTGATACATATTCTGCGGTTGGAAAGCCAGAAAAATCCACCGTAGAAAGGTTATGTGCAGATTACAGATTATATCAAAATTTGATGCTCCCATCAGTGGAGAAAAATCATCATCAAAGATTCTTCAAAATGTCCTACAGGTCAGTTTCCTGGTGTCAGGTCAGTTTCTGAAGCAAAACATCTGCAGTAATTCTGCTACATGTGAACATACCCAAAACCCTTTCAGGACTGGGCTAACTTTGGCCATAAAAAGGTTTTTTGGGAAAAGTAAGAGATCGCGGGGGTTCCGACCTCCTTACCCCCCCCCCCCCACCCCCGCCGATCTCCGTATCAGGCCCCAGCTTCTCTGTTATGAATAGAGCTGCGGGTACAGGAAGTCTATGGTTGTCATAGCTACCCTTGGGGCTCTGCAATCGCTTTGTACAGCCTCAATGATGAACACAGAGGGAGGATTCTCCCTCTGTTCTCCCTATAGATGCTGTGGTCGCACTGACTGCAGCATCTATAGGGTTAACTGCATCCACTTCACCCAAGGAGGCATTTTTGTGGTGCATTCCCATTCATGGACGTACAGTCACGTCCCTGGTCCTGAAGGGGACAAGAGGTGGTGGGTTTCAATCTCAATCAACGCGTACGTGGGTGATGTCTAATGTATGCACAATGTTGCATTTTACGGCTATTAGACATGGTGTCGGATGTGGAGCACCCCTTTTACTGCCCATATAATTGTTTTTGAAAGGGTTAAAGCAATCCAGCGAGTGTTAATATTATTGCAATGGAGGTCATGGAGGTCCTTGGGTTGGGACCCCACCAAGCACACAATAATATGCAAACCTAAGCATAGGCCATCAATGTAAAATTCAATATAAGCTGAACCATGTTGTGAGGGGATCTATCAAGTAACAGTGACTTCTGTGTAATTCATATATACAGTATATGAATTCAATAATTACGTACCGAACTCAAACTGTGAGGTAATAAAGCTTGATTCTTCAACATTGTGCAAACTTGCAAGATCCCCCTCTTCTTTCCTGCACGCTAACATGGCGTCCTTCCAGATCATAGTTTCTTTAAGCAACGTATAGCAGTATCCATTATAGGGTATCCAGGATGCTGGACAAGTGATTGCATCATTAATCCCTGTAACGAGATATAAGACCATGTATGACCATTGTCCACTTACGGTTAGGCTACGTTCACACAGAGCAAAAGGAGCGGATTACGCAAGGAAATATTTCCGCCTGAAATCAACTGACGCTGAATTCCGAGCAGAATATAAGCAGAATGCAAGCAAATTCCCTGCGTATTCTGCTAGGAAAGTGTTCAGCTCGTAATCAGCTCTTGACAAATTCAGCGCGGAATACTCGAGGAATCCGCGCTGAATCCGCATGCATTCAGCGCTGAAATTCAGCGAGTATTTGGTGAGTAAACTAGACTATACCAGAACATATACTAGAATCCTCCTCCCCCCCTTTTTCCCCATTTCCGCGCTGATTCAGCGAGTAATTTCCGCTTGTATTACGCTTGTATTCCGCGCTGAATCCGCGCTGAATCCGCACTGAAACAGAAAATCAGAGCCCCATTGATTTGTATAGGCTTCCGCTAGCGGAAGAATGAACATGTTCATTCTTCTGGCGGAAAGCGGATTAGTTCAGTGCGGAAATTCCACTGTGTGAACTGCAGAGCAGAATTTCCATTCAACACAATGGAAATTAGCTCTGCACCTATTTTAACGGCTGAAATTTCAGCGCTGATTCAGCGCAGAAATTCAGCTGCTTTTGCTCAGTGGGAACGAGCCCTTAGGTTTTAAGCAGACATTATCGGTAGTGTAATCCTGAAAGGTATGTTTTATATTGTCCATAATGGCTTTTACAGTAGGTTATTGGAAATGGAGAGAAAATAATTTTACACTTAAATATACTATGATATCAACCTGTCAAATTCAAGACTTTAACAATAAAAAGTTTTAGATGACCATGCACCCCCTACTATAGGGAAAGATGTGCATCCAATAAAGGATAATTTTTTGACAGGTCAGAATTGAGTGATCAGCCCTTGAGCGTTTGATCATTTATTGGCTGATCGCTGTCCTTATTATATGGGGTGATTGGACTGTGTAATGGAGCCTTTAGCAATTTAGTTATTTAAATGCCTTAAAGGACAAGTCTTGCAAATTCTAAAACTTGGCAGCTGGCAGGGGCAGGTGGGAAAATTGATAACAAGTACTAACTTACCTCTCCCTGTGTGAGTGGCGGGACTGGTCACAGGACCCCCGCTAGGCTCTGGAATCTCCAGAGCTGACTCTCGGCTGATGGACTGGCCACTCAGCCAATCAGTAACTGGGGCGGGACGCCTCTCAATCTCGGGGGGGATATGCCTTCCGGCGGGGGGTCCTGATGTCGGTCCTGATGCTCTCCGTGGGCACAGGGAGAGGTAAGTTCGTACTTGTAATGAAATTCCCCCCTGCTGGCTGCCGTGTTTTAGAATCTGCCAGACTTCTTTTTTAACCCCTTAATGACATGGGGCATACGTTTATGCCCCTGGCCTGGCCGCCTAGGCCTTAGCAAATGGGCATAAAGGTGGCCGCCCACATCTCCGGTCACTTACCAATCTGGACCAGCGCAGCGTGTCTGCGGGGGTCCCGATCGCATGACTTTACTGCCAGAGGTCTCTTACCTTCCTCTGTGCAGTCAGGTCTTCAATCCTCTGATAGAGTCTGCCATAGGCCACAGACAGGCCCTATCAGAAGATCACAGATAACACTGATCCCTGCTATGCTATGGCATGAGCAGTGATCAGTGTATGTAATACAATGTATGTATGTAAAAGCCCCCTAAGGGGACTACAAAAGTAAAAAAAAAAAAAAACAATAAAAGTTTTAAAAAATGTCGCCCCATACGACCCCGTCGGTGAAAAAATAAAAGCGCTAAAAGAGTCACAATAGGGCCATTTTAAATATACCTATTTGCAAAAAAAAAGTTTTACTGCTAATAAAAATAGTAAAACGTTAGAAAACCTAGTAAACATGCATATCTCTGTGTTCAGACCGACCTATAGAATAAAGAAAAAATGTCAGTTTTACTGTAAAGTGCATTACGTAAACATGGAACCCCCCCCAAAATTTGCGGAATCACATTTTTTGACCCAAATTCACCCCATAAATGATATTCTGGGGGTTCCGTCATTCATTTAATGGCAGAATGAAAGATGCCATTAGAAAGTAGACCTGTTCCTGGAAAAAAAACAAGCCCTCACATGGCCCTGTAGGTGGAAAAATGAAAGAGTTATGGGTCTTAGAAGGCTAAGAGGAAAAAACGAAAACGCAAAAGTGACAATTGGCCCGGTCCTTAAGGGGTTAAGGAGATTGAGAGTATATCTTTTTCCTACCTGAAGGTGGAACATAAGAGGCGGAGCTGTTGCCTTTTTTACAGATATAACCCAATTTTTGTGAGCACTCCTTGCTCTCCCATTTGCCGCTCTTCCCAGGATTGAGTGATGCACAGTTGATTCCAGGTTCTGTTGACGGATTTCCTGTTGCAGAAGACAAAATGTTTGCATCAAAAGGGACATAAATTCAGTAGGTGACTACTTGAGGTTTTTGAGAATGTCCATCTCCGTAAATTTGTTGCTTCCCAGGATAGATTATAATAATGTGATTATATTGAAGGCTAGATAAGTGGTTCTTTATAATTTACCATGCAAAATGCCAACGTCAATATTTACCTGGAACCCAGTTGAGATATCTAAATGGACCTCCACTGTCCCATCTCCATCCAGCATTAAAGTCCAGACTGTTGAGCCCCATCCATAGGACAGCACTAAGAGCATTGGTCAACCCTATAAAATAAAACCAATTAACACACTTGATTCAATTATCCACAATGTTGATCTAGAAAATAGAGTAGGGCCATTGTAAGTTATAAAACATACAAGTAGGTATCAACCTAAATATACCCACCCACCCCCTCTACAACATAGTAGAGGACACCATGGGGTCCACAGACTGGTATGATATGTGATATGCTATCTGGCCATTAGTGGATAAGTAAATTATTGTAAGTTTTGTACCCAAAGAAGGGAATTTGTCACTAGGTTTATGCTGTCTTGAAAAGGCAGCATAAACTAGTGGCAGAAATGCTGAACAGATCATTGTATTACTTACATCATTGGGTTAAGTCATTCTCCTAATATGCAGGAGAATAGAATTCATGCCGCAACCTTCTCCCTGCTCTCCAGCTGCTGATTGACAATTGACTGCCTATATACAGCATGGATAAATAACTGCCAATCAGCAGCTAATGGGTAGAGTTTGCTGGAGATCATGAATATCCAGGACTACTGAGCACATGCACATAGTAGAGAGGACTACATACTGTCCATGTTGTTCAGGAGGATATCTCCGAATCAGCTGCACAGAACAATGTAAGTGATACATCATTCTGTTAAGCTTCTCTGCCACTAGTTTATTTTACCCTTAAAGAGGACGCCATAAACTTAATCACTCTTTAATAGTGATGAGCGAATACTGTTTGATCGAATAGATATTCGATCGAATAGTAAGGTATTCGATCTATCAAATATTATCGAATAGTTTGCCAAATATTCGATAAATATTCGATAAACGTTCAAATCCCCCAGCTTCAGGTTTTTACCTCCAAGTGGTCGAATAGATGTTTTTCAATAATCGAATACTTGTTCCCATAGACTTTAATGGGATCGAATATTTGATCGAATATTCGAATATTCGGGAGATATTCGTACGAATATCGAATATTCGAATATTTCACTATTCTCTCATCACTACTCTTTAATCATTTACTTTAAGATATCCTATGCGATTCACCATGCACACAATTGTGTCCATCTCCTATAGATCCTCTATATTGCTCCTTACCTGAGATGTAGGATTGTTCATGTAGTTCGGTTATACTCAGCAGTTCGGCATCTTGTTGCTGGCAGCTTCTCCTGGCCTGGTACCAAGTGAGGGCTGAATCGGAGTTAATCTGATAGTTGACACCAGTAACTGAATCTGTGGTCCACATGTTCTCAGATGTGGCTGAGAAGGAAACATTGAAAGTTTTATTGATGCTTTTCAGTCTTAAATACTCTACCTTGTTCCTAGTATGTTTGCTACTTTCTTTAGGTAATGGTGGATTGGAGGACTCTGAAGTGCTTGAGATCTGTCATTGGGTAAATTAGTTTTTTTTCTATTGGTGGCAGGAATGGAATACCAAATCATAGACGTAGACCAAACTTTGCGAACTTTTAGGGAGAATGGATGGGCCAGACCATGTAAGTTGTAATGGGTGGTGAGGACCAGTGCAGAGATCCCTGTTCCCATGGTCCTTGCAAGCACAAATTGAGGAAATAACCCAAGGATTATGGAATATAAGTGAACCTACTGAATTTATTTCAACATTCATAACCAGCTTTAAGTTCCATTATAACCTTTTGGTTTCCTATTACAGGATGGAGAGAGAGTACATTCATTACTTTGTTTGTTGCTATGATGAAGCTCTAAGATCTCAAAGACTTGTTGACTGACCACTAATCCTTCTAACTTCTCCATACTCACTTCCTCATTTACGCTTTTTGAGGCAGAGTTGGGAAACCAATTTTTTACCCACTATATATATATGGATATATTTAAAGGGAACCTATCGCTGAAAATGCATAATTGAAAATACAGGCCAATCTGCGGGCAGCACGGTATAGAGCAGGAAAAGCTGTGCAGATTGATATATAGTTACGCAGGAAAAATTTACGGAGAACGTGTCCTTCATGATAATGTCTTTTCACTCTGGTCATATAGGCAGTGCTGGTCTATTACAAGATTATTGTTTGTGAACTGAACACATATGTTACATAGTTACATAGTTAATATGGTTGAAAAAAGACACATGTCCATCAAGTTCAACCAAGGAGGGGATGGATACAGGGAAGGGGGAGGGGTGATAGGTTCTATACATATGCATTTATATTATTTTGCTCTAAGAACTTGTCTAGCCCTGTTTTGAAGCCCTCTACTGTTTTTGCTGTGACCAGATCCTGTGGTAGACTGTTCCACAGATTCACAGTTCTCATGGTAAAGAAGGCTTGTCGCCTCCGGAGATTGACCCTTTTTTTCTCCAGGTGGAGGCAGTGCCCCATTGTCTCTCTAGGCGGAGGCAGTGCCCTCTTGTCTCTCTAGGCGGAGGCAGTGCCCCCTTGTCTCTCTAGGCGGAGGCAGTGCCCCCTTGTCTCTCTAGGCGGAGGCAGTGCCCCCTTGTCTCTCTAGGCGGAGGCAGTGCCCTCTTGTCTCTCTAGGCGGAGGCAGTGCCCTCTTGTCTCTCTAGGCGGAGGCAGTGCCCTCTTGTCTCTCTAGGCGGAGGCAGCGCCCCCTTGTCTCTCCAGGTGGAGGCAGTGCCCCCTTGTCTCTCTAGGCGGAGGCAGTGCCCTCTTGTCCTTTGAGGGGGTTTTACCTGGAACATCTTTTCCCCATATTTCTTGTAGGGGCCATTTATATATTTAAATAAATTAATCATATCTCCCCTTAAACGTCTCTTCTCCAGACTAAACAAATGTAATTCTTTTAATCTCTCCTCATAACTAAGATGCTCCATTCCCCTTATTAGTTTAGTTGCCCGTCTTTGTACCCTCTCCAGCTCTAGAACGTCCTTTTTATGAATCGGGTTCCAAAACTGGACAGCATACTCCAGATGAGGCCGCACCAAAGCTTTATAAAGCGGTAATATTATATCCCTGTCCCGAGAGTCCAGGCCTGTTTTAATGCATGACAATATCCTGCTGGCCTTAGAAGCAGCTGACTGACATTGTGTGCTGTTCTGTAGTCTATTATCTACAAGTACACCCAGATCCTTCTCCATCAGCGACTCTCCCAGAGTAACTCCCCCTAGGACATATGATGCATGCGGGTTATTAGTACCCAGGTGCATAACTTTACATTTATCCACATTGAACCTCATTTGCCAAGTGGACGCCCAAACACTCAAGGTGTCTAAGTCATCCTGTAACATCTGAACATCCTCTTTAATTCAAGTTCAGAGCTCCTCCTCCGCTATAGCTCCCTCTCCAAATTTAGTGCATAGGACCGCCCACTTGACTACTTAACCCAGAATAAGCTGTTATTTACACTAATGTCAACATATTCCAGAGCAATCACTAAAGACCATATACTGTAGCTATCTGTTCAGCTCCCCCGGCCTTATTACATACCTACAGATTGGACTGTATTTTTACTGTGACAGGTTCCCTTTAAGAGGGTTGACCTCATTCACTGGTAAAAAGATTGTATGGCAAAAGCAAAATGTCATTTACATTAGAAAATGTGTGCCTGGACATAAGAAAGATCAATGGGTGCCGCTTCTTCAAAGTTTTGTAATGTAATTATCGGGTATGGTGGGATTTTTTCATTGTTTAGATGTTTGGCAATTGGTCATGTAGCATTCTGATGCAACATGTGACCCCAGTCCTTAAAGGGGTATTCTGAGGGGGTTTAAACAGGGCTCTTAGTTTTGAATTGGATCGACATGTGTGTTGCCGATTCTTTCATTATCTATGGAGCTGCCACATATAGCCAAGCGTAACGCTTGCCCACCTTAGCAGGTTTTTTAGAAAATGAATAGATTAAAGACATGCGAAACAACCTGCAAAGCAATGGAGTTGCAGGTCTATCGGTAAGACCCCCCCCCCCATGGTCCCACACTGTTAATTTATGTTGGGATTAGAGATGAGCAAACCTCAAGCATGCTCGAGTTCATCCAAACCCGAGCGTTCGGCATTTGATTGAAGTTGGATAAAGCTCTAAGGTTGTCTGGAAAACATGGATACAGCCAATGACTATATCCATGTTTTCCACATAGCCTTAGGGCTTTATCCAACTTCAGCAGCCACAGCTAATCAAATGCCGAATGCTCGAGGTTCGCTCATCTCTAGTTGGGATCTCCCTTTTTACTTAGCAAATAATTATGTGATGAATGAAAACAACCACTGACGGAGTTACACACTGATGTGTCTGGAGAAGCGTTGGATAACGCGAAACAGCTGTCACCTAATTACATTATGGCCGATTGGCGTCTTGCCTGCTAGCTGTATGCATTCATGAATTTGCTGAAATAAATATGAACGATGCTCTGCACGATTTGATGGTGAGTGCCGCTCCTTCATATTTACACACTGATGTGTCATTCTCCTCTGCAGTCTACAAAGCTCCACAAGCCTTAGACTGTTCCTACTACTGCAAAATACAATAAAAGCAAGTGATTCCTCTTAGAAAAACTATCTGCCTATTATTCCTGTTATTCCCTCTTTTGTAAATGAGGCCCCAGAGAACCGATCTGCGACCAATTATCTGGTGGTTCCCTCTGAATGAGGAGGAAACCACAATGACACGCTGACACGTGAAAGGATTTCTTTTTTGTCGACTATTGTTTACTTTGACCCTTTTCCTAGGATATAATCTGGAAAGCTATGCAAGCATACAGGAGAACAGGAAAAAGGAAGCCACTCACTTTCTAACTGGACCTGAAGGTCACTTCCTCCTCCAATATAAAAAAAAACTGCCTGTAACTAGTTGCCATTGTACTAGATGTAAAATCTCAGGAGAGAAAAAAAGCTCATTTCTAAACTTTTTTGTATTGAAGCAAAAAATGAAAACAATATCAGATAAATAATAATAATAATAATAATATTAAATAGAAAATACATGACAATGTTGAGGGACCCTAAATAAAAGCTTTTTAACCCCCTTTTAATGTATTATTCATATAAATGGCCAGAAACATTTGAGCCTTTTTAGTACATGGAGCTTTAGGGCTGGAATCACATGTGCAGTTAGGAGATAGGATAGAATATAAACTGGAAACAAAATCTAAAAGAAAACTTTTTTTCATTGTGGTTTTTGCAAAAAACACCTATGAAAAATAATAACAGATGTCAGCCTATAAGCTCATACATGGCCGCATTATGGACCGAGACTCTATAGATTTATAGCATAATCTTTAATATTATGAATAAAAATAAAATTATTAATAATAATAAAAACATTTATTTTACATAAAAAATATATATATATTTTGATTATTATATTCGCAGTTAGACCTGCATAAGGTTGTAGGAGATCACTTAAATTTTTATTTTTAGGAAGGGAAATAAGTCCCCATCTTGAGAATATAAGCCTGCTAATACCTAGCAGATATTGATGCTATCGCCTGATCTAGTACAAACTATAACAACCAGTAGCATTGCTGGGCACTAGAGGTGAACAAAGCAGCTGGAAATTTGTTTTGTAAGGTTCGCAAATTTTGGGTCAAATTTAATTTAATATTCGCAAATCAAATCTTAGCGAATTTCAATAAAACAGCCAGACTATAGTAGCTACATAACTGGGACTATTACAGATGGACGAATTTGTTAACGCATGTCAAAAAGTGTCAAAAATCGGAAAATCACAATTTAAAAAAAAAAAAAAATTTAATCAGCCGGTCAATTATTCCATTTCAGCCATGGACAGCAGTGGACCTTGGTGGAACAGCGGCGTAAAATATATATAAGCTTTTTAATAAACCATTGAACATGTTCCTAAATAGCACACTCAGTTCACTAATGAAAATTAGTTTTTGAACACAGTAGGAGTGGAGTGCAAGCACTGATTATGTAAGGCGCATAACTCAATAGGAGTTTACAGTACCCAGTGCCCAGTGAGTGATTAATGTGGACTTTGTCTTCACTGGTCCCAGTGAATTCCTATAGGCACCCAGTTACTTGGTAAACTGGACACTTGGTTGGCAGCTACAACAAACAATCCCCCACAATCGGCCCTCCGATCCTATCCTCTCCTCTCTGTCCCTATATCGCTCTGTTAGTCTCTCCCTGCTCTGCTGTAACTGCCTGCTGCCATCCTGCTTTTTCCTCCACACACAGCCGACTGGCCGCCTCCGTTACCTAATCTCCTTATATAGAGGGGAAGGTGATGACATCACAGAGGAGCCTGCAGCTGATTGGACGGGCGCTGGGGGTTATGGTTAATCCCTTTCTCCAGTGACCTTTTTTTTGTGAATTTCCTTAACGAATCCGTGTGACAGCGCAATTCTCTGCAGGACTTGCTTTGCTCATCTCTACTGGGCACCATGTAATTGGCAGTCAGGAAGCTAAAGATGGTGAGGAGCCTTCTGGCCTTGTCTTTGTAGAGAAGACTAAATCTGCAGACTCTTTATCCCCATGTATGAAAAAATTTCCCAGAATTGCTTCTACTGCACCACAATCATGGTTGTTTAACCTTTAAAAGTCACCTCTATCCACCCCCTCCCCTCAAAAAAAATTAAAAAAAACCCTGAGATGTTACAAAAAATGGCTTAGGGTTCCCTGATTACTCTCATTTGTACATTTCCTTAATACGTCCTCCCGTTTGCGACTTTATTGTAACAACTCAGGTAATAGTCAGATGTATGTGAACTTAAAGGGGTTGGCCACCTTTGTATAAGACACCATCAGAGTGAGCCTTCACTGCATTCTGGTTCTTTATAACCATACCACTCCACCCCCACTGTGCCTCCAACCTGGTGTCTTGGTGGACGGCTCCTCCATCCATACATGGCGTCCTGTGGAGGAGCATGTGATGATACAAATCACTCTACCCCTTCCACTGCACCTATGCCCCTTGCACAATGAAACGTTATGTATTATCACATGCTCCTCCGTAGGGTCCTATGCATGGACGGAACAAATTTTCCTGTGAATACCCCTTTAGTTTTAGAAATGGGAGTAAATATCATGATGGGCGTGATTATACAATCAGTTAGCGGGAATGTTTTACATGGTATAGTTAACACACACCACCCGACTGTATAATCACACCCAATCACTCCCATTATTAAAATTAGGTTCACGCCCATCTGATTATTAACTGAATTGTCAGACAAACTAAAAACCCACATACTGTATCTCAGTAACTGGAGGGAGTATCAACAAGAAACCGTAAAAAGGCTATGTTCACACAAAGTTTTTTCCGCTCCGTTTAAAATGACGTCCGTTACTTTGAGTCTAAAATAAGGGACGTTTTTTAGCTGTCTGGCCTCCCCTTATTGCAATAACTGGTGTTTGCACATTATTCTAGTTTGGGTTACTAATTGCTCTTTGGGTGTGGCTTAATTGAAAAGTCCATTGAATTTAATAGTAAAAACCGAGAAAGAACAGTAGAAAAAGAAAAACTGTGTGTAAACAACTAATAAAAAAGTCAGCTGTTTGCAAAAGACGTCCGAAAATAATGATCATGTTCATTATTTTGACGTCCACTGTAAAAACGTCTGTAATTCAATGCATTGGACGTCCGTCTTCCCATTGACTTCAATGCATTGCCATTGCAGTCAGTTAAATCCCAGCAAAAACTGACATTTTTTTTTAATATGAAAATCGCCCACCTTTTCATTAATTTTGACGTTGTGTGAACCAAAGCTAAAAGGTGTGGTGATATTTAAAATTGTAAGAAAACTTACCCCAGATCGCTATGAAGTCAATGGGATTTTTAAAATGTGACCATGGTGAGAATTAAAAAAAAAAATAAATAAATAGAAATAAAATAGTACATGTGAATACTTCAGCTTTAGGATAATGGGATCTGACATGAACGCCATTAGAGGTAGGGAACTTGCTGACAATGTAGGAAACATGGAAACCTGGTGATCTGAAGCTCTTGTTGACAGAAACATTATCAGAGGTGAATGACCGGAGCAGATGTTTGATGTTATGCTGCTAATGTGCATTGTCCGTGCCTAAAATAACAAATGTATCACCGGGCAAGTGCTAACTCCCCCCCTTCGAGAAAAACAATGGAAAACGTGTATTGTTATAGTTTTGAGTAAAATAGCACTCACATGTGACGCGGCAAAACTGTTGTTATGGCTGTAGGCCAAGATTGTTACCATCCTCTTATCTAATTGTATACTCACCCTGTATGCACTCTGAGCAGAATGGGAGAGATTTATGGGTGGGTGGGGGGGTCATAGGATGCAAACATACAGGGGTCAACAGCATTTGAGAAAATGAAGCCAAATTTATCTAAATGGTGAATATTAGTGATGAGCAAACTTTCTGAATGTTTGGGTTTAGCCAAACCCGAGCATATGGCAATAGACTCTGGCTAAACCCGAACATTCAATGAGTTCACTCAACACTAATTAATTTCAATTACTAGATGGTAAATTTATAAAATACATTTTATAAATTTGTAAAATACATCCCTAAGCTATGTTCACATGTATTAATCACAGCCGTTGTTGTCCATTTGCAACAACGTCCGTGATTAATATAAAAGTTGCACTGCAGTCAGAGAGAATCCCGGCCAGAGTGTATACACATAATATACACTCCAGCCGGGATCCCAAGGGGCCGCAGGAAAAACTGACATGTCAGTTTTGTGCAGCCACTCAGGCCCGCTTCTGCCATGAGGCGGAATGAGCCTTCCGCCTCAGGCGGCAGATTTTGTCCCCCCTGCTGTCATTTTTGTTAAGTATCACTTAACAAAAATGACAGCCGCTGCTCACCTGTCCCGTCGCCCGCGCTCTCCACATCCCGTCAGGTCCCGCGATGTCACCCGGCAGCTGTCACGGACCTCCAGGCTGTGGTGAGTGCCCGGGGTCGGTGGGGGACGCGCTCCACGCGACCTGATCACCCCACTTACTCACCTCAGCCTGGAGGTCCGTGACAGCTGCCAGGTGACATCGCGGGACCTGACGGGATGTGGAGACAGCGGAGAGCGGGGGCCGGCTGCGGCGTGGGACAGGTGAGCCGTTTGTATGCGGGGGAGGGGGGGGGGGCTTGCCGGCAGAAACCCCAGAATCGGCCCTGCAGCCACTATTAATTGAATAGCAGCCGCACAACACTGATAGCTCACACAATGCTCATACAATGTTCCGGCCGCACTCTCCATTGTCGGCTATGGTGAATTGGGATGCGGGCGCACACGGATGCGCCCATATCGCAATTCAGCACAAATGAAGTTTATCCGGCTGGTGCTGCAGTACTGGCCAGGATGATCTTCACTTACACCGGCCGTTCTGTGACACGGCCGGCGTCTTAAAGTGTGTAAACCCGGTCTTAATTTGGACAATGTCCTGTGCTGTACATTGTACAGTATATTGACAATGCCCCTCCTTATGATGAATTATAGTGGCAAAATAATGCTATAGAATACGGCATGGAGAGAGAGGAGCGGCTGCACATCCCACCTATGGCTGACACTAATGCCGCTAGGCCTATTTAAAAAAACCAACGCCAGGATGTCGGCATATAATTTGATCAAACCATATTGCCCCGTGTACCACGTGCAGGTCCCCTGGCTCACACGGGTCCCTACGCTAACTCCACATTGTGTCGGTCAGCGACTGCCAACCCCGTAAAGCGTGCACATGCAGGGAAGGGAGGCCATGGAATGGCCCCGCAACCCCAATGTCACAGGACCAAACCCAAAATGCCCCCCCCCATAACCCAGCCAGCGCCACCGGCGGGGAAGGCTGCCCCCAAACAACACAAGTATGAATATGGTATTGCACTCACCATGACTGCTGCAGACAAAATGGGGAAGATAGGAGGTACTGACATGTGACCACAGGTATAATAATATATAGAGCAACACTACAACTAACCAACAATAAATTGCTCGAATAATATGGACATTACCAATTACTGAGTGTGTGTCAGTACCCACTGATCCAATCATGAGGATAGGTCATCAATACATTTTTCCTGGGCCTTACAATAAATCAGTTTATTACTCACATGTAGATGGACAAAATCCATACATTTTGTCCTTATCATATTCCATAGTCGTAGAGCACCACAGTTTTCCATCTGATCGTCCAGACGTCGTACAGTCTGCATACCATTTGTTATCAAACTTGAAGGGGAACACACAGGGCTGACCATTGGCATTTCCACCCAAAGTGAATATCTCTGTGGGGAAAGAAAACGCAGCATTGTTCATATCAAGGGTATGATGGGATATCAGGAATCAGGTATGTAATAGAGCACCTTACCGAGAAAATGAGAATGAAGGTATGTCTCTTACCTAAACCCTCGGCGCTGTTCCCGCGCATATTTTCTTTTACTCCTTGGTTCGGAAAGACCGTTAGGAGCACTGCTCCGCCCCCATAGCACCGATCCACCCCCAGCTGGCCCGCCCCTTCTAATGATTATCAATGGAGAGGGCCGGAATCGAAGCTATGGGGACAGGGCAGTGCTCCTAACGGCCTTACCGGATCAAGGAGTAAACACCTAACTGCACAGTAACAGCGCAGAGGATGAAGGTAAGAGACATACCTTCATCCTCAGCGTCTCCTGCATAATAAGGGAATATCAGAAGGTTAGATTAGTCTTAACTGCTGATAGTTCCCCTTTAAGGGGAAAGTGGGCATCCATATGAGGAGGACAATCCTATTGACATCCTTAGGGTAGGTACAGAGATTTTCCTGTATTACATGAATTGCCAAAAAATAGCTATAATGTAGTATAGAAAGAAGGTAAACACTAGTTACTGGGGGGAAAAAAAATTTACAGGGGAGATTTATGAAACATGGTGTAAAGTGAAACTGGCTCAGTTGCCCCTAGCAACCAATCAGATTTTAATTTGCAGGACTCAAAGGAAAGTGCAGCAGACAATGGTTTTAGGTTTCCAGCTTGCTTTGTTCAGTCTATTAAACTCAATAGGCCCAGTGCCAGTACGTCAGGGAATACATCACATACTTTTTTGATAAGTTGCTGATATTTATTGGGAAAACGTGATGTGAATATTGCCTTTCAGATCTTAATATGGGACCAGGAGCTTCAAGTTAGAATTCCTGCGATTTTCATTGCAAATTAGTAGCTGTCCCCCCACTTAGTTGTAAGGTGACTCACAACGTCTTTTCCTGGCAAAGCAACCAGAAGATGCATAGTCTTCAGTACTTATCAGGTGCTGTATGTCCTACAGGAAGTGGTATTTTTTACAGTTTGGAGAGCAGGAAAGGTTTTCTATGTGGATTTGCTGCTGTTCTGGACAGTTCCTGACATAAACAGAGGTGGCAGCAGAGAGCACCGCGTCAGACTTGAAAGAATATATCACTTCCTGTAGGACATACAGTAAGACTTTTGATTTTTTATAGAAGTAAATTGAAAATTTTTGGCATTTTCTGGTACTAGTTGATTTGAAAGAAAAAATGTTTTGGTGAATAACCCCTTTAAGGAAGTTGTATATGTATAGAGGGTTGACTTCTGGTCTACCTTACATATCAAAGGCAGAAAATTTACAGCTACACCCCTCCCCCATATATTCCAAAACAGAGGGAAACATGCCTACCAATTAATGCACCATCCTACCCATGACATTATTACTTCCCCTGCACTATACTACATGTTAACTACATTGTATCATTGACCCAATGAATGGTGTGTCTTTTACCTTCATCCTCCGCGCTGTTCCCCTGCAGTTAGTCGTTTACTCCTTGGTCCAATAGGAGCACTGCCCCTCCCCAATAGCGCAGATCCGTCCCCAGCTGGCCCGCCCCTTTCAATGATTCATTAGGCTGCGGGCTTTGAAGTCGGCTCTGCTCAATGCCGCTCCTCCCCGGGTGCTGAAAAAAAAGTTGGATCCAGTCCTGGTAAACTAAGAGAAGTTTCCCACAATGGGATCCATCTTTTCCCAGCACCCGGAGAGGAGCGGCAAGCAGCGGAGCAGAATTCAAAGCCCGCAGCCTGATGAGTGGAATACAGATAGGAATGAAGTGCTTCGCTTCGTTCCTACTGTAAATTTGTTCATCTCTACTTGGAATTATAGTGGTAACATAAAAATATATGATGACCTCCTCTCTTCCCTGTTGTTTAGCTTCTTGGCCTTTAAGACTTGACTTTATGGCAGAGTTTAAAGGTCATGATAATGGGGGAGATTTATCAAACATGGTATAAAGTGAAACTGGCTCAGTCGCCCCTAGCAACCAATCAGATTCCACTTTTTATTTCTAACAGACTCTTTGGAAAATGAAAGGTGGAATCTGATTGGTTGCTAGGGGCAACTGGCCCAGTTTCACTTCACACCATGTTTGATAAATCTCCCCCAATGTGTTGTAGGTGAGAACATGCAATAAAGAAGTATTCCAACTTATAACCGTTACCTGATTGTGGAGGACCTGGGCCTGTCTCATCTCAGAATGAAACAGCAAGTTATGTGTGTATGTCGTTGCCCATTTATTGCCTATGGAGCTGCTGGAGACAGCTGAGCGCTGTCTCCATCAGCTCCATAGACAATGAATGGTGATGTGCGTAGGTCTTAGATTCTTATTCTCCAAACTGAGGTGAAACTCTCGTTCTCATTAGAGTTGATCGAACCTTGGGAAATCCTAGATTTGATCAAACTCAAACATTTCCGAACCTTCCGCATTTGATTCCCCATGCCTTCCCAGTCCATGGGGAAGTAGGAAACTGCCCAGGTACCGACTGGAATTCCGGGATACAGCCTATTACCTAGCCTGAATCCTGAAATTCCAGGTGGTACCCGGACACTCTCCTCCTTCCCAACCCTAGTTCTCATACAGAAAACTTTTTGACATGGACATTATTTACCTAATTCCAAAAAAAAGTATATTATAGTACTCCCTTACATCAGTGAGATGTTCTCCTTACCTTCATACGCCTTAGAACATAAATCATCCGGAGTCAAGTAGATTTTCCACCTGCTCCACACTCCCACGCCTTTGTAGATTACGACGTCTTCTTTTTTGTTCCCATAGTTCAAATGAAGAGGGGATCCCACAATCCCGAATAAAGTCTCATTTTTACATTCCCACTTTTGGAGGTCGCTGGAGCCGTCACACGTGTATAACGTCACCGCCGACATATCCGCTATGGACGATACACCCAAACATTGGGATGTCCCCACATTTATGAGCTGGTTTTTAGAAATCCACCGAAACTTCTGTCTACTTAACCTCTCCATGCACGGAGCTGTCGCGACCATGGTATTTCTAATATCTAGACATTTCTTGTGGTCTTCATTGTAGATCATAAATGTGTCGGAGTCTATAAAAAAAAAAAAAAGATTTTAGAATTTTCAAAAAATTTGGTGCAATTTGTACAATTTATTTTCACATGCCTTTTTATCTATGGGAATTATTAACCTTGATTTAGAGCAGCATTCCAATTGGGGCTCCCATGCACACTCAACAAGAACCATTGGAATCCTTATACTCTACGTTACTATACTCTATCGTTTCTTTGTGGAAGGGATGGCGGTAAAAGCTTAGTGGGAAAAAAACATTTGAATGGGGGAGCAATGCACAAAGCCCATAAATCCCTAGGGGGCTCTGTGAATGACACTGTGTGTAGGGGAAGACACCTGGTAATGATTGGGCATGTGTGAAGTGCACAAGTCAGAGGTACACAAGGGGAACAGTATGATTATATAGCAGTCGGCCATACTGCAAATTCATATAAACCCGGTGCTTCATCCAACCAAGTGCTGGGACCATGAATGTATGTTTAAAGCTATGGTTGGAGATTTTAAAGGGGTTATCCAGGCTTACAAAACCATGGGCTTTTTTTTTTCTCCAGAAACAGCATCACTCTTGGATGTGGGTTTGGCTGCTCAGTTCTATTTAAGTGAATAGAGCTGAACTGTAATACCACACACAACCTGAGGACATGGCAACTTAGGGTGGTATTACACGGGCCGATGGGGGCCCGATAATACCTGTAAACGAGCGCTGATCTGCTAGATCAGTGCTCTTTTACTGGGCCTATTACACGGCCTGATACTCGTTTAACAAGGGCTGCATGGACATTGTTACTGATGTCCTTGCAGCCCTTGCTTTAACTATATACTTTACCTATCCACGCTCCGGGGCTGCTCCTGCAGTCCGCCTCTCCCCGGGTCCCCCGCCAGCTGACAGGCCGCTCAGCCAATCACAGGAGGCGGCGTTCCCGGCCTGTGATTGGCTGAGCGACCTGTCAGCTGACAGGCCGCTCTGAAGCTAGAGCGCGCGGGACCCAAGGAGAAGCAGACCACAGGAGCAGTGGATAGGTAATAACATCGTCAGTCGCCGTCCGCGCACTGCTATTACATGTAGCGATGCGCGATCAGCACCCGACAATTATAGGTTCTAACCTATATCAACGATCAGCCGATGACATTGATCATCGGCGATCGTTGTCTTTATTACTCGGAGCGATAATCGGCCGAATCGGGCCAATTCGGCTGATTATCGTTCCGTGTAATAGTACCCTTACTTACTAAAATCTATAAAATCAGTTTTATACCAGCGCTGTAGTTGGTCCTGGTCACTCTCTTCTAGACATATGCCAGCTTTACCAAGAGTCCATCATTAGATGTCACTTGAGAATAGGCCTGGCATCCATATCTTTAGTACATAACCTCACAGCAACTAGAGGAGCATACTGATGGTCATCCTGTGATCTCTACCATCACGCCTTCCATGCCATGGCTTTCTTATGAACAGATGAACTATAGTGGTCAATAACTAATTTAAAATTTACGACTCTGATCCATTTTCTCAATTCAGCTCATGCCAGTAGCTAATAATGTTATAAGTCAATGGAGTGAATTAGCAGAGGAATCTACTTTAATGGTGCGTTCACACCTACAGGATCTGCAGCTGATTTTCTGCAGCAGATTTCATTTAAATAACTGAACACAGCATCAAATCTGCTGCAGATCCTGTAGGTGTGAACGCACCCTAAGGATGTTTTGCCTGGATCCACACAGTAGGATTATAGGTTGAACCTGATGGACATCTTCTTATGATAGATTTCCATACAGTCAAGGTTCCCAACTTTTTGTAGAACTTCCCCTGATTAGTGTAGGCAAATGCAAAAAATGCGTAGGGCACAGTGAGAAGTGATTTATGCTTCCTATTGAATGTCTGTCAGATTTGGAATGAGAGGACAATTATGGAATTATATCTAAGGTTGATCATGTACTGTACAATTATGGACTATGGGGAAGATTTATTAAACATGGTGTAAAGTAAAACTGGCTCAGTTGCCCCTAGCAACCAATCACATTCCACCTTTCATTCCTCACAGACTCTTTGGAAAATAAAAAGTGGAATCTGATTGGTTGCTAGGGGCAACTGAGCCAGTTTCACTTTACACCATGTTTGATAAATCTCCCCCTATGAGTATATTGACTTACCTACTGTATGCCATTGACTATCAGAATCAAATGTCACTGTACTATTAGGGATTAGTTATGAACGTACATGGTTGATATTGCATGAATAACTCTACGAGTGGTTTCCATGCTTTGTACTGAGATACACATTTTACTAACATAAAATTACACAGTGCTTACATTTAATTATCCAGGATTACAAAAACATAACTGCTTTCCTCCAAAAACAGCACCACACCTGTCCACAGGATGTGCATGGTATTACAAATCCACTGACTGAGTTGTATTACCACACACAAACTGAAGACAAAGGTGGCGCTGTTTACTGAAGGAGGCACCTCTGTTTTTCTAACGCTGGATATCCCTCCTAAATAACTTGCTGTGCACACAGAAATACTATATTACAATGCTCATGTGAACCTAGTAATAGGAAACATGTTGGTATTGTCTTAAGTAAGTGGTAAGTAACTATATCTGCATCTGAATGTAAGTTTTCTCCTTTTTACTGTGAAGAATACAAAGCAAAATCTATTACAGGTTGGACAGCTATCATGTATTATGTATAGTACTGGTCTCCTCGAATGCTCCAGGAACCAAATGTGATGGCAACACGTGCCCCCTCCCCCCCCTATGGTTATTCTCTTGCAAGTCCCACCATTGCTTTGATATCTCTAGTGCATTATAGTCCATGTAACGGCCAGTAGCTGAGTAGTCACCAAGAGGGCCTATATACTTCTATCAAGAATTTTATAAATTGCATAAAGTCTATTTCATGTCCTTTGTTCTTGCACTGCACCACATAACACAATGGACAATGTCCAGATGTCCTAAAATATCTAGAACCAAATGTACAACTCAGCACAGCAGAAGTAATAGACAGAAATCAACTCACCCAGCTGATAGGACGGCAAGATGAAGTATAGAAATAGGAGTAATATGGAGGCAGTCATTGTAAATATCTCATTGGTTTGGAATTAAAATCTCCTAGAAGTCCTAGAAGTTGGAGCTTAACCTGCCGGAGCAGCGAGCCTTCCCTTTACTTTAGGAAGATGACTGCGACATCCCGGGAAAGTTGTGGCCTCTAAATGATAAAGAAATATCCTGTCACATGGAACTTTAAAGCAAACAGGAACTCCCAGTCCTAACTTTGCTTTCATAAGCTAAATTTCTATTGACTGCAGCTTCACGTAAGAGGCTACAAAAGCCGCTGATGGTTTCATACTCCTCTATCGTGTGGTTTCTTGGAAACGATTTGATAATTCCTTGTACAATTGGTTTATTGGCCATCGTAGGAGCACATGATGATTTTATGGGATATCAGGAGTATCTGGCAACTTTAGAGGAATGTATCCGGAAAACAGGATGTCCTATGGGATAAAAAAAGAAACTTTGATGTATGAAGGTAATTTCATCCATCTATCCACAATGGGAATACAGCCATGTCCCCTGGTTATGATCCGACCAAAGACCACAGGGCGACGGATAATATGACTAACAAAGAATACTGGAAACATATCTTATTTACATAGTTACTTAATATAGAACACGTTTTCATTGAAATGAATTGGCTGTAAATTTTTGGTCCAAAGAGGAGCAGGTTATACCTCCTTGGTGGTCAATCAAATAGGGTGAAAAAATCCCCCCCGATAAATTCTTTGATGTATATTAGTTTCACATCTTTTTCCTATTTCTAGGTCCATTATGTCCATCCTATAATCCTACAATGTTAATGCAGGTCAAGGCAAAAACTCCTGTGAGGCAGATGCTAACTGACTATTATTAAAGGGAAGAATTTAGTCTTTGTACAGTGGCTGATACATATCGCTCTTCTTGACGTCTCCATCACGGTTGGCAGTCATCTTTTCTGCTCAGCCTGAATTGACTTTCAGCAGTGAACAGCACAGCTAGAAAACCTATAGGATCAGCTGAGCCACTGTGTAAAGGCTCGTAAATCTGTACCCCAGAACTGCAATAACCCGAGGGTCGCCCTTCAAGAAGAGTGGGATGCCATGCCGCAGCAGGCAATAAGTTAACTTGTGAACAGCATGAGACGTTGTTGTCAAGATATCATCAATGCTCAAAGGCATGAAAGGTTATTGAGACATTGACATTTTTTATTAGGGTATACCTATCTTGATGTATACCCACCACTGGTGTTGGCTTTTGTTTCAATAAATTGTTTGAGATGAGGAAATCACCACAGCTGCTTCTACTTAAAGTGACTCTGTACCCACAATCTGTCCCCCCAAACCACTTGTACCTTCGGATAGCTGCTTTTAATCCAAGATCTGTCCTGTGGGCCGTTCGGCAGGTGATGCAGTTATTGTCCTAAAAAAACTACTTTTAAACTTGCAGCCCTGTGTCAAACTGCTGTGGCCTAGAGTATCTGTGCCTTAACTTTGCACCACCCCTCAGTCTCTCCTCCCCACCCTCCTCATCATTAGAAATGCCACTGGCAGGATTTTTCCTATTCCTCTGCAGTGAACACTACACAGGTGCCTTAACGATTCAGCCCATGTGCCGTGTTCTCACAGCTGATGAATAGGAGAATACCTGCCTGGGGCATTCCTAATGATGAGGAGGGCGGGGAGGAGGGACAGAGAGGTTGTGCCAGCCTAATGCACAGACACTCTAGGCCACGCCAATTTGACACAGGGCTGCAAGTTTAAAAGCTGTTTATTAGGATAATAACTGCATCACCTGCTGTACGGACCCCAGGACAGATCTTGGATTAAAAGCCGCTATCTAAAGGTACAAGCGGTTTGGGGTGGGCAGATTGTGGGTACAGAGTCACTTTAAATGCTCCATGATATAATATCACTGTAGTGGAAACTTTTTTTACATTTTCAATAAATTTTACCTGCAAGCCAAATATCCCTAACTTTTTGTGAATGGTATATATGTGTTTGCTGACTCTGATTCTACCAATCTTAGATGATCCCCTTTGGAAAATATACTCTACATTCCCCTTCCCAATACCACCCTATGTCTAATATACATGTATAACCTATCTTGTACCCTTTCCTTGTTTTTTTCTCATTCTTATCAGGGAACTGTATAATGGGAAATGTAGTTTCCCGGCCAGATTTACCAAGAGGCACATAGCTGGCATTGTGCCTGGCATTGTGCAAAGATTTACACCTGCTCTGAAAATTTTTGCCTGGTTTGTGCCTGTTTCCAGGCTATGGCTCCTACGCGCTTTGTCACGCCCTCCCCCTTGCACACCCATCAAATTATTCTTCTAATCCATCTTATGTTTTATCACAATCGGCAGCATCGTGCTTTTATGTTTCTTGCTGCATGTTATAAGAAATTATGCTTTAAGTATGAATTTTTGTTCTACACTTTGCCTCGGGAGGCGTGCACTTTCCTTTGGCGCATTCTCCGGGACCTTTAAATGTAACTGACATCTAGCTGTTTATATGTACGTCTTCTCTTGGCTTGATGAAGAGGTCTAAGCACCTCGAAACGCATTGCCTATGAAGCATTAAAAGCATCTTTATTCATTGTTGATGTCTCATCACTGAACCTCTTGTGCGCCTACAGTCTCCATCCATTTGGTAGTGGCAAAACTCCATTACCCCAACACTTCTACAACTTCTATGGAAGCCAGGAACTGTTGTAGGTTACAGCTACATTTTACACCAGTTTTCCAGAGTAAATTATAGTAGAACTGTTTCTACTGGGAGAAAGAGACAAAGAATGGTAAAGAGCCGACATGGAGCAAGGATCTCCAGCTAGATTCAGTCTTCATAACAACTCATCATGATGTTGTGAGTCCACTCATTCTCTGAGCCCGCCCCCCTTCCCCGGGCTTTTACCTTGCCACACTACTGCTTGCTCTCCTCGTGGCCAACGCACATGTACACGCATCCTAGGGCGTGCTCGCCGGCTCTCTTTAGAGGGGTGGTACACCCTTAATTGGCCAGGTGCACTAATCAACTCCCTATAAATCCCAGCCTGCCCTGACCCTAGTGTTGGAGTCTCTGCATGCTTCCCATTGCATCTGGTCACAGCTGCCCATGATTTGTGCCTGTGATTCCTGCCCGTGGTTCCTGCCCAGTGTCAGACCAGCCCACCAGAGGATCGGAGGATCCTTCGGTGGGCCCCTAGATTTAGAAGCTGCACAAACACTGACTGATATGTTGTTTTTTACTGGTTCTTTATTGGTGGGCCCCAGATACCCCAGTCCGACAATGTTCCTGCCCGTAGTTCCTGCTGCCTGTGGTTCCAGACGTGAATCCTGCTGTGTTACAGCTTGCCTGCCTACCTGTCTCCAGCTGCGCCGCTAGCAACCAAAGCCAGTGTTAGTGACCTGGGGATCGCCTGCAGCAGCAAGTCCATCCCGCCTTGTATTGGGCACCGGTGAAGACAAGTGGCATCTTAGACTTCACTCCCTTGTGTGCCTGATGCCATCGCTAGCGGTGGTAAAGCAGATTCACGACTTAAATTGTGACACCAACTCCTATCTCCACCAACATCATCTGTCAGTGGAGTCTCGGGAGACCCCTTTACATTTCATACTGACGGATGAAAGTATAATGTGTATGGATACCTTTGCCTTAAAGTGACACTGTCGCCCCCTTTGTGCATTCTGACATCTCTACACAGGTGTAAAGTGTAAATTTAGCGTTTTTCATACCTTATTTCATATCATATGTCATAGTGCTTGTTCAAGTAAAAAGTGTCCTTTTATCAACTGCAGATTGTATTGAGTGGGCGTGTCCTCTCGGCATTAGCGCCACTTAGCTCCACCCACACCGTTGGCCGCGCCCCTTGACGCCCATTGGTTGGCCGACGTAAAGGGGGTGGGGTCTATACCTTTCGGCCAGCCTGTTCCAATGGCTGGCGAGGGGGCGGGGCCAACTGTTGTGTTGTGGGCGGGGCTAAGTGGCGGTAATGCCGCGAGGCCCCGTCCACTTAACACAATCTGCAGTTGATAAAAGATGACTTTTTACTTGAACAAGCACCATGACGTATGATATGAAATAAGGTATGAAAACCATTATATTTACCCTTTACACCCGTGTAAAAATGGAAAAGGAGAAGTACCTTAATCCCACTTTTTCCCAGTAACATTATTTTTGAATTTTTTTGTGATATATGTGAACAGCTTCATAAAACATTATGTCCCGTACAGAAGGCATTTTGCTGATTCATTCAGTTTTGGAACAGGTCTGACACAGCACAGTGAAAAACCTAAGAGTCACTGGCATTTGTTAACAGATTGACTGCCGACAGGAAAGTGGAAGAACAATCACGGCACAGATCCAGGCTTGTTTTGTTCCATGTTACGCCAATTGTCTACATGGCTTTCCAAGAAGAGGGAAGAAAAACATAGGGTGAATGACCGAAAATTATGGACAATGTGTCAGCATAGCAGTACCAATACCTATGATAATGTATGCCCCTTACAATATAATGTACATCTGCCATAACCACTGACAGGCAGGACATGATAATAAAATGATTTTGTACGACATGGAGAGAAAGGAGCTGCTGCACCTCACACCTAAGCTGACACTAATGCCTCTCAGCTACATTTAAAAACCAATGCCAGGATGTTGGTTTATAATTTGATCAAACCATATTGCCTCATGTACCACGTGCAGGTCCCCTGGGTCACATGAGTCCCTACACAAACTCAACACTGTGTCGGTCAGTGACCGCTAACCCTACAGAGTGAGAGCAAGCAGGGAAGGGAGGCCATAGAATGGCCCTGCAACCCTAATGTCACAGGACCAAACCCCAAGGGCCCCCCCAAACCGAGCAGGCGCCGTCCGTGGAGAAAGCTGCCACCAAGCAACACAAGTGTGGGGTTGCAGGACCATTCTATGGCCTCCCTTCCCTGCTTGCGCTCGCTTTTCGGGGTTTGCGGTCGCTGACCGACACAGTGTTGAGTTTGTGTAGAGACTCATGTGATCCAGGGGACCTGCACGTGGTACATGAGGCAATATGGTTTGATCAAATTATATACCAACATCCTTGCATTGGTTTTTAAATGTAGCAGAGAGGCATTAGAGTCAGCCGTAGGTGTGAGGTGCAGCAGTTCCTTTCTCTTTTTTTCCGCATTTTGCTTCTCTCCCTTTTCTGAGTGCTAGCACTCCTCCTTGTAAGACCCATATGACCCCAATCAGCAGGAAGCACCTGTGCACAAATGGCAAGTATCTCCTATTCTTCCCATTCTACTTGCAGGAGTGATGGTGAGTAGTTAGACCATGTTCACAGGGCCGATTCTAGGTTTTCTGCTGCCTGAGGCGAGAAATGAAATGCCCCCCCCCCCACCAACATACATAGATATATACAAGCAGCAATATATAGCACATATATACCAATAGTGAATATATTGCACAAATATATTCTTTTTATAGCGTTCACCATGCAGGAAAAGTAATGTAGTTTTTGTTTAGATATTTCTGTAGATATATATAGTGGCTATAGTCTCAGGGTATGTTCATACTATGGAATACGCTCAAACATTTCAAGTTTAGGCCGTGTGGCGGACTCTGCTTGAAGTTCCATCTGTCCCATTGACTCTATGATATTCTCAAGCTCAATCCGCCGTCCGCCCAAAGAATTGAGCTTGAGAATATCATTGAGTCAATGAGACAGATGGAACTTCAAGTGGAGTCTGCCGCACTGTCTCCGCCTGAAATTTCCGAACGTATTCCATAGTGTGAACATCCACTCATAGTTATATATATCCTTGTTTACATTTTTTTTTATTTGAAAAATAGGGAAAAGTCGTGATTTTCATTTTTTATACAGTGGATTCATTTTTTTTTTTTACATCTTTTTACAGATTGTGCCACCCCCTAGTGGAGCAAAGAATCTGCCGCCTGAGGCAGAAAACTCACTCTGCCTCTTGGCAGAAACGGCCCTGCATAGGTGTGAGGTGTAGCGGTTCCTTTCTCTTTCTGTCAGTAAAATGATTTTGTAACAATAGTGCCTGCAAAGGAGTAGAATATATTAAAAGGGTACTCTGGAGAAAAATTTTTTTTTTTCAATTTATAAATGACAACTTATATTTAGAAAAAAAAAATCTCAAGTCTTCCAGTACGTATCAGCTGCTGTATGTCCTGCAGGAAGTGATGTAATCTGTCCGTTCTGACACAGTGCTCTCTGCTGCCACCTCTGTCCATGTCAGGAACTGTTCAGAGCAGTACTAAATCCCCATAGAAAACTTCTTCTAACACTTGTGCCTTCCAAGGTTTGACACAAGGGGGAAGGGGAATTTATGTCGGTCTTAAATAATGCCCTGCCCCCAATTTTCCCACCAGATTTACTAAGAGGCACTGGCCTTTTAGTGAATCCGACCTGATCTACACCTGAGCAGGTGTAGATTTCTACCATAAACTACACCTGCTCAGGCATGCCCCCCCCCTGCCTACCCATCGGACTTGTGCTGTCTGTTTGATTGTGCTTAAAGAGACTGTCAGTGGGTTTATATTGTCCTATCTAAGGGTAGCATAAACTAGTCACAGATAAGCTGAATAGAATAATGTATTACTTACATTGTTCTGGGCGGCTGATTCATAAATCTCGTCCTGAATAACACATATATATATATGTTACCTAACTTCTTATTTCGATGCATTCTGTATGTAAGCTAATGGTATTCCATGGAAGACACACCTCTATGTATATATAGTTTATGACTTTGGCATTCCACAAGTGATGAATATACGGATAGAATTGACAACTGGGTAATACCTTTTACAATGAAAGGTCAGCAAGCAGCAAGTAACCTCTTATTCTCCACCATTACTGTGAAATCATCACATTTTTTACTGGGGAAGAGTGATTAAAATATCTATATATCTTAGGTTTCGCTTTTACATGTCTGGATATAGGAAAAGGAAATAACAGGCATTTCCTGGAATTAACAGGAATGACACTTTGTTTCCGAAGATAAACTGTGTAAATGCTATGTGGTCTAGTTTCTCTGAAGAAGAACACAGGAGGACCGACAGATGAGACCTGGCAATTATGGAGCTGGGATTTAGAGTCCTATTCCACGGGCCAACCAGGGCCCGATCAACAATGTAAATGAGTGTCAATCTGCTAGATCGGGGCTCGTTTACTGGGCCTATTCCATGGCCCAATAATCGTTTAGCGAGGGCTGCAGGGACATCGTTGACGATGTCCTTGCAGCCCTTGTTTCATACTTTACCTATACAGGATGCAGGTCCTCTGCGCTTCTTCTCCTGGTCCGATGCGCAGCAGCAGCTTCGGAGCGGCCTGTCTGAACTGGTCTGTCAGCTCAGACAGGCTGCTCCGAAGCTGCTGCTGCGGGCGGGAACGGGAGAAGGAGCGCAGGAGAAGACCTGCAGCCTGGATAGGTAACGTATGATGTTTTTAAATCGCCGGTCGCGCACCGCTATTCCACGTAGAGATTCACGGGTGTCGACCGATGATTTTAGGTTTAGAACCTAAATGAACGATCAGCCGATGACACGATCATTGGCTGATCGTTCTCTCTATTAAACAGAGATATAATCGGCCTAATCAGGCCGATTCGGCCGATTATCGCTCCGTGGAATAGGCCCCTTAGGTTACCTGTTGCATTTGGTTAAGATGGTATCTGTAGTGTTCTTAATGGTATTGTACAAAAAGAAAGCCAGCTACAAATGGATAATATGATGAAATAACAGCAATTGAATTTACTGGTAACACTTACTTATTTACCCCTTAAAGGAGAAGTTCAGAGAAAATCCTAATTTTGCAGTAGGCAAGGGCAGGGAGGAACATAATAAACAAGCACTACTTACCTCCCCCCGTGCCTCCACAGCACTGGCTTACCGCTCCAGGACTCCTGCCAGCCTCTTAGATCTGCTTTTGAAAGGATGCCATGGATTTTTCCCTGAGTCTTGCTGACATTGCATCTTGGGGGGAGCCTGTGTCGCAGCGCCTATTGGGTAATTCTTTATTTTTGCTAGAGTCCTCCTTTAAGGGTCTACTACCAAAATCAAATAAACACAGAGAGCTAGTCACTAATTACTAATAACAATTGGATGCTACCTATGTTTAAATTGTCATCACAATCTCAGACAAGGCAAGCAAAAACACAAATAGGTGCACCCACGTATATTCAAATATATATAAATTTTATTTCACATGATTCATTTGATACACATAAGAAAAAACTAGACAAAAAAACATAAAAACACTTAAAAACACCCACAAAGGGGTAAATCCATCACAGAAGTAATCATAATAAAATATACTTCTACACCGGATAGCTATACCTCTAATAAGGAACTGACAGGGTCCACAGTATGATTAAATAATCTCCATTGAGTTCTTACATGATTTTACAACATTATACCATAAAGTGCACGTGCTATCAAAAATATCATAATAAAGTGCTAATGCTCCAAAAACCTATTCGAAACCCATGCACCATGATAACCTATAGAAATTACATAAAATTGTGTCACATGATTAAAAGTGTAAAACATATATAAATAAAGAAAATTTCATAATAATGAATGGAAGAGCCCAATGAAATTATAGTCACCCAGGACCCTGCAAGCTACACCGGACTCAACCCTACGCGTATCCTCGCTCTGGAATGGTGACTTCGTCAGGGATCTCCTCCTAAACTTACATCCTGAGGGACCTCCGGGAGCATCGGCGGCGGCCCGGGGATTCACGAATGTGCGGGAAGCAGCCCGTCTCCGACGGGACTGCATCCCTGTGCAGTTGTCCTGTATAGAGCCCACTATGCAGTTATGAATATGCATAGTGGTCGGGGCGGGAGGGGGCGGGCTGGGCGGGTCGCGGCAATGCTCTCCGGCCCCAAGCAAAGCCCTTAATTCATTTAGCGATTTTAGAAACAATGTGGGTGAGCAGAGGGGTGAAAGTAATGGCGATATACTACTGAGGGACACAGCTACTGTGGCATATCAGCAGGTTCTCTGGGAACAACCAGCTGATAGTGTCGCTTTAAACATGAACTATTACACTAAACAATTATAGTCCAGAATGGGCGGTAATCGGCCAAGTAAGGGGGGACAGACTGGGGGCAAAGCCTAAGGGGAGTCCCTCATGACAGGGATTTGACAGGACAGGAATTAAGGGGTTAGCAGTGGAAGGGTTAACGAGGATACAGCGGTTTATCATAGGAGGGGTGGAGAGATGTTTAGGGGGTTTAGGGGGTATAAACAGTGGGGTGATTGGTCAGGAGGGGGGTGGAGTAACACGGGGTGGGGGGATAGGTTATATAGGTCAGCCTCACAGGGGGTTGGCAGCCATTTTAGGTAAAGCAGTTGGTGAGATCGCCCACCCACCCTCCCCTTTTACTTGGGTTTGGGGGCCTTGGTTAGCGGGGTAGAGTGCGTGGTGTTGGTATGGGCCAGCAGCTAGAGGGGTTTCAGGTACGGGCCTGGGGTAACTGCTTGTCACGGCATCTGAGTGGGGCGGTGGGGGTCCTCGGGTTGGAGTCGGTGGAGGAAAATTTGGTTGTGATGGGAGGGGACCGTGGAGTGGTTCCTGACTCCCTGGGTCTATGGAGAATGTTATGGCCGGGCGGCAGTAGTTAGCCACTGGCTTAGGTGGGGGTACAACCTCCATAAGAGGAAGTTCCAGTGGCCCTGCACTACGGGTGTTAGTTCGGTGTCTCTGGGTCAGGTGCTCGTCGGCCAGAGGCAAATCCTGGGTGTGGGGTCCGCCTGTGGGTTTTGGGCTCCGAGGACCGCCCCGTCGAGTATTAGTACATAGGTTCAGATGCATTGGGGTTTATATATATTTGTTATGTATTGTTAATGCATATGGGGATGTATAATAAACGGCTGCTGTGGCCATTAAAATCCAAAAAGGTGTCTGTGGTCTTTTGGGGATTACCAGGGGGAAGGGTGGGGGGTGGGGGGTGGTAAAGGGTTAATGGAGGGCCTTGTCAATACCCTAGTCATGGCTAAAAATTATTTGGCATAATAGTGCCATTAGTCCCCAGTCGGTGGGGAGTGGGGGGGGGGGGCATCATTCAACATATATTTTACCTAACCAGATAACCCCTTTAAGTGCTTTTCATATCGGACCAATATAAGATGTACATGAAACACCCCTTCTTCCTATACAGTCATAAGGAGAGACTGAGGACATCCAGTAAACAGCAGGATGCTGCTCCTGAAAAATGATCATGGCCGGCAAAGTATTAAGCAATACAGAGTATTTCCCGATAACATTTGAACTTGTTCTGTGTTGTACATTTTCCTTTTTGTCAGCCACTGCGGGGGAATGAATTGCCAACTAACCTTGGCAGGTCACATGAAAATTACACAGTGTTTCTGGTGAAATGTAGGCGATGATTACAGATGAGTGAGTAGCTATTCAATCGAAAATTACACTATTCGATGTTTATATTTTCAATGGAGTATCCCAGCAAAAACGCAGTAAAAATTAGTTTCTCCTTCCACCAAGATTGGCACTTTTTACTAGCCAATAACCATGCAGGGAGGCTTTCACGGGCCCTAGGAGCACACTGGCATCAGGGCCGGCGTTAGGGGGGGGCAAAGAGGGCAGTTGCCCAGGGCCCCCATCCCCCAGGGGCCCCCTGCCCCAGTTACAGTGAGTGTTAGGTGCAGGACCGCACAGACAGCGTCCTGCAGCCTCTGTCAGTGATCCCTGGCTGCAGCTTATGGCTGCTATCAGGGGTCACACAGAGGCTGCAGGACGCTCTGCTCCGGAGTGTGTAGCTTCCCCCTCCCTTCTGTACCATGTGATTTCCTCTCTCTTCCTGGTGTGGCAGTCGGGACGATAGAGGAGAGAGCTGCAGTGTAAGGAGCAGAACCTCCTGCTGCTGCTGCCATGGACAAGGACAACTACACCCAGCATGCTGTTAGAGGGGGTAAGTATACTGTACATGCAGTGTGTGTATGAATGCTATGTGTATAATGGATGAATGTAGTGTGTGTTACATGTCATGTGTGTAGTGTGTGTTACATGTCATGTGTATAGTGTATGGACTGGATGGTTTGGATCTGTATAATGTGTTTTCATGGATGTGTTAGTGTGTGTGTGTGTGTATATATATATATATATATATATAATGGTATGTGTGCAGGGGCGGATTAACTTTACCATAGGCCCCGGGCTGTTCACCAAGCCTGGGCCCCCCCACCCCACTGTAATTATGGCAGCACTAGCCTGGCATTCATAGTACAGTATAGATAATGTCATGATGTCCTGATTTGTGCAAAATTGCCCTAAAAAAAAAAAATGATTTTTTTGCAAATCATGGCGGAAGTGTAGCCAGGAGACAGTGCACCACTGAAAGTATAAGTCTTTTTGGGTGCTCATGGGCCCCCCAGGAGCTCAGGGCTCCGGGCTGCCGCCCAAAACGCCCCTATTATAATCCACTACTGTGTGTGTGTATTAGCGCTGCTGACTCCAAGTGTTGAGGTGAATAGACTGCATATAGGAGCTGCAGCCATTCTCTGGTGACCACTGAGGCCGATGATTGGCTGCAGCTCCTATGTATAGTGTATGATGATGTCACTAAGGCAGTACAGTGTATTTTATTGAGAAAAAAATAAGGTGGCGGTCACTATATGGTGGTAATATTGGTCCGTATATAGTGTATATAGAGTCATTATGTGGTGGTCAGTCTATGGTGGTAATATTGGTCTGTATATAGTGTGTATAGAGAGTTATTACCGCCATAGAGTGACCGCCACATAATGACTCTATATATACACTATATACAGACCAATATTACTGCCATAGACTGACCGCCACATAATGCATACTGACTCTATATACACACTATATACAAACCATTATTACCGCCATAGAGTGACCGCCACATGATATTGGTCTGTATATAGTGTATATAGAGTCATTATGTGGTGATCACTCTATGGCAGTAATATTGGTCTGTATATAGTGTGTATAGTGTCATTATGTAGTGATCATTTTTTGGCAGTAATATTGGTCTGTATATAGTGTGTATAGTGTCATTATGTAGTGGTCAGTCTATGGCGGTAATATTGGTCTGTATATAGTGTATATAGAGTTATTTCCGCCATAGAGTGACCGCCACATAATGACTCTATATATACACTATATACAGACCAATATTACCGCCATACAGTGACCGCCACATAATGACTCTATATATACACTATATACAGACCAATATTACCGCCATAGACTGACCGCTGCATAACGACTCTATATACACTAAATACAGACCAATATTACCGCCATACAGTGACCGCCACATGATATTGGTCTGTATATGGTGTGTATATAGAGTCATTATGTGGTGATCACACTATGGTGGTAATATTGGTCTGTATATGGTGTATATATGGAGTCATTATGTGGTGATCACACTATGGCGGTAATATTGGTCTGTATATGGTGTGTATATAGAGTCATTATGTGGTGATCACACTATGGTGGTAATATTGGTCTGTATATGGTGTATATATGGAGTCATTATGTGGTGATCATGGTGTGTGCTGGTCTGTATATAGTGTCATTATGTGGCGGTCAGTCTATAGCGGTAATATTGGTCTGTATATAGTGTGTATATAGAGTCATTATGCAGTGGTCACTCTATGGCAGTAATATTGGTCTGTATATAGTGTATACAGAGTCATTATGCGGTGGTCAGTCTATGGCGGTAATATTGGTCTGTATATAGAGTTATTATGCGGTGGTCAGTCTATGGCGGTAATATTGGTCTGTATATAGTGTATATAGAGTTATTATGTGGTGGTCACTCTATGGCAGTAATATTGGTCTGGATATAGTGTATATAGAGTCATTATGTGGTGGTCAGTCTATAGTAGTAATATTGGTCTGTATATAGTGTATATAGAATCATTATGTGGCGGTCATGGTGTGGTGCTAATATTGGCGTGTATATAGTGTCATTATGGGGCGGTCACTTTATGGTGGTAATATTGGCCTATATATAGTAAAGTTTTCTTCAATAACGGTATGGAGGTAATATTTGGTCCTGATAGAGTGATTTTTTTATTTTATTTTTTAAAACAATGCATATAAATAGTTTTTGTGTTTACACCACTAGCGGCAGTCCTGACATGTAGCAGCAGTCCTGACATGTAGCGGCAGTCCCCGCAAATAGCGGCAGTCCCCGCATGTGGCGGCAGTCCCGACAGTCCCGGCATGTGGCGGCAGTCCCGGCATGTGGCGGCAGTCCCGGCACGTGGCGGCAGTCCCGGCACGTGGCGGCAGTCCCGGCATGTAACCTTCTGAATTGACTCAATGTGACTAAGGGCCCTAATATACAGAGCAAAAATTGTCCTAACCTGGCCGATATCGCTCTGTGTATATAGAGACAACTGTAATCAGCTGATCATTGTCTTTTGGCAAGTGTAAAAATCATTGTCTGCTGTGCGTATAACATAATAATGCTGGTACTTACCTGATCACGTTCCCCGGTGTCCTCAGGCCTTGTCTGTTTGTTACGGCCAGTGATTGGCTGAACGGCCTGTCACCTCAGAGAGAGGACCAGAAGTGAGAGCTGGGACTGGGGGATCCCACAGACAAGTCCTGAGGACACCGGGGAATGTGATCAGGTAGTATATATCTTCATTGTTCACTATATACAGCAAGGGCTGCACACACATCACTAATGATATATATATATATATATATATATAAAATCTCATCTGGCCCTGTCCTCCCCATACACAGGAATGTTCGGCACAGCTGAGCGTTTCTGTGTTCTCTATAGGAGGGGTAAGCCATAGCCAGACAGATCTGATGATGGCTTGTCTCTCTGAGAACAAAGAGGTTGGATGTTGATTTTCCATCAAGCCCAACCCCATATGTCCACTGATATCATGTCAGAGGACTGTACAAAGAGCCCCATTCACCTTACACTGATAGCCGAACCCACCACGAGCAGCAGGTACCACCAACAAGTGTATGGGAACCTTAAATTGCTGCTACAATATTTCAGCATTCGGGGCCCCACCTTCAACTTTGCCCAGGGCCACATTTAGTCTAAAACCGGCCCTGACTGGCATTGTGAGTACAGCATCGATTGGATGGCTTACTAGAGATGAGCAAGTAGTCAAATATTTGAAAGCTCGAAATTCGATTCAAATACACTGTAAGGCTATGTTCACACAATATATTTCTTTGTAGTCGTATTTCTACGGCCGTTGTAACAACGGCCGTAGTTAATATGAGAAAATATGTTGGCCAGGTGTCTGTGGGATCCCGCCGGAGTGTATACACATAGTATACGCTCCGGCCGGAACCCCTAGCGGCACCGCAAACAGCTGACATGTTTTGGCACTGAATAGCAGCCGAAGAAAACCATGTCAGTGCACACCATGGAGCAAACGGCTGTGGCCGCAAGCTTCATAGCGTGCAGTGGGGAGTTCTGATGCGGGTGTGCACGGATGCGCCCGCATCAGAACTCTGTGGGCCGAAAGATCATCCAGCCGGTACTGCAGTAACGGCCGGGATGATCTTTTCAGAGCCGGGCCAAACATGGCCTAAATCCCATCCCATTCGAATATCAAATCACTTTGAAGTCAATGGGAGATGCATGTTCGTTTCTTGGCAACCTAAATTCGACCACTTGGAGGTCATCAAGTCAACAATGACACAATGAAAATTATGCCAAAACCTCTGAAATGTAACAGGGACAGCAAGGGAAGGATGCCTGGTTGCATCTAACACGCCCAAATCGCAGTATTACCCCGCAATCACAGGCTCAATACAGTCCATATACAACACAATACAAGGAAACCTTCTTTCCCCTACCTTAGCATGGACAGAATTTTTTTCCTACACCTCTTCAAATCATTTTGCCCATGACAACCACAGGTGGCATAGGCAAGGGGGGAATCAAACAGCACCCACCGCTAACTGTCATTGTGAGTGTGTGTTTATGACATGCAGTAAGACACGTCCTTTACATAAAGGGGTGTGAGTCTAATGGAAACCATGTAAAAATTGAATTGGAGGCCCTTGAGGTGAGCCCACAATAATAATTAATTTAGTTTGAAGCCCTTGAGGCCCTTGAGTGAGGTGAGCCCTCCAGAAATTGTGCTTCAGGCCCTTAAGATGAGCCCTCCAAAAATTGAGTTTGAGGCACTTGGGTGAGGTGAGCCCTCCAAAATTTAATTGACAGGCAACTGAGAAGAGCGCTTCAAAAATTGAGTTTCAGGCCCTTGAGTGTGGTGAACCCTCCAAAAATTATTTGAGGCCCTTGAGGTGAGAGCGGACTTCAAGGGCCTCCAACTGAATTTTTGGAGAGCTTCATAAATTGAGTTTCAGGCCCTGGAGGTAAGACCTCCAAATATAAATTTTGCCGCCCTTGAGGTGAGGGCCGACTTCATGGGCCTCAAACTGAATTTTTTGTAGGGCTTCATAAATTGAGTTTCAGGCCCTAGAGTTGAGACCTCCAAAAATTAATTTGGAGGCCCTTGACGTGACCCCTAAAAAAATACCCTTGCTCTGAATACCCTCTCAGAGAGAATGCTGGTGGCAGGGTGGGCCAGCACCTTCAAGGCATAGAGGGACAGTTGTAGCCACGTGTCCAGTTTGGACACCCAATAATAAAGTGCACAGAGGGATCAGGGAGGACAAGGTTACAGTCGGCCAGGTACTCCCTCAACATCCACCAATACTTGTTCCTCCTGCTGACATCTCTAACCTTAGTTTCCATCATCTATGACAACCATAGATGCTGTAGATGAGAAGGAAATCAAAGGACACTCACCAGAAACTGTTATTGCATGTGTGTGGCATGGTCAGACCTATCCTGTTGAATTTTGAAGGATGAACTTGTAGATTCATCAAGCCAATGCAGCCAGTGCAAGGGCAGAAAACAATTTAAAGGAAAGAGGGAATCCCATACACCCCTCATTATGTATATAGGAGGGCCTATGCACACACTCTAAAAATTAGAGTTAGATGCCCCATATTGCACATGCCCCGGCAATCAGGGGCTATCAACAGGATCAATTGGTCTAACCTGCTGATAGTTCCCCTTTAAAAATCTCAACTCTGTCCATGACAGGAACTGTTTAAAGCTGGGGACTTGCTACTCCTGTGGACAGTTCCTAACATGGACAGAGGTGGTAACAGAGAGATGAAAAAATACACTACTTCCTGCAGGACATACAGCAGCTAATAAGTACTAGAAGACTTGAGATTTTAAATTACTAATCTATATAACTTTCTGAAACCAGTTGATTTGAAAGAAAGAAAAAAAATCACTGGAGTCCCCCTTTTATTATTTTTCATGATCTATATAGAACCAACAAATTCTGTAGCATTTTACTCTGGATCTGACACAAGATATTTTACACAAATTAAACCAAGTGAACATGCACTTGGTTAGTTTCTTACTTCAAAGAAAACAGAAAAATTAAAGGAGTTCTTTGATCAAAACTTCCCCCTATCCACAGGATAGGAGACAAGTAAGCGATTGCGGGGTGTCCAACTTTCATGCCCCCCGACTCCTTTATTTTAAATACAGCTGTGGGTCTGCATGTGACCTGAGGCTCTATTCATTCTCTATGGAGCTGCCAGAAAAAGCCTATTGCTGTACTTAAGGCCCTATTCCACAGAACGATTATTGGCCGTATTTGGCCGATATCGGCCTATAATTGTCCCGTGGAATAGAAGGCAACGATCAGCCGACATCGTTCATCGCGTTTAGCGGCAGCAGACTGTCACTATCCTCTTTGGGCTGCCCGGACGATCAAGCGATCACCCGGGCAGCTCCCCTGCAGCTCCCCGCGGCCCCTCCCTCACTCAGCCACTTGCTGCCGCTGTATGTAATAGTGATGGCAGTGAGCGAGGAACAAGGAGCAAACAAGCGCCAATAGTGATCGCTTGCTCATCATAGTAGCACCGTGGAATAGGGGCTTTAGCTGTCCCAGTGTGCGACAGCCCCTGTACAACCAGTGGTGATTGCTATCACAGCTCGCTTAGCTAGACCCACTGATAGATAGTAATCACCGCTTACAGTGGAGAGGCTGCAACAGTGATGGGAAGCCTACCCCAGGTACTGTATGTAGGAATGGGAGGAATGGCATCCTGCTCTGTATAGTACTGTGCGTCAGCGTAAGGTCAGACCAGGGGTACAGGAACAAATGTTGGTGGCAGAAATTAATAGTACGGGCGATTTTAGGAAACTTTGTAATTGGGTTTATTAGGCAAATATGCCATTATTTGCATTCAAGAAGACTTTCCCCAGGTCTCCCCCCCCCCTCCTGTCTCTCTCTCCTTCACTGCTCATTATCAGGAAATCTCGACTAGTTTACATCAGTCGAGCCCTGTCTAACCTATGGAGAGTGGAGGGGGACGAGGGAGATTAGTCTCCAGCAGAGATCAGAGAACAAAGGATTACACAGTGGGAGCTGTGTGAAAGCTGGTATTCAGAGGTCAGAGAGGTCTGTGCTGACTTCAGAGGAGATAGCCCAGTGATGTAGCTGTAAATTAACTCTTTGTTGTCCTGTTTTGGTGCCTCATCTCTCTCCACCCCTCCCTTCTCCATAGAAAACCATGAAGACAGGGGGAGAGCTTCAAACTGCTTTTTCATGATAAAAATGCATTTTTCGGCTAATAAAACCCAATTACAAAGTTTCTTAAAATTGCCTGTACTATTGATTTCTGCAAAAAAAAAAAAACAACAACAAAAAACGACAGTGATACTAGTAATAGAGAAAAAAACCCGACACATTTATTAAACAATGGAAGAGTAGAGTATTAGAGTGTGGAATATTTTTACAGTTACCACAAATAGAAAATACAATCTTTATCCATGATCTGTGTGTAGACACTTTATGTGTTAGGAGACAGTTATGTCCATTTCCTTGTAGAGGGACTGATATCTAATGATAGTTTTGTAGTCTTCCTGTGAATAACTTTGTGTTCAGAAACAATCAAAAAAATGTATTCCTTCCTCACGATAACTGGTAGGTAAAATGTTATGCCAGCAAATATCATTCATAGTTTACATCACAGCAGATATTTTTTCATTGTAGCTTCTAGGCCCTTGAAAAGGGAGCCAAGTTCGCCATGCTCTATATAGTTTTCAGGCCCCTTTATCCAAAAGACCCTACAGCAGTTGCATGGACAGCCTCTAGGGCCGGCATGAGAGACGTTCGGAGCTGTTCGGCCGGCCTCCCGAAGATGATATCATTGTCACAAGATGGCGGATGGGGGTTGACACGAATCAGGTTAGTCTAGAGCACTACACTTCCGGGTCTAGCATGGGTGGGGGGGAACACGGGGAAGGGGGCCATTCACTAACATAACATACATTACAAAGTTGTATAACTTTGTAATGTGTGTTATTTAGTGAATAATTGTTTAGCGCCGCATAACTCTTTTAAACAAACATTTTCCCTGAAGCAACATTCCAAACTTTCAGAACTCTGACATTTTCAGCTGGTATTTCAACCTGGTTGTATAGTACGTGCCACTTGTCTGCCCCTCCTTCTGGCATCCTGACTTCTCTTGTCCTCCTGTAGTGTTTCCCAGGGCGGTGCACCTCTTCTGCAGGTGGCACATGATGAGGTCATTTATTGCCTGTGGCTAAAACAAAGGATCACTCTCCTACAGACTACAACTGATCGGAGAGGACCCAGGTGAGTTGGAGGTTATTTTTTTCATTATTTGATAGGGATAGGTTCCTGCCTGAGAAAATGGGGCTTAACTGCCTACCTGGGGAATCCTGTCTGGGACAATGGGGTTAAACTACCTAGTAGGGAAATCCTACTTGGGGGGAGGGGGGATTAAGTGCCTACTAGGGGCATGCTAGAGGGAGGGGGGTAACTACCTTCTAGGGGCATGCTAAAGGGAGAGGGGTAACTACCTACTAGGGGCATGCTGGAGGGAGAGGATTGACTATTAGTACTGTTCTGTATTTTATTGCATTGATTAAACTGTGCACTTTTCAGTGCTATAAATGGATGTTGTAGCTAATTATTGCTAATTATTGGTAGGTCTGTCCACACATTATTAATTATTCTACTTTTTTTTTTTTTTTTTTTACTAATTTAGCACTCTGCCATTGAGAACACTAATAAAGTACTGTGGAAGTTACCAGCATCCTTATTTTACAACCAGATCATATTACTTATAGAAATCTTGCCTGTCTGTGAATTTCCGAGGCTGGAGGAAGTGTCCCAGTGATGAAGAGCAGGAAGTTGTTTTCGAAGAGTCTGTAAATCTGAAGAGAGTCTCGTCAGTATATCCCCGCTATTCGGATGTTGTCCTTGATATGTTTAAGACGGAGACAATGAAATAAGGCAAGGGAAATCAATGTAGGACAAAGCAATGGAAGATGCTGACAAGTTCCTTCCTGCAGGATAAGATATAGCAGCTTAAACACAAGAAATAATCCTCTCTGCATCAGCTCCATCATGGTTATAGCACAATGCTGCCGCCATCTATGGACATAATGGAATATTCCTAGAATATTCCATAGATTGGTGAGAGTTCCATCTATGAAATCGAAGTAATTCAGGAGAATGAGGGTTCTCCATGTTTAGCGCACTAGAGAGGAGGAGACAAGGTTTTGCGTTGTAGTCTGTGGATGTAGTAAATTGCCGGAAATGGCAATAAATGGAACTCCCAGACGCCAGTTATTTGGGGCATCTACAATCTCTGTTATAAATGTGAATTTCTGTATATCTGTCCCCTAAAGGCAACCAAACACATCAACCATATGACCCTAAGCTTGGCATATAGATGCACTAGGCTTGTTAAAAGGTTTGTTGAAAGGGTTCTGACCTTGCCGGACATACACAGCCCTTACTAGTTGTGGTTCTCTGTTATCAGCTATTATCAGAGCTTCTTCTCTATAGGTATCCAAATGCCTTAACTGTGTTGGTATCATTGCTGGCCATAGCAACCAATCACAGCTCAAGTTTCATTTTACCAGAGAAATATGAGAAATGAAAGCTAAACTGTGATTGGTTGCTATGGAGACTGACACCCGTCAGTGAGCTGGTGACGCTGTGCTGCAAGGGCACAAGGATGGGTGAGTATTGTCAGGTCTGTACCTGTAGTCTGAACACTGGCTTAATTCTCTGCCACACCCTTGTTATTGTGTTTGTTTGCCTGTCTGTGCTTTGTGTCTCACCTGCCTAGGCTAGGGACTGTCGCTCAGTTGTTTGCTGCTGCCTAGGGCAGACCATGGCAAGTACAGTAGGCAGGGACAGAGGGCGGGATCCAGCCTAGGGTCCGCTGTCTGTGTCCGCCATCTTGTCTGTCCTTATGAGTATAGTTTCTTTATTATGTTCCCCCCACCCCCTGCCTGCACCAGATTTATAGATTTGGCCTAAATCCACCTTTAAACTCTGGCACCATTTGACCCAAATTTAACATGGTATAATAATGGAAGTCAATGGAAAAACGGAACAAAACAAATGCACACAAATACATTGGTTTTCCAAAAGTTTTTATGCATAAAATGGATGAAAAAAGAATAACTGCAATAACGTAGTATGATCCCAGCCTTATTGGTGCAGATTTATCAAGAGTGTCTAAAAGACCAAGCTTTGTTGCTCATAGCTGTTAGGTATTTAGGAGGTTGAATGAAATAGATCAGTCACGGCTCAACTTTTATTTCTCAAAATGCTCTGATAAAATTAATTCTGGCATCTCATTGGTCGCTATGGGCAAATAAGGTTTGTCCTTTTTGTCTTCATTTCATTGTTTTTGATTTATCAGTTTCGATAAATCTGCCCTGGTGTGTAACTGCTGGGGTATATAAGACTACTAGAGATTTTCCTGTGAATAATAAAATGAGGACGTGGATTGGCCTTTGGCACTATTGGAGAAAAATCCAATGAACATACAAACATACTGGCCAGCATGGTCTAGTATCTGTGGTTGTTTGGATACTAGTAAGGTATAGTACCTGTGGTTGCCTGGATACCAGTGTGACTTAGTACTTGTGATTGCTTGGATACCATTGTGGCTTTGCACTTGTAGTTGCCTAGACACCAGTGAGGCCTAGTACCTGTGGTTGCCTGGATACCAGTATGACCTAGTACTTTTGATTGCTTGGATACCATTGTGGCTTTGTACTTGTGATTGCCTAGATACCAGTGAGGCCTAGTACCTGTGGTTGCCTGGATACCAGTATCACCTAGTACTTTTGATTGCTTGGATACCAATGTGGCTTTGTACTTGTGCTTGCCTAGATACCAGTGAGGCCTAGTACCTGTGGTTGCCTGGATACCAGTGAGGCCTAGTACCTGTGGTTGACTGGATACCAGTGAGGCCTAGTACCTGTGGTTGCCTGGATACCAGTGCGGCCTCGTACCTGTGGTTGCCTGGATACCAATGAGGCCTAGTACCTGTGGTTGTCTGGATAACAGTGAGGTCTAGTACCTGTGGTTGCCTGGATACCAGTGAGGCCTAGTACCTGTGGTTGCCTGGATACCAGTGAGGCCTAGTACCTGTGGTTGCCTGGATATCAGTGAGGCATGTATCTGTATGGTGGCTGTTCACTGACATGAATTAAAATTGTGGAAGCTTCAGGCTCTTAGCAAGATCTTACTCTGAGCAAAAAATGTACTCTTTATTAAAACCAAACATATATACTTCTCGCTCATGACTTTTTGGCTTTCTTCTAGCCGATATAATGACATTTTGAAAAGCAGATTATACTAGAAAATGTACCTATGATTCTAGACTAAACATATGGTTTACCTTATAGGGGCTACTCCGAATCACTGTAGGTAAACTGGGCCTAACAGCACAGGAGTCACAACTAGGCCTATGGACAGGAATGTGAATCTCCTGTGTCACTATTAAACTTGACTTAGGTTTAGAGCAAAGACTGGTGGTGTGTTCCCGGAATAATCCCTGATGGCGAGCAGATAACTGGTGATCAGAAATGTGGTCATGGAAATGCAAGGGTATCAATGGCCAAGCTAAAGACTTCTACAATACTTTTATTGTGTGCACGGTCTGTTGACAGTCATCGGATGAAACTTCTTGGGTCATCCGTGCCAGTGGATTAGTGGTCCCATGAAGTTCCCATGAAGATGGATCTGATGAACATGTTTACCTTGAAATGCGTCATCAATTAAACGTCATATGTACTTAACTATGTCTCCCATTACCTGTGATGTGGCCAGTGCCGACCAGCGCCTTGGTGTCCTATAATCCCTTGGACCTCCAATGTGCCATTTTCTTCTGATTCAATACCAGGTTCTCCCGCCTTCGTGAACGGGCAGCAAGAGGCAATACTTCAGCAAGCGTTTGGTGATGTTGGGCTCACAGCACGATCGCTGAAGGTAAGCGGCAATACAGCCATTACTAATATTCATTTCAGTTTGCAGTGTTACACTACGCACATCTCTGGTGTTTTCTTATTTTTCTAGTAATACAGAGCTCTCTCCTGCCACCTCTGTCCATGACGGGAACTGTCGAGAGCACTAGCAAATCCCCATAGAAAACTCCAGCTCTCCTGCACTCCAGACTGGAGAGAAAACACCACTTCCTGTTCAACATACAGTGGCTGATAAGTACTGCAAGACTGGAGATTTTTTAATAGAAGTAAATTACAAATCACTGGAGTACCCCTTTAACCCCTTGCTGCAAAATGACATTTCAGGAACGTCATGTAAAGCAGGTAGTTCCTGCAACATGACATTCCTGGAATGTCATGCTTTCCTTGCCTCTCCCCGCTGTCCCTAGCGGCGATTGGGTAGCAGGAGGAGGCTGTCTCACACAGTCTACTCCTCCTGCCCCTGCCCGGAGGGGAGCCGCGATCCCCCCTGGGCAGTTAACCCCATAGACGCCCCCCTTCAGTTAACCCCATAGGCGCCCCTGCTCCCTCCAAGCCCCCCCTTCACCCCCCTGGAGCCATGCGAGCTCCCGGGGGGGTTGTGTAACCATAGCAACCCAGACACTGCCCAATGCGTCTAGGCTGCTATGGTTGTAACGATCAGGCCCCTGCACTGAGGTAGGGGTCTGATCATGTGAATGAGCTGTCAGTGTACTGACAGCTCATTCACTCTATAATACATTACAGCACAGATCATGTGCTCTAATGTACTATTCGATGTACCTGAAAAAGTAAAAGTTCAAACACACCACACACACAAATACATAAATAAATCGGATCGACTCGAGCATGCTCGAGGTTTGCTCATCTCTAATAAAAAATAATCAGTGTGTCACATGTCCCCCAGAATGGTACCGATGGAAACGTTAACTTGTCTTACACAAATATTTTGGCACTGCAAGGCCACTGTGACATGGTATAATGGCTAAAACAACCTGAGTCAGGTGATGCACTGCGGCAACATATAGGGGATTTCTAGAAACATTTGAATAAGGGGAATAAATAATGAGTTTCATTTCTCAGTTAGTATTTGCTGTGTTAGAGGAAAAAAATTGAATATCTGCCCAAAAAATTAATTTTTAAAATTTCCCATTCAACTTCCCTACATTTCTGCGAAATACCTAAAGGTTTAGTAAACTTATGAAATGTTACTTTGAATACTTTGAGGGGTGCAATTTTTACAGTGGAGGGATTTATGCGGATAACTAACATACAGGCCCCACAAATCCACCTCAGAACTGAACTGGTCCCTAACAAAATCAGAATTTGAAATTTTCCTGAAAATTTGAAAAATCGCTGCAAAATTTCAAAGCCCTCTAACATCCTAAAAAGTAAAAGGACGCTCACCAAATGACGTCACCATAAAGCAGACTTCTTGTAGATGTTGCAGTAATAATTAGTTCATGTGACATGACTATTTTTCTTAGGAAAAGAGAATTTTAAATATAAAGAAACATAAACTTTTCAAATATTTGCGCAAATGTTGTGTTACTACTGAATGTATGAACCAAAGTATACCACAAGCATAAAGAGGAATATGTCAAGAAAAAAACAATCTCATAATAACCACACAGAGTTATCACTACATAAAGGGAGATAGGTCAGATTTGAAAAATAGGCGGAGGCAAGGGGTTAAGCATCCTCAGCACTACATATACAGAAATAGCCGTATGTCAACGCTCCTGGATCAAGAATACACACATTTGTAAATCAAGTTAAAGGAAGAAAAACTAATAATTTATATATCGCCAAAAATTTTTTATTCACATTACAAATGTAATAAACACTCAGATATGAGAACAATAAAAAATTATTCATTTGAACTTTACAATTTTGCACTTTAGTTTTTTATATACTTTTTGTTTTTTTGCAATTGCTGGTGGGCCGCAGGTTCCCTTTCCCTGATTTAGACTATTTTATAACTGTATGTGGAGTCTTGTGTACCAGTCCTATTTATTCCTTGTAGATGGGTATTGCACATGAGCGTGTTACCGCCTGGATATTATAGTGCAGAGACAGTTATATAAGGTTAGAATTTACGTGTTCATTTTGCTCAACATTTTCCACTAGGACATTTGTTTCATGTCCTGCAGCTTCACTGGTGCTATTGAAGTCTATTCTAACAAAACCATTTTCTGTTTGTGGCTGGTTCCTTTTCCTATATACAACAAAGACTGCAGTGGCCGTGCCAACAACAATGAGTATGACCAGAACAACCACACCGATGGTCATGCCATGTAAGGGATTTTCTTCTGTAAAGAAAGATATAGAGTAGAAAGTTAAGATATTGCACTAAACAGCTCCCAGCGGAGTAAAAGTACAAACCTTGGCATTTTTGAGGAATATGTTTAGCCTAAGAGGAGGGTGCAATTCTCCGTAACAAATTTAAAGTGATTCTGTACCCACTATCGGATAGATGCTTTTAATCCAAGATCTGTCCTGGGGTCCGTTCAGAAGCTGATGCACTTATTGTCCTAAATAAGCAATGTTTATACTTGTAGCCCTGTGTTAAATTGATGTGGCCTAGAGTTTGTGTGCCCTAGGCCTGAAGCGCCTCTCCATCCCTCCTCCTTGCCTTCTTTATCATTAGGAATGCCCCAGGCAGGATTTCTCCTATTCATCACTTGTCTGAACATTGCACATGGGCCTTAATGATCCAACACATGTGCTGTGTTCAGACAGGTGATGAATAGGAGAAATCCTGCCTTGGGCATTCCGAATGATGAAGGGGGTGGAAAGAAGGGGCGGGGGGGGGAGGGGGATGCGGTGCAACCTGCATCACCTGCCGAATGGAACCCAGGACAGAGTGTGGATTGTGGACTTTAAGAGAACTAAAAACATCCGATCATCTATCTATCAGAGACAAGAAGAGACGGACTGTCTGACAGTGGCTTTTCTCCATCTGCCAATGACAATAAAATGGTAAGCAATGCAGGCAAATGAGGTAGCAGAGGTCTAAACAAGAACAAGTTGCACCCTTCGCACTCTTGGCCGTCTTACCTGATGCCTCAGTGGCTCCAAAGACCCTGCTGCCTCATAAGAAGGCGCCATTTCTAATGGGTGGTGAGCCCTGTAACAGATGTTTATATAGGGGCCCAATACACTCAGGGGCCATTCACATGTCCGCAAAATACTGTTCATTCACCAAAAGTATTATGTGGAACGGACCACGGAGCTTCCGGCATCAGCATTTATTATGATGCCAGGACCTTAAAAACTGTTTAAATAATCACCAATTGTACTGACACACTATACTGGTCTTGACAAAACTGGAGCGACCTTCGAGCATGCTTGAGTTTATCCGAAACCGAGCATGCAGCATTGGATTAGCGATGGCTGCTGAAGTTGGATGCAGCCCTAAAGTTACCAGGACATGGCTGTATTCAGACTGTATCCATGTTTTCTAGGACTACTTAAGGCTGCATCCAACTTTAGCAGCAACTGCTCATCAAATGCCACATGCTCTGGTTCGCACGACCTTGAGCATGCTTGAAGTTTGCTCAACTCTACTTGAGAACAGTCAGTAAGAAGACAATGTAAGTAATGCTGCACTTCCTCTGATTATTGTCCAAACCAATGCCAGGTCACTCGTCGGGGAGCCGCTGGCAGTAGTTAAGTTCCAACATATGATTGGGTATGCCGCCTGCTACCTACGCTGCTGATCTCGGGAGATTTAAAAAAAAAAAAAGAAAAAGAAAAACAAGCCAGAAAAATATATACAGTAGAAGGATTGCAGGAGTAAAATTTTGTAAAAAGTTGAGTGCCTATGATTTTTTTTTTTTTTTAAATAAATGGTTGCTGTACCACTGCTTATATCAGCTGGATATTTTAGAAAGCACAGTATACTGCACCTGGTTTCTCTGTTCTCTTTTCTGTGGGCAACGGGGCTGTAAACACAATACACAAAAGGTTATACAGTACATCAAAAAAATATTTTTGCGTTTGCATTTGTAGTCATCTATAGTGGATGCGATCGTGGAGGGGTGACTTGCGCTTGTGGCCAAGCCAGCGGTTAGTGCTGCAATGATGCTGATCCCAGCTTGGCCCTCAATTACTATGGGCTTCAGCAGCCCATAGTAATCAAGCACTGATCTAATGGATCAATGCAGTACATGTGACCTTTATGAGAGATTATATATATAGTCTTCCTACTGAACATCAATAGGGGCTTAGGCAAATGGCTGTTTCTGGGATGCTTTGTAATAGTGGGGCTTAAAATGATCACAAATTGAGATTGGAAGGTAATTCTAATGGTAAATATGACAGCATCGACAGTAGAAAAGAAGGCACCCAAACAGAACTGCATTCATACTGCCATATTGACGAACAATCATGAATTTAGCTTTATAAACTAAGATTAGGCAGTCATATTTTTGGGAATTTACACCAACATCCTAGCAGAAATTATCTAAATTGTGTCATAAAAGCATACTGGTGGTGGAAATCTTTTTTTAAGAAATCAGCAGAGGTTGTGATCACAAGCAATTTTGCAACACACTCTCTTTTTTTTAATGTTTAAATTAACGTTATACATACGGCCAAACTGTAGTCCATGCTTCCTCTGTGCTAATATTAGGTCTTTTCTCTGCTCAAAAAAGAGACCAAGCACAGGAAGTCCCAGTCCTTTGTGCGCTCACACAAATAAAGACACCTGTTCATTATGCGGGTTATATATCAACTGAGGGCAATGACCTTAGGCTACTTTTATTATCTACTATGCCTGCTTACCAGGAGGTTCTTTGTTATGTAACAATTCAGTCAGTAGAATGTCTCTGGTTACAGAGGTTTTGGTGCTGTGTGACAGGAGAGCTGACAATGCAATGCAAGCAGGATTCTCTGCTACTTAAATGTGGGTGTGCAGCAGTTAAGAGAGAAATCTAGTGGCCACATGTATAATCTTGATTCAAACACGAAAAAAAATAAAGAGATTACATTGCAAAACTGCTCAAGATCACAAACCCCTGTTGTTGTTGTTTTTTTTTTAAAGCATAAAGTGGGAAATTTCCAGACAACTAGTGTAAAAAGGGCACATAATTTGTCAAAGTTTTGCTGAAAAAACAGGAAAAGCAGCAATCCTCTGAGCTAAAACAAATTGTGACCAGTCCGCACAAAAACTATTGATAATTCTAAGTTTAAACTCTATAAGTTTAAAATAATGTTTCTAAATTGGAATAATAATAATAATAATAATAATAATAATAATTATTATTATTATTATTATTATTAGGTTAATATTGACTTGCCTTTTAATGTCTTACATATATACCATCGGTTCCGAGCACACCATGATAAACTCCATGTTCCTCTTTTGGCATCCATCATCACACAATTTGCAAACATCTCTTCTTTGGACCCCTCATTCTTCCAGTTTACAAAGTCCATGGGTGTATTGTCCAACCAAAACCACTTATCTACAAGCACAAAATTGGTGCATAGCTCACTTGCTCTGACCATGCCACAGAATAGCCACTAGATGGCAGCAGAAGGCAAAATATAAACTATATATATATATATATATATATATATATATATATATATATATATATATATATATTGAGTTAACTTCAAAAAGTCTGCTTTGCTTAAAGGAGTTCTTCACCAACATTTTTATCTTTCAAATCAACTGGTGCTAGAAAGTGCCAGAGATTTGTAATTCACTTCTATTTAAAAAAAAATGTCAAGTCTTCCAGTACTTATCAGCTACTGTATGTCCTGCAGGAAGTGATGTATTCTTTCCAGTCTGACACAGTGCTCTCCTTCTGTGACAGGAACTTTCTAGAGCAGTAGCAAATCCCCATAGAAAACCTTTCCTGCTCTTTAGACTGGAAAGTACACCACTTCCTGCAGGACATACAGCAGCTGATAAGTACTGGAAGACTTGAGATTTTTTAATAGAAGCACTTTCTACAATTTTAATTCCTATTTCTTAACTCATATGGATTTCTAGCACTGCCTACCGTTCCCATGATGCCTCTTGTTTTTCGGATGCAGAAAGGGTAAAGTTTCCCCACTCCACTTCTATACACAGAAAAGGTAGTGTGATCTGCTGCCAAACATTGTGTGAACCAATTACTATATCACTGCTTTCCTGGTCTATCAGATAGGACAGAATTCTGCATTCCCTGCAATTGGGAACTTGTAGAGAATGGGGGACATACATACAATACCAGGAAAAAGTAGTCGGGATAAGGCACAATTATGTTTAAAGAATAAATAGTCCTCATAATATAAGTAATGTTACCCTATTATACCTTCCACATTCTTGTACAGTCCAATCCAAAACGCTTCTTGCTGAACACCAAGTAATTGAATGTGACGGAGGAGGAATTCTAGTTCAATTGAATCTTCAATTGACATTAAACTGGCACCTATAACATTAACATAGTGAACAGTTCAGTTTCATTGGCCCAGTACAGGTGCGCCACTGTATCTCGTATACTACCTGTCCAAAGGATAGCTCTGTGAGATGTCACCCTCTGGGATGAAGACTGTCTTTCTGCACCACTTGGTGTCTCACTCTCCCCTATTCTGTGCACAGCTGAAGGTGGAAAGGGTTAACTGCTGTTCTGTTCTATGTTCTGTGTTAACCAATCGCTGGTGCTGGTAACACACACTCTCCACTTATTACACTTCTACTCTTTTTAGCCCTTTCCCAACCAATAGGTGCTTAGTCACGGTCACTCCTATTTAGGTCCCTTAGTTTCTGGTGGTGGTGGGTGGTCTTTCTGGTCTTTTGTTTGGTGTATGGAGAGAGAGAAAGCAAGTATGCACTGCTAAGCCCAATGGGGGGGTAATAACTTTCCCCTGGGTTTAACCTTGTCTATGCCTGGGATTCTTCTACAGTCAGGACAATCTACAGATTCAGAGGTTGATCCCCAGTGGAACAAAGAGCCCAAGCTGACGTATTCCACTGATACTTGCTCGGCCTTCTTAGTTTAAGCCCGAAACTTGTGCTACCAAACCTTACACTTGCTGGATTTGTTTAGCATAATATTTTATCAACCTATCTTAAACGTGAAAACAAGAGTCTTTTTCTTCTTCACAAAAGTCACTACCTAACAATCCAGCAGAGTACTCTACAAAAAAGGCAAGGTCCCCACGACAGTCCCTACACCTGCTCATCTTTAACTTACTCAACTCAACTATTCCTCACACTCTACCATGAGAACTTTGAGCACTAAAGTCTAAAGTTCTGTGTGGTCCACCAAGAGAAAAGTCTGGTTACACTTGTTGTTTTTATTATTATTATTATTATTATTTTTGGACATTACCACTCCTGTCCACTGTGCCTCCACCACAAGTGATACCACCACACAGCCCACTGCTTACAACTACTAGCAACCCCAGGATATGGCAGTACTATATACACTGTGGATTTTATGCAAAGAACCTGCTATATAGTGTTTCTACAGTGTACGGTTGCAAACAAGAGCTGATCAGCGGGATCGGCACTCGCAGTGCCTTTGTAAGACACGATCAATTATGTCGCCATGCCGCACGAACAATTGTTGTATCATTCATGCCACCAATCACATACATTCTTTTCGGCTGCACATTTAGACAAAGAGATGTGTCGACGATCATGATGATTTTACTGGCCGCACAAACAATCATTTGCTTGCTTATCGGCTGATCTGTGGCACAGACTGATTAGTGGCTGAATAGGATCGCATTCTAAGGGTCCATTTACACAGAAAGATTATCTGACAGATTATCTGCCAAAGATTTGAAGCCAAAGCCAGGAATGGATTTGAAAAGAGGAGAAATCTCAGGCTTTCCTTTATGACCTGATCCCTGTTTATAGTCTGTTCCTGGTTTTGGCTTCAAATCTTTGGCAGATAATCTGTCAGATAATCTTTCTGTGTAAAAGGGCTCTAAGGAAGACAGATAAATCGCTTCATCGCTCTTTTAAGTAATAATTTTGTCTTTTAAACAATAGGCATTTAGAAAAGATAAATCACTATGAAAAGTCGTTAATGTGTTCATAAATATGATCCTTATTGCGTTCGTATATGATCTGTAATTATTCGTAATTGCGTTCATATCTATATACTGTGACTCTATAAAGTAAAAGATGAGAAGGATTTACAAGGATTTTGGGGTCAACTTAAAAGATGCAATCAATGACATACGGAGGAGAATTTGTTAGTAGTTTGATCACTGACACTAGAGATGGGCGAACCAGGGAGAGATTTCGGTTAGTAAGAACCCGAATCATTGGCATTTGAATCCCGCTGTCTACCCGTTCTGTGGGGAAGGTGGAGACAGCTCGAGCCCCACCTGGAAAACCGGAATACAGCCTAGGTCATAGACCGGAATACAGCCTAGGTCATAGACCGGAATACAGCCTAGGTCATAGACCGGAATACAGCCTAGGTCATAGACCGGAATACAGCCTAGGTCATAGACCGGAATACAGCCTAGGTCATAGACCGGAATACAGCCTAGGTCATAGACCGGAATATAGCCTAGGTCATAGACTGTTTTCCAGGTGGGACTCGGGCTGTCTCCACCTTCCCCACAGAACGGGAGGACAGCAGGAATCAAATGCCGATAGTGGCAACAGTGCCACTTAGCCCCACCCAAAACGCCACCGTAGGCATGCCCCTCTGTGACGTCATGGGCACATAGGCCCTGCCCCCTCGCCGACCATTGGAACAGGCTGGCCTAAAGGTCTAGTCCCTAGCCCCTCCAGGTCAACCCATACCAATGGGCCTAGAGGGGACAGGGGCCTATGTGCCAATGACGTCACAGAAGGGCGGGCCCATGGTGGCATTGTGGGCGGGGCTAAGTGATGCTTTTGCCATTCTTTTATTCTTTTTACATCTCTTTTACATGAATGTTTTTTAATTGTTTATTTAACTTTATTATAAAATTTTATTTTCATTTTATTATTTTTTTGGTCAGCAGGAGGGGGTGACACAACTTCACTGCTATGGCAAGATACAGACCCATTACAGACATGCAAATAGTGTAAAGCAGCCCCCCCAACTGCTAAAAAAAAATTCCCACAAAAATAATGAGGCTCTTGGTTACTATTTGCAAACAGTGTAAACCACCCCACCACGATAAGGTAGCCTAATGTCGGGGCACACCCGACACTGTACTATGGCCTCTCCATGGCGTATTTTGCCATGTTATTCGCCATGGAGAGGCCATAGTACAGTGTAGGGTCTGCCCCGACATGAGGCTACCCTATCGTGGTGGGGTGGTTTACACTGTTTGCAAATGGTAACCAAAAGCCTCATTATTTTTTTTTTAGCAGTTGGGGGGGCTGCTTTTAACTATTTTCATGTCTGTAGTGGGTCTGTATCTTGCCATTGCGGTGAGCTGTTGCATTTTTCTGTGTTTTTGTGTTTACAACTTCACTGCTGCCACCATGGCAGGGCTGTTCAAGCCCTGGTCCAGTACAGTTACATATTGTAGAAGACCACTTGGTCCATCTAGTCTGTTCTTTTAGCATTTACATTCTTATTATCTTAGGATAAATATCCGTTTATCCCAGGAAAGTTTAAATTTAGTCATTGTAGATTTACCAACCACATCTGCTGGAAGTTTGTTCCAAGTATCTACTACTCTTTATGTAAAGTAATATCTTCTTATGTTGCTTGTAATTTTTTCCCACCTCAGATTTCTTATACATTTTATTTTTGCATTAAGTCTTTCTAGGACTTACCATGGCGAACACACTCTATGGAAGCCCTGTACCAGTCAGCCGTGGAAGAAAGTTCAAAGTTATAGCAATGTTTACGGAAGGGAATCCAGGAAGTTGTGTTTGGACACGTTCCAGGTGGTTCGGGTAGGTCAGTGGGGAAGACAACTTCAGATCAAAAGTTAGAAGAAGACATTAGTATACATTCTATTACAAATATCTATGATATTACCTTATGCTATAGGTTTTGTTATGGCAGCACAACTCCTTAAAGAGGTTATCCAGCGTTTAATTTTTTTTTATATAATAGTGGACTATTGGTAAACATAATAAACATCTTATGCTCTTCGCACTCCCTCTGTGTCCCGATGTGGTGCCACCGGTGTCCCCCGCCTATTGCAGCCCGGCTACTTTGAAAACAAACTTGTCTCAGGAGTGACGTGAAGAGGTAAGCATAAGAAGTTTATAATGGTTACAACAGGGCAGCAATATATTTTTAAAAATGTAAATGCTGGATAACCCCTTTTAAGACTCCGTTTCAATGTATTTACAGGGAATTTCTAGACCAATAATTAATTAATTATCTAGACTTGACTGCTTTCTTCCACTCTTGTCCTCAGTTTGGGTGTGGTTTTTGCAGTTCGGTCCATGTCAAAGTAACCGGTTCTGTCTATTGTTGTCTATGTCCATGGGGCTTACTGTAAAGCTTATCTCTAAATTATGTTCAGCTCAGACTAGATGGTAGCCCCCATAATAATGTAAAAAAGAAAATAGAAACTAATTATAAATAAAGAACATGTTTTAGTATCTGGCGCTAATCATTAAAAAAAATCTAGGTGACAAATGTACTTACCTCCCTGGTTCCCCTGCTGCAATTATCACTGCTCCAGTCCCCTTTGGGCTGCTGCTTCTGGATTTGAAGACATGATTCCATGTCCGTGAAGCCAATCAGTGACAAGTCAGGACACCACTACAGCTGCTGATTGGCTAAGTTGACTTACTATGTCAAGTCCCCACCCCAGGAGCGGCAGAGGTATAGAGGGACCACTTGGGGCACTAGTGATGGGTCATCGGGCTTCTTTTTTTTAATTATTATTCAGACTTATTCAGAGAACGCTTATCAGGGCAACAAAAACATGATCACTAGAGCGGTGTATCCAAATAGTAACTTACAGTGCCACTGTCTTCCAATAGTAGTGGGGTCAAGGAATATCAAGGAAACATATTTTTCACCACCACTGAGAAAGGGGTTCACTTAGTTACACCCCAAAACGCGTTTGTCCATGCACATACACCCCACTACCATTGGAAGACACCACTGAATTAACAACTCTCTTTATTGGGGCCTCAATATCATCAGCTGCAGCACAAGCGCTTTCAGGACGCGGAGGACTGTCAATCCCGCACCCACGCTAAGGCTATTGTCATAGTATGAGACCGGCCGTTCTGTGACCCAGCTGGTCTCAGAAGAGATCATCTGGGCAGGTACTTCAGTATCGGACGGATGATCTTTAGCACCACTGAGTTCTGATGTGGGAGCATCAGTGCGCACCCGCATCAGAACTCCCCACAGCACCCAATGGAACCAGCTGGAGCCGCTCGCTTCATTGTGTGAACTGACAGGGTTTTGTCAGTTTTCTACGGCGTCGCTAGGGATCCCGGCGGGAGTGTATAACGTGTTTTCTGAGAGACTTACATTGTGTGAACATAGCCTAATTGCGCAAAGCAGCAACAACAGTTACAAAAGCAGAGCACAACCAGAAAGACGTTCTTCCTTGTCACTTTGGAAGGCGTGCACCATAGAAAGGAACGAGTAAAGAACGCCAGGATAGGTGAGATGTGCGGCTGGCACTGAAACATATTCCACCCCCGGGATTAAAAATGAGCATTGCTCTCCAAACAGTTGTAACCTAAATAACCAGAGATGTTTTAGTGTTTTAGACTTTATGAGAACATCTGGCTGAACAACTCTGTAAGTTACTATTTGGATACACTGCTGTGATTTTCTTTAGAGCCCTTTGGAGGCAGTGACTTGAACAAGACTTAAATTAGATCTAACGATCCTGTGTTGTGGTGAAAGAAACTTGCAGCCTATTCACACTGCATTTTTTAATGTGATTGCTTATTTGTTTTAATGTGTTTGTCCATATGTTGTTTGCATAATAAATATTAAGAACCCAATACTTTTAAGAGATTCCTAGAGGACCAACATTCCATGTTGATGATTTCTTTCCTTTTTTATTCCTTTTATTTTGCCGTATAATGAAATTATAAAGATGTGACTTCCTGCAGCCACCACTAGAGGGAGCTTACTGCAGACTACTTTATTATAAATCTGTTTCTAAGCAGAGGTGACTGTTATGAGACTGAATCTTATTATTTAACAAAAAAACTAACAGAAAAAAGAAGCTCTGTCTCAGGAAAACAACCAGCACATAATCTTTTGTCAATTTAGGTCAGACATTGAAAGGATTCATACACTGTATTGGATGTTCAGAATATGTCTGACATTAGATAGCTAGGAAATGCTTAGCTTACCATTAGTTTGTTTGCAGATTGAAGAATAACTTTTATTACAAGTCGCCGTCTTCCATTGTCCATCCGTATCCACATATACACAGTAAAGGTTTTCTCTCGGCTCCTCAGCAGCCCATTTTGTGTAGTGTACCTTCCAGTTATCAACCCATTGATATGTATTTTTAGTCTTAAAGAAATATACATGTAAATGTTTTAATTGTGTTAAGATTAAGAGCCTATGTGGTCATTTTTATGACGAGCCAGACTATAGATAGAGAGGATTTCTGGGATCCTGCCCTTTACCAGTACAGAATAGGGAATGGGTTGGCTGGGAGGCAAGACTCTCAAAAAACTTTTTTTATTTTTTATTTTGGATAATACTTAATAGTTGTTTATTTACCCATTGGAAGAGAGCAAATTCCCATGTCTCTCAGTGCCATCTCTAGATGAGCATGTCTTTAACCCCTTAACGACATCGGGCGTAAATTTACGCCCTGATGCCGGTAAGGGAGTTCAGAGCGGGGCCGCGCGGCGACCCCGCTCTGAACCGCGGCGGTCCCGGGTGCCGCGTGTAGCCCGGGACCGCAGGTATTAGCGGGCACGGTCCGATCGCCGTGCCCGCTAATACAGTAATCAGATGCAGCTGTCAAACATGACAGCTGCATCCGATTACCGGATCCAGCGTCTCCCTGGTGTCTAGTGGAGGAGATCGCTCGGAGCGATCTCCGTTTCTGAAGCCGGCCGGGGACCGCTCCAAGATGGCGCCGTCCCCGGCTCGGCACTCGTTTACTTCCGGCTGCAGCAGCCGAAAGCAAACGAGTGCCTATCTCATGGATCTCTGCAGCATATCTATGCTGCAGAGATCTCAATGAGAGATCAAAGCACTTATACTAGAAGTCCCCCAGGGGGGCTTCTAGTATAAGTGTAAAAGTAAAAAAAAAAGTGTTGTTAACAGTAAAAAGCCCCCTCCCCTAATAAAAGTCTGAATCAACCCCCTTTTCCCAGGTTATAAATAAAAGTAAATAAATAAATAAATAAACAAACATGTTTGCTAGCGCCGCATGCGTAATCGCCCGAACTATTAATTAATCACATTCCTGATCTCGTACGGTAAACGGCGTCAGCGCAAAAAAATCCCAAAGTGCAAAATTGCGCATTTTTGGTTGCATCAAATCCAGAAAAATTGTAATAAAAAGCGATCAAAAAGTCGTATATGCGCAATCAAAGTACCGATAGAAAGATCACATCATGGCGCAAAAAATGACACCTCGCACAGCCCCATAGACCAAAGGATAAAAGCGCTATAAGCCTGGGAATGGAGCGATTTTAAGTGACGTATATTTGTTGACAATGGTTTAATTTTTTTACAGGCCATCCGATACAATATAAGTTATACATGTTACATATCGTTTTAATCGTAACGACTTGAGGAACATATATAACAAGTCAGTTTTACCCCAGGGCGAATGGCGTAAAAACACATTTCCCCCAAATAAACAAAATGCTTTTTTTTTTTCAATTTCACCACACTTTGAATTTTTTTCTGGTTTCGCAGTGTACTTTATGCAAAAATTCAGCATGTCATTGCAAAGTACAATTAGTGACGCAAAAAATAAGGGCTCATGTGGGTTTCTAGGTGGAAAAATGCAAGTGCTATGGCCTTTTAAGCACAAGGAGGAAAAAACTAAAACGCAAAAATCGAAATTGGCTCTGTCCTTAAAGGGTTAAGGGTACAAACACACGCACCAGACCTGCTTTGGATTTTGCAGCAGGAAATCAGCTGCGAATGCGGTACGTGTGTTTGTACCCTAAATAAATATTTATATTCCTAAGCTGACGTAGGTAAATTCTGGCATTTCAGTAACGGCACAAAAGATCGAGAGAAGAAAGTTATCGTTGTTACTTGGACTATCAGAAGATACTATTAGACTAGTGGTGGTGAAGTTGGTCTTTTTAATATCCCTAACCATTTGTTAACAAAGCTTATTGCAGACTTTCTTATAGGGATGGTCTGAAACTGCCGAGGTTCAGGTTCGTACGAACCTGAACTCTAGGCAGTGATTCCCGCTGTCTTCCACCTTCGTGGAGAGGGTGGATACAGCCGGAGGACCGCCTGGAAAACTGGGATACAGCCTATGGCTATGGCTGTATCCCAGTTTTCCAGGCGGTCCTCCGGCTGTATCCACCCTCTCCAAGGAACAGGCAGACAGCGGGAATCATTGCCGAGAGTTCAGGTTCGTACGAACCCGAACCTCGGCAGGTTCGGATCATCCCTACTACATACTGGCTGATTTTGCCCAGTAAAGCCACTATAAGGAAAATACTTATCCACTTTTGGATGAATTTTTCTACCAAAGTTAAATATTATAATAATCTCACCTCGTTGCCACTGTGTAGACCAATCCAGAAAGGCTCCTTATGTTTAACCAACTGAAGTTTTAGAAAAGATGTGGTGTACTCGTCTAAGATGCTGGCTAGCTGTGCGTTATCCTTCCGGCACTCCTGACGGGCTTCATCCCAACTCCTCTTGGTTTTATCAAACTTGTAGCTGGCATCTCCATAGTTATAGTAGTCACTGGCTGCAGGAGTGGTCGGAATAACTGGAAGACTTGGATCTAAAAAAAAAAAATTATTGTAAATAGGTTATCAGAAGACACCTATTACATTATATCAGATATAAAATGAATTCTATATAACATGGGAGGAGGCACATGTGGCTTTTGATCCCCATGGCCAATGAGTGTGTGGGTTTGTAAGACAGTCCTGTACTCTCATCAACACATTCCCCCTGGTGGAAGAGATCTACCGGTTAGACTCTAATCTGTTATGGACAAATCACTATACTAAAATGGCTGTTGACTGGCTGGTATTAGAGTAGAGAGTGGTGCATGACCATGGAAGACGCAAGCCTATTTATTAGAAATTGGGGTTTTCTGCTTTCCTGAAATTTTGCATTCACGCTTGACAAATTCCCTCCGATGTGTCTGATATGTTTGTCTACTATCTAACACTTGTATCTCCTACGGCAGACATTTTAAAGCCAGTCCTGAACTACTCAGGAGTGTCCACAAAACATTACATAAAGGCCCATTCTAGAAGACATTTGCACTGACCTCACCTCCACTCTAAACCCTTTTTGTAGTAAGAACGTATGCATTTGTATGGATACTGCCATGTGGACACTTCTTGATTACCCTATTTTATGTTTCCTACTATGTGATTATAGGGACAATTTATCCTCATAAAACTTTTGACATGTCCTTGGCACATTTCAAGATACTTGATTGGCTGGATTCAAGGGTTCAGACCTTGACTGATCACTAGAAAGAGTTGGAAGAACATTCTCTCCTGGTTTTGCGTCACATGACTGAGATGGACTCTCAATGCAAGTCTATGGCACTTTCTTGTTCAAAAACATACAGAGCAGGAAAAGAACCGAGTGGGTGCAAGTGATCGGTCAAAGTCTGAACACACAGTCCTTGAGGATCAAAACTTTTGACATGACTCTAGAGACATGGCAAAAGTTTAGAAAATAGCAGATGGACAGCCTAGATAACATTGATTTCCAGGAGAAGGTACCTGTTACAGCACTGTGTTACTGGAGGGTACTAGGCTGGAGTGAATATAAGCAAAGCAGCTCTCTGATGCCACCTTTTGGAGAAGGCCTTCAGTTCAAAATATGGAGAAAGAAAGTTGCTTTGCATATTCTTCTATTCAGAATATTCTTTGCATCATGAATAGTCCATAAATCTCAACACATTGTTGAAATACTCTTTAAGGAAAAAAATTAAGGTTATCCTGAAGGCCAGTGACATAAAACAGGAAGAGACCATCTACAACCCATCCAATCTCATTGATGACAAAAACACCTACATAAAATAAATTTACCATCACTAAACTTACCCATATCTTTCTGGCAGATGTATCCTTTGTTTAGGCTACAATCTTCCTCAATCCATCTGCCAGCTTCCAGCATAGTCCCATATAGTAAGGCCACACAATAATCCTTAGAAAGATCAAATTAATAAAACAAATTACACCTTTTCATACTGCTGACATTTTTTAAGGCCGAAAGACGCCTAAACATATCTTCCCTTTGTGGCATTGGACAAATTTTGTTTAAGTAGTAAGGTTTTCTAACTTTTTTTTTTTTTTTTTTGGGGGGGGGGGGGGGGGGGGGGCCCAAGTATAAGTATTCTATTACTGTTTTGGGGCATAAAGGGGGTATTATTACTAACAGGTAGTGTTGAGCGGACTTAACCCCTTAAGGTCAAAGCCAATTTTCGTTTTTGCGCTTTGCTTTTTCCATTTTATGTTTAAAAGTCCATAGCGGTTGCATTTTTTCACCTAGAGACTTATATGAGCGCTTATTTTTTGCTAAACAAATTGTACTTTGCAATGACAGGCATTATTTTTCCATAAAATATGCTGCGAAACCAGAAAAAAATCATTTGCGCTGTCGAATTGAAAAAAAAAAAATTTATTTGTTTTGATTTCGGGGAGTTTTGCATTTACGCCGTTCACCCTATGGTAAAACTGACTTGTTATGCATGTTCCTCAAGTTGTTACGATTACAACGATATGTAATATGTATAACTTTTATCTGATGGCCGGTAAAAAATTCAAACCATTGTTAACAAATATATGTTCCTTAAAATCGCTCCATTCCCAGGCTTATAGCGCTTTTATCCTTTGGTCTATGGGGCTGTGTCAGGTGTCATTTTTTGCGCCATGATGTGTTCTTTCTATCGGTACCTTGATTGCGCAAATACGATTTTTTGATCACTTATTAAATTTTTTCTGGATTTGATGCGACCAAAAATGTGTCATTTTGCACTTGAATTTTTTTGTGCGCTGACGCCGTTTACCGTGCGAGATCAGGAATGTGATTAATTAATAGTTCGGGTGATTACGTGCGCGGCGATACCAAATATGTTTATTTATTTGTTTATTTACTAATTTATATTTATAAAATGGGAAAAGGGGGGTGATTTGGACTTTTATTAGGGGAGGGGATTTTTTATTAATAAAAACACTTTTTTACTTTTTTTTTGTACATAAACTAGAAGTCTCCCTGGGGGACTTGTATATAGACAGCACTGATCTCTCATAGAGATCAATGCTGTGTATATACACAGCAAAGATCCATTACATCGGTCATAGATTGCTATGGCCTGCTGCAGGCCACAGCAATCTATTGCCAGGCCGGGATCAGAGTCATTGCGATGCTGAGGCCCGGGCCGGCCAGAAGAACGGATCTCCCCCCTGCGATCACATCGCGGGGGGGGGGGGGGGATCCGTCCCACTAGACACCAGGGATGCTGTGTACAAAGCACTTCAATGCAGCTGTCAGGTTTGACAGCAGCATTGAAGTGCTTAATTAGCCGGTGCAGCAACGGGACCCGCGCCGGCTAATGGAGGCACTGCCCGGCTGCAGATTGCAGCCGGGAGCGGTGCCGTTCAGAGCGGGGTCCCGGCGGACCCCGCTCTGAACACCCCCTGTGGCTCCATGACGTACCAGGTACGTCATGGGTCGCTAAGGGGTTAAGGAAATTGTCAGGGTTCGGCAACTTCTCCAAACACAAACACTCGGCATTTGAATTCTGACATCTGGAGAAGTTGGATGCTGCCCTAGGGCTGTTAGGAAAACATGGATACAGCCTTAGGCATCCAACTTATCTAGATGCCAGAATTCAAATGTCGAGAGCTTAGATCCGGCAACTTCTCCAAACCTGGACAGTTTTCTCAGGTTCACTCAACACTACTGACATGGTCTGATTATTACTGTGAGCTCATGGCTTTGCAGTAATACATGTATACAGCCATAGGCATCCAACTTCTAAACATGCCAGAATTCTAATTCCGAGCGCTTAGGTTCGGCAACTTCTCCAAACCTAGACAGTTTTCTCAAGTTCACGCAACACTACTGACAGGGTCTGATTATTACTGTGAGCTAGGGGCTTCGCAGCAGCCTCCAATAGACTGGATATATCAAGAGGCATGCCCTGCAAAATTCAAAATAAGTATGGAACAAAAAAAGCCAGGTATTGATGCATCTGCCCCTTAGCGTACTTCTTTTTATCCTCTTGAAACTGATAGATGCTTATATATAAATGTGTATTGTTAGTGTTAATATTACTTAGTAAATGCATAAACACAATGAATTACTTACAGTGCCATAACTATACATTAATGGATGACCTTTGGCCCAGTGGGTATAATGCATTCCATTCTGATCTGTCCAAGCAAAGGCTCCTTTAGTTGTGAAATGTAACCCAATCCATACATCAACCTTAACGTTTATCAAATTAGACATCAAAAAAGCTGAAATCAATCACAACATATATGCATCATTATATAGCGAAATGTAGTTGGCGCATATTAATAAAAAAAATATAGTCAATGCATACTCTTCAACCCCCAGAATAATTCCTACAACAAAATGCATGCATAATTTTTTTTTATTACTATTTACTTCCATTGACTGGTAGTAGGAAGGGGCGACACAGGCCCCTCTGCTGCCACCAACATTTGTGTTGGGAACTGCAGGGCTGTCTAAGCTCTGCTGCTCTTGATCCCCTGCTCTGCTCAAATGCTGCCATACAGCACTATACAAAGCAGGGCCCTATTCCCTCAATGTACTGTATATTTTTACATACCGGAACCCGGAGTGGAGGATGTCCGACACAATCAGCCTCAAAGTGTGCAACATCCTCTCCACAGCAAGCGGTGATTGCTATCTGCTATAGTGACAGGCAGCCTCCACTCCACTGTTTTGAGGACACTATAAATAATGTATTGTGACTATCATTATTATGAGGACACTTTTGCTTAAAGGAGAAGTCCGGTGAAAATTTTTATTAAAGTATTGTGTTGCCCCCCAAAAGTTATACAAATCACCAATATACACTTATTACAGGAAATGCACATAAATTGTTTTTTTCCCTGCACTTACTACTGCATCAAGGCTTCACTTCCTGGATAACATGGTGATGTCACTTCCTGGATAACATGGTGATGTCACTTCCTGGATAACATGGTGGTCACTTCCTGGACAACATGGTGATGTCACTGTCAGGAATCTGCAGTAGCCTTGTCTGAACTGGGCCTGGTGTTTTGCTTTTGTGTGCCACACCCGATTGCTTCTCAGCTTCCAGACATGCAGGAGTTAAGCTGAGAAGCTTCTGTGCTTGATTTTACACCTGTCTCGTCTCTGTGATTGACTGGTTTCTCTGCCTGTCTGCAGCCTGGAGAATCAGAGCGCCGGTCCAATGAGGATCTGGACCGGGCTCTTGCTCAGTATAAAGCAAAGCAAAGGCAGAGTTCCAGTGCTGGTTAATTAGGTTCACTCCTGGTCCCAGCTCTCCTTGTCCTACTCCTGCGAACCCCGTCCTCTTCCTTTTCTGCTTGACGTACCCGTGTTCTGACCTCCGCCTGACTTTTGACTATCCCATTGTGTTGCTGATTTTGTACTGCGTTGCCCGTGTGGTTTGACCTGGCTTGTTCCATTACTCTTTATTGTGTTCGTCTGTCTGTACTGTTCTGTTCTGTGTGTTCACTTACGTAGCGCAGGGAACGTCTTCGTGGTTGTCCACGACCGCCTAGGGTCGACTGAGGCAAGTAGGTAGGTGACAGTGGGGGGGGGGGGGTTTAGATCTAGGGCCCACTGTCTCTTGTCTTGTCTTCACCTGCCAGTCCTGACAGTCACTTCCTGGATAACATGGTGATGTCAGTTCCTGGATAACATAATGATGTCACGACCGGACTTCCAGAGCTGTTCGGGCTGTGGCTGCTGGAGAGGATGATGGCAGGGGGATGCTCAGTTTCCCTCCAGTGCCCTGTGTCTCCCTGCCATTATCCTCTCCAGCAGCCACAGCCTGAACAGCTCTGGAAGTCGGGTCGTGACATCATTATGTTATCCAGGAAGTGACATCATCATTTTTATCCAGGAAGTGAAGCCTTGATGCAGTAGTAAGTGCAGGGAAAAAAGCAATGTATGTGCATTTCCCGTAATAAGTGTATATTGGTGATTTGTATAACTTTTGGGGGGCAACACAATACTTAATAAACATTTTCACTGGACTTCTCCTTTAATTATTATGTACAATTGTATTGGGCTAAGCTTTAAGTGTACCTGTCATCATAAAAAAAACTTTTGACATGCCTTATATTAAAAAAGTCCAACAGCACTAAGGAAACAAGTCCAGATAATCAGCTAAGTTTATGAGGGGTGAAGAGATGCATGCTGGAGGGTCAGCTATCCTGATGCCGACCAACAAATGCAATGGAGAAGAAGAGGTCCAAGAGCATCCAGTAAGCTCCAAAATGAAAAGTTTATTCCATTACCGAGACAATTACAACAGCAACGTTTCAACCCATTCGCTCTTGCTATGCTTGCTTGCTTAACAAAGTCCCAATAGGTTGAAACGTTGCAGCTGTAATTGTCTCAGTGATGGATAAACTTTTATCTTGGAGCTTACTAAATGAGGTTGTTCTTCTTCATGTCATAGAGACATATCAAAAGTTTTGATCGGTCTGCGTGTCCAGACCTGTATTAATTGTGAGAACAAGCGGGGAGCGCTCCCGACTTTGTTAGTGAAAAGAGTCTGGCTCCACAGAGCCGGGAGAGGATCACGCTTAGCGCAGTCTTCTGGCCCGTTCTCACAACTGCACACTCAGACCCGACATAACATGTCAAATGGTTTTTATTATGACGACAGGTATACTTTTAGTGCCAGGCATACCCACACATACAGAAGAAGAGGTGTGGTCAAACAATCAAGGAAGAGCAGCCCTGACTTCATTCTTATGATCGCTTTGGTCCCAGAGGTCAAAGGTCAGATAATAACCTATCCAATCATTCAGTCCTGGAAAACTCTTGTAAGATACAATTGCAGAGCTTGACAAAGGGAATTTACAACAATAGAAACATAGAAGATACACACTTAAAAAAAAATACTTACATTGTACTAAGTCATCCTTTATGGTGACTAAATTTCCTCCTAGGGACTGGCAGTCACGTCTGGCATTATCCCAGTGAACCCCTTCATCAGTGCCAAATATTCCATAACACTGAAATATATTAATACAATCTGATTATAATGTTCTATCAAACCACAAATTCACATTACAACCTAAATATAGTAAGAGATGCGAGAGGGATCATATGAAGTATAGGTTTACCTTTGGTTACCTTTATGTTACAGATACAGAAATTTACCATTAGGCCATGTTCACACAACGCAAGTTTTATATTAATCACGGCCGTTGTTGTACTAGAGTCAATGGCATCCTGGACAGAGCCTATACACATTGTATAGGCTCCGGATGGGATCCCTAACAGCCGCAGCGAAAACAGACATGTCAGCTTTGTGCGGCCGCTATTCATTGAATAGCAGCTGCACAACCCTAACAGGTCACACAATGGAGAGTGCAACTCCGGCCGCACTTTTGATTGTGTTCAATGGTGAATTGGGATGCGGATGCAGTACCAGCCGGGATAATCTTCACTGACTTACATAGTGTAAACCCGGCCTTAGGCTATGTTCACACAACGTATATTTTCGTAAAACCACGGCCGTTGTACAACGGCTGTGACTTATACGAAAATATATGTGCAATTGCTGCCTATGGGACATTGTATACGCTCCGGCCGGGATCCCTAGCGGCGCCGCAAACAACTGACATGTCAATTTTCTGCGGGGACTATTCAGTGAATAGTGAACCCTGTCAGTGCACACTATGGAGCGTGCGGCTCCGGACGCTCGCTCCATGGTGTTCTGTGAAGAGTTCTGATGCGGGCGTGCATGGATGCGCCTGCATCGGAACTCTGCGGCCCTAAAGATCATCCGGCCAGTACTGCAGTACCAGCCGGGATGATCTTTTCAGAGGGTCATGGAACGGCCTGTCTCTTACTATGTATAAACATGTCCCACAATGTAGGGTTTAATAAGGACTCATTTCATTGTCGTGTTTTGCAGTTGGGATTAGGTCTTAGTACTTGCTGATGAGAATAAATAAATTTGATGAAGATCCTGGTGCTGGACCTTGTGAATCATAGATTTTCTAGCCCATTACTCTGGATTGGCCCATGCCTAGATATCATTATGGAGGAGAAGCTGAGCTGATCCAAAGCTCGTTTCTTGGTCTACAAGTATTTTATTCTAAAAATAGGCTCCTCCTGCAATCTTCATGGTGTTATGGGTGTGTATCTTGTTGGTGCTGGGGCTTCTTTTATACTAAGTGAAAGTACTGTCTATTCTAGGACATTGCTTTCACTATCTAGGCCCGGCAAGGTCCCTTCAGTCAAAGGTGAGGACCACCCACTGCCCGCTAGGGGAGGAGGGTGAAGAAGGTCCTCCCATATTCACCATATACTATATCGGGGACAGATATACAAACTACTATTGTACTATTCTAGATGGTAAAAATTACCTTTTGACCAAACAAAAGCCAATTTGGTGGGCATCCACCGACAGGTGCAGGAATAGTTGGTGCAAATGTTGCATTAATGAAATTATTTGTCCTTTCACAGATAAAGGCGTCAGGAATACCACAATTTAGATCATTCCAAAATCCTATAAAAAGAAATAATAGGAAGATACAATTCAGTAGTTAGTAGGAAGGTATAATCAAAACCAACTTTACTATTTAGATTAAGTTTTTATCTTAAAAAAATCACTGTCACTGTCATTATAAATAACTTTTGACATCATCTCACTAAGCCCGACACTTTGGCCCCATCATAGTATATGAAGCTAAAGTGTCGGACATATCGGCATAGTAGAAACAATTACCAGTTTACCAGATTATCAGCAGAAAACGACCACTGGGTCCATCTAGTCTGCCCTGTTAGTATTTCTTTTCTTATTATCTTAGGATAGATGTATGTATATACCAGGCAGGTTTACATTCAGTTATTGTGGATTTACCTACCACTTCTGCTGGAAGTTAGTTCCAAGTATCTATTAGTCTTTCAGTAAAGTAATATTTTCTCATGTCGTTTCTGATCTTTCCCCCAACTAACCTCTCATTGTGCCCCCTTGTTCTTGAGTCCTGTTTTTTTTTTTAATTAAAAACTGTTCCCTCTTGAACCTTATTTAGCCCTTTAACATGGGATCACAATCTCCCTCATCCTACTGGTTATATCTCTAGCTATACAGCCCAGCACACAATTATATATATATATATATATATATATATATATATATATACAGCCCAGCATACCATTATATATATACAGCCCAGCACACAATTATATATACAGCCCAGCATACGTTTTGCTTTCCCTGCAACCTTTTTGCGCTTGTGATTTTAAGACTGTCAGAAATGACAATCCCTAAATCCTTCTCTTCTGAGGTCTTTGCCAACACAGAACTGCTGATATGATACTCAGATAGAGGATTTTTCCTCCCCAAGTACATTATTTTACATGTAGAAACATTGAACTGCAGGCTGTCATGACGCCAGTTTTTTTTTTTTTTTTAAGGGGCTGACTTTATCCTTTCTCCTGTGGTCGGTGACCTGCCGGGATGTTTTCAAGAAAAGAACGCTAAGGTGTCTCATGTGTATCAGTTCACCACAGAGACCAGAGTAAGACTGTCCACAGGGGACCTGGCAGGAGCCAGGACCCTTCTTGGCTACTACAGGGACCGATGTGGCTTGCATCTTTCCTCAACAAAAGCCAGAGTACGACTCACTAAGGTGCGCCTACACTTCCTCTCCCCATGGGACTTCCTTCTACAGCAGTTATAAGGTATGCTGTGAGTGGGTGAGAAGAGAGTGCAAGAGAAAGAGAAGGATAGAGATAGGAGGAAAAGAGAAAGAACTCCCATTGGTGCACAGATCCTAAAACAATAACCCTTTAGCTACATCCAGCCGTACAATACCTAGGTACATAATACACATAACAGCGACATCTAGTGCCAAAACTTGGTTACTACTAATTAACACTTCTACTTTAGAGTACAGACTTTTGCGAAGGGTGTAAAGACTAGAAACACCTGTGGTGGGACACCATACTGACACCTCCCTGTTGCACACTTCTGTGTCATTAGCAGTGAAACCTGCCAAAATCAAAACCTAACTTCTTTAAATTTTTTTTTTATTTTCCTATATTTTGAAATATTTCTGAAATCTTGTTCTTTTTCTAATCTAGCTGCTAAACCTAAGAATAGGCTAATGGTACTTTAATACAGTGCGATAATTCGCCCGATCGCACGATTAGCGATTTTGAATGAACAATGTTTTTTATAACGATCAGCGTTTAGACGGAACGATACATCGTACGGAAAATTCGCTATGCGATCGTTTTGCGATCGTTTAAGCCTATCTCACACATAGGGGAAATCGTTAAAACGATCTGCGAATTTTTTTGCGAACTATCAACGATGATTTAAGAACATGTTGAAAGATCAAAATGAACGATTTCTCACTCGTGATTTGATCGTTTGCACGTACGATTATCGTTCGAATTCGACCGTTATCGTGCAAAAACGAACGATAATTGTCCCGTGTAAAAGGACCATAACAGCTCCTGTTCTGTAGAAAACACTACTAATAAAAACGTACTAATAAAAAATGGTGATGATTACATCTAAGCGAATTTTGGGTCACATTTGTTAATATTCGTGGATCGAATCTTAACGAATTATAATAAAACAGCCAAACTATAGTAGCTACAATACTGGGACAATTACAGAAGGACAAATTTGTAATAGCATGTTCTATGTCAAATGTCAAAAGTTGGAAAATCACAATTACAAAAAAGTCAATCATCCAATCTAATGAGTGGAGTGTGAGCACTGATTATGTAAGCCGCACTCTCCATTCACTGATCCCCGTAACTTGGTATTACTCAATAGGAGTTTAAAGTGCCCAGTGAGTGAATAATATGGTCTGTGTCTTTACTGGTCCCAGTGAATTCCTTTAGGCACCCAGTTACTTGGTAAACTGGACACTTGGTTGGCAGCTACAACAAACAATCCCCCACAATCAACCCTCCTATCCTATCCTCTCCTCTATGTCCCTATATCGCTCTGATAGTCTCTCTCTGCTCTGCTGTAACTACCTGGTTCCATCCTGCTCTCTCCTCCACACACAGACGACTGGCCGCCTCCGTTACCGAACCTCCTTATATAGAGGGTGTGGTGCTGACATCACAGAGGGGCCTGCATCTGATTGGACGGGCACTAGGGATTTTTATTAATTCCTTTCTCCTGCCCAGACAGCACAAGCAGCCGCCATTTTGTTTTAACTGCTACCACTTGGGGCCATGTTCACGGAACGGCCGGTCTCTGGCCGAATCATCTCGGCCTGTATTTAAGTACCGGCCGGATGATCTTTCGGCCGCAGAGCTCTGATGCGGGCGCATCAGAGCCGCTCGCTTCACTGTGTGAACTGACAGGTCTTTCTGCGGCCGGAATTCACTGAATTCCGGCCGCAGAAAACTGACCTGTCAGTTTTTTCCGGCGCCGCACAGATCCCGACCGGAGCCTATACAATGTGTGTACGCTCTGGCCGGGATCCCATTGCACATAGGCTATGTCCTACCCCGCAAAACTACGGCCGCAGTTCTGCGGCGAGAACTACGGCCGTAGTTTTACGCAGTGTGAACATAGCCTAAAAGTTGTTGAAAGTTAAATGGCGCTTAAATACTTAAGTAGTAGAAAGAATCAATAACTGAATAGTTCCAAATGTTTTTGTTACATATAGAAATATCATTATAGGTTTAGGCTGTACCCCTCTCTGTAATCATCTCGGTGCAAAACTCATCATTATGGAAAAAGTCAGGTTGGTCTAACGCCCAAGCAACAAAGTCAACCGGAGAACCGTCCATCCACCTAATGACAAACAAACAACATTGTCAATTTAAGGTTAAAGTGCAATATAATAATAAAACACATGCATAAAGAAGGATAATTAGAAAGAACACTTTGGGGGGGGGGGGTTTGAAACTTTGGATGATGCGCAAGCGGCACACTAGATGGACAGGCAGGGGGCACGGCAAGGCATGGAGGGTGCATGGCCTCCTTCTGTGCCTGATTTACCAAGACGTAAAGCATGGTGACAATCTATGCCAGCTCAGAGCTGATGAAGATTTCTGAGACTGCCGCTCAGCACCCTGAGATGTGCTGGATTTATTGAGAGGCGTAGAACAAAGGAGCGGGAATTTAGTTAGGACTGCTGTACAGATATGCCGGTTTTTATAAATTTCCCATTACAGGGGATATCCAGTTTTAGATAAAGCACAGCTACCTTCTTGCAAGAACAGTGCCCCCTCGTCTTCAGGTTGTGTGTGGTATTACAATTAGGCTTAATTCATTTCAATGGATCTGAGCTGCAAAACGACACCCAAACTGAGGACAGGAGAGGTGCTGTTTTTGAAAAAGAGTGATCATGCAATACTCATTTTATCCCACCTTTAATGTCAGTGATAATAAATGTGGGCGACTTAGTGGGTGTTGTCTCGTTTTTAGGCTATGTTCACACAACAATCAATTATCATCCATTTATTCTCAATACCCAAATTTCATATGAGCCACTTTATTTGATAGTCACCTACTTAAATTCACGATCCAGCCCCAAACGCAGGCCAATGTAATAAGATGGTGCCAGTCTTTTAGTTGAAATCTAAAAAGAGGAAAGAGAAGATTAAAGTGAGTAAGGCTCTGTACAGACACAAAAAAGCATAATCCAAAGGAAAGGTTGAAAGTGCAGTTGCAAGCCGGTGTGGTAGGAGCCTTGTTTTTAATGGTGTAGGAGCCTTGTTTAATGGTGTAGGAACCTTGATCAATGGTATAGGAACATTGTTCAATGGTATAGGGGCTTTGGTCAAAGGTGTAGAAGCCTTGGTCAATGCTATAGAAGCTTTGATCAATGGTATAGGAACTTTGTTCAATGGTTTATGAGCCTTGGTCAATGGTAAAGGAACCTTAATCAAAGTTGTAGGAGGCTTGGTCAGTGGTGTAGAAGCTATTGGTCAATGGTATAAGAGCCTTGATTAAAGGTGTAGAAACCTTGGTCAATGGTGTAGAAGCTATTGGTCAATGGTATAAATACTGTGGTCAAAGGTGTAGGAACCTTGGTCAATGGTATAGAAGCTTTGATCAATGGTATAGAAACCTTGTTCAAAAGTGTATGAGCCTTGGTCAATGGTAAAGGAACCTCAATGAAAGTTGTAGGAGGCTTGGTCAATTGTGTAGTAGCTTTTGTCAATGGTATTAGAGCCTTGGTCAAAAGTGTGAGAGCCTTGGTTAATGGTATGGGAGCCTTGATCAAAGGTGTAGAAACCTTGGTGAGTAGTGTAGAAGCATTGGTCAGTGGTGTAGAAGCATTGGTCAATGGTATAAGTACAGTGGTCAAAGGTGAAGGAGTCTTGGTCATCATTGCCTGCTAGTGTAATACCGATGGGCTATATATGAGGACATGTCATGTCTGCATGTCACAGTTGGAACCAGCTCCTATGCTGGATGTAATAGAAAATGATACTTGCTGCTAGGGCCTAATAGTACCTGAAATGAACACTGCTACTAGGGCCTAATAGTACCTGAAATAGCTGAAAAGGGGTTGTCACCACCTAAATTTTCCAAAACTACAGTTATCGGTAAATAGCCTAAAAGATGCCAACTCCATAACTGCAATCTTTATCTTTCAATTTTTTTCTCATTTTAACTTTCATTATCTGTATTTTTCCATCTTTCAGGGCATGCTAGTGTACCGAGAGGACTACTAACCTCAGCAATCATTGACTGGGTTACTTAGTGTCCTGTGTTTATAGCCTTACAACGGGGGTATGCAAGTAAGTAGAAAAATGTCAGATTCGGGATAAGCAATTTACTGATCACTGGTGTCCCTGGAGTTCCTTTACATTCCCGTCCATCCATGATCATAACTCAGGAGATTTTTTAAGATTATGGAGAAGGGTCATTGGCTCAGGAAATTATTCTCATTAGCCAATTTTGAGTCAGGAATTATTTTTTCCTCTTAAATGAGAAAAATAGTAATATGCCATCTACTATTTAGGGATTGCCTCATTGTGCACCATCCACTGTACTCATTGAATTTGTATATAGAATTATGTATGTGTCCCGCCTTACCTGTTCATTAGATATGTCAAAGAAAGTAATATTTCATCACAACCTTTCACTATAATAGCCTAATATACTTGCAAAGGATTGAAAATCACTAATTGAGATACCAATGTTTATGTCTTCTCTCGTAAATTTATATAGTGTTCACTAAAGTCATGACCTCAAGTCATAGTGACACTGTTCAGATTAAAGGTAAGGATGGACACATTTGTAGTTGACCTGAAGACTGTGAAGTGAGTGTACCCGATCTTAAATGGGTTGTCCAGGATTAAAAATACATGGCTGTTTTCCTTAAGAAATAGCATTCCACCTGTCCACAGGTTGTGCTTGGTATTGCAGTTTATCTTAATTTACGTAAATGGGGTTGTGCTGCAACAGCGTTCATGACCTATGCACTGTTTTTGGGGGGAGAAACAGTCATGTTTTTCCAATCTTTCACAACACCTTTAAAAGGGACTATCTAGGTTTACAGAAACAGCAGCACTCCTTGCCTCAGGTTCGGTGAAATTTTGCTGCTCTGCTCCATTGAAGTGAATGGAGTTGAATTGTTATACCATACACAACCTAAGGACAGGAGTGACGTTGTTTTTGCAAGAAATTAGCTGTGCTTTTTCTAATTCTGGATCACCCCTTATAATGTGCTTAGCAAAACATCGAATATGTTTTCACCTCTGACAGACAGAATTGCAGGTTAAACTGACTGACATTAATGTATAATGGGAACAGGTTGAACACAAATTTGAATTCCATGAGGATCAGAATTTTTACTCAACTTTTACATGACCAAAAGTCCCTCTGGGACCACTAACCTAAAACTAACTAATCTAACTAACTAACTAACTAACATTAATTTCTATAATAAATTTTCAGAACTCACATATTTCCAAAGGAATTTCCATTCAGGTTCACTGTTAATGGTGACAAGATGGGAAAAATTGCGATTACAAAATTCTTGTGCTTTCTCCATCGGCATTTCATCCTCATGGGTAAAATAGTATTGACTGTCATTGTAAATTAGCCAACCGTCACTTGTAAATTCATATTCTGTAAAGAGGATACAATAATCTGATTATAATGTGTACATGGTTAGAAAACCAGAATGTGAACTCCAATGATATAGGTCTGTTTTCATTTTAAAGATTCTACAGTGCAACATTCCTCTCTTTATGCTTACATGCCCTGCCTCTGTGGGGTTCGGGTAGCGAGTGGCAGTATAACTAAAGTGTACCTGTCACTATAACTTTCAAAGTCTAAACCAACAGTAGATGTGATATAAAGCTGGTTTGCAATATATATTGATTTTTTTGTTGTTATCATGCTGTAAAACAAAGCTGAACTTACCAGAAATCAAGGTCCAGTCTCCTGAAGCAAGATTTTTAGTTTTGTGCTGATTGAAAAAAAGAGTCCGGCTAGTACAGAGAGTCACGGCTCAATGTGTCCATCAATCACATGACTGCCTTCTCTGTGAGTGCAGATGACCTGAGAAACAAGGGACTTCCTGTGTTTAGACTCTTTGAAAAAAAAAAAAGGAGTCAGAATACAGGAAGTGCCGTGTTTTACATGATACCTAAAAAATAAATGAATGTAATTTGCAAACTTGCTTTACTTCACATCTACTGTTGATTTAGGTTTTAAAAGATATAGTGACAGTGACACTTTAAGGATCCAGATTTCCATATTTTATAATTATATTGGCCAGCTCTTCTCAATTTTCTAGGAGGCTCCTGGAAAAAAGACCCCTTAGATTCCTAGATGAGTTGGCAAGTCTCTATGCTTTTGCCGTACTCTTCACTTCTAGTTGTGACCACAGACAACTTGCTGATGCCAGGATATCAGGACATCAGGGTGTTATTTGTGGTGGTTTCTGGTAGTGGTGAGTGCTGCAAGCTAAAAGAAAAAGGAGAGGTAAGTATCTGAGTCCTCTTTTATTAACAGCACTAAAATCACATAAATAATCAATAAAACCGGATAGCCATTTGTGGACTTTTGACTGAGCTTATTGTGCCGTGAAAAGTAAAAAATGATCTCCAAAGTTCTTCTCCAGGATTGGAACCTAACCATGGAGACCATCAAGAATGCCGACTCAAATATACTCATCTTGAACATACTCTCCCTATGCTGAGCCTGTGTTTCTTATTTTGAGTCCTTTTGTATCTAGTCTTGGGTCTGCTCTGGATTCTGTATTTATTTGGGTGGCCTGCTCTGATATCTGTAGTTATGGGGATCAATTCTGTCATATGCATTGGTATAGGGGGGCTACTGTATTCTGGCTTAGATATCCATTGGGGAAATCTGTTAGGGCTTTGGGCTCTTTTTTGTCTTGTATATAGCAATATATTGATAATTTACCATGTTATATCTAAAATCCTCTTACCAATACGTTTTGGTTCTTCCTTTAGCGCCGCTCCTGGACACAAGAAAATAAAAAGAGTAAAAGTTTGAATTGTACAAATTTTAATGCTGGCACAATGGTAAGAATTTCCCGTTGGGTCTAAAACCCTTTCCCTTCTTTCCTTCTAGAGACACTTCCAATATGGAGAGAAATTTCCCTGTCAGTTTATGGAGAGAGATGAAGAGAGAGAACACAGCAGTATTGATAGAGTGTGCATATATATATCGGTAATAATTGGTGGTGATTGGTCATAATGATGGATGACTGAAGAAAGAAATACAGGAAAGACAATGGACATTAATAAAGACCAGCGTACTCTAAAATTAGGCCCCACCCCCAACTGTCCCACCAGATTCACTAAAAGACACATGCCTCTTAGTAAATCCAGCAGGATCTGCAGCCTTCATAGATGTCCCCCAATGTATTCTATGGGTATGCATTTAAGTGGACAATGACACTTCACTGGGATTTCTTGGTTTGGTAATACGACAATTATTAGTGTACCATATGTACCGTACCTTTCTTTATCTTACAAATCCATTGCGACTGATCATCACAGAATATATCATGCCATCCTAATCTAAAACCACCCAGAGCCCCACAGAGCTCTTCATGAATATTGTCCGGTTTGTTATAGTCCCAGTTTTCATAGTTCATCTAGTTAAAAAAAAAAAAACAACAACATAATTAATCAGATAATAACAGTGAAAAAGATATGTACCTGTTGAAGCTGCTGGTGTGGCGTGTGTATATATGAGCATATATGGGTACGTGTGAGTTTCACTGACTAAGGGACTATTGAATTGGCTCATAGTAAAGGAGGACTGACAAGTTTAATATTGAATACCGGCACCAGCCTCCTAGTATAAATTACATAGAAGTGTCAGTCAGTAGGTAGTCAGATGGTAACCCTTACTGCACAGTCTGAAAGAAAGATAAAAAAAACATAGAATGGCCTCTTGTGTAATACTGTAAAGCTCCGGCGAGCCCCTCTCGGGATTGGAGTGACTCCTTAGAAATGTGGCATAGAATATATGGTTACCCCCCAACAATGTGGCAAAAAAAGCAAGTTGGGTGGCTCAGCCTGGTGGTGTATGCCAGATAAACTACTGTGTCCAATCACTTCTTCCAACTAGGATAGCTTAAGTTTATTTAAAAGTAATATGGTAGTTCAACGTGTTTCAGAGGTGAGATTCCACCTTCTCCAGATTGAAACAGAAAGAAGAATGTCACTCCCGAAATGCGTTATTGTACGATGAAATTACAGCTAATCCAAGCACCTAATCTGGAGCGGAGTTGAGCTGGATCATCATGGCTTCCTTGGTATTTAAGTGTAACATTAATTGATGTCTAATATTAAAACCACACTACAAAAAAAATACAATGCTTTAAACATAAGTTGCCCTCTGCGTTGGCTCTGTTCAGTACTCAAAGATGTATTAGATACATTAAATTAAATTCAATTTTTCGATTGAGGAATTAAGATTATCCTTAGCTAGTTTCTCAGTCTGCCCCTTGTACAGACGGGTTACTTTTTGATATCTATAAAGAGTTTTCAGATATTTTGCTGCCTGCATTAACCCCTTAGATGACCGGGCCAATTTGCATGTTTGCACTTCTGTTTTTCCCTCCTTGTGCTTAAAAGGCCATAGCACTTGCATTTTTTCACCTAGAAACCCACATGAGCCCTTATTTTTTGCGCCATTAATTGTACTTTGCAATGACAGGCTGAATTTTTTCATAAAGTACACTGCAAAACCAAAAGTAAATTTAATGTGTGGTGAAATTGTAAAAACAACACATTTTTTATTTTATTTTTTTACGCCGTTCGCCCTGGGGTAAAACTGACTTGTTATACATGTTCCACAAGTCGTTACAATTACAAAGATATTTAACATGTATAACTTTTGTTTTATGTGATGGCTTGTAAAAAATTCAAACCATTGTTAACAAATATATGTTCCTTAAAATTGCTGTATTCTAGAGATGAGCGAATCTCGAGCATGCTTGAGTCGATCCGAACCTGAACTTTCGGCATTTGATTAGCGGTGGCTGCTGAACTTGGATAAAGCCCTAAGGCTATGTGGAAATCATGGATATAGTCATTGGCTGTATCCATGTTTTCCAGACAACCTTAGAGCTTTATCCAAGTTCAGCAGCCCCAGCTAATCAAATACCGAACGATCGGGTTCGGATGGACCCGAACCCGGTTCGCTCATCTCTACTGTATTCCCATGCCTATAATGCTTTTATCCTTTGGTCTATGGGGCTGTGTGAGGTGTCGTTTTTTGCAACATGAGGTGTTATTTCTATCAATACCTTGGTTGTGCATATGCGACTTTTTGATTGCTTTTTATTACAATTTTTCTGGATTTGACGCGACCAAAAATTTTGCAATTTTGCAATTTTGCTCTTTGGAATTTTTTTGCGCTTACCGTGCGAGATCAGGAATATGATAAATTAATATTTTGGGTGATACAAAACATGTTTATTTATTTATTCTTGGGAGTCAGAATAGTAGTGCACTCGGAGTACATATCCCCCAACACCTCCTAATATCCATAGTAGGGTGTAGCGAACATACATATATACATATAATATATACATATATTATTTTTATTTATAACATGGGGAAAGGGGAGTGATTCAAACTTTTATTCGGGGAGGGTTTTTAACACTTTTTTTTAAACACATATACTAGAAGTCTCCCTGTGGTTAGAGTTATTCCCCCTGGGCTTAGGGTTATTCCTCCTGGGGGACCTCTAGTATATGCACACTGATCTCTCATTGAGATCTATGCAGTATAGTTATACAGCATAGATCAATGAGGCACTGGATTGCTTCCAGCTGCTGCAGCCGAAAACAATAGAATGCTGAGTCGGGATCAGCACCATTACGGCACAGACCCCGGTCGGCCTCAGACACGTGGATCGCTCCTTCGTGACAATGTCGCGGGGGGGTGATTACCCCCACTAAACCACCAGGGAGTGGGACAGCAAGCATTTTAAATGCAGCTGTCAACTTTGACAGCTGCATTTAAATAGCATTTAAAATGCTGATTAGCAGGCACGCGGATTTGACCGGCTGTATGAAGCACCCGGGACCGCGCAGGTTCCCCGAGGCGACCGCAGGGTGTTAATATGTGCTTGCGGTCGTTAAGAGGTTAATGGACACAATTTATGAATCCTGTCTGGAGGGTGTGCTCCCGGGCTACACAAGAGAAACAAGTATCACTCTGATTAGGAAGAAGGATAAGGACCCCATAAGAGTGGAGTCGCTTTGGCCGATCTCCCTGCTCAACAGTTTGAGCATTGGCACGGAGATTGGCCAAAGTGGTCCCTGATCTTTTGAAGGTTTTTGACAGGGTGGAGTGGGGTTACCTGTGGAAAGTGTTGGAGAGGTTTGGAATGGGGAACTATCTAATTGCATGGATAAAACTACTGTATACTCAGCCTAGGGTGAGGGTTGGCTATAATGACAATCATACAGAATGTTCTATACTGTCCAGAGGGACTAGACAAGGTTGCCCCCTTTGGCCCTTGCTATGTGCATTATATCTGGAACCGATGGCTGCTAGACTTAGAGAAGAAGATGGAGTACAGGGCTTTGATGGGGCTTAATGATACATTTTTATTGCATGCAGATGACATTCTCTTGTTTTTAAGGATTCCAGAGCACACTATCCAGAAAATAATTAAAATTTAGTGCGGTTTTATCTGATCTGGTTACAGTATTAAAGAAAGGTGAAACCTTGAAATATCTAGGAATAAATATTCTGGTTTTGGTCCAAGAGTTTGTGAAGAATTTATGTCCCTATGTTAAAAAAATTTAAAAATAAGATGGAGATATGGGTCAAATTGCCCTTATAAATGGCTGATCGGATAGGGATTGTTAAAATGATAATCCTGTCCCAAATATTATATCTCTTACAAGCCTCACCAATATGGATTCCAGACTGCCTTTGATCACACAAGTAATACACAATTTGGAAGGTTGATTCACATAAATTTATTAGTTATCTTCGATCCCTAAAGAACAAACTGGTTAACCTGGCTAAGATACTCATCGCTAGAAAATGATTTGGTGATAATGCTCCAGTATTGGAGGAATGGGTTGCCCTGGTCAATAGAGTAGAATCTTATGAATATTGGTTAGCAAAAAACAAAAGATCGTAAAAAGCAACAAAGAAATATAAGAGAATGTGGAGTATGTGGGCTAACGTAGAAGACGTGGAGTCTCCTGCAGTGACCAGAGCAATCCTTGGCAGAAGTATATAATTTATTTTAATTGCTTTCTTGCCCCCCCCCCTCTTTCTACCTATGGGGATGGGTGGGTGGGGGGAGTATTGTTTCTAAAATATAGCAGGTACTGGAAAGATGTATTAGATCCACTTAGGCATACAGCGGCACACGTTGCTCATTGACAGCCCATGAAACTAAAACATAGGTACAGTGCAGTTCCTTTTTTTTTTTTTTTTTTAAAGCATCCTTAGTTATAAGAAAGTGCTAGAGGATACATTTTTCTATACAGTAAAAAAGGGAGTTCCAAAGCAACCAAGACTAGAGTGAGTTAAAAGTAAAGGTCACCTTTCTGGACGATGCTATGGATATGTTCAGCACTGGCACATACGTCAAACGTGAATGAATGAAAAAACAAGGTCTGACCAGATCTAACATTACTTACAGGTGAGCCATCTGACCACGTGAAGCCTTCATCCGGGTTACTGATTAGGAGACCAATCCAGATATGTAAATAGAAGTATTCTGTATATCTTTTGTAGAAACAAAAAAATGGATGATGAATGATGGTCAGTATACACAGCTATGTCCGGCATGAGTCCCTGTGTCTGTAAACAAGACTTTTTTGGGTCTGTATAAAAAAATAGATATGAGATATATGTTGCCGTATTTTAATTATTAGGACGCCTATGGTTTCCAGAGCAGTTGTGGCACACACCTTACAGAAACATCTCTACCTACACAATGGCACATTGGGCAGAAAAGAGAGGAGCTTTACAACCCCTTTAACCCACTTACGTCCGACTGCACTAATGTAGTCAAACAGCCGGTAATGACCCACATTGGAGTTCACTTCACATGTTGCAATTTATAGCTATCATGACATCTGAAGAATATTTAGATACATACTTTGTAGGACAGTGGACTGTTTGGCACACCTGGATTATGGCCTGAGACCTCTGCCTGACCTCCAATTTGTTTTGTGACTGTGGGACTATGCGCCACATCTGGTGGGATTGCTCGGCTTTACAGCCTTTCTGGTGTGATGTCTTTGAGATATATGTGTTGAGGTAACAGACAAAGATATCACCCCTCTCCTGGCCTAGCTTTGTTGTCACTTCCGGGCCCTTCCCTAGCTGCCAAATAGGAATAACTGCACCACTTTTTTTTGACGGAAGCAAAAACTTTCATCCCCTAAAGTAGTCCACTGTTCCTCCCTTAATTGCAAAAATGGTGGCAGAATTAGACGTCCTACATTGTATGGAGTCCATGACAGCAGAGAAACATGGTCAGAGTAAGAAGGTAGACCGCACTTGGTTACCCTGGACAATGTTTAAGTCAGGCCCCTCCCTTGCACGATGCATTGCACAAAAACAGACAGATAGATTATTAATATAATTATTGCATAAACAGGTTCCCTTACCTTGTAGCATGCATCTCCTATTGAAGTCCAATTGGTTGGACATGTTGGTTCTGCTGTTGTTGTCGGGATAGGCGGTGGTGTCGCTCCTTGTGCCCACTTTTTGCACACATACTTAGTCTTCTCTTCACAGTTTATAACATCCCATAATCCTGCTCTAATTCCAGTCCTCATAGCGACACAGCCCTGTCTTCTGCCTTGAAGGAAATGTAACATTGAAGCACTTTGCCCCTCTGCCATTTTGTCTCAACCCCCCCCCCCCCCCTAATAGTCTGTGAGCTCATGCATGCGAGCAGGGCCCTTACTCCTTATGTATGGATAAGTATATGTATATCTCTGTAACGTCTGATTTTTTTCCGTCTATGTATTTGTTGGCGCTATATAAATAACAATAACAATTATTATTATATGTTGTGACAAAAAACTTATTGATATATGTTCATAGAACTAACGTGAAGTATGATCACAATAGGTCTGGCAGCTGAAAACTATATTTTCTCATGTTTGCTTATACTGTATATAAATACTGTATCTTCTGGTGTATAAGATGACTTTTTTACCCCGAAAAATCTTCTCAGAAGTCGGGGGTTCGTTTTATACGCCGCGTATGGTTGCTGCCGGTGGGGGAGCTCAAAAATGGCCGCTTCCCCACTGTATGCGACAACCACAATAAAAAAAACTAACGGTTAAATCACCTGTAACCAGTTCCCGGAAGCCGCGCATCTCCTGTCCTGTTTCCGGTGCAGGCAGTTTGACACTGCCTGTGCCGGAGGTCGCCGAAGCTTTCATCTCAAGCTCTCGGAGGCAGCCCAGCGTCTCATCGGAGAAGCTTGAGGACGTTCGGATGCCGGGAAAGCTTCGGGAGAGCAACAGAGGCTCCGGAAGTCCCCGAAGCCTCTGTCATTCATCTGAAGCTTTCCCGGCAGCCGAGTGTCTCCGAGCTTCTCCGATGAGACGCTCAGCTGCCTGGGAGAGCTTCCGGATCTCCAGCGCAGACAGTGTACGTCACACTGCCTGCGCCGGGAACGGGATGGGAGACGTGTGACTGCTGGAAATGAGTCACAGATGAGTTAACTGTTTGTTTTTCTTTAACTACAGTTAACCCGCCTTCTGCGGTCAGGTAGGCGTTAACATTTTCCGCCTTATAAGGCAAACCCCAGACAATTTTTTTGAAAGTCAAGGGTCATCTTATATGCCCAGTCGCCTTATATGCCAAAACATACGGTAATCTTGAGAGCAAAAACTGTTTAGCAAACACTGCCACATGATCTCCAGAACAGGGAGCCAGGTGTCCAATTAGGATGGAGACAAGATAATTTTGAATGTGTACCTCGTACATATAATGTATGTAAGGGAGATTAAATGGGATGTTTTACTAAAGTAACTTACATCTCTGTACTGTTTTCCTCTTTGAACTGTGGCCCTGCTATTGCCATGCAACAGTGCAGACTTTTTCCCACAATCCACCTTGCTTCCAGGCTTAGTAAAGACCAACTGCCTGTACTTCCTGGATATTTCAGCTGAACTGAGCATGCCTGGCCCAACTTAGTGGGTCATAACCGAGGGCAACAGGTTATCAAAACAATGATTTACAAATCATGGGACTAAAGGAGATACTATAACTGAGCACAGTGCTTTATTCTAGCAGGAGACATGGGACTCCCATTTTCACGATCGGTGGGGTCCCAGTGGTCGGACCCCCTGTGATCAGGAACTTACTAACTATGCAGTGGATAACTTAGGATACCCTCATAAATAATTGTACAATGAATGGGTGAGCTCTATTTAGTATGGCTTTTAATACTGTAGTCCTTTCTCTGCAACCCTCCTATGTACAGTATGTAATTGAGTACATAGGAGGCGAGTGCTACCAGGGGAAATTGCTTATTGGTTAATTCCAGCTCCAACCTCACAGATTTGAGTCTGTCACTATGTGACTATGTTACCACAATGTCTTTTTTGGCTGTTTTATGCCCATCTTTTTGGACAGCCATCATTTTGAGACAAAAATATAGCTGTATTATGCAGATTACAGCCGTCTCAAAATGACGGGCATCCAAAAAGACAGCGTAAAACAGCCAAAAAGAGACGTTTTGGGAACATAGATTGTGGAAGGATCACTAATCAGAACCTTTCCCTACAGAGAAGGAAAATACTGATGCAGAGTGGCATGATGGAGATATGCACAGGGACCCATGTGATGGCAAATAGTCAGGGGCATGTACAGTATAGTCTAGGTAACAATGTGTTGGTTGGCAAACCATAACATGGATCATGGTAAGAGCGCCATAGAGTATAGAATGGACTTACCCGGCATGTCGGCATTCCAGTGTGTATACAATACTGTTTCCTTGTTGGCCCATTTATAAGTCTTCCTATCCTCTATATCAGAGAGTCCTGTCCAGAAATATTTCTCAGCTCTGACCCCAATCAGACTTGTTATATAGGCCTGCTCAATCCTGCAATGAACATATATTTTATGTTAAGCTTCAGACAAAGATGTTGTAACTTTAGAGCCGTATGAGCAGTGTAAGTGAGTCTAATTGGGCGTCGATTTGCTAGATCTGCGCTTACTTACTGAGCCTATTAGATAGCTCAATGATCATATGCGGATGGACATTGTTGGCGATGCCCATGCAGCCCTTGATTTCACATAGAAAATAATAAAGTTTATACTTACCCATGCTTCCCCATTGTCCTGGTGCCTTTTCCCGGAGTTTCCTGCTCTCCGCAGCCGCCGCCTATGAAACTTATGGCCCCGTCTCTTCAGTGACCAGCCACTAAGCCAATCACTAACCGAGACAGGACAGTCCCGCAGCCAGTGATTGGCTGAGCGGCCTGTCAGTACAGATACAGGTGTCAGAGGTGGCTGTGGGGAGAAGAAAATGGGTAAAGGCTGCATGACAACAGGGAAGCCTGGACATGTAAGTATAAACTTTATTATTTTCCTTACATTGTCACCAGCCACCGACCATGCATTGCTATTACATGTAGCCACGCACAGTCAGCGGCCTATGATTTTTAAACTTGCTAAAAGACAATGATTAGCTGATGATCGCTTTTCAGCTGATCATTGTCTCTATTACATGGAACAATGGCCAAATCGGCCTGATTCAGCATATTATTGCCCCGTGTAATAGGGTCCTTAATAGTAGTTTGTGGTGCAAAAATGTTTTCATCAATGCAAATGAATGAATGGAAAAAGGGTAAGGGCAGACAAAGAGTTATTCTACTAATGCCAAAGGCAGTATGCTAGTTCAAAGGTTTGGTTTAACCCCTTAAGGTTTGAGCCAATTTTCAGTTTTGCGCTTTCCATCATTATAACGCTTTTGCCTTTTGGTCTATGGGAAGGTGTGAGGTGTAATTTTTTGCGCCATGATGTGTACTTTCTATCGGTACCTTCTTTGGGTATATGCGACTTTTTAAACACTTTTTACTACAGTTTTTCTGGATTTGATACAACCAAAAATGTGCAATTTTGCACTTAAGAATTTTTTTTGCGCTTACACCATTTACCGTGCGAGATCAGGAATGGGATCATTTAATAGTTCAATTGATTATGCACGCGGTGATACCAAATATATTTATTCATTTTTATTAAATGGGAACAGGGGAGTGATTCATACTTTTATTAGGGGAGGGGAATTTTTATTAATAAAAAAAACTTCTTCTTTAACATACATATCAATTAGAAGTCCCCCTGGGGGACTTCTAATACAACTACACTGATCTCCCATAGAGATTAGTGTAGTATGCATTATACATCTGGTCTGCTGCAGACCAGAGCAATACAGCACCGATCCATCAGATCAGTGCTGTATTGCTCTGGTCTGCAGCAGACCAGATGCATGGATTGCCGAGCCGGGATCAGCGTCAGTCTGACGCTGAGCCCCAGCCGGCTCAGAAGTCCCTTGAGTCCTAGAGATGTGGATACAATTAGAGAAGAGCCCAGTTTGATGAGTGGGTGAGCTCCTAACTACATAGCCATAAGTTATTTTTAGAACTGAAATGTTATTTGTAGAATTTATAATCACCTGTCATTGACAGTCACCAGAAAGCCTCCGTGATGGTTACATGCGCTGTTAGCTTCTGCAAATGTACTGAGTGAATCACCTATTTGATAGCAGTAGGAACTGTGTCTCTTCCAGCCCTGGTTATACAAGAATAAAGGTTAATACAATATTATTTACTACTATTTTCATTTTTTTTTAGTTCTATTAACTCTATAAACAGGGATTACTGTGTTGGAATTACTGGTGTCCTTAGCACACTATATAAAAGGTGTTTTACATATGCAAAGCAATAGCATAAAGTTAAATAGTCACAATTTTCCTTCATGTGATAGTTTATGTGATTCTTAAAGGGAAACTATCAGCAGGTGTGTGCAAACTGCTAATATCTCCCTGCAGCCGCGTACCTTCTTGATAACTTTAATAAAAATATATGCAAATGAGCTCATTAGTAGCATTGGGGGCGTTTCTCGGCCCCCCTGTGCAATGTTTGACCCACCCGCCCCCTCCTTTGGTCATGCCTACCTAAAAGACTGGCCTGCTTATGCTTTATGGAATACGCATAGGTAGGCATGACCGAAGAAATAGGAGGCGGGCCGAGTGGTGCAGTGGGGGGATGAGGAACACCACCTGTGTCCCTAATAACCTCAAGCTTACAAGGAGGACTACTATCTCCCTAGTATGGGACAGCTGCTTACTAGGAGGGCAACTATCTACTTAGTGGGGGACAGCTGCTTACTAGGAGGGCAACTATCTAACTAGTGGGGGACAACAACTGACTAGGAAGACAACTAACTATATAGTATAGGAAGACTTACTGGGGGGAAACTATCCTCCTACTGGGGGTACGTCTACTTACTAAGGTGGCAACTATTCTCTACTTACTAGGAGGGCACCTATGTACTTAGTAGGGGACAAATATTTGAGAGGGCAACTGTCTTCCTAATAAGAAACAATGAAATGGGGGGGGGGGGGGCAACTATCTACATGCTGAGAGGTAACCATCAACTTAATTTATTTTCTTCGCCCGATGTACAATTTGTTGTCAAACATTTAAAAGTTGACAAATGTTCAAGCACAATTTATGTGACAGTGACCTCTGCCGGTACTGTGGAACAGAGAGTGGTTCTTTTTTCTATGTCTAATGGCTCTGTGTAACAGATCATATTAGTCCAAGATAAATTGGCAAATATTACCACCAATGCTTTCTAACTCTTGCGACTAAAGCCCCTATTACATAGGGTGATCTTAGGGAGCAAGTGAGTGCCAACATGTCAGATCAGCGCTCACTTGCTCCTAGTTCACCGATTGCTGTCGGTGCTTGTAATAGCAGAGATAGCGCAGGGAGCTCTCTGGACGATCTTTAGATCATTCGGGGAGCCCATAGGAGACGGTGGCGGTCTGCGGCTGCCGCTCCTATTACATGGAGCGACAGCAGCAGATCGTTGCTATACTAACCGTTTGTGTTTCAACAGGTTGGTGCATGTCGGCTAATCATTGCCTTTTATTACACGCAGTGATTATCGTCCATGATGGTCATTACTCGGCAAAATACATACGATAATCACTTTGTGTAATAGGGCACTTAGCCACACAGTTGATACATTTGATCACGGCTGTGCAGCAATTCGTTACTTTGAAGTGGAAAAGAACAGAACATCCGTTAATTGATCTCTTAAGTAAGTCAATCAGGTTTTTGAATCGGAGGAATTTGTTAGTTTGAGTTCTCAGTCTCATTTTAACCCCTTGGAATTTCTTTTTAGAGAAATGCTAAAACATATACAAAGTACAATGTAACACGATTTTGCATATCACATCTCTAGAAGTGTCAGAACTACTCCAACCAAAATTTCCATCATGACTAGAGATGAGCGAACCGGGTTCGGGTTCGAGTCGATTTTGATTCGAGTTGATTAGCTGGGGCTGCTGAACTTGGATAAAGCTCTAAGGTTGTCTGGAAAACATGGATACAGCCAATGACTATATCCATGTTTTCCACGTAGCCTTAGGGCAGGCCCGCTCCTGCCATGAGGCAGACTGAGGCTTCAGCCTCAGGCGGCAGCTCCTGTGTTCCTGCAGGGGGCGGCACAATCTTCTCTGCCACTGTCATTTTAGTGAAGTTTAACTTCACTAAAATGACAGCAGTCCCGACCCGTATCAGTGCTGAGTGCCTGGCCGCCCCCTGCCGCCCTCCCCAGGAACTGCTGGGCTTCGTCTCTGTGATGTGTGACGTCACCTGGCAGTCTTCCTTAGGATTGGGTAGGAGCATGAACGGACAGCCACAGCGGCTCCACATGCTGATCCCTCCTCCTCCTCCTCCCCAGTACTAGAGAGTATAACAACGAGGGAAAGGGGGGAGGCTGGTGGCTGAGGGTCATGATTGTTTGTAAGGGGGAGGGTCTGGAGGGGGGGTCCAGACAATTGGGGGTGGGGGAGAAGGTCTCAGACCCAAGAGGGAGCCATGTGCCAGGTCTGTAGCTCTGGGATTACTACTGTGTGGTGCTCTGTGTGGATGTGTGAGCTACAGGCAGTGCAGTGTGCTTCTAGGAGAGTGTGCACACTGAAGAAAGCACATAATCCGTCTTTGTGACAGTGTGTGCTCCCCCTCCTCCTGCCTGTGCTGGACTCCAGCCCCTTCATTACTATAGTGTACAGACTGGGGCATAGTGCTGGAGGTGGTGGTATATAGCAGCACATGTGATATATACAGGGGCTGGCTGGCACATTTTAGCCTGGGGGGCAGGTACACAGCAGTGGCCCATGAGTAGCCGGCTAGCGGCCCATCCTTCAAGGACCACTCTGGTCCTTACCTTTTATTACGCTCCCCACATCAGTGCGAGGAAGGTAGATGCCACCCACTCCAATACTCCCTCCAGCGGCAATGTTCTCACAGTTCGGATAACACATTGAGCCCTTCCAGTCATTTGTAAACAAGGAATTCCTACTGTTCCCTGTGAAGGGGTCGGAAGACACTTTCCTGTATAAGTCCATGGGACGGCTCAGCGCTGACACGGATCATAGTCCCATAGACTTACATTGACAAAGAGACTTCTGGCCCTTTCACACAGAGCAGTGGGAATTCCCTGGTCACAAATGACCAGAAGGGCTGGAGACATTATCCAAACTGTGCTGCTGGCAGAAGTACAGGCCCGGGTTATCATCCACCATCCCTGCACTGATGTTGGGAGGGTAATATTTGGTAAGAGCACAATTGTGCTGATATGGTTTTCAGCTGCACAGTATAGATTTACTGTGCATCTCCCCGAGGCTACCAACCACTGAGTATAAGATGCTGGGAAAGCTGGGTGACCTCCATTACACTGAGTACAATACAAGATGCTGGGAAACTGGGGTTTCTGTATTTTCACCATAGTCACTTTTCCCTTCACATGATCACTTTTGCTGTCGAAATTCCCCTCGCCCCCCTCATGTGCGCACCCCCTATTAGTAAAAATAATAATAAACATGGGATGCTGTGTGTGTGTGGAGGGGGGGGGGGGCTGCATGGGATGCTGTGTGTGTGGGGATGGGGGGCTGCGGGGGATGCTGGGAGGGGGGGTAGGATGGGGGGCTGCAGGGGATGCTGGGAGGGTAGGATGGGGGGCTGCAGGGGATGCTGTGTGTGTGTTGGGATGGGGGTCTGCAGGAGATGCTATGTTCGGGTATAGGGGGGTCTGCAGGGGATGCTGTGTTTGGAGATGGGGGGTCTGCAGGGGATGCTGTGTGTGTTTGGGGATAGGGGGCTGCAGGAAATGCTGTGTGGGGGGGATGGAGGGGGCTGCAGGGGATGCTGTGTGTGGGGATAGGGGGCTGCAGGGGATGCTGTGGGGGGGATGGAGGGGGCTGCAGGGGATGCTGTGTGTGTGTGGGGATAGGGGGGCTGCAGGGGATGCTGTGTGGGGGGATGGAGGGGGCTGCAGGGGATGCTGTGTGTGTGTGGGGATAGGGGGGCTGCAGGGGATGCTGTGTGGGGGGGATGGAGGGGGCTGCAGGGGATGCTGTGTGTGTGTGGGGATAGGGGGGGCTGCAGGGGATGCTGTGTGGGGGGGATGGAGGGGGCTGCAGGGGATGCTGTGTGTGTGTGGATGGGGGGGCTGCAGGGGATGCTGTGTGTGTGGGGATAGGGGGGGCTGCAGGGGATGCTGTGTGGGGGGGATGGAGGGGCTGCAGGCGATGCTGTGTGTGTGTAGGGATGGGGGGGCTGCAGGGGATGCTGTGTGCGTGGGGATGGGGGTCTGCAGGGGATGCTGTGTTTGGGGATAGGGGGGTCTGCAGGGGATGCTGTGTTTGGAGATGGGGGGTCTGCAGGGGATGCTGGGAGGGGGGGGGGTAGGATGGGGGGCTGCAGGGGATGCTGGGAGGGTAGGATGGGGGGCTGCAGGGGATGCTGTGTGTGTGTTGGGATGGGGGTCTGCAGGAGATGCTATGTTCGGGTATAGGGGGGTCTGCAGGGGATGCTGTGTTTGGAGATGGGGGGTCTGCAGGGGATGCTGTGTTTGGAGATAGGGGGGGCTGCAGGGGATGCTGTGTGTGTTTGGGGATAGGGGGGGGGCTGCAGGGGATGCTGTGTGGGGGGGATGGAGGGGGCTGCAGGGGATGCTGTGTGTGTGGAGGGGGGCTGCAGGAGATGCTGTGTGTAAGGATGGGGGGGTCCAGGGGATGCTGTGTGTGTGGGGATGGGGGGTCTGCAGGGGATGCTGTGTTTGGGGATAGGGGGCTGCAGGAAATGCTGTGTGTGTGGGGATGGAGGGGGCTGCAGGGGATGCTGTGTGTGTGTGGGGATAGGGGGGGCTGCAGGGGATGCTGTGTGGGGGGGATGGAGGGGGCTGCAGGGGATGCTGTGTGTGTGTGTGGGGATGGGGGGCTGCAGGGGATGCTGTGTGTGTGTGGGGATAGGGGGGCTGCAGGGGATGCTGTGTGGGGGGGATGGAGGGGCTGCAGGCGATGCTGTGTGTGTGTAGGGATGGGGGGGCTGCAGGGGATGCTGTGTGTGTGGGGATGGGGGTCTGCAAGGGATGCTGTGTTTGGGGATAGGGGGGTCTGCAGGGGATGCTGTGTTTGGGGATAGGGGGGTCTGCAGGGGATGCTGTGTTTGGGGATAGGGGGGTCTGCAGGGGATGCTGTGTTTGGGGATGGGGGGGTCTGCAGGGGATGCTGTGTTTGGGGATAGGGGGCTGCAGGGGATGCTGTGTTTGGGGACAGGGGGGGGGCTGCAGGGGATGCTGTGATTGGGGATAGGGGGGCTGCAGGGGATGCTGTGTGTGTGGGAGGATGGGGGTCTGCAGGGGATGCTGTGTGTGTAGGGATGGGGGTCTGCAGGGGATGCTGTGTGTGTAGGGATGGGGGTCTGCAGGGGATGCTGTGTGTGGGGATAGGGGGGGCTGCAGGGGATGCTGTGTGTGTGGGGATGATGGTCTGCAGGGGATGCTGTGTGTAAGGATGGGGGGGTGCAGGGGATGCTGTGTGTGGGGGGATGGGGGGGCTACAGGGGATGCTGTGTGGGGGGGGATGGGGGGCTGCAGGGGATGCTGTGTTTGGGGATAGGGGGCTTCAGGGGATGCTGTGTGGGGGGGGGATGGAGGGGGCTGCAGGGGATGCTGTGTGTGTGGGAGAGGGGGGGGCTGCAGGGGATGCTGTGTTTGGAGATAGGGGGGTCTGCAGGGGATGCTGTGTTTGGAGATAGGGGGGCTGCAGGGGATGCTGTGTGGGGGGATGAAGGGGGCTGCAGGGGATGCTGTGTGTGTGGGGATAGGGGGGCTGCAGGGGATGCTGTGTGTGGGGATGGGGGTCTGCAGGGGATGCTGTGTTTGGGGATAGGGGGGTCTGCAGGGGATGCTGTGTTTGGAGATGGGGGGTCTGCAGGGGATGCTGGGAGGGGGGGGGTAGGATGGGGGGCTGCAGGGGATGCTGGGAGGGTAGGATGGGGGGCTGCAGGGGATGCTGTGTGTGTGTTGGGATGGGGGTCTGCAGGAGATGCTATGTTCGGGTATAGGGGGGTCTGCAGGGGATGCTGTGTTTGGAGATGGGGGGTCTGCAGGGGATGCTGGGAGGGGGGGGGTAGGATGGGGGCTGCAGGGGATGCTGGGAGGGTAGGATGGGGGGCTGCAGGGGATGCTGTGTGTGTGTTGGGATGGGGGTCTGCAGGAGATGCTATGTTCGGGTATAGGGGGGTCTGCAGGGGATGCTGTGTTTGGAGATGGGGGGTCTGCAGGGGATGCTGTGTTTGGAGATAGGGGGGGCTGCAGGGGATGCTGTGTGTGTGTAGGGATAGGGGGGGGGCTGCAGGGGATGCTGTGTGGGGGGGATGGAGGGGGCTGCAGGGGATGCTGTGTGTGGGGAGGGGGGCTGCAGGAGATGCTGTGTGTAAGGATGGGGGGGTCCAGGGGATGCTGTGTGTGTGGGGATGGGGGGTCTGCAGGGGATGCTGTGTTTGGGGATAGGGGGCTGCAGGAAATGCTGTGTGGGGGGGATGGAGGGGGCTGCAGGGGATGCTGTGTGTGTGTGGGGATGGGGGGGCTGCAGGGGATGCTGTGTGGGGGGGATGGAGGGGGCTGCAGGGGATGCTGTGTGTGTGTGGGGATGGGGGGCTGCAGGGGATGCTGTGTGTGTGTGGGGATAGGGGGGGCTGCAGGGGATGCTGTGTGGGGGGGGTGGAGGGGCTGCAGGCGATGCTGTGTGTGTGTAGGGATGGGGGGGCTGCAGGGGATGCTGTGTGTGTGGGGATGGGGGTCTGCAGGGGATGCTGTGTTTGGGGATAGGGGGGTCTGCAGGGGATGCTGTGTTTGGGGATAGGGGGGTCTGCATGGGATGCTGTGTTTGGGGATGGGGGGGTCTGCAGGGGATGCTGTGTTTGGGGATAGGGGGCTGCAGGGGATGCTGTGTTTGGGGACAGGGGGGGGCTGCAGGGGATGCTGTGATTGGGGATAGGGGGGCTGCAGGGGATGCTGTGTGTGTGGGAGGATGGGGGTCTGCAGGGGATGCTGTGTGTGTAGGGATGGGGGTCTGCAGGGGATGCTGTGTGTGTAGGGATGGGGGTCTGCAGGGGATGCTGTGTGTGGGGATAGGGGGGGCTGCAGGGGATGCTGTGTGTGTGGGGATGATGGTCTGCAGGGGATGCTGTGTGTAAGGATGGGGGGGTGCAGGGGATGCTGTGTGGGGGGGGGATGGGGGGCTGCAGGGGATGCTGTGTTTGGGGATAGGGGGCTTCAGGGGATGCTGTGTGGGGGGGGATGGAGGGGGCTGCAGGGGATGCTGTGTGTGTGGGGAAGGGGGGGGGCTGCAGGGGATGCTGTGTTTGGAGATAGGGGGGTCTGCAGGGGATGCTGTGTTTGGAGATAGGGGGGCTGCAGGGGATGCTGTGTGGGGGGATGAAGGGGGCTGCAGGGGATGCTGTGTGTGTGGGGATAGGGGGGCTGCAGGGGATGCTGTGTGTGGGGATAGGGGGGCTGCAGGGGATGCTGTGTTTGGAGATAGGGCGGTCTGCAGGGGATGCTGTGTTTGGGGATAGGGGGGCCTGCAGGGGATGCTGTGTGGGGGGATGGAGGGGGCTGCAGGGGATGCTGTGTGTGTAGGGATGGGGGTCTGCAGGGGATGCTGTGTGTGTGGGGATAGGGGGGCTGCAGGGGATGCTGTGTTTGGAGATAGGGGGGTCTGCAGGGGATGCTGTGTGTGTGGGGATAGGGGGGCTGCAGGGGATGCTGTGTTTGGAGATAGGGGGGTCTGCAGGGGATGCTGTGTTTGGGGATAGGGGGGCTGCAGGGGATGCTGTGTGTGTGTGGGAGGATGGGGGGCTGCAGGGGATGCTGTGTGGGGATGGGGGGCTGCAGGGGATGCTGTGTGTGGGGAGGGATAGGGGGGCTGCAGGGGATGCTGTGTTTGGAGATAGGGCGGTCTGCCGGGGATGCTGTGTGTGGGGACAGGGGGGGGCTGCAGGGGATGCTGTGTTTGGGGATAGGGGGGCTGCAGGGATGCTGTGTGTGTGGGAGGATGGGGGTCTGCAGGGGATGCTGTGTGTGTAGGGATGGGGGTCTGCAGGGGATGCTGTGTGTGTAGGGATGGGGGTCTGCAGGGGATGCTGTGTGTGGGGATAGGGGGGGCTGCAGGGGATGCTGTGTTTGGAGATAGGGCGGTCTGGCGGGGATGCTGTGTTTGGGGACAGGGGGGGGGCTGCAGGGGATGCTGTGATTGGGGATAGGGGGGCTGCAGGGGATGCTGTGTGTGTGGGAGGATGGGGGTCTGCAGGGGATGCTGTGTGTGTAGGGATGGGGGTCTGCAGGGGATGCTGTGTGTGGGGATAGGGGGGGCTGCAGGGGATGCTGTGTGTGTGGGGATGATGGTCTGCAGGGGATGCTGTGTGTAAGGTTGGGGGGGTGCAGGGGATGCTGTGTGTGGGGGGATGGGGGGGCTACAGGGGATGCTGTGTGGGGGGGGAGGGGGGGCTGCAGGGGATGCTGTGTTTGGGGATAGGGGGCTGCAGGGGATGCTGTGTGGGGGGGATGGAGGGGGCTGCAGGGGATGCTGTGTGTGTGGGGAAGGGGGGGCTGCAGGGGATGCTGTGTTTGGAGATAGGGGGGTCTGCAGGGGATGCTGTGTTTGGAGATAGGGGGGGCTGCAGGGGATGCTGTGTGGGGGGATGAAGGGGGCTGCAGGGGATGCTGTGTGTGTGGGGATAGGGGGGCTGCAGGGGATGCTGTGTTTGGAGATAGGGCGGTCTGCAGGGGATGCTGTGTTTGGGGATAGGGGGGGCTGCAGGGGATGCTGTGTGGGGGGATGGAGGGGGCTGCAGGGGATGCTGTGTGTGTAGGGATGGGGGTCTGCAGGGGATGCTGTGTGTGTGGGGATAGGGGGGCTGCAGGGGATGCTGTGTGTGTAGGGATAGGGGGGCTGCAGGGGATGCTGTGTGTGTAGGGATAGGGGGGCTGCAGGGATGCTGTGTTTGGAGATAGGGGGGTCTGCAGGGGATGCTGTGTTTGGGGATAGGGGGGGCTGCAGGGGATGCTGTGTGTGTGTGGGAGGATGGGGGGCTGCAGGGGATGCTGTGTGTGGGGAGGAATAGGGGGGCTGCAGGGGATGCTGTGTGTGGGGAGGAATAGGGGGGCTGCAGGGGATGCTGTGTTTGGAGATAGGGCGGTCTGCCGGGGATGCTGTGTTTGGGGATAGGGGGGGCTGCAGGGGATGCTATGTGTGTGGGAGGATGGGGGGCTGCAGGGGATGCTGTGTGGGGATGGGGGGCTGCAGGGGATGCTGTGTGTGTGGGGAAGGGGGGGGCTGCAGGGGATGCTGTGTGTGTGGGGAAGGGGGGGGCTGCAGGGGATGCTGTGTTTGGAGATAGGGGGGTCTGCAGGGGATGCTGTGTTTGGAGATAGGGGGGCTGCAGGGGATGCTGTGTGGGGGGATGAAGGGGGCTGCAGGGGATGCTGTGTGTGTGGGGATAGGGGGGCTGCAGGGGATGCTGTGTGTGGGGATGGGGGTCTGCAGGGGATGCTGTGTTTGGGGATAGGGGGGTCTGCAGGGGATGCTGTGTTTGGAGATGGGGGGTCTGCAGGGGATGCTGGGAGGGGGGGGTAGGATGGGGGGCTGCAGGGGATGCTGGGACGGTAGGATGGGGGGCTGCAGGGGATGCTGTGTGTGTGTTGGGATGGGGGTCTGCAGGAGATGCTATGTTCGGGTATAGGGGGGTCTGCAGGGGATGCTGTGTTTGGAGATGGGGGGTCTGCAGGGGATGCTGGGAGGGTAGGATGGGGGGCTGCAGGGGATGCTGGGAGGGTAGGATGGGGGGCTGCAGGGGATGCTGTGTGTGTGTTGGGATGGGGGTCTGCAGGGGATGCTGTGTTCGGGTATAGGGGGGTCTGCAGGGGATGCTGTGTTTGGAGATGGGGGGTCTGCAGGGGATGCTGTGTTTGGAGATAGGGGGGGCTACAGGGGATGCTGTGTGTTTTTGGGGATAGGGGGGGGGCTGCAGGGGATGCTGTGTGGGGGGGATGGAGGGGGCTGCAGGGGATGCTGTGTGTGTGGAGGGGGGCTGCAGGAGATGCTGTGTGTAAGGATGGGGGGGTCCAGGGGATGCTGTGTGTGTGGGGATGGGGGGTCTGCAGGGGATGCTGTGTTTGGGGATAGGGGGCTGCAGGAAATGCTGTGTGGGGGGGATGGAGGGGGCTGCAGGGGATGCTGTGTGTGTGTGGGGATAGGGGGGGCTGCAGGGGATGCTGTGTGGGGGGGATGGAGGGGGCTGCAGGGGATGCTGTGTGTGTGTGTGGGGATGGGGGGCTGCAGGGGATGCTGTGTGTGTGTGGGGATAGGGGGGGCTGCAGGGGATGCTGTGTGGGGGGGATGGAGGGGCTGCAGGCGATGCTGTGTGTGTGTAGGGATGGGGGGGCTGCAGGGGATGCTGTGTGTGTGGGGATGGGGGTCTGCAGGGGATGCTGTGTTTGGGGATAGGGGGGTCTGCAGGGGATGCTGTGTTTGGGGATAGGGGGGTCTGCAGGGGATGCTGTGTTTGGGGATGGGGGGGGTCTGCAGGGGATGCTGTGTTTGGGGATAGGGGGCTGCAGGGGATGCTGTGTTTGGGGACAGGGGGGGGGCTGCAGGGGATGCTGTGATTGGGGATAGGGGGGCTGCAGGGGATGCTGTGTGTGTGGGAGGATGGGGGTCTGCAGGGGATGCTGTGTGTGTAGGGATGGGGGTCTGCAGGGGATGCTGTGTGTGTGGGGATGGGGGTCTGCAGGGGATGCTGTGTGTGGGGATAGGGGGGGCTGCAGGGGATGCTGTGTGTGTGGGGATGATGGTCTGCAGGGGATGCTGTGTGTAAGGATGGGGGGGTGCAGGGGATGCTGTGTGGGGGGGGATGGGGGGCTGCAGGGGATGCTGTGTTTGGGGATAGGGGGCTTCAGGGGATGCTGTGTGGGGGGGGATGGAGGGGGCTGCAGGGGATGCTGTGTGTGTGGGGAAGGGGGGGGCTGCAGGGGATGCTGTGTTTGGAGATAGGGGGGTCTGCAGGGGATGCTGTGTTTGGAGATAGGGGGGCTGCAGGGGATGCTGTGTGGGGGGATGAAGGGGGCTGCAGGGGATGCTGTGTGTGTGGGGATAGGGGGGCTGCAGGGGATGCTGTGTGTGGGGATAGGGGGGCTGCAGGGGATGCTGTGTTTGGAGATAGGGCGGTCTGCAGGGGATGCTGTGTTTGGGGATAGGGGGGGCTGCAGGGGATGCTGTGTGGGGGGATGGAGGGGGCTGCAGGGGATGCTGTGTGTGTAGGGATGAGGGTCTGCAGGGGATGCTGTGTGTGTGGGGATAGGGGGGCTGCAGGGGATGCTGTGTTTGGAGATAGGGGGGTCTGCAGGGGATGCTGTGTGTGTGGGGATAGGGGGGCTGCAGGGGATGCTGTGTTTGGAGATAGGGGGGTCTGCAGGGGATGCTGTGTTTGGGGATAGGGGGGCTGCAGGGGATGCTGTGTGTGTGTGGGAGGATGGGGGGCTGCAGGGGATGCTGTGTGGGGATGGGGGGCTGCAGGGGATGCTGTGTGTGGGGAGGGATAGGGGGGCTGCAGGGGATGCTGTGTTTGGAGATAGGGCGGTCTGCCGGGGATGCTGTGTTTGGGGACAGGGGGGGGCTGCAGGGGATGCTGTGATTGGGGATAGGGGGGCTGCAGGGGATGCTGTGTGTGTGGGAGGATGGGGGTCTGCAGGGGATGCTGTGTGTGTAGGGATGGGGGTCTGCAGGGGATGCTGTGTGTGTAGGGATGGGGGTCTGCAGGGGATGCTGTGTGTGGGGATAGGGGGGGCTGCAGGGGATGCTGTGTGTGGGGAGGGATAGGGGGGCTGCAGGGGATGCTGTGTTTGGAGATAGGGCGGTCTGCCGGGGATGCTGTGTTTGGGGACAGGGGGGGGGGCTGCAGGGGATGCTGTGATTGGGGATAGGGGGGCTGCAGGGGATGCTGTGTGTGTGGGAGGATGGGGGTCTGCAGGGGATGCTGTGTGTGTGGGAGGATGGGGGTCTGCAGGGGATGCTGTGTGTGTAGGGATGGGGGTCTGCAGGGGATGCTGTGTGTGGGGATAGGGGGGGCTGCAGGGGATGCTGTGTGTGTGGGGATGATGGTCTGCAGGGGATGCTGTGTGTAAGGATGGGGGGGTGCAGGGGATGCTGTGTGTGGGGGGATGGGGGGGCTGCAGGGGATGCTGTGTGGGGGGGGATGGGGGGCTGCAGGGGATGCTGTGTTTGGGGATAGGGGGCTGCAGGGGATGCTGTGTGGGGGGGATGGAGGGGGCTGCAGGGGATGCTGTGTGTGTGGGGAAGGGGGGGCTGCAGGGGATGCTGTGTTTGGAGATAGGGGGGTCTGCAGGGGATGCTGTGTTTGGAGATAGGGGGGGCTGCAGGGGATGCTGTGTGGGGGGATGGAGGGGGCTGCAGGGGATGCTGTGTGTGTGGGGATAGGGGGGCTGCAGGGGATGCTGTGTTTGGAGATAGGGCGGTCTGCAGGGGATGCTGTGTTTGGGGATAGGGCGGTCTGCAGGGGATGCTGTGTGGGGGGATGGAGGGGGCTGCAGGGGATGCTGTGTGTGTAGGGATGGGGGTCTGCAGGGGATGCTGTGTGTGTGGGGATAGGGGGGCTGCAGGGGATGCTGTGTGTGTAGGGATAGGGGGGCTGCAGGGGATGCTGTGTGTGTAGGGATAGGGGGGCTGCAGGGGATGCTGTGTTTGGAGATAGGGGGGTCTGCAGGGGATGCTGTGTTTGGGGATAGGGGGGGCTGCAGGGGATGCTGTGTGTGTGGGGAAGGGGGGGGCTGCAGGGGATGCTGTGTGTGGGGAGGAATAGGGGGGCTGCAGGGGATGCTGTGTGTGGGGAGGAATAGGGGGGCTGCAGGGGATGCTGTGTTTGGAGATAGGGCGGTCTGCCGGGGATGCTGTGTTTGGGGATAGGGGGGGCTGCAGGGGATGCTATGTGTGTGGGAGGATGGGGGGCTGCAGGGGATGCTGTGTGGGGATGGGGGGCTGCAGGGGATGCTGTGTGTGTGGGGATGGGGGGCTGCAGGGGATGCTGTGTGTGGGGAGTGTTAAGGTTAAATTTATATGTTGACCTCTCTCTATGGAGAGAAGCCAAAAACCCAGGTAAAGGATGGTTTTATAATTATATCTAGAGTTGGAATCCTGCAGTATTACCAGCTCGTTACTTATACGTCACTGACACAGATAAGACAATGTATCATGATTATAAGCCTGGAGAAAATGGCCCAAGTTTTATTATGGTAATCACATTTTATAGACAGATAAAATATAGGGTGGTAACAAATGCTAATAAGGCATAGATGAGGCGGTGCTAGTGATTTAGATATTCAGTCATGCGCAATGGCATTTATATTAGTATTCATTATTATTATTCAAAAAGGTCAAAAAGGGTAGAACAATACATTCTGTACAAAGATACTTTTTCATGAATCCAAGAGCACAATGTAGTTGTTTTCCATAAATTGTTTATAGATAAGTGTCTCTGGGTCCTTGGGGATTGTGTCTACAAATGATAACTTTCCAGGAGTTGTTCTCAGTGACGTGCTTCCAGCATTCCTCTTCTTTATCCAGAACATCTCTCTGTCACCCTCTGATCACGCTCTCATCACGCTCTGATCATCTCCAGTCTCTTAAGAGGGCAATATATATAGGTGTAGTCATATAGGTACGGTGCAGGTAGGTAAAATCGTATCGCTGGCCTTATCATTCCCCCATTTGACATACGTGGAGCATGGATATGGTTCATCACTGGTGGTTGGGTCGTAGCCGGAGGTTTTAAGGACTCCACCCTCAGCCGCAGGTTGATCAAGGGACCACAGGTGAAAACATCCTCCAAGTACTAGTACAGCATCCAACCTCCAGAAATGTCCAGGCGGCACAGATTCAAGAGAACCGATAAGAGAAAGAAAGCATAGTAACGTTAGTCTCTTATATGAGGGTGAAGCTTCTTCCTGTTTGTCGAGGTTTTATACGAGAGAAAATACACATGAACACTTTTACTGAAAAACAGATCAGTATTATGCATAAGACCACTTGGAAGAGACCCTGAAGGACTCCCATTAGTTTATGGGCATCACCATAGGATAGACAAAAATAGTACCATACGTTTTATTGAAAGTTATAGATGGCGAAACAAACTTACAGCAGATGTGGTAGTAAGATCTGCAATAACCGAAAGAAAATACTAAACAATGGGTGAGTCTGTACAGTATACATCAATATACAGCTTAGTTACAACAAAACAAATAAAAGCTTATTATCAATACCCAAACTAATATATGTATATGACAAATACCTCTCCGGATTTTATCAAAATAACCAAACCTTATTGTCTCATCACTCCTGTCCCTAAGATTTGTCCCTAATCTTGACTACAGATGTAGCCCCCTTCTCTAGGTCCCTTTACCGTAGGACTGCTTTAAAGGTAAGACAATCCTCCGTCCCGAACCTAACTAGTCTCCTGTCACTCCTACGTCTCCCTGTGACACTGAGTGATCAGACAATGAGTTCTTCACTGTATATAACAGACGTGACTCTATCACAAGGACTCTACCACTTTGGTATCATGTGGGTATTGGAAAGTCACAACAACTAACTTTAAAAAGTTTCTGAAAAAGAAAAGTTTAGATGTGAACAAATCTTATCTCATGGCAAAAGCAAAAAATAAAAGTTCATTGATACATAAACCAAAAACAGCATAACAGGTAAATGCAATAAAATCTCCACAATGTGACCTACTATGTAACCACTAGATTCACTTATAATAACCAATTAGTGAATTCACAATCTTTAGTACCGGATTCTCAAAATTCCCACTTCTTTTTAGTCTTTTTACTTCATTTTGTACCTAGAAAACGTCTTTATGATTAGATCACACAGGACTAATGACTGGTCGCATGGTCACATCTCTTCCTGTACATAATCATATAGTATAATACATACACCAATAATATGAAGTAACTTAGCGCTTATTACCGATATAATATTTGGATCCTACTGAATTGTCTCTTGTCTGACTGAGATCATCACATATTACACATAAGATAACCACCATAGAAATAAAAGCAAAGTGTAAACGATACATCACCTAAGGTTTCAAAGACCTTATTATGAGAATAATATATCCTATGATCCTTTTTGTAATAGTAGCATTGGTATGGATCCTTTATCCTTAAACCCATCTTTTGACTGACAGGCCTCTTTACAGACACTTGGACTCTTGGCCTCAGTTATATCGCTTCTTTTAAGGCCACTAGTATCACCTCAGAAATTGGCTTTGTCGTCTCCCATAGTTTTGGCTTGACCTGTAAAGAAGACACCAATACAGACAAGGACATACCTATATAGGCCACCTGTGGCAGGTGGATGACGTCCACTTACATTCCCTGAAACAGGCAGGAAGATGACAGACTATGCAGACAGGCACTTTACGGTGTTACTTACAGTAGGTTATGACAGGTGTAGATAATACAGCCGTACACAACCCTCTCTGCTATATTTGTTGTCCCCTGGGCTGCCCAATGTGAGGATACTACACCACATTACACATGGCTTCCTTCTGCTGGTTTTATCAGATAACTTACAGTGGGATACAAGGCTGTCGGCAAATAGTTATTGGATGCCATCTTTACCCTGTACCTTCTCTCCATCCGCTGGTCTCTCAGCTTGTTGCTGATTGTCTCTGGAAAAGACTTAAAAACAAACAGATCCACATCTCCTCCTCCACCTGTACACTATGTACGGTTACCTCAGGAAGAGACCGGAAACATCTCCCCATTCCCTTGTACGCTTTGTACGCTGTTACCTTGGGAAGAGCATAGAAACCACTGCATCACCAGTTTCATCCATCATCCATCACCCTTCAGGGTTTGTCTGCGTGAACGTTGCGTCAGCCGCTCTATGGCAGCTTTTTGGTAAGCCCAGGGAACAAATCTCTAATTTGCCAATTAACCCATAATGGTGGGCTTCATATAGACATCTGCACAGTTACCTTCAACCATCTTACATGTCTCAGTGATTGTCCTCACCTCCAGCTTATGGCAGGAGCGGTTTCTGCAGTGGAACGTCACACTGCATGGCGGTCACCATATATCCTTGCGTCTTGTGTCATCCATCTTTGAAAAGTCTGGGATAATCTACAATGAAAACTTTTAAACTTTCATTAATATTTGGGCTTTCAATTACATTTTCATCTTTCACAATTTAAAATATCAAACACAATAAGTAATAAAAACATCCTTATTCAAAAATAAAAAATTTGTATGGTGTTTAAAAAAAAATTTAAAACATCAAAATTGGCTACTCCATCAAAATGGCTGCTCCCATTTCCATTCACCTCCATCCCCTCCCCCATTTGAATCTACATCAATAGGCAACAGAGATGCTGGATTCAATGCACTTAGCACAAGATATATATATATTGCGGGGCATAAGGAGTGCAGACTGGAGCCATGGATATGGGTGTGGCTTTACTAGTGATAAGACAATATATAAATATAGTCATGAGCCAGTTTGCTATAATCATCACAAAACTGTTACCCCTAAAAATAACAAATAAAAATAATTAAACATTGTACACTCGTCCCATATTAACCTTCTTTTGAAAAAAAAAATTAAATAAAACACACCTTAAAGATGAAATGTAAAACATACGGTATATAGAATAATTCTTTTTGTCAGAACCTTCAGCTTAATTTGTACCATCATTAGCTGAAATAAATCCATTCCTCTAGTAAGCGTCTCTTATCAGTAAGCAGAACGCTCTGTACCTCACTTCTAACCTTGAGCAGTGAGCAGTAAAATCATAGATACAAGAGTTAAAATTTCTTGGAAGTTTTTTTTTTTTTTTTTTCTTTTTTTTTCTAACATCCTTGAAGTTACAGAAGATATCAGCGCTGTGCTCTTATGCACCAGACTGTAACCTTGGACAGTGGCACACATACTTATAACTTAGTAGGAAAAAAAAACAATTTGCATAGAACTTATTAGGATAGATGTGTACACATATATACACATATATATAAAGACTTGTTAAATAAAGTTACATAGAAATATATATATATTTTACTGTAGTAAACTACTTCTTCTTAGAAATATCATACGTTGGGGACACACACTTAAAGAAAATCTGCTTACAATATATATTGGGATACATATATATACCTACAACATACTTTTTAAAAACAAATGTGTAAGTTACAGTAATAAGTTACTACAGGCTCCTTATACCATTGGGTTCTTAATAAGTGCACAAAATTCTGCGTTTGATCTTTACCAATTATCACTTTTCTCTTGACATTCCAAATAAACGTACTTTTTCTCTCTGACTCCTCCTACTGACACTTCCGTATAACAATCTTATACACTAATAGGTCTAATAGACCCAGCTCCTTCAAACAGTCTCATTGCTTTTCCCTCCAACAAACCTTTGTCTAACTTTCTTCACCATCAGGTAATAATATTCATTAATAAATGTGCAAAACAGTTGTTAGACTCTATCGGAGAGTCCTGTGCCCGCCCCCTCAGTGACACTAAGCAGTATGGGCGGAGGACAGAAATGCCAGGAGTTAAAATGGCCACCGGACTAGATAACCGGATATAGGGGTGTTGGCTTAGGGCATGGTTTTGAGACGTCACAATTATAATACAGACGTGGATGATATAGGGAGTGGTTGGCTTTCCGTCGCCATCTTTGAGGGCTGATTACAGAAAAGTGGCGTAGCTAAATAAGCAAATGTTCCACGGTCGGGACAACAGAAAATGATCAACATTTTTTTTAACACGTAACATACTTCTAAAGGGGAACACCAGCTTAGTAAGACTGGCTGAAATACAGTATAATGTAGGAGCGTACATTACATTACACTAACAGCTCTGATTCTTTTTTTTTTTCTAATGCTGCTTGCATGTGATCTGCAGCCCTCAGAGCTGGTTGATGGCCTTGTACAAAACATAACAAATAACACACAAAAAAAACTTTGTATGCTGCTTCACTACGTTAATTAACCTCTTCAGCTCTCTCAGTACTGTATCTAGCAATGAGCTGGACTGTTCTCCTTGTCTGAGTACGTGGCATTGTACTTAGACACTTACATGGCAATATACACTATTTGAGGTTAGGCTGCCCACCTCCACAAAAGGCATTGGTCTTACTATCAGGTAAGGGGCACTTTAAATCAAAGTAACTACTTCAACAGCCGACCAAGGGGAAGATTCCTGCAGAGCAAAGGGTCTATACGCCACCATTGGACGTAGGTTGGCTTTTCGCAGGATCTGGGGTTTGTATACAGATATAAACTGGGTACAATGGTGTAACATAATGATGTGGCTTAGGTCTGCCACACACACTACAATATTCTGTCTTATCTAGATATTGTTGGTCACCGGCACATGACATGTCCACCCAGCTGGACCTGTGCTTCCCACCCATTATCCTGAATGTTTTCCTTCTGTCTGACCCTCTGGCTCTCATCTATCTACTCCACACCCTCCCCTCTTAGAACTCTAATCCTTGATTCCCCCTTAGGGATAGTACTTAGATTAACCCCTAAGGTTCCTGGAAATTCCAAGGACCCATTTGCCCTGCATGTTACATGTAGGTCTGGTTACCTACCCACAAGGCAAAAATAAGTGTGCACAGGAGTGTAAAGGGTTTCCCAAGTGTTGGTCAGAGAGCCAGAGGTTGGTGGGGCTAAGGCATGTATCTGCCTTCATATCAAACCTCCTAAAGATCTGTTCTAGATCTTGCACTGCATCTTCTCATGCCCATCGCTAACTATCTCTTCCTTAGCTTCACATCAGCTTCACATAAACTTCTTGTGGAGACTGGTGATCCCTTTTTTTTTAGAGAATAACTGTCTCATCCTTGCTCAGCTAATCCCTAGGTAGCGTATTGGGGAACGAAACCTAAACCTTAGGTCTTAACAAGCACAGCCGCTATAGGCCCAGCCGTCACAGTGACACACTATGGCGACGCACTACAGCAACCTACTGTCCCTCGTTGCTAATTCCTCCTAGGGGGCAAGGGGGTAAGTCACAGATCTTCTGACCTGCTCTCTACCACAGTACAAGCACAAATAATGGGATCAATACAAGTATTGTTCCCGCTGCTCGAGACAGATATCACTTATCAGGAACCCGTTCACTCCAAAAGTTATATGCCTACTGTCTGTGACCTCGCAGCTGTTCTCGATGCCATGCTGTATTACAAGGGTTAAGCATTAATCACAGCCTCCCCGTAAGGACGCAGAAGTGAATAAGTTCGGCAATCCCTTTCCTTAATTCAGCATAAATACAGCAACAGCTTATCTCAATCACACAACAGTTTGCGACGGCAATGCAGCACTTTAACCTTGTCCTATCCTGGGTTACAGAGTTCTTTGTCTAACAATTAGACTCAGCTTTACAAACATATAGAGAACACAGGTGACGGGAATCTCATTAGATCCGTTCCCCTGAGGCACAGATAGTACGTAAGAAAGGAAAGTCTTTCTTACCTGGCCAGTTATATCTGCGCGTCCGATGACGGATAAATCACCACATCCCGTCTGTCTGCGTTCTAGTTTGCAAGAGGCTGAGTCCCAGTTCGGACGCCAAATGTTAAGGTTAAATTTATATGTTGACCTCTCTCTATGGAGAGAAGCCAAAAACCCAGGTAAAGGATGGTTTTATAATTATATCTAGAGTTGGAATCCTGCAGTATTACCAGCTCGTTACTTATACGTCACTGACACAGATAAGACAATGTATCATGATTATAAGCCTGGAGAAAATGGCCCAAGTTTTATTATGGTAATCACATTTTATAGACAGATAAAATATAGGGTGGTAACAAATGCTAATAAGGCATAGATGAGGCGGTGCTAGTGATTTAGATATTCAGTCATGCGCAATGGCATTTATATTAGTATTCATTATTATTATTCAAAAAGGTCAAAAAGGGTAGAACAATACATTCTGTACAAAGATACTTTTTCATGAATCCAAGAGCACAATGTAGTTGTTTTCCATAAATTGTTTATAGATAAGTGTCTCTGGGTCCTTGGGGATTGTGTCTACAAATGATAACTTTCCAGGAGTTGTTCTCAGTGACGTGCTTCCAGCATTCCTCTTCTTTATCCAGAACATCTCTCTGTCACCCTCTGATCACGCTCTCATCACGCTCTGATCATCTCCAGTCTCTTAAGAGGGCAATATATATAGGTGTAGTCATATAGGTACGGTGCAGGTAGGTAAAATCGTATCGCTGGCCTTATCAGGAGGGATAGGGGGGCTGCAGGGATTGCTCTGTAGGCCTCCCCTGTACAGTAATTACCTGGCTCCCTGCAGACCACCATCTTCTCAATTTTCCGGCTCCTCTATCCAGGCTGTATTAGTGGCAGCTGGGGGGAGAGAGCAGCCCCTAGTGGCCGGAGGGAGAAGGTGCAGCAGTTTACTTTTAACTATAAGCCTCATAGGCTTTAGTTAAAAGTATAGGGGTCTGCTAAGGGGGCGGGGCTTGACTGCGTGGAGGGGGCGGAGCTTCAGCGGTGGCCCGCAATACAGCCTGGCCTCTCAGCGCTCTTAGGTGACAGAGAAAAGAGCGCTGGGGAGGCAAGAAGCTGCAGGGCAGCCCTGACACCTTCAACCAGCTGTCAGTGAGTGACAGCTGTGCGGCCCTTCAATGAAGTGGGGAAGAACGGCCCGGGGGGCAGATGCCACCCTGCCCCCCGGCCCAGCCCGCCCCTGGATATATACTGTATATGTACTCTGGGGCATAGTGCTGGAGGTGGTGGTATATACTGTATATGTACACTGGGGCATAGTGCTGGAGGTGGTGGTATATACTGTATATGTACACTGGGGCATAGTGCTGGAGGTGGTAGTATATAGCAGCACATGTGATATATACTGTATATGTACACTGGGGCATAGTGCTGGATGTGGTGGTATATACTGTATATGTACAGACTGGGGCATAGTGCTGGAGGTGGTGGTATATACTGTATATGTACACTGGGGCATAGTGCTGGAGGTGGTGGTATATACTGTATATGTACAGACTGGGGCATAGTGCTGGAGGTGGTAGTATATAGCAGCACATGTGATATATACTGTATATGTACACTGGGGCATAGTGCTGGAGGTGGTGGTATATACTGTATATGTACAGACTGGGGCATAGTGCTGGAGGTGGTGGTATATACTGTATATGTACACTGGGGCATAGTGCTGGAGGTGGTGGTATATACTGTATATGTACAGACTGGGGCATAGTGCTGGAGGTGGTGGTATATAGCAGCACATGTGATATATACTGTATATGTACACTGGGGCATAGTGCTGGAGGTGGTGGTATATAGCAGCACATGTGATATATACTGTATATGTACAGACTGGGGCATAGTGCTGGAGGTGGTGGTATATAGCAGCACATGTGATATATACTGTATATGTACACTGGGGCATAGTGCTGGAGGAGGTGGTATATAGCAGCACATGTGATATATACTGTATATGTACACTGGGGCATAGTGCTGGAGGTGGTGGTATATAGCAGCACATGTGATATATACTGTATATGTACACTGGGGCATAGTGCTGGAGGTGGTGGTATATAGCAGCACATGTGATATATACTGTATATGTACAGACTGGGGCATAGTGCTGGAGGTGGTGGTATATAGCAGCACATGTGATATATACTGTATATGTACAGACTGGGGCATAGTGTACATGTATATCCACTTGTGCTGCTATATATCACCTGAGAAGCTGAGGTGTGTATGATGAGGTCCTGCAGCAGCTGAGGTGTGTATGATGAGGTCCTGCAGCAGCTGAGGTGTGTATGATGAGGTTCTGCAGCAGCTGAGGTGTGTATGATGAGGTTCTGCAGCAGCTGAGGTGTGTATGATGAGGTTCTGCAGCAGCTGAGGTGTAGTATGAGGTCCTGCAGCAGATTGGGTGTAGTATGAGGTCCTGCAGCAGATTGGGTGTAGTATGATGTTCTGCAGCAGCTGAGGTGTAGTATGAGGTTCTGCAGCAGCTGAGGTGTAGTATGAGGTCCTGCAGCAGATTGGGTGTAGTATGAGGTCCTGCAGCAGATTGGGTGTAGTATGATGTTCTGCAGCAGCTGAGGTGTATTATGATGTTCTGCCGCAGATGGGGTGTATGATGAGGTTCTGCAGACCATCATAATACCCAATGTGAAAATAATTAATTTACCAATAGTACACCATAATAGTACGCCATTTAGTTTTTTTTGCCTCAGGCAGCAGAAAAGCTAGAAACGGCCCTGCCTTAGGGCTTTATCCAAGTTCAGCAGCCACCGCTAATCAAATGCCGAAAGTTCGGGTTCGGATCGACTCGACCATGCTCGAGGTTCGCTCATCTCTAATCATGACCCATGCCATCCCTCCTTTACATCCACTCCTTTTCCTCACTCTATGGCATTGTTCCCAGTTCCTAGTTATTATATATGGGTTACAATGTTAAAAGTTGCTTGTATATCTACATGTTCATTCTCTTTATATACTTCAAAAATATTTTTGATAAAAAAAAAAAAGGGCAAAAATCCATTGCTACTTTACCTCATCACATCCAGGGTGAACCTCGGTAACTTGTCCTTGATCACTCGGCAGGGATTTCATTTTGCAAATATATGGAAACAATTTTTCACATATCTTGTCCGCCCATTGTCCGTCCTGTGAAAGAATTTATTACACTATTAACACCATTAATAAACACATCAACTTTAGCTTCAACATGATTCTAGGTTCACCATGGTATACCTTAGTGGATAACGCAACACAATCCTCTTGTATTCCAATGAGGTGAGACGGTTCTCCTCTCTGCCATGTTGTATATGTCACTGGTGATCCATCGCTCCACTCAAAAAATAGCTGAGTCTTCAAGTCATTCAAACCAAGCCAGATGTACTCTGCATCTCCTGGAAGAACATGGTATTTATATGGCTATATGCAGAATAATGACATTATGGGATACAACAGAGGAGGAAGGGTGCACCATTCCTAAAGAAAAGTTGGACCTAGATTCTCACCTACGAAGCTGCCAAACATGTCAGGCTTCTTCCCCGCTTCCCCTACTGCATCTCCTGACATCAGTTCTAACCCTTGGATATAAGAGCTGACTTCTTTGTAAATGGAGCTACACTTTAATTTTATTACATCCAGACACGGCCAAGATCAAAAAGAGGATCTGGACCCATCTAATAATCTAATGTTAGGGTTAGGAGGAACCAGTAGATACTCACCAAACTGAAACTGTGAAGCAACAGCACTCGCTTCTTCAATATTGTGCAAACTTACAAGGTCACCCTCTTCTTTCCTGCAGGACAACATGGCGTTCTGCCAAGTTTTCTTTTCATGAACCAGATGATAGCAGTATCCGTTATAAGGAATCCATGATGAAGGACAAAAGGTGGGGTCCTTAGTCCCTGTAATAAGACAAGAATATGTAGATGTCATGTTTATTGGAAACATCTTCAGGTCTTTTTACCTATTACACGGGCCGATCTGCAGGAGCAAGCGAGCTGTCAAGTCAGTGCTTGTTTGCTCCTCGTTCCCTGCTCACTGACGGCGCTATTACACATGCAGACAGTGAGTGGGAAAGAGCGGGGGTGGGGGCGCTAAATTGTCTGGGTAGCCCGCAGAAGATAGCAGCAGCAGATAGATGCTATTTGAAACGTCGGTCTTTCAACATGTTAAAAGATATTGAAAGACAACAGTTGACATTGTGCATGTCGGCTGATCGTTGCATTTTATTACACCAAACGATTATTGGCCGTACTGAGAAATAATTGGTCAAATACGGTCGATTATAGCTTTGTGTAATAGGGCCTTAAGGAGAGACCAAGGCCACATTCTTTAACCCCTTAAGGACCCATGCCTTACCCCTATGTCATGGAGAACAGCCGTGCTTTGAAGTGAGCTCAGGAGCTCACTATATGCTATATGCAGCCAGGTCCTCACTGTTAATGATGGGCTGCTGTGTTTGCGCCTCGGCCCGCCATTAACCCCTGCAGTGCCACTATCGCGGCACTTACGTGAGTGAAAGGAGCTGTGCTCATGTCACTGACCGATCGGGACCCCGGCAGAAAAGGTGTTAAGTGCCCCCTTCCTTGCTGGGGCAGATGCAGTGAGCTCTTCATGGGGGGGGGGGGGCTGGGGGTTACCTACTGCTTTGTCCACAGTTGGTAGCAGTCTCGGTATGTCCCGGTAAGTCGGTATGTCGATAAAGCAGCAGGTAACCCCCAGCCACCCCACACACACACACACATGGAGAGCTCACTGCATCTGCCTCAGCAAGGAAGGGAGCCAGACTGTAACTTCTGTGCAGGGATTTTAGATTTCCAGCTCAGAAGCAGACTGCTTTCTGCTTGTGGGTGGGAAACCCCATAGGGCAGGGAATCCTGGCTTAATGAGGGGATTCCCTGCTCCTGTACTGTAAGGAGGGGTGCGCTATACACCCCTCCTTACTGTACAGCCACAGAGGGTTAGTATTGATACTTTATCACTACTTAACCGCTTACACTCCTTGGACCGAGTGCACTGCACCCGACCCACAGAGCATACTGGCTCCACATTAGGTGGTGAAATACACCACCTCTAGTGTGGAGTCAGCCTGCGACCCATGTGCGACTATTTTACATAGTCGCACATGATAAATCATGCCTACTTTTATATATACCGTAGCGAGCGTAATCGTCTGATCTAATAAACTAAATCAATATTGTTCCTGCACGGTAAACTGTGTAAACAAAAAGCGGTAAAAAAAACCCTGCCAGGATTGATTATTTTTATTACATTTTATTTAAAATAAAATGAAACAAAAAATTGATCAGTTATGTCTCATCTACACAAATATGATATTAATAAAAACTAGAGATCATGGCACAAAAAATTACACCCCATACACCCCCATACGTGAAAAAATAGAACCGCTAGAGTCAAAAAAAAGGGCCATTGTAATCTAATCTATTTGCAAAAAAAAAAAAAAAGTTTTACTGTTAATAAAAATAGTAAAACATTAGGAGAGCTATGTAAAATGTATATCGCTGTATTCAGACTGACCTATAGAATAAAGATAGCATGTCAGTTTTACTGTAAAGTGCATTTCGTAAACACTGAACCCCCACCACCACCACCACCACAATTTGCAGAATTGTATTTTTTTCCCAATTTCACCCCCAATGGGGGTTCCATCATACATGGCATGGTAGATCAAAAGGCACAATTACAAAGTACATCGGTTCCTGAAAAACACAAGCCCTTAGTCCATTTACTTGGAAAAAATAAAAGAGTTATGGCTCCCGTCCTTAAGGCCATTTTGGGCGCTGTGCTTAAAGGGTTAAAGAGGTTATCTGGCCATCAAATTTTGTATACTTCTGTGAATAATAATCTGCAAAAAACATACCCTGCTGTTAAGGTGTCCCACCTATTGCTTACAGCCAGAAAACCTTCTGTGCCGGTGCCATTGTTTCCTACCTGGAGAGGGGACCACTGGGGCTTTTCTGCTGTCTTTTTCACAGATATAGCCCAGTTTCTGCTTGCAGTTCTTACTTTCCCACTTTGAGTTTTCAGAATTTACCGCTACACAGTTAACATCTGGGTCTTCTGATGGATTTCCTAAAAAGTGTAAAGTATGCTATGATTACTGATGTTCTTTCATTTCTTTGTTATCTGTTTAACCCCTGAAGGAGAGGCATTGTGTACATAAATGTTGCATCCCTGCATTTGTAGGCCATGTTCACATGCTGTATGAGACCGGCCATTCCGTGTCTCTAAGATCATCCCGGCCGGTACTGCAGTACCGGCCGGATGATCTTTCGGGCCACAGTGTCCTGATGCGGGCGCATCCGTGCGTGCCCACATCAGAACTTTCCACTGCTCGCTTCCAACAGTGTGCACTGACATGGTTTTCTGCTACTGCTATATAATGAATAGCAGCCACAGAAAACTGACATGTCAGTTGTTTGCGGCGCCGCTAGGGATCCCGGCCGGAGTGTATACTATGCGTATACGCTCCAGCCGGGATCCCATAGACAGCAATGCAACATATATTCTAGTAATAATCACGGCCGCTGTACAACGGCAGTGATTTTACGAAAATATACGTTGTGTGAACATAGCTGTACACTGCAATCCCTAGGGTGGATCCTGGTGTAACAACAAAACTTGCTGCAGTAAATAGAGAGTAAGCATCGCTAGGACTTGTTGATAAAATATTACCAATAGGATTCTGCTGTTTATATAAAACTGAAGTCCACCAATAGTTTCAAGACACTTGCCAACAATTGCAATGAATGGGCCCCCATTGGTTGGACTGTGTTTATTGTTTTTCTGTAGCCATTATGTACTCCTGCACCAAATCCACACTAAATTAGCCTCAAAGTACTTTGAACTTTGGGCTATGTTTACACGTCGTAAGAGACCGGCCGGAACATAAGAGGTCACGGAACGGCCGGTCTCTGAAAAGATCATCCTGGCCGGTACTGCAGTACCTGCCGGATGATCTTTCACGCCGCAAAGTTCTGACGCGGATGCATCTGAGCGCGCGCATGAGAACTCCTCACAGCACACTCTGAAGCAAACGGCCGGAGCCGCTCGCTTCATAGTGTGCACTCACATGGGTTTCTGCGGTTGCTATTCAGTTCTTTGTGGCGCCGCGAGGGATCCCGGCCGGAGGGTGTACTATGTGAGACCATACACTCTACACTACAAGACATCTAAATAAATCTTGACTAATTCACATTTAGGGTACAAACCCACACACCGTATACACAGCAGATACGCAACAAATACGCAGCAAATACGCAGCAGATTTGTTGGTACAGATTTGATGCTGTGTTCAGTTATTTAGATCTAATCTGCTGCGTATTTGCTGCGTGTTTGCTGCGTATTTGCTGCGTATCGCAGCAGTAAATACGCTGCTTATACGGTGTGTGGGTTTATACCCTAAAGCTTTATCATTAGGCTATGACAATATGATAATTATGGCTATGGCGTGTTGTGCAGCGTGCATCTCAAGGCATTGACACTAATGAATTGTAGAAACATGGAGGATTGTCGGCACAAAGAGACCACTGGTCCATCTAATCTGCCTCACCTCCTTCGCTGCACCACCAATGCAGGGTTCCCACAGCTCTCGCATTTGTTGCGATAAGCTGCCACGTTTAGTGGCATAATGGCACAGGCCAGGTCAGTGGACGCAGCATTGTCTTTGACATCACATCCCCAAATGTTTATTTAGTGCAGACTATAGATATATGGATTTTTATCCAAATTAACCTTAATATTCACCTGGAAGCCAGTTCAGATACCTAAAAGGATCTCCATCATCCCATCGCCAGCCGGCATTAAGGTCCAGACTATTGAGCCCAATCCATAAGGCTCCAGTAAGGCTACTCAGTAATCCTGCAAGATACAGATAGATAACATGATACATTACATATACAATAGTCTATCCCTTGAAAACATATGTTTTCTAACTCCAAAGATTTATTTCTATGTAATTCAGTTGATACAAAGGAACAGAAACTGAACTGAAGTTTCTTCTTTGCTATTTACCAGTAGATTGATTATTGATGTCTTTACTGCCTCTCGTCTGAGATGTTCCAGAACGTGTCTGGTGTATAAGTATGCACTTGAGGATCATCTGTCATACTAGGCAAAATTTAAGAAGCCAAAATTGAAAAATATAAGCCTGGTCACTAGGAATTGTTTGCTTTGCTGGATCTATCACGAAGCATTCACTTCTGGACAAGCTTCTTAGAAATCTCAGAAATCTACTCCAGCTCCGATCTGCCATACATTTTAGGCATAATTTACGTTTGTGTGCAGCCATAAATAAAATACATTTAGCGAATTTTGGAAGAACACTCCACCTCTCCTCGGGCAATACCGCTTCCCCTTTCTACCCAATTGGCAAGAGGAGGCCGACATTTGTATTTGCTTGATCTATGCAGTCAGCAGATCAACGCATTTCTTTTACAGGTCTTAAGGCCCTATTAACCGAAACAATTATCGTCCGTATTCAGCCTATATCGGCCGTTACGGCCGATAAAGATCTTGTGTAATAGAAGGCAACGATCAGCCGAAATGAACGATGTCGGCTGATCGTTGCAGTCATTTGTCTTGCAACATGTTGAAAGACAAACAACTTAGATAGCAGCGATCTGCTGCCATCACTCCGCGGAATAGGAGCAGCGGCAGCAGATCTGCTATGGGCCGCCCGGATGATCTAGCGATCACCCTGGCAGCTCCCGTGGCCCCCTCACATGCTCGCTTTCGACACGAGTAATAGCGCCGGCAGCAAGCGGGGTACGAGGAGCAAATGAGCGCTGACAGCTCTTCTCCGTCGCCCCGTGTAATTTGGGCTTTAGTCATGGCACCCAGCCAATCAGTGCCTCATGTCCTGTCCTGTGGATAACTAATCATAATATTTTGCTCAGAAAAAAACTTTTAAATAAAAAGTTTTCAATGGGTATATACAACTACTGTATATTCACACCACACCAAGTGTTCCTCTCACATTCATTATACATAGTGTCCCATGGTGTAAAATGTACGCTATTGTTTACCATATTATTTGCTCCTTACCTGAGATGTAAGCTTGTTCATGTAGCTCGGTTATACTCAGTAGTTCTGCATCTTGTTGCTGGCAGCTTATTCTCGCTTGGTGCCATGTGAGGGCTGACGGATAGTTAATCTGATAGCTGGCACCACTAAAAGGATCTGTTTTCCAATTGCTGTCAGACATGTCTGAGAAAAAATGTGTGACATATTTAAGGAACTTTATCAAAACTTTAATATCCGACAGTATGTTCTTTCAAGGTGCACTGACAGCTGCCTCGGGGTGTCGTGTGACTCATTAGCATCGCTGCAATGTGATCACAAGGTGCCGATCAGTTAATATGGCAGACAGATGTCTTTATTAGTCTTCCATGCCAGCCATATTGCTTCCCGCAGACCTTACTAGCAGAACACCAATCTGGCTGATCAATGTAATAAAATAGTATTGCATTGATAAGTATAAACAACCCTGTGATTGCTTATATTAGTCTCCTAGAGAGACTCTTCCTATTAAAAATTCAATCCAGTGAAATGACAGCCACTGAGTAGAAGAAGAACAGAGCCTAGGTTAAGGGGCCCTCTCGGGATCCGTTGTTATCCATTGTGTAGTGAATAGCTCAGTATTTCTTTATTTTACTCTACTTATGTTTTTAATCTTTAAAGACTTCCTGTCATCAAAAATAATATTATGGCATATCAGACATATCAAAAGTTATTGACCACAGGTGGTTTCACTGCTGAGACCCCCCGTGATAGGGAGATATAGCTGGGGAGAGAGCAGGCAGCAGCGCAATCCACTGTGTTCAACAACTTTTGACATGTCATCAGCCATCAAAAGTTATTTTTGGTGACAGGTACTATTTAATGTTTAAAGGGATTTTCTGATTAAAACTTACTTGTCAAAAAATCACAGCTGTGTCACACGATGTATTCCGCAGATAATACTGGTCAAAAAATACATGGAATAAATATATATACTTCCGGAATCACGTATTAAATTTAACTTTTCTTAGTATATCTAAAAGTGTTGTACAAACAAGCTAGCTACAAAAACAAAAAAAATATATATAAAAATGGGCACCAATTGGTGCCCATTTTTATAAAACTTACTTGTCCACTATCCACAGGATCGTTGGGGGGCACGGAGGTCGAACCCCCCACAATCTCTTACTTGTCCCCATAGGGCAATGTAATTTAATCACATTGAGTTTATTAGCAACTTGACCTCAAAACAACCCGCCCAGCATTACAAAGAAGCTACAGTGTTGCAGATAAAGCCAGTCAAGGACTTGTTTACATCAACCGTCTCAGAAGGGACGGGGAGGAGGGGGGACAGAGAGAAAAGCGCACACAAATTTTTGTGTCTTCAGCAAAAAGCAGCAGCTCAGAACTGGGAGAAGGAGACTGAATAGCTAATAACAAGTATCGAAGGAATTGTTAGTCTCATCATGGGCAGCAACATATCAAAAGTTAGGTTTGTGTGGAATACCCCTTTAACATTCAGAGTTCTAGTACAGTACCTGTCTGGACTAACACCAGGTTCTTCTGATGGGGCATCCAAATCAGTAGTTTTTGTCTGAAAATAAGTGCAATAGGTAACATATTCAATGTAAATCACTATAACACTTACCTTTCAAGGGACAAAATCCAAATAGCCTATCTATGTTAAAATCTGGAGTTGTTGAACACCAGGGTCCTTTATTTTGTCGTCCATCAGTTGTACAGTCTACATAAATTTTTGGGCCATATTTGAAAGGGAACTTGCAGGGTTGACCATTACCATTTCCTCCTAATGTGTAAATTTCTATGAAAAAAACATATAACATTATTGTAAAAATGCTGAAAAACAGGTGTACACTATCCATCTGGTACCAATGCAGTCTGTCTTTACTAACATGTGTAAGGAATTTGTGAGAACTTTCATTGAGAAGTGGAAACCACATAAAATTACAGCTGACAATCTGCATTGTCAGCTTCATCACATGACGGTGGAGCAATGTGAGGCACACCACATCTGGACTGTACGGTTGTGGATATGTGGTGGGTGGAGCAACAGTTCACACTTCTCTATCTGGTCTGAGCCCGGATTTGGTAAATGCCAGGAGAATGGTGGAGGAGAGATAATGCTATGGAGCTGTTCATCAGGGGTTGGCCTAAGATCCTTACTTTCAATGAAGGGAGATCTTAAAGAGTTACTTTAAAATAACTTTTGACATGTCATCACGTCAAATGTTAATGATCACTACCTAGACCAACTGCGATCCAGAGATGCAATGGCAAGACATAGACCCACTACAGACATGAAAATCGTTAAAAAGCAGCCCCCCAACTGCTAAAATATTTTTTGGGGGGCTGCTTTTAACGATTTTCATGTCTGTAATGGGTCTGCATCTTGCCATTGCCGTGAGGAGTTGCATTGTTCTGTGTTTTTGTGTGTTTGCCTTTCGCTTTATAGACAGTAAGAAGCAAGAAAGAAAGTCAAATTTTATTGACATCTTGGAAGAGACGTCTGCCATGCTCTCCTCCTGGTTGTATCTCGGGATCGCAGAGGGTCTTGGCAGCAATCAATAATTTTTGACCTGTCTAATGACAGTAACTAATGTGTCAGCACCAAGAAATTTTGGACAATTTTCTCACTTTCAACTTTGTTGGAACAAATTGCGTTTGGACGTTTTCAGTTCCAGCATGACTGCACCCCAATGTACATACTGTAGCACAGTGTTTCTCAACTCCAGTCTTCAAGACCCACCAACAGGTCATGTTTTGAGGATTTAACAGGTGATATAACTATAGTCAGTGCACCAGTAACTGCCACAGCTGTTCGTTGTATGGGATATCCACAAAACATGACCCGTTGGTGGGTCTTGAGGACTGAAGTTGAGAAACACTGCTGTAGCAAGGTCCATAGAGGCATGGAGGGGGAGTCTGGTGTGGAAGAACCGGCTCTATGCGATCCCATGCCTGGCGAGTGTTCACTGATTAACAAAACATGTCAGCATATGTCTCCTGTTCATTATGTAGTTTCTATACTGAGCTAGTATAGGGAATGAAGGAAGCTACATAGTGGAGCAGGTGACCAGCGCCAGATGTGGGAGCCCCAAACATAAAAGTCCAACTCTTGCTCTTACTTCCCATAAGAAAAACTTGTTTTCTAATAAAAGTACATTAAAAGTTTTATATATATATATATATATATATATATATATATATATATATATGTGTCTATACAATGTATTACTGTATCTGTACGGTTCTGCCACACTGGTAGCTGATAAAAATCCAGGAAGTGAAAAGAAAATGACCTCTGTGCCAATTCACATTGTCTCCTGCTCCTGCTGCTATCCCCCCCTAGGAGACAAATATTACATGCCCCTGTCTCACATTGTATGTGTTTGCTGAGCACAGGCTGATGATACAGACAGGTGGCAGGGCATGATGTCACTGGAGGCTTGGCTGGATAACCCGATCCCCTGACTGATTCACCATCTTAGACCAGCCAGAAGCAGGTGCAGCACAAATTTTTCTGATTGTAATGAGTGGGGGCTGTGATGGTCACATGAGAAAAAGCATTGCATTCTGGGAAATGCTAAACCAAGAAGGACAGAAACACAATACAGAGCAAACCCCCCCAAAAAAACAAATGGATTTTTGGTAGTTTCAAAACTAGAATAGATAGGTAAGTAATGCGTTATTCTTCTGCAGAAGTTTCATTTTTTTAACCTCTACCTGGAGTTCCCCTTTAATGTCTATCCTTGTAATACCAGAGATAAGTATAGATTTAGGTATTGCACCTTTCCAAGTTTTAGACTTTGAGCTCCATTTTCTTAGAGGGCAAGACCCTTTCAATGACAGGTATAATATCCCCCTTACCTTCATAAGGATTAGCACATAAATCATCATTGGTTGAATAGATTTTCCATTTGCTCCAGTCTTGTGTTTGTGAGAAGAGGACAAGTCTCTTTCTATCCTTGTAGGACATGTACAGATCAGCTTTCTGGACTCCAAACAAGGTCTCGTTTTTACATTCCCATTTCCGGAGGTCGCTGTTGCCATTACACGTTCTCAGCATCACTGCTGACCCTTCCGCTAGAGATGATACGGACAGGCATTGTGACGTCCCCACATTTATAAGCTGTTCTTTAGAAATCCATTGAAATTTCTGCATTATGGAGTTCTCATCACATTCGGCCATAATGAGCCCAGACTTGGCTGCTTGTAGACATCGCTTGCTGGACTCATTGTGGATTAAAAAGGTTTTGGCACCTGAAAAATAAGAAGATTTTTATGAATACCTCCTGCTAACATTGGATTAGTTGATGTGGTTTACATTAATATTCCCACTACACCAAATGATTATTGGACGTACTTGTCTGATTAACGGCCATTTCAGCCGATAATCGTTTGGTGTAATAGCACGTGATCAGCCGACATGCACAATATAAACAATGAATATTTCTACTCAATATCTGCAAGCAGAGGTTTTGAAAGCCCTGAGAAACTGCTGAGAAATGGATACAGCTTTATTTAAAAATAATATATAAGGCTGGGTTCACACGTTTTTGCAATCCGTTTTTTTAATAATGGAAGTCAATGGAAAAACGGATGCACGCAATTGCATACGTTTTGTTTTTTTTGCAAAAGCGGATGAAAAAAATGGATTGCAAAAAAGTAGTGTGAACCCTTCATAAAATAATTCTTAAAGTGTCAGATCCAAGAAGGTCCAACTGTGGTGATCCCTGCAATCTATGGACAAAAAAGCATGGGTTGACCATGAATATGAATATTCAAAAGAAAAGCCTGTGGAGCCTCATTAAAGAGTCTCAAAACACAGAACTAGCCGGATATCCCTCCGGGAAGGACAAAGCCAAGGGGGGCTCCTGTAGGGAAACCACCAAAACCACCATATTAAGTTGCCCTATAAGTCAAAGAAAAATCAAGGCCAGGTATCCATCCACATACAGCTGTTTCGGGGTGTTGCCCCTCATCAGTGTGGAGCAGGATTCTGGTTAGGTGGGAGCAATGCCTAGTAGAGCCATAAGAGAAACAGATCGCTGATCTCAGGGAGATCAAGCAAACGATAACACTGCCGGGTGCTAGTGAAAGCGCCCAATGCAGTAAAATCCTAGGTGCATTGCCCCCTGGGAAACATGAATATGCAAAAGAAGAGCCCATGGAGTCTCATCAAAACACAGGACTAGCCAGATATCCCTCTGGGAAGGACGGGCCAAGCCAAGGGGTGTCTCCTGTAGGGAAACCATCAAAACCAACATATTAAGTGGCCCTATAAGTCACCAACCTTAGTTGCATATCCTTACAATCTATGCCACAAATGTATGTCATGAAACAAACAATCATATAATTCACGATATAGGCTGTATATACAGTATACACACATACACACATATACATAATCAGAAGGATTACTCACCCAGTACACAAGATGACCACAAAAGATTTAGAAATAGGAGTAATATGAAGGCAGTCATTGTAAATTTCTCATTCTTCTCTCCAGCTCTTAACGAAACGGTGAGACTATAACGACACCTAGCAGGTCCAGTTACAGTCCACTACGGAAAGTGTCAAAGTCTAAAGAGTGGTCTCTATATAATGACCACAAAAGCAAAAAGAACCTCCCCACCCTACAACATTCATGCACTAACTCCTGTTCATGGTTATTACACAATTTAACTAGAAAGCCGCAATCCTTCAAATAGACAACACTCCCCTTGGTCAGTTCATTGCATCATATTTGGTTTTTGAAATTATCTAGTCTTTTTTTTTTTCTTTCGGTAAATCAAAGTTTTATACTGACTATAATACTGAAGGTGTAGGCACATTGCCGCATATGTAAAGTAAGGAGTTGGCCTGACGTTGAGTCAGATGTAGATGTAACCCAAGAGTGAAATTGAAAACCGCAAATAAAAGAGGGAGGAGATGGAAAAATCGGAGAGGGAGGTAGAAAATCTCCATGTGTATAAAATGTATTGGGTGGTGTTTGGTGTCAGGTCTCTACCTCCACCTCAAGACTAGAGGTGACTGGGAAACATTAGGAGGGTACCTAAGCTATCAGGGCACTTGGAACACATATTAACCTGTATGAATCGATGATGGAAATACACAGAAGGAAGGTGCTATGGATATCAATGGAAGTTGAGGACCAGCCATATTTAGTCTTAGCCTTGTTGTGGCCGTTGAGTGCCACCTTGTCTGGAAATTGGGTCATACGATTCATAGATATGAACCAAGTATTTGTAATAATTGGTCTTAGGAACACTTATTCACCTGATATTCCCCTTCATACCCAACAGCACATCGGGTCGTGTAAGAGTCGTGTACAATAAAAATTTTATATAAATAAAAATATTATTATTATTATTGTTATCATTGTTATTATTTTATATTATATTATAAATTATGAACTTTTAGCCGGGAGATTTTCTAAGAAATGTATATCCTGAGAACAAACAAGAACAAATAGGGAAGCAGCAGCTGCACATGAGAGAATATTGCCCAACTAAAGCTGAGCCAATCTTTTTACAGTCTCAGTTTTTTAAAGTGGGAATTACTGTGATTTGATGGGACTCTGCAATCATTGCCACCTAAGGCTTTTAGCAGATTCCTTTGAAGTTGGCTTTAGATAGAGAAAACGTTTACACTCCCTCCTGTGTACCGTATGATGCTCTGTTACATTGAGGAGGATGGTAATATATCATATATCAATATTTGGATGCACTATCTGTATAGGAACCCATCCTTGAAGATCACGTACTGTACACACTTGCATGCTGTTTGTCTTCCCTGAGGCAGATGGGTATGTCGAGCAGGACAATGAGACATGTCACATGGACAGAAACGTCCAGAATTGGTTAGAAGAGCATGACCAAGACCTCCAAGTATTATCTTTGTCTCCTGATTTCCTAGACCTGAACCCAAGTGTAAATCTGTGGGACCGCCTTGTTGTCATGTCAACTCTCTAGATCCTCGCCCATGCACCCTTCAGCGGCTGTCAGATGCTGTACAGTCGGTATGGCTCCAGATACCTGTGATACTTACCATGAACTTTTTGACTCCCTGCCCGTCTAGCTGCTGTCCATGCTGCACATGGTGATTCCTCTGGATATTAGCTACTGTTCATACTAATGCAGGGATAGGGAACCTTGGCTCTCCAGCTGTTGCAAAACTACAATTCCCATTATGCCTGGACAGCCAAAGCTAAAGCTTTGGCTGTCCAGGCATGATGGAAATTGTAGTTTTGCAGCAGCCTGAGAGCAAAGGTTCCCTATCTAGGCTCGGACTGGCCCACAGGGGAGCAGGGGAATCTCCCGGTGGGCCCTACCCTTTAGTGGGCCCTTGAGGTGACCTAACTGTTTAGCAGCTTTTTTTCTCTTGACGTAAGGACATGAAGATCAATTATTGATTAGCTGTTATTAAGTATTTCTTGAAGGGAAGATGTATGCCTTTACACCAGATTTTCTTCTGTTAAAGGGGTTATCCAGCACTACAAAAAACATGGCCACTTTTCCGCCTCTCTTGTCTCCAGTTCAGGTGATGTTTGCAATTTAGCTCCATTTACTTCAATGGAACTGAGTTTAAAACCCCACCCAAGAGAGGGGGGGAAAGTGGCCATGTTTTTGTAGCTCTGGATAACCCCTTTAAGTGCTTAGAAATGTTTAGGGCAGAGACATGGGGTGTATTGGCCTGTATCTGGATGGTTGACAAGGAAACTGTGGGAGCTGCTTGTGCTTGATCATCTTCTCTGCTACTGGTCCATTCGGGCCATCTGGACTTTGTTTTCCCAGTGTGCCGTCATGTAACCACTGTCCCACAGCTTGGTCGGAATGAACTAGAGGGCAAAATTCTGCTTCTCTCAATCCATTGATGTGCCCCTTTTAAAGTCTCTAAAATGTTGAGTGCATCATAGAGTAACATTTTGCAGGCACTGATCTCTCACCAAGTGGTACAATACCCAAAAGGAGCCTCTGAGGGACATTTTATGGAGCAGCAGGGAGAGCATTTTTAATGCCCCAATGTCTAATCAGTTCTGACCTGTAGTCATTTACATATATGCATAACCGAGACATAACCTAAAGTAGTATTCCACTCAAACATAACTTTTCATATGCCGCTGCCCATGGTGAGTCTGTCAATTTGTTATTACCTATTCAGGCTTTTTCTCCCAGTTCTGAGCTGCTGCTTTCTGCTCAAGACACTATTTGTGAGCTTTTTTCTCCATCTCCTCCACCTCCCCCCCTCCCTTCCAAGATGACTGATGTAAATAAGTCCCTGGCAGGCTTTATCTACAACATTGTAGCTTCTTTGTAATCCTTGGACAGTCAAGCTGCTTATGAACTCACTGTGATTATCGCTTCCGGCATTACGAAGTTGATACAAAGTTGCAGATAGTGACTTGTTTCCTTTCCCTTACGCTGTGTGAACATAGCCTTAGAAAAACACGAGTGATTTATTACTTACTAAAAAAAAAAAAAGAAGAAGAAGAATTGTAAAGATGCATTTCTGTCATGTTATTCAAACTAACAACAAAATGTTGTAATTTTATACCGGACATAAAAAAAAGCTGTGTTTGCAGGTTTTATTTTACTTCTCCTTTTAGCTAATATTAACATCTGTGGTTGACCTGCCTCAGTTTTGCAATTCACTGTATTCAATTAAAACAAATAGTTCTAGGACTCCATGTTTCATCAGAATTAAAGGGGTTATTGATAATCAAGAGGCAGTCATCCGCCTCAGGCCAGACTCCTCCGTTGATGATCATTAGAGGTGGAGGGCCAACCGGGACTATAGCCCTGCCCCCCTGCAGAGTGATCCGTCTCCTGGGTGGATCACCGCGCAGGGACAGGGCTATGGAAGCTGATTTGTTTCTGCCTATAAAATGGCCAACATGGAGGAGCATGTGACCATGCTCCGCCCCTTGTAATCTCCATAGACAGGCTCAGTGGTGGACACTGGGGGCGGGGCACGGTCACATGCTCCTCATGTCAGCCATTTTATGGGCAGGAACACCACAGAGCAGGGCAGCACAGCCTGGAGGTACACAGGGAGCTGCTGTCAGTAAGGGCAGTGAGTACACTTACTTATACTGTATGTGAAGTACTACAGTCAAACGCTTAATTGCCAGATGGTGATGTGTGACGCCACTACTGTGGTGGTTGGTCGGAGTATAGTCGGAGTTATTGTACTGTCGTGACGCCAGTGCCGATTAAGCACACAGGTATGGAGGCACAGCTGCTTTGATTTTAGGGTGACTAGCTATACCCTTTCCCCTGTGGTTGGTGACCTGCTGGGCTGTGAGGGGGTCCCTTGGGTACTTATCACGGTGGTCCAGAGTGGAGCTGTGACCCACCCGGACTATCAGTTCCGCCAACCACAGCAGGGGAGATGATCCAAGGATAGAGTAGTGACTCTGTAGGTGCTGGAACAATAATCACTGAGTCCTGTTACCATAAATAAAATCTTTACTGCAGAAATATTTGATACAGCAGCAGATAATAGACTTCTTACTATACACAATCTGCGTTAAGAGCTTTTGGAGCAGGGGAGCTAAACGGACTTGGTTGTGTGCTGAGAAGTGAAGCGAAAATAGTAGACTTGAAAATAGAATCGTCGCTGTACCACTTATTGCCCTACAGTGTCGGGTGACCCATCCTCCTAGGGTGACACAAGCCCCAGACCTTGTTACCTGAGTTGACCAAGGTGGCCAAATTACCTGGTTACACCTGCGCTGTAAGATAGAGTATGTAGGCTTGTAGCAACTTTGCTCAATCTGTATCAGTTCCTCTTGTTTCAGGATACTGTCCTGCACTTTCACGGTGTGGGTTGGGGTGATCTCTGACTTATCCTCTCCCGAACAGTTTAGCACTGCATAATAAGAATAAGTGTTGCTTTGGAGAAAAAAGAGACTCAGTGCTTCTCTCACAACTAGACTACACTGGCCTGTTGGGGACCTTGAAGAGACAGAGCCCAGCTGAACTACTGCAGGGACAGTCTTGTCCTGTGTCCTCTCTTCACCAAGACTTGGGTAAGACTTTCTAAGTGTGGGTGTGTACTTCCTCTCCCCATGTGACAACTTCCTACAGGATGTGTAATACCTACTGTGAGTGGTGGAGAACAAAGTGCAGTACAGAAAAGAATAGATATAGGTGAAGAAGAGAAGAGAGCTCTTATTGGTGCGCAGATTATAAACAAACAATAACCCCTTGTTCACTACAGCTGTGCAATATACAAGTGCATATACAAATAGTAGCGACATCTAGTGGTAAAACTTAGGCACAACTTCATTATTCCTCCACTTGAAGTACAGACTTTTGCAAAGGGTGTATAGACCAGTAACACCCGTGGTGGGACACCACACTGTATACTGAACTATTTTACTATAAAGTGGCCAACCCCTTTAATTTAGCTAACCCCACAGAAGAACCTCTTAATGTCAACACGTAATATCCATATAGTACTAAACCAAGACGACTTCTCACATATTCCTACCAGTATATAATGTTACCAGGTGCAAACCTCAAATTACAAATTCCCATAAAGCCCTAGTGGCCAGCAGAGACGAGTGAGTGAGTGAGTGAGTAAGGCTGCAGTGCACTACAAGGCCAACCATCCCACCAGCACCACTCTTAGGGCCCTGTTACATGGGACAATTATCGTGTGAAAAATCGTTATATCGTTTGAATTTAAACGATAATTGTTCTGTGTACTTGCAGGCATCGATGGGAAAAAATGATTCATATGTTATTGATTGTTGATTTAGATCATCGTTAATTGTTCCACATTCAATCGCTGTAATTCCACAGTAACAATCGTAACTAGCAACTATCGTTCTGTGTAATATGGTGAACAATTTCAAGTTAACGATAAACAATTTTGTTTTTGATCATTTATCGTTAAAATCGATTTGTCTAATAGGACACTACTCTGCAGCTCATTGCATCCCCTCATTCCAGAGCTCAGAGCTGTACACACAGGGCTATACACCCTGGCTTGTAAGTGCTAGTTTGGCGATTATGCACATATAAAAATTTTTATTTATTTATATTTATAAATAAAATTTATTTGTATGACAAGTATTCTCAAGAATATGTTTATTGATTTGAAGCATCTTGTGCACCAGTCTTTATAAATGTATAATACATGATCCAGGATATTATTGTACAGGTACAGTTGGATTTTACATCATTTTAATGTTCATTCTGCTCTATGCTTTCCACTAGGACATTCATGCCATCGCTGTTACCGTCAAGGTATATTCGATTATTGAAACCATTTTCTGGTCGTGGCTGTATCCATCTCCTCTTATAAACCAAGAAGACGGCAACGGCCGCGCCAGCAAGAAAAAGCATGACGAGGACAACCACACCAACGGTCATGCCATGCGAGGTCTTTTCTTCTGTGAAGAAAAATATAGGTTAGAACTTTATTACATACTTATAACCTATAGACGATTCACAGATTTGCTTGTGATCATTGCACAGGGCCCATGCTAATCTTCTCTGTGGTTCCAATATTAGTATATTTGCTGCCGAAGCGAGTGCTTTGCCTCAGCATTTTTGAAGAGTATTTTAGCTAAGAAGGAAAGTGTCATTTCCGTTTTTATCGGCCATGATATTCTGCTGGTTGCGTTATACAATAGACACCAGACATAGGGTCCATCAGATTCTACCAAGGTGTTCTCTTGTTAGTAACAATAGTTCTGCTTTACGAAATATTTTTTCCATCAAAAACAAGAAAACTGTTCTAGAAGTGCAGAATGGACCCTCTAATGCAGATGTAAATGGTGCCATGTTCACACAATGTGCAACAACGGCCGTGATTTACACAACACATACGTTGTATGTGAATGAATGGAATCCCAGCTGGAGTGTATACATGTCAGTTTTTCATTGAATAGCGGCCGCAGAAGACATGTCAGTTCACACAATGGAGCATGTGGCCAGAGCGTGTGCAGCAGTGAATTAAAATGCGGGCGCACCGGCATCCGAATTAATCAAAAGTGAAGATCATCCGGCCGCTGCTGCAGTACCGGCCGGGATGCTCTTCAGTAATACCGGCCATTTTGTGATCTGGCCGGGTCACAGAATGGCCGTCGTTATACTTGGTGTGAACATGGCCTTGAAGAAGTATTCTACCCAAGAGCTAAAACTTTAAGTGCTCCCAAACCTAGCTGTTCTCCCCAAGTTGTCCTGGGTATTTTGAGCCGTCTTTCTAGCTGCCGCCATTCCCGAGTTACAAGTTTTTCTAAACCTATCCATGATGGCGCCGGCCAGGAAACTACATTTCCCATCACGCATTGCACCTCAGAGCCAACTGCCAAGTATCTGCCTCATCTTGAAGTATCTGCTCATCGCTGTCTTAGAAAGAGAAAGATGAAATAACTGTTTTATTTCCCCTATACTGCTCAGGTGGCTGTCACTGTTCTGTTGTTTCCCCGCCCACCCCTTGGCCAGGTGCTCACTAATTGGTGCAATGTTAGTGGTGGGCAGGGTTACAGATGAGGTGTTACAGCTTGCCTGGCAACAGAAGAGACAGAGATCATGTGACTTTGGTCTCAGAAGGGAGGGGGAGGACAGAGGAGTAGAGACAGAGTAGACCAGGAAGTGAGGACTTTCAGCAGCTTCAGGATGTGAGTCAGGATGTGCTGCAGATAAATGGCCCAATTCATGTAATAGAAGTCAATTACAAACTTGCATTATGCGTTGGATTAAACAGGGTGAAATCTTTCTTAGGGTACAAACCCACACACCGTATACGCAGCAAATACGCAACAAATACGCAACAAATACGCAGCAAATACGCAGCAGTTTGATGGTGAAGATTTAATGCTGAGTTCAGTTATTTAGATCTAATCTGCTGCGTTTTTGTTGCGTATTTGTTGCGTTTTTGCTGCGTATTCGCTGCGTATCGCAGCAGTAAATACGCTGTGTATACGGTGTGTGGGTTTATACCCTTAGGGTGCGTTCACACCTACAGGATCTGCAGCAGATCTGCAACAGATTTGATGCTGTATTCAGTTATTTAAATGAAATCTGCTGCAGAAAATCAGCTGCAGATCCTGTAGGTGTGAACACACCATTAGGGTAGAAACACACTTGTCCGGATCCGCAGCGAGCCCCCTTGCTGCGTATTTGCAGCGAGACTCGCTGCGGATCCCGTCCATGTACTTTCAGTGGCAGACAAACACGCAACAGGGATGTGAGTTTGTCCGCAGCCCGCCCCATTAACCCCCTGGCTGCTGGACACTATACATTACCGGGTCCCCGCTCCTGCTTGCTTCAGCGGGTCCCGGCATGTCCCGGTGCTACTCACTGATTGTCTGCCATTTGCTGCGTGTTTGTCTGCCATTGAAAGTATAGGGACGAGATCCACAGCGAGCCTCGCTGCAAATACGCAAGTGTGTTTTTACCCTTAAGTGGAGTTCCCCTTTAAGTATTAGCTGTGCAGGGAAATAATTACTATTACTTATATCCAGAACCACTGCTGCATTGGGGTCCCTATGCTATCTAGCCGAATGAATGTAGAGAGTGAGCAGCAATGCATACAGTATCCCCCCTGGCCTCCTGATCACCATACACATTCTGTGTAAGAGAGCGTTGATGCATATTGTATTGTTTGTAGATGGAATATTTTTTGTACCTTGTTTCTCCATTATTGTTTCTGTGGAGAGCGGAGCTGTAGACACAATACACAATAAGTTAAAATTCAATTCAATGCATTTTTCTATTTCATCTTGCTCTAGATGTAACGGGGGAGTCATTCCCCTTTGTAGTTCCATCATTCTGCTGAAAGTACAATTACCAAAAACTATCTGTGGGCGGCTTACACACTAGATCTATATACTGTATATATGGATAGATTTGTATGGGGGTGGTTTGAATTCGTTTTCAGTATTCTTCAAACAAGCCATAACTGCATAATATGGGATGCAATAAACATAAAAATATAAAATCAGAGGTATGCAAAGGTTCAGTAAGGCCACATCTCTCCTTGTCCTGCTGTGCCCCCCCCCCCATTTCTTACCATCAGTTAAGTAAATTTTAATGCAAACCATCTGTAGCCACTGGATGTAACTGCACTGCAATAACTTAAGGTCTGCAGAGAATTGGCATCTAACACTATACAGCAACTGTATGGGGGTAATATTGCTTTTGTAGTATTAATATGGCGAGACTCCTCCCCTCCATCTCTGCAAAGTAATATAAAAAGGTGATAGATGTTTATAATAACTTACTTTTTAATGTCTTACATATGTACCCTTTGGGGAAAATGCACGGTGTGATTCCCCATGTCCCTTTTACGGCATCCATCATCACACACTGTGAAGACATGTCTTCTTGGGGCGCTTCATTGTTCCAGTTTACAAAGTCCATAGGTGTATTGTCCAACCAAAGCCACTTATCTAAAAACACAAAAATTTTCTTAAAAAAACACAAAAAAACCTTGCCCATTTTTTACAGTATTATATGAAATATATTTGTGAGGGTTCTTCACCTAACTTCCCCCCTCTGTTTTAGCTCAGATAGAACTAAATTCAGTATTCGGTCTTAAATCAGGCCCTGTCCCCAATTGGCCTGCAGAATTCGCTAAGAGGCGCATGCCTCTTAGTGAATCTGGCCTCATCTGCACGTCCACCCATCGGCAGCCTTCTCCCTGGCATACGCCATGGGCGCAACAATGATAACTTCCTGCTACCCGTCCAGCCATGATCAGTGGGGGTGCCAGGTGTCAGTTTTGCTCCTCAGTTTGTTTTGTTTGAAAAAGTTTGAAAAGAATGAGAACCATTGACTCCACTGAGCAGTTTAGCCCAACGTAAAACCCATAGCAGCCCTGGAGATTCCCATATGCTTTGTGTCAGTTTACTCCTGAATGCTTAGTGGTGTTCCTTCCTTTCATATATTACCTTTGTTAACTAGATGGGCAGCACTATGGCTCAGTGGTTAGTACTGTAGAGTTGCCACGCTGGGGTCCTATGTTTAAATCCCACCAAGGACAACATCTGCAAGGAGTTGTTTGTATGTTCTCCTCATACAGATAGGCGGATTTAGATTGTGAGCCCTAATGGGTACAATGATCAATTTGGCAAAGCTATGTAATATGCTGCGGAACCAGTAAGAATTATTATTATATTAAAGTGACACTGTCACCCCCTTTTTGCATTATAACTTCTCTACACAGGTGTAATGGGTAAATGTCATGGTGCTTTTTCCTGTAAAAAGTGATCTTTTATCATCTGCTATCTGGGCGGGTCTTCACAGCCATAGCACCACTTAGCCACGCCCACAACACCACTGTTGGCCCTGCCCTGTGATGTCATTGGCACATAGACCTCCTCAGTGGCCATTGGTATGGGCTGACCTACAGGGGGTGGGGCCTAGACCTTTAGGCTGGTCTGTTCCAATGGTTGACGAGGGACAGGCCTATGCAGCGATGGCGTCATATGGGCGTGGCCAACTATATTGCAGAATATTCATCTTAATAATAAAATGAGCAACAAATCAGTCAATGTTCCAATGGTCTGATACTATACTATACCTTCCACATTCTTGTACAGTCCAATCCAAAATGTTTTTTGCTGGTCAGTAAGTAACTCTGTATGACGGAGGAGGAAATCTACTTCTGTTGAATCTTCAATGGAGGTTAAACTGGCTCCTATAAAAGTTACATAGTACATTATTCTGTGTTCTGTAGGGACATCATTTACACAATATATTTACAGATCTCATGCCTGTTGCAACAAAAACCGTGAACGTTCCCTGTGATGCACAGCTATTTGACCTATTTAATGTGTTGTCCATGGTGCTGAACACAGAGCTGAAACTGAGCACAAAGCAACTTTTTGTGTTGATAACTTTAGAATGACGAGATATTGCAAATCCGATTGAGGCAATCAATTTCTGAGACAATCCTGTTTTTCTCTCACATGTTACATGACCACCTTCCCATTGGAAAAACTTGAACAGATCATTTAAACAAACCAAGCAACAAAGTTTTATGTTAGCAAAGTGATAATATAGCGCTCAGGGGCCCTCTTGCAAGGGGTCAACTTGCCCCCCCCCATCACACACAAGATGCCACGTCGCCCCAAACCTATCCCCCATGTCGCCACAAACCTATCCCAATTTAGTATTGACAATTCTGTACACTAATTCACCACATTTTTGTATTGTGAAAACGGGGGTAATTTCAGTTACTATGGGTGGGAGTTATTTATATTTTTTAAAATGTTCTAAAAATTTTTAACACACTGATTAATGCAGTACTCAGGTTACCCAGGAGATGTTGGGTGCAGTAGTGTATATTACATGTTATATACAGCAGGTTACCCAGGAGATGTTGGGTGCAGTATTGTATATTATTACATGTTATATACAGCAGGTTACCCAGGAGATGTTGGGTGCAGTAGTGTATATTATTACATGTTATATACAGCAGGTTACCTAGGTGATGTTGGGTGCAGTAGTGTATATTACATGTTATATGCAGCAGGTTACCTAGGAGATGTTGGGTGCAGTATTGTATATTATTACATGTTATATACAGCAGGTTACCCAGGAGATGTTGGGTGCAGTATTGTATATTACTACATGTTATATACAGCAGGTTACCCAGGAGATGTTGGGTGCAGCAGTGTATATTATTACATGTTATATACAGCAGGTTACCCAGGAGATGTTGGGTGCAGTAGTGTATATTATTACATGTTATATACAGCAGGTTTGACAGCCTGTAAAGAACCATTGCTTCTTCACATTACAGGCAAAAAAAAAACCTTTGATATTCTTAAAATAATATTTTTTGGACCACTCCCAAAAAGATATTCTTTATACCTCGGCATGCGTGTAAAAACACATATCTGTCCTATATATTTTTTTTTACTTTTTTTTATTTTAAAAAACAAGGAATCTGCTAGTGCTGTGTTTTTACTATTTTACCACTTCCGTCTTTTACCCATAGCCGTACATGTTGACATAACTTTGAATTAAAAGTCACCACTATATATTAATATCAGCACTTATTGCATATATTATCATTTGTATCTATTATATTTTTCTAGAACTTACCATGACGAACACATTGTACCGATGCTTGAGACCACTCAACGAAAGACGATATAAAAGAATAGCAATGGCTACGGAAAGGAATCCAGGCTTGTGAAGTGTCCGGGCATGTTCCTGGCATTTCAGGTGGGTCAGTGGGAGGGACAGCTTTAAGATCAAAGTTAAAGTTTAAGTTAAAAGCAGTAGCGAAATTTGATGGGGGGCAGAGGGGGCGGCCGCCCCCGGGCCCACTCTGGCAGGGGCCCACTGTGATCTCCAGAGATTATAATTTGACGCCGCTGCCCGCCGCTGTCCGCCGCTGCCCGCCGCTGCCCGCCGCTGCCCGCCGCTGCCCGCCGCTGTCCGCCGCTGCCCGCCATTGGATGGGTGAGTGCAGCCCCCCCCCCTCTGTTACCGGCAGCCCGATGCAGCCCGGCCCCGGAGGCTCACAGCTCCAGCCCCGCCTCCTGCATCCCTCTCCTCTCCTGCTCGTCGGCAGACGTGTGACGTCATCAGTTGCTGCCCGCCCGAGCAGGAGGGGAGAGAGATGCAGGCGCCGCGGGTCTGGAGCTGTGAGCCTCCGGGGCCGGGCTGCATCGGGCTGCCGGTAACAGAATATGTAAGCAGCTAACGGCACCGGACCAGAGAGGACCTGCTGGATCCACCAGAGGTGAGTATACTTTTGTTTTTTTGTTTTTTACATGAATGCTCATGTGGGAGCTTCACTTGGGGCCTATAACATGTGGTTACAGAGGGGGTCCTATACTATGTGGGGGCTGTACAGGGGAAAAATGCAATGTGGGGGGCTACAGAGGGATGCTTTTACTGTGTGGGGGGCTTCAGGGGGGGATAATATGTTGTGATTATTCTATGTGGGGGCTGGCTGCACAGGGACCTATACTATGTGGGGGGCTACACGGGGGGGGGGGGGATAATATGTTATGGCTATACTATCGGGGGAGGGAAATATGTGGGGGCTGGCTACACAGTGAGTGACATCCCCGTATACTGTGCATATACTGAGTGACATCCCTGTATACTGTGCATATACTGAGTGACATCCCCGTATACTGTGCATATAGTGAGTGACATCCCTGTATACTGTGCATATACTGAGTGACATCCCTGTATACTGTGCATATAGTGAGTGACATCCCTGTATACTGTGCATATAGTGAGTGACATCCCCCTATACTGTGCATATAGTGAGTGACATCCCCGTATACTGTGCATATACTGAGTGACATCCCTGTATACTGTGCATATAGTGAGTGACATCCCCCTATACTGTGCATATAGTGAGTGACATCCCT